>NC_086189.1:4857500-5457500 GCF_023053635.1 Elgaria multicarinata webbii
CAGCTTGCAAACCACACGCCGCTTTATTTTTAGCTCTCCTGCTCCACTGTCATTAGGTTTCTGTCCGTCTAGGCTTGGAAAACTTTCTATGTTCTGGAGCAGCCTTCCCCAACTTTCAAATGTGTCAGACTACAGCTCCCATAATCCCCTTGCTGGGGATTATGGGAGTTGTTGTCCATCACATCGGGAGTGTGTTCCAGAGTCAGAAGAGTTGGAGTCTGCCAGAGGCTCATGCAAGAAACGTGGAGTGTAGCGAAATGTACCCGCGTCTCTTGATTCCCCATTCGCAGGCCACGAAAGTGGAGTCGGGACATGAACGTCCCTGGCGTTTCTCCTAGTTCATCTTTGCCGCCGGCTGCCATGTTTAAATGCCCACAATGCACTGGGACAACTCCATGTCAGTATGTAAACTGTTCGTCCCAGGGCATTCTGGGGATTTTAAAATGGAATCACGGAGGAGACAGAAAGGGCGGGGGAATGTTGCGCCCCCCCCCTCAGAATCTCTCCCCTGCAAGGGGGGGAAAAACCGGGGAGCCATCACACCTCCTCCTCTCACTTCGACAACTCTAGTTTTCTCTCTCTACATCTTTGTATTCTGACAACGGGTTGAACCTCCTTCAATCCGAGGGCCGGATTCTATTTCAGAGAAGTGTTCGGAGGCCGCGTCCCACAAGTGGGCAGGGCTAAAGGAAGAGGGGTGTGGCCAAATATACCTGAAGCCGCAATATGCTGTGATATTTTGGTGACACCCCTTTTTCCTTTAGCCCCGCCCCTTCTGGGACATCACCCTCTGAAATAGGATCCGCCCCTTGAGCTGAAAGAGGTTCAAGCCTCTATGGAGACCGTGGTCAGAACCCAAATTTACTGCCAGGACCTATGTCTTAGGAGAGGCATTTCAGCCTAGGATGACCGTATCGAAAAGAGGACAGGGCTCCTGTGGCTTTAAGAGGAGGGTGACTGTATGGAAAGGAGGACAGGGCTCCTGTGGCTTTAACAGTAGAATGACCGTATGGAAAGAAGGACAGGGCTCCTGTGTCTTTAACAATTGTATAGAAAAGGGAATTTCAGCAGGCGTCATTTGTATGCATGCAGCACCTGGTTAAATTCCCTCTGCATCACAACAGTTAAAGCTGCAGGAGCCCTGCCCTCTTGACCAGATACAAAAGAAAGCAGGGCTCTTGGAGCTTTGTGAATTTCACTAGGTGCTGCATGCATACAAATGACACCTGCCGAAATTCCCTTTTCTATGCAACTGTTAAAGATACAGGAGCCCAGTTCTCCTTTCCATATGTTTGCCCGATTTCAACCTTTTTGACTGGGGGGGAAACTGTATGAATGCCATTGGGGGAAGGGTGGGTGTAGCCAGCTCAGAAACCCTGGAGGGGTGGATTTGGACCCCACATGGGGAAGATTTTGCCTCTGGGCCTGATCTTCCTGGATTTCAAGAATGAAATTCTGATGGGTTATTAAAATTCTGTTGAAACCTTCCTCAGACATGCCTTTCCTTCTAGACATGCCCTATTCTAGCTCCGAAGATCCTTTCCTTCTAGACATGCCCTATTCTAGCTCCGAAGATCCTTTCCTTCTAGACGTGCCCTATTCTAGCTCCGAAGATCCTTTCCTTCTAGACGTGCCCTATTCTAGCTCCGAAGATCAGGCTATTTGTAAATAATACCCTAGAGCTGTAAAGGAATTATGTCTGATGATGCATTTTCCAGGCTCCACTGCTAACGGTTTGCGTAAAGGAGAGAGGCCCACAGTTCAATTGCAGCTTGCCAAAAAAACCACTGTGGTGCTGCATGCTGCTAGTCTTGAAGGAGGTGGAAAGAAACAACCCTGAACTGATAATCACATTGTAATAAGGGCTACCTCCTTCCTTTTTTAACGGGCAGAAGCCCTCTGCCATTGATGTGGCAGGCGAAGCAGGCTTTTCCCAACCAGGGTCAGCCTTGTTTTAGTGAAATACGGTTTTTCGGATTCGCGCTGCAAATTAAAACTGGAAGAGAAGGTTTGCAGCGAAACAGCCTCTTGCATCTCTAGATGCTTCTGAGCTGGATCCTGTTTAAAAAAGGGGGATGTCTTTGGCCTCTTCCTCCAGGATTGGAACTTGGCCGCCCCTTCCAGATGTTCTGTGCTGTGCATCACTTGAGATTTGGCGTCTGCTGCCTTTCAGCGACCGTCTCCACGGTAACGCGTGTTGGACGCTGTACCGCAAAGGCCTCTCAGCCCAGCTGCGGAGGGCGGGGTGGCCGGAGGCACACAAACCCAAAATGAGCTAAGCAAAGGAAAATAAAACCACCCCAAATCGACATGACTTTTTCGGGCAGGGCGGGGGAGAAGAAAAACGAAATCGAAAGAGCAAAGGAGCTGGCATTTGGGGAAAGATGGGTTCTCGGTGCTCATGCCTAGAGGACCCCCCGGTTGGAGCCCGCAAAGGTAACCTCGGGAGTTCTCTGCTCCCAGCAGTCATCGGTGGCTTGAAGTCCTCTTAAAATCATTTGGGGTTAACGTGGCACCGAAGTAGTGATTCAACGGCTGCGAAACATCCTTCAGAGACAAAGAGGGCTTGAATAAATATTTTGCTTCCTTGTCGATCATCCGGTAAACAGCCGTGCCGTTTTTCTCGCCGAGAACTTAACTTCCCCTCTTTTCCCTGCAGAAAAATTGAAAAACCACAAAATCATCTTCGTCGTCGGTAAGTTTTTTGTTAGTTTCTGTGCTTGTTTTTATAGTCTCATCCAACGCCTCTCCATTTCCCTCGGGGTGGCTTTGGAAAGTCCCGCTTTCACGGATCCATTCGTGATCTCGAAGAGAAAAACGCTGTTCCTCTGGCCCAGTTGAAGAGCAGATCAAAACGGGTCAATGGATTTGAGGCAAAAATGTTGCCTGCCTGTCTTTCTAATCGAATGATCTAATCTATTTGATTAATTCCCATTTCCCAATATTTTTGCTCTGCTTTTCCATTTAAAAAAAGAAGCAGCAACCAAAACAATATTATTTATTTACTTATATTTTTAGCCACCATTAAAATAAAGGAAAAGACCCAGAGAGACTTACAGCAAAATTATTAAAACATACAAAATATAAAATAGATAAAAACAATTTCCATTAAGAATACCAAAACATAAATGAGGTGCAATCCTATGCATGTTTTGACAGGAAAATGCTCCCAGCATTCTCTAGCTAACTTGGCTTTCTGGTTGGGGAATTCTGGGAGTTGTAGGACTTCCCCCCCCCCATCTAAACATGCACAGGATTGTACCCTAAAACATTGGTACAAAGACCACAAGCAAAATAACAGATGTACAACAAGGCCTGCCGTATGTTTATTTTTATTTTATTTATTTATTTTATTCATTACATTTTTATACTGCCAAATAGCCGAAGCTCTCTGGGCGGTTCAAAAAAATTAAATCCATAATAAAACAACCAACAGTCTAAAAACACAAATATAAAATACAGTATAAAAAGCACAACCAGGGTAAAACCACGCAGCAGAAATTGATATAAGATTAAATTACAGAATTAGAACAGTAAAATTTAAATTTAAGTTAAAGTTAAGTGTTAAAATACTGAGAGAATAAAAAGGTCTTCAGCTGGCGATGAAAGGAGTACAGTGTAGGCGCCAGGCGGACCTCTCTGGGGAGCTCATTCCACAGCCGGGGTGCCACAGCGGAGAAGGCCCTGCTTCTAGTAGCCACCTGCCTCACTTCCTTTGGCAGGGGCTCACGGAGAAGGACCCCTGTGGATGATCTTAAGGTCCGGGCAGGCACATATGGGAGGAGGCGTTCCTTCAAACCATTTAGGGCTTTGAATGTTAGTACCAGCACTTTGAATCAGGCCCGGACCTGGACTGGCAGCCAATGAAGTTGTAAAAGGACTGGCGTAATGTGGTCTTGCTGGCCAGTCCCTGTTTGTAGCTTTTAAATGTCTGGGAGCAGAGGAAAGTCTTGATCCGGTGCTGCAAAGATGACCATGTTGACACCAGGTGGGCTTCACTGGGGAGAAAGTCCCACACTCAGGGTCCACTGTCATCAAACAGGTTAGACGTCGAATGCGAAAAGCAGACCCCTGCTTGAAACCCTGGAATGCTGCTACAGCTCACCATAGACCAAAGATGAGGGACCTCCAAGCCCTTGGAGCAAACATAGCCTACACCACCCAGTCTGCATCCCCTTTCCCCCAAAACCCTGCTCTCTGTGGGAAGGGAGTTGGAGAGTAATTGCCCTGTGGCCTTGAATATTTGCCCCAGGCTCCTTGAGTCTGCGGCCCAGTCCACTTTGCTTCCTCGGTGGCCTTCCCTCAGCCTTCCCCAACCTGGTATCCAGATGTGTGATACAACAGCTGTGGCATTCTGGGAGGTGTTGTACAACATTGTGGGGAGTAGGGCTGTGCACACACCCCGAACCGCTTCGTATCCCGATCTGGACCTTCCGGATCGGGCCCAAACCGGTTCGGGTCAATCCGGACCCGCTCCGGAACTTGGTCCAAAGGGAGATCCGGAGGTCCAGATCAATATTCAGATGCCATTTTGCCCCCCTTCCCCACCTACCTGCCTTGGCAGAGGCAAGTAAGTGGGGAAGGGGGTCAGAATGGCATCCAAATAAGCCCCCCTCTCCCCTTACCTGGCCCCACCGCCATCGCCGCACAGACTGCAGTGGCGGCGGACAGCAGAGCCAGGTAAGTCCCTTCCCCACTTACCTGGCTCCAAAGCTTCGGAACGGTCCAAATCGATTCGGACCGTTCCGAACCACTTCGGGTCAATCTGGACCTCCCCCGACCTGCTCCGGAACCGATTTAGGAGGTCCGGATCAGCCCGCTCCACTTTGCATTCAGGGGTCCAAAACGGAGCGGAGCACACCGCTAGTGGGAAGGCAAGGGAAGAGTGAAGCCAATTCGGGGGGACGCCGGCTCCTGGCTGGTGAATTTTGTAAATTCCACGCTCTTCACCCATCGCCAAAAAGACTGTTTGCTTTTGCTGGCTCGGTGGGCCAATTCCTCGTGTCGGTTGCAGGCGGGCCAGGCTCGGGGAAGGGGACCCAGTGCGAGAGGATCGTCCAGAAGTATGGCTACACCCACCTGTCCACCGGGGACCTCCTGAGGGCGGAGGTCAGCTCTGGCTCAGACCGGGGGAAGAAGCTGTCCGCTATCATGGAGAAGGGCGAGTTAGTCCCTCTGGTGAGTTTGCAGTGGGAAGGGACGGGGACTTGTTTGGGAGGGCCCCTTCCTGCACCTTCAAAGCCTCCCATCGCCCCGGTAGCCTTAACGCTCCACTCGTATATCCTGATGCATCCCTACCCAAGACCTTATCAGCCTTTCCCAACAGAGGTGTTGGACTGTTGGCCAGGCCGGCTGTGGATTATGGTATCTATAGTCCAACACATCAAGTTGGGGAAGGCTGCCTTAGCTTGCCTAGCTCCACCCTTTCTCCCTCGCTGCCCCGTTATGCCTGTCGCAGACTCCCAGAAGTCTGCATGATGCCACCTTTGGGTGCCTTCTTCGCCAATGAGGCCCCCTCCAGAGTTCCATGCCGCAATCCCTTTCTCTGTGGTCTGTAGACTCTTTCTGGGGGGTGGGTGTCAAAAAGCAGGATCAAATCCCACCATCCCCAGTCATAGGCTTTCTGGCTGGGGATGATGGTGGTTGTAGTCTGAAACATCTGGAAGGTGATGGGTTGGTGAAGGAGACAGTAAGGGGTGGGGGGAGGACTTCAACGGCTGAACCAAAGGAGGAGACAACTTGACCTGTCTGTAGCCATTTAAACTTGTGGGTCCAAACCTGACAGCAGGGGAGACCTACGAAAACATGGGCCGCCCTCCCTTTTGTGTAGGCTCTTCCTAATCCATGAATCAACTCCACGTGCAAAGGCTCCTGGGATGGGAATCTTTGGTCAAGGGATGGGACTGGTGGCGCATTAGCCCTTTGGGGTTTTTCGCTTCTGATGTGCTGCCCCCTCCCCCAGCCCTGATGCATCCTTGCCACATGCACACACCATCCACTGTGTGTGTGTTGATAAATTTGAAGCAGGAAAAACCCTCTGTGCATGTAGGTTCCCCATGCAACAGAGGCGTTGCTAGGCCTGTGCCTATGGGACCCCGGCCATGGATATATTTCCTGTGGCCCCAGATGTATTTTCCATGGCCCTGGATCTGTTTCCCATGACCCTCAATCTATTTTCCATGCCCCACGGTATCTATTTCCCGTGCCCCCAGATCTATTTCCCATGGCTCCGGAACTATTTCCCAGAGCCCGAAGTGTCCACTGGGTTCAATAGAAGGTCTTTTTCTCAGCTTGCCAGCCGTGCAGGGGAGAATTTTCAAGGTGGATTACAGCTGGGGAGATTTCCCGTGGCCCCGGTTCTATTTCCCATGGCTCCGGATCTATTTCCCAGAGCCCGAAGTGTCCATTGGGGTCAATAGAAGGTCTTTTTCTCAGCTTGCCAGCCGTGCAGGGGAGAATTTTCAAGGTGGGTTACAGCTGGGGAGATTTCCCATGGCCCCGGTTCTATTTCCCATGGCTCCGGATCTATTTCCCAGAGCCCGAAGTGTCCATTGGGGTCAATAGAAGGTCTTTTTCTCAGCTTACCAGCCGTGCAGGGGAGAATTTTCAAGGTGGGTTACAGCTGGGGAGATTTCCCGTGGCCCCGGTTCTATTTCCCATGGCTCCGGATCTATTTCCCAGAGCCCGAAGTGTCCATTGGGGTCAATAGAAGGTCTTTTTCTCAGCTTACCAGCCGTGCAGGGGAGAATTTTCAAGGTGGGTTACAGCTGGGGACAGAAGCGTTAATCCTCCCTCCTGCATGACAATTACCTTAAAAAAAACAAAATGGGAGGGTTTTCCTATGCTTAGCTGCCATGAGGGGGCAGTATTTCCAGGGCTTAGCTGGCATAAGGGGGTGTATTTCCTTTGCCAGTGCAGTCAGCCCTCCCCACTCCCATAAACAGTCTGTATGGCAATTACGCTTAAGCAGCAGAAGACCTCCAATGGTGGTAATGGAAAGAGAGGCCCTCCCAACCTTTTAATTGCCTAGCAATGCCTCTGCTGTGCAATTTAGGACCCTGATTGTACCACCTTCTCAATTGCATGGGGAGCTGAAGTGCAGCAAGACCCCCGTGGTGGTGAAATCCAAACTCTTCCAAAGCCCAAGCACAAGACCGCTGCCGGTCGGACGTGGGGTGAGAGCCCACGGAGCTTGCAAAGGGTGCCGCTCCCCAACGTCAACAGCGTTGCTTTCCTATCTCTGCCCCTCCAGGACACCGTCCTGGATATGCTGCGGGACGCCATGTTGGCCAAGGCGGACAGCTCTAAGGGTTACTTGATCGACGGCTACCCCCGGGAGGTGAAGCAGGGCGAGGAATTCGAGAAGAAGGTAAAGGCGGGGCAGGAGGGGTGAGCTGGAAGGGTGCTCAGCTGAAGGGAGGGAGGGATGAATTGGCAAAATAAAAATACAATTCAGATAGCCACTCAAATAACAATGTTACAGCAAAAACAATCTGATTACACCCTGATGGTAGAGTCGAGTAGCGTGTAGAGGGCAAGGTTCCCAGCTCATAAACAATATAATTAGTGTAGATCAAGACTTTGATAAAGTTCCTTTTGGATGCACTTTCAAGCCAGGTATAATAAAGTTCCGAATGTAGTATATCTGTCCTCATCAGACAAGAACGATGGCAGTTCCTGATGGTTGGTTTTCTTTCTTTTCCTTGCCAGCAGTGGCTGCGTTTACAGTTCTCTTAACATCGTAAACATGTTACACACCAGTAAAAATAATAATAATAATGGACAAGGTCCTCTAGCACTACAGTGTGAGACGGGCAATTTCTAAGATTCCTTGGGATTTTCGCCAGGCAGCCAGTATAATCTACTAACGAGATGATAGTTATCCAGGCTAAATGTGTGAAAGGAACCTCTCATTTCCTCTTTGATGTTCAAAATAAAGTGGAACCTGAGCAGGTAGACACATCATGCTAGAATAGAAGGGGTGCAATTTACAGCAAACAAAAAATATGCCTGCACAGTTGCTTTGGAATGAGACATCTTTCGTGAGTTGCAACAGGGCTTTTTTATCCTTCACATCATATGGTCTTAATTAGGGGTGTGCGAATTCCCTTGCGCCAGGCTTGGGGGAGCCTCGCCCCATTGACGCTGGCGTCTGCTTGCGTCCGCGCATGAAATCATGCGATTCCCCCTTCCACATTAATGGCGGCCACCATTGGCGTGGAATGGGGAAGTGCGCAGTGTCCGGAGCTTCCGGAAATTGTGTGTTTCCCCCTTTCACGCCAATGGTGGCCGCCATTAACGCAATTGGGGAAATGCATGATTTCAGGAAGTTCAGGAACACACGCATCCCCCCCCCCACTTGTGTCAATGGGGGCTTTAAAGGCCCCAGTTGGACACTTGGGTCAATCCTTGGCTCGTTGTTTGTAAAGTTGTTAAAGTGGTTTTAAATGTATGTGTGCACCAGTTGCTGGGGAACATGGGTGGGAGGGTGCTGTTGCACTATGTCCTGCTTGTTCATCCCTAGCCGATGGCTGGTGGGCCGCTGTATAAACAGAGTGCTGGACTAGATGGACCCTTGGTCTGATCCAGCATGAGGACACTTCTTAGGTTCTTATGCATTTTGCATGTTTTTGTGGTTTTTAATTTTTGTATATTGTTTTTAAGTGTTTTTATCTCACGTGAACTGCCTAGAGAGCTTTGGCTCTGGGGCGGTATACAAATGCAATAAATAAATAAATAAAATAATACCCCCCACCCCTGGCTGATGGTATCAGTGGAGGCTGGTGGCTTTGATTGTCAGTGGGGTAGTGAATCTGCTCCAGGTTTCAGTCAGACCCAGCCAAAACTTTAAAGGACCTGTCCAAGGTACAAAACATTTTTTGTCTTCATTCCATCCAGTAAGGGCCCTGAGCTTCTGCCCCCTGGTGGCACCACTGTATAAGTGGAAGGAGCATTCTTCTGAGCGTTCCCGGCCTGTCACAAGATGGCAGTGTGTCACCTTCCGCCGGTCCTCAGCTTGGCGGTTGCAGCGCACTGCTGGAAGGCATCTGGGCTGCTAAGAACTTGAATCACCAGAGCTGGCTGGAACGTGGCTCCGTGGCTAAGCACTTGCTTGCCACGCTGGGGTGGGGGGGGGCTGTGGCGTTACACCCCACAAGTCAGTTCCCTAATGTATGTCTGGAAATTGGTAAGTCTGTGGTGCTTAGAATGTTGACCTGAGTGGGTGGAGTCAGAGTGTCTTGGGAGGGGGAAGAGTGATACACTCCTAGAGTCTCCAGGCTTTTGTGCTTTAGCTCTCTGTGTGTAGAGTACTACTGTTCTGGAGAGTTTGAGGATCAGTGTATAGAGGGGTGTCTTTTGAGTGCGGTGTGCACAAAGTCAGTTGAAGGATGCAGACAAGCTGGAGCTTGTTCAGAGGAGGGCAACCAGGAGGGCAGGAATCCACCCTAAAGCATCCCTGACAGATGCTTGTCCAGCTGCCTCTTGAAGGCCTCTAGTGTGGGAGAGCCCACAACCTCCCTTGGTAACTGGTTCCATTGTCGTACTGCTCTAACAGTCAGGAAGTTTTTCCTGATGTCCAGCTGGAATCTGGCTTCCTGTAACTTGAGCCCGTTATTCCGTGTCCTGCACTCTGGGAGGCTGGAGAAGACATCTTGGCCCTCCTCTGTGTGACAACCTTTCAAGTATTTGAAGAGTGCTCTCATGTCTCCCCTCAATCTTCTCTTCTCCAGGCTAAACATGCCCAGTTCTTTCAGTCTCTCTTCATAGGGCTTTGTTTCCAGACCCCTGATCATCCTGGTTGCCCTCCTCTGAACACGCTCCAGCTTGTCTGCATCCTTCTGGACACAATACTCTAGATGAGGCCTAACCAGGGCTGAATAGAGAGGAACCAGTACCTCACGCGATTTGGAAGCTATACTTCTATTAATGCAGCCCAAAACAGCATTTACCTTTCTTGCAGCCATATCGCACTGTTGGCTCATATTCAGCTTGTGATCTACAACGATTCCAAGATCCTTCTCGTTTGTAGTATTGCTGAGCCAAGTATCCCCCATCTTGTAACTGTGCATTTGGTTTCTATTTCCTAGATGTAGAACTTGGTATTTATCCCTATTAAATTTCATTCTGTGGCAGGGGCGCCCGGTTCAGTTTCCAGCTGAACTCAGATAGCAGCACGACTCCCACTTACACATGGCCGAAAGAAAGAGTGCCAGCGTCTTGCATAATCGTTGTGTGCACTGAGACGAATATATTTATTTATACATGAACGGACTCAAAAGTACACATATTTATTTATTTATTTATGAATAGGTGCAAATGTAGATATTCATGAATAGATGCACATATGAACAGACACAAACATAGATGTATTTATTTATGTATAGGTGCAAATGTAGATATTCATGAATAGATGCACATATGAACAGACACAAACATAGACGTATTTATTTATAAATAGGCGCAAATGTAGATATTCTTGAATAGATGCACATATGAACAGACACAAACATAGATGTATTTATTTATAAAAAGGTGCAAATGTAAATATTAATGAATAGATGCACATATGAACAGACACAAACATAGACGTATTTATTTATATAGGCGCAAATGTACATTGGTACAAATGTACACATGTTTTGTAAACTACCCAGAGAGCTTCGGCTATGGGACGTTATCTAAATGTAATAAATAAATAAATAAATAAATATAAATGTAGAAATTTTTATTTATGAATTGATGCACATTTAGAAATTTTTTTATTTGTTTGCTTAGTCACAAGTGTAGAGATATTTATTTATTTATGTATAAGCGCAAATGTAGAAATGTTTATTTGTTTACGACTAGAGGCATACATGGAAATATTTTCATTTGTTTATATGAACAGACACAAATGTAGACATAATCATTCGTTCATTTACAGATGCAAATGAGAAATATTTATTTATTTATTTATTTATGAATAGATGCACATTTGGAAATAGTTTTACTTATATATGAACAGACACAAACATAAACATACAAATAGGTGCACATTTAGACACGTTCTTTCTTTTATTTGTTACATCTATATCCCACCATTTCCTCCAACACACTCCAGGTAGCATACATGACCCTCCTCTCCAGTTTATCCTCACGACACCCCTGTGAGGTAGGTTAAGGCGGAGAGTCACCAGCTGGCCCAAAGTCACCCGGGGAGCTTCCATGGCTGAGTGGGGACTAGAACCCAGATCTCCTGAGTCCCAGTCTGACCCCCTAACCACTACACCACACTGTCTCTCACAATGGAGGGTTTTTTAAAATGTTCCAGGAAAGCTGAAACTGTTTTGATAAAGCTGACGAGGGCTCTCCCGCCTCTTGGTAGCGCAAAACTGGGGCAGGCCAGACAGGTCAGATTCCTCATTTTCTACCTCTCTTTCCCCCGGCTCTGCTCAGATCGCGCCCCCCACGTTGCTGCTGTACGTGGATGCCGGAAAAGACACCATGGTGAAGCGGCTGATGAAACGGGGCGAGACCAGCGGGCGGGTGGACGACAATGAAGAAACCATCAAGAAGCGCCTGGAGACGTACTACAAGGCCACCGAACCTGTCATCGCCTTCTACGAGAAACGGGGCATCGTCCGTAAGGTATGTCCCATCGGTTGCCTCCAGCTGACCGCTCCTGAAAGCTCGAGGTGACGGCAGAGCTTCGGGGGTGTGTGGAAACTGGCCCTCCTAAATTGGGATGGGCGCCCTCGCCCTCGTCTGATTCGCCGGACGCTCGCCCCGTCACTGCTGCCGTCCCCCCCTCTGCTTGTCCGTCCCCGCAAGCCGTCCACACTTGCTCCAGAAACGACGTATTTACATTGCATAAATGGCATCCGTTTGCACCTTTATTCTTGCATAAATGGCCCATTTACGCAACAGGGTTAATGCGCAATTTCCGGAGCCTCCATTGTCAGCACTGACTGGCAGCAGCGCCTCTCTGGGATTTCAGCAGGAATCTGCCCAGGTGCGACCTGGGGACGCTGGGAGCGAACCGGGAACCTTCCGCGTCCAAAGCAGGAGCTCTGCCACTGAGCCACGCCCTGTCACATAAGAGTTTGAGCCTTAGGCTTAGTATCAGGAGGGGACGAGGGCCCGGTGGCGTTTTAAAAGCAACCTCAGGACGGGAGGGGGAGCCTGAACTTGTGACGTCTCTTTGAGGATGCACCAGTTTCATTCATCACTCAGAGGAAGTCTCCAGAAAGAATGCCTGGCATAGCAAGGCGATGAGTCATCGGGGGACGAGGAGCACCAGGCAGATGGAGACGGTGGGGGGATTCAGGGCAGAAGTGGGGGGGGGAGCAGAGGGGAAGTGGCGTTTGGGTGGGGAGGAAATGGCTCTCCCCCCCCCATGCGGCCCCATTTCAGCATAGAGAGACGCTGCTGCGTTGGAACAAGTGGATCTCTTGTGCTAGACTTCTCTTTGAGAACACCAGTCAAAGAAAACATCTTAGTCCAGCAGGGCTGCAGACCCTAAGGACCAGGGTCCCAATCCAGCCCTCCGGCCCTTTTACCCCAGCTGCTACTCGTTGAGTGGCTTCTCAGCTTCTCTGCATTCCCCCACCCCATTCTAAAATCTCAAAATGTCTCTGCGAAGGCTTGGTTCCTGGCAGTAAGAACTTTAGAATGCATTTGGCTGTAATTTGCGCAAATCCAGCTGTAATCTGCGCAGATCCAACTGTAATTTGCGCAAATCCGGCCGTGATTTGCGCAAATTGTACAATTCCCCCCCCCTTCCAAATGTGCAAAATTCCTGGAAAATTCATGAACTGACCCGACTCATTGCAAATTGAGTCAGGCGTCGCAGAGGGATCTGAAACGAAGTCCGGAAGTCCGAGCCTAGGAAAAGCTGTCGAACTCCACCCCGCAAATGAATTTCTCTGACATCCGTAATTTTGAGTACCGTGTCTAGTTCTGGGTGCCACATTTTAAGAAGGATGTTGTCACTGGGATGGGAGAAAGGGATCGCTAGGATTCTCTGAACATCATTTCATCGCTCATCTTGTGCCTTGTTCCCGTTCGCATTTACGATCGCTGCTCGCTTTGCACGAATGCGAAACACGCACGAAGCAAGCAGTGATTGAACCAGACATTGGCGCAAATTTTCTAATTTGCGCAGGTTACCTCCATAAACAAAAGCGGGGCTGTGTCAGTTTACGGAGGGGATTTCCGCAAAGGAGGAAATTTGTGCAAAACAAACCGGGAAAAGGGAACGAGGTGAATGGGGGCACGTGTTCGACAATTTGCGCATATCTTCATGGACGTGCGCTCACGCTTGCACTTGGGGCTTTGAATGGCGCATGCTTGCATGTTTTGTGAGCAAAAACAAAACTCTTATGCCTCTCCTAAGGTTTAGTTAAAATAGGACCTTCTCCGCTGTGGCACCTCAATTCTGGAACGAGCTTCCTAGGGAGGCTCACCTGGTGCCTACATTGACCTCTTTTCGGTGTCAGGTGACGATCTTCTCCTGGCATTTAAGTCTTTTAGTTCTGCGGTTTTAAATCTTCATTGTACTTGAAATCTCTGCACCGCAGCTAGGTTTAATTTTGGTTTTACTTTTGAATACTGTAGTTTTAAACTGCGGGACTTTAGGTTGTATTTTATGCTGTATCTTGCAGTTTTAAATTGTTGCGAACAGGCGAGGGAGCTCCAGTTATTGGATGGTATGGAAATGTAATTAATTAGTTAGTTAGTGGCAGTCAGAGCTCTACGCTAAAAGAGGTTAGTATTTTGCCTTTGGTTCCACCCATCCCTGGAATACGGTGTTCCCTTGGGCTGCAAGGAGTTCAAAGCCCCTGCCATAAGCCATATTCTGACATGCACCTAGCATCCTGTTTCTGGACGTAGGTGAGTTGAAAACCCACGAGCAGGCCATGAGGGTAATAACCATCTCCTGCAGTTGTTCCTCAGCAACTGGTATTCATAGCCATACTGCCTCTCATCCAGCCTTCTCCTTTGTGAATTTGTTTAATGCCCTTTTAAAGCAATGAGCAGAGGGTTGGACTCGATGGTCTTATAGGCCCCTTCCAACTCTACTATTCTATGATGCTAAAGCCATCTAAAAGTTTATCTACATGAGCAATTTATTGCCTGCTCATAATTGGCCACTCATGGAAGTTTGTGGGTCCTTTACATGACACTATCAACCTCCAGGATGTCTCCTGCACTTTCCCTCGGTAATCTCGCTTAAAAAAACAAAAAAAAACAAACACAATAATATGGAGATAATGCAGTCTTTAAACAATCACGGGATATCCCCAGCATGTAAAGCTGGCTTAGCGCTATAATTCCGCCACTAGATGGCATTGTTTAATTGAACATCACAGTATTGCCGAGAGGGGAAGTTTTCAATTCAAAATCACATGGCCGCCATATAAAGGAGCCAATTGTAGACCTGAAAAGACCGCAGAAGAAGAAATCCTAGTAAGGATGCAAGGTTTTTTTGTTAATGTAGAGACACCGTAAGTTGGCGTTCTTAGCCATATCGCATAGCAACATTCCAGTTGACATGGTTTTCCATGTGCGTTTCTTTCAGGGGTGCTGTTTGTCGTGATCTCCTTTAGCTCCGTGCTCAAATGGCCAGCAGCGATCAGGAGGGGATGGGGTTTGAAGCACGAACATCTGAGCTAGGTTCCAACTTTATGGCCGCTCCCCAGGACTGAACCGAAAATGTTCTCTCTTGTCCACAGCTGAACGCGGAAGGCACAGTGGACGACGTGTTCAAGCAGGTCTGCACTCATCTGGACGCCCTGAAGTAAATGCTGAAGGACGCCGCTCGGCTCACGGATCCTGCCCTGTCCTCTTTCTCTTTCACTCACTCGCCCGCCTGCCTTTCCATCCACACTGGGCCTCGGTTCCTGCCGCTTCCCCCCCTCCAAGCTCCCCCATAAGCCATGGCAACTCCTTTCTCCTGCCTACTTCATCTCCGAATTCATCTCAGGGGCTATGATAACGGAAGTGGATTTATCCTGTTTTCGTGGACGGCGCCCCGTGGAGGAAACGTCGAGGCCGTTGTGTTTGGCTCCCGAAACCTTCTCTCCAAAGTAAAGTTGGCTTTCAAGAGTCCGAGATGGTTTAATCTTTTTATTATTTTTTCCTGCTGCTGCTGCTGCTGTTGCTGCTGCTGCCGCAACAGGAAAAAAAACCCTTTTATTTTATGTTCCTTGCTCCAGAGGTTGATTAAGGGCAGGAAATGTCCTGTTTACACCCGAGTCCACAGCATCCAGAGCAGAAGAAGGGAATCTCTTTTCTCAAAATGGGGGAGGGCATTTTCTAACCCAGTTTTCGCCAACCCAGCACCGTCCGGAGGTTCTTGGGATGATGAGCTTTGTAGTCTTAACATCATCCAGAGGGCCCCAAGTTCGGGAAGGCCGCGGCGACCCTCCAGATGTTGTTGGAGCACAGGTCCCATTATCCCTGACGATTGGCCATGCTGGTTTGGAATGATGGGAGTTGTAGTCCAACCACTTCCGCAGGGGTTGCAGGTTACATACTACCTCCGCAGTAATCCTAATAATTTTATGGAACTTCTCAGAGGGGCTAAGGTTGGATCATGATCTTTTTAAAAAGCCCCCACCTTTTGAAATCTTCACTGTACAGGGCAGGATATTGCTGAATATTATATTTCTGTAGAGGACATGCAATGGGCAAATCTTGATTGAGGAATCTCTGTATATCCTGTGTGGTTAGAAACGTGCCCCACACATTTATTAAGAGGGACACAGAAGGGGCTACCAACTTTTTCCCACTAAAGAAAGGTCGTTTTCTTTTTCTCTATGGGGATGGCTTACTGCTCGCAGCCCTGAGAGGACTCTACCACACCAGATGGTCAGCGAGGGCTCCCATGATCAAACGCTCTTCCCAAATCTCCACATTGCAGCTAGATGTCTAGCATGTCAGGGAGAAAGCCTAGTTTTCTATGTGCAAGATTGTAGGGGTGGGGAGACGTGTGGGATTTCTGCCTTTAAAAGGCAAAATAAAACAGATGTGCACATTTATCTCCTGGGAAGCGCTAGGAAAAGAGGTGCCTTTCTGGAGGCCGGATGACCTCTTTTTTAAAAAGATATAAACTCGCTCGCTCGCCTGCCTCTCCTAAACCATTTGTCCTGTTGCAGCTTCGTGTCTGGATGTCCGTAGCAAGCCACAAAGCCACGTGCCTTTTTCTTTGGCCTGTCCACGGAAATACCTGAGCAGCCCCTCAATTCTGCAATTCTCCCCCCTCCTTTTTATTTTCTTGCTTTCTCTTCAGTGTCTCTACCTACTTTAGGGGGGGGGACAGAAAAGGGAAAGGCGGGGAGTTCAGGGGGAGCCCAGTTTGGTTCCTATTACGTCTACAAAACTGTGCCTCATTTTCTTTCTTCAATGGCTAGAACACCCCAAACTCACAGCTAACGTTTCACACCCACCCTGATGCATTCTAAAGGTATTTCTTCTTCTTCTCTCTCTCTCTTTTGTACCATGATTTCTAATATTTATAAGCAGAGGGGGGGGGGATAACCAGCAAACCCCTCTTTGTCCCACCCAGAGTCTTAAAGGCCCTGCGCATGGCCTGCTGTCCGAATGTACTCATCATATCATTATTAAAGCGTGTTAAAAACACCAACCCACCAACCCACTAAAGTCTTGTGTGTGCATTTTCCCTCGTGGTTCAGAAAGTGATGTGTGGGGAAATGACAGATTGGTCTGGTTTTTGTTGACCTCCCTCTCGGCCGGCACTGTTTTAGCTACACGCGCTGCAGCACTTGCTGCCTGAACTTCTCAAATAGCGGGGACAGGGCTTCAGTGGAATTTGATGGCTCCGGTGTCGGTTGGGTGGCGAATCCTGAATCGCTCCGTTAGAGTTCGGACTGGTTCCGAGTAAAAGCTGGAGCAGATTTGCCACCCCACTGACATCGGAGCCACCAGCTTTGGCGATTGGGTGGTATAGAAATGGAATAAATGAAATGAATAGCTGCAGGAGGGCACCATGGGCCATTGGATGTGGGGAGCACAAAGGTGCAGAGGCTAGAGGGTAAACATGCACCTCCCAGATCCCACCCATGCTCTGCACATAACTGCATCCCGTTTCAGCTGTTCCTCCAGCGTCAGGGCCAGCTCAAGTCACGTTGCTTGTCCTGTCCGATGCAAGGAATAAGATAGTACCCCCTCCCCAGGGCTGGGCAAAGCTGGTAGTATGCCTGGGTCAGATGGGAAATGTAGGCCCCATTTCAAACTGCTCATTAAGTATTTTCAATCAGTTTTAAATGCATATGAACAAAAACGATTTATAAAAAAGGGAATGGCAAGAACATTTATTCAAGATGCATATAAGACATCACTCCTTCACATTCAGAAATGCTTTACGTGCTTTTCTTTAGGCAAATTCATCATCAACGACAGAAAAATCAAGCAACTTTGCCAGGGGGACTCGGTGTAGGCCCTCTCAAAATCATAGGCCCATGCCAACTGGCCCCACTGCCCCCCCCCCCCTCCGCCTAGCCCTGCGGGCCCTCCCATGTACTGGGCTGAAAACAACAGAATGAAATTTAATAGGGATAAATGCCAAGTTTATCCAGGTTTATCATGGTTTATCTAGGAAAAAGAAACCAAAGGCACAGTTACAAGATGGGGGATACTTGGCTCAGCAATACTACAAACGAGAAGGATCTTGGAATTGTTGTAGATCACAAGCTGAATATGAGCCAACAGTGCGATATGGCTGCAAGAAAGGCCAATGCTATTTTGTGCTGCATTAATAGAAGTATAGCTTCCAAATCGCGTGAGGTACTGGTTCCTCTCTATTCAGCCCTGGTTAGGCCTCATCTAGAGTATTGCGTCCAGTTCTGGGCTCCACAATTCAAGAAGGACACAGACAAGCTGGAGCGTGTTCAGAGGAGGGCAACCAGGATGACCAGGGGTCTGGAAACAAAGCCCTATGAAGAGAGACTGAAAGAACTGGGCATGTTTAGCCTGGAGAAGAGAAGATGGAGGGGAGACATGATAGCACTCTTCAAATACTTAAAAGGTTGTCACACAGAGGAGGGCCAGGATCTCTTCTTGATCCTCCCAGAGTGCAGGACACAGAATAACGGGCTCAAGTTAAAGGAAGCCAGATTCCAGCTGGACATCAGGAAAAAACATCCTGACTGTTAGAGCAGTATGACAATGGAAACAGTTACCTAGGGATGGGGTGGGCTCTCCCACACTAGAAGCCTTCAAAAGGCAGCTGGACAACCATCTGTCAGGGATGCTTTAGGGTGGATTCCTGCATTGAGCAGGGGGTTGGACTCAATGGCCTTGTAGGCCCCTTCCAACTCTGCTAATCTATGATTCTATGTCATGGACAAAAGCCAAGAGGACTGGCAAATGAATCTGCCTTTGATGTCGAAGGTGGGACAGCAGCTTCCAAGGTACCTGAAAGTGGCAGGGTAACTTAAGAACATCAGAAGAGCCCTGCTTGATCAGGCCAAGGGTCCATCTAGTCCAGCACTCTGTTCCCACAGTGGCCAACCAGCCGTTGGCCAGGGACCAACAAGGCAGGACATGGTGCAACAGCACCCTCCCACCTATGTTCCCCAGCAACTGGTGCACACTGTCTCGGACACTGGAGGGAGCACTTAACCATCAGGGCTAGTAGCCATTGATAGCCTTCTCCTCTAGGAGGGTGCAGGTGTCTTGCTGTGAGGCCAGAAAGTGCCCCAGACAGGGCTCAGATAGTCTTTTGAGTCACAGAGAAAGTAACCAGACAAGGCCAGGGTCATACACGAGATTCCAAATAGAATTGGCAGGAGAAGGCAGAGAGGCAAGTTCAAAGCGGTCCAGTGCTCAGTCCACAGGGGTCAGTCGTACCAAGTGCCAAGGACGGGGTGTACTAGAGAGGGGTCCAAATGGGTACCTGAGGGTCTAGGAGACTGCAGACGTCCAGCGTACAAGACTTAAAGCACTGCTGTGTGCAGCAGAGACCTCCCTTCGGCTGTGCTGGTTTATAGCTGGTTGTTAATCAGCACAGCTGGCAAATTCGGTCAACGTGTTGCTTTTAAGGGAGGCCTCACGCTGTGGCCTCCTTTTGTCCTTTTGCTGCTCACAGCTGAGCCTGCACCATTCAGAGGGGTGAATGATGTCATTTGCGGGAATTCAAGAACAGCACTGGAGGAGCCAGGGTGCACTTCTGGTGGTTCCAGGGGAGGGCTATCAGCCGAAGCCCCTGGTTCCTTGCCTGGCTCTGGCTGGGGCTTGTTATTCTGGCTCTCCACCTCCTCTTCTTCCTCAGAGGACCCTCCTCCAATTAGGGCATCACAGCAGGGCACACGGCTCTCTGCTCCAACATCTTGCTGCCACCTCCTAGCATCTGTTGCCCAAGGTAACCGCTTCCCTTTGCCTAACGACAGGGCCAGCCCTGGCCGGCCTACTGGTACAGATTTGCTGGCCTGTCTCACTTGCCTTTAAAGCCCCTCAACTGGCGAATCTCTCATACGGAACTGTTCCCCAAATCACTCGGTGAAATGACGAAACCCCGCATCATGAAAACACTTCTAAAATATCCAAGGTTATTAGCCAATTAAATCCATGGAGCATGCCTTTGACCCCATTCAGAAGACACCTTAAACCATGGCTTGAACCATGGTGGTCAAGCCAGAAAGCCAGGCTGTGTTCAGAAGACACCTTAAACCATGGCTTGAACCACGGTGGTAAAGCCAGAAAGCCAGCCTGTATTCAGAAGACACCTTAAACCACGGCTTTAACCATGGTGGTCAAGCCAGAAAGCCAGGCTGTGTGCGGAAGACACCTTAAACCACGGCTTTAACCATGGTGGTCAAGCCAGAAAGCCAGGCTGTGTTCAGAAGACACCTTAAACCACGGCTTTAACCATGGTGGTCAAGCCAGATAGCCAGGCTGTGTTCAGAAGACACCTTAAACCACAGCTTTAACCATGGTGGTCAAGCCAGAAAGCCAGGCTGTGTTCAGAAGACACCTTAAACCACGGCTTTAACCATGGTGAATAAAGCAAAAATCCTTATTCTCTGTGGTTAAAGCCATGGTTTAAGGTGTCTTCTGAACATGGCCTAGCTTTCTGGCTTAACCACCGTGGTTAAAGCCATGGTTTAAAGCATCTTCTGAATGGGCCCAATGTGAACCCTGAATCTAGCAGTCAAGCACATCCCGAATGCGAGCACACACAACCACTGGATCTAACACACACACTCACCGAAAACAAAGGTCAGTGATCTAAGCCGGCCACTGACTCTTCTCTGAGGTCAGGCACAAGGGGGTTTTGCCGGGGTCATTGCAGAGACGGCAGCAGGGGAAGGAAACAGACTGTAAAAACATGCTCAGATGTCGAAGTCATCAAATAAGGCTGAGGCGCGGTAAACAGGAATAGACAGCGCGTCTCTGGCAGAAAAGAGACGGCCCCGGTCTGCAAAGGCGCAGTGGGACATGGCGCGTGCCTGGAATGTCGGGGTTGGGGGTTGGGTAGGATATGACAATCCCCCCCTCACACGCACACACAGACGTGCACGGTCTGTGCCAAAGCATCTCTTTGAGACAGGAGCCAGAGAGTAAGGGCTCGAGCCAGGCCTTTGTGGGACAAAAACGTATACAATGGAGGGGGCAGGTTTGAGAGAACGTGGGTCTACTCGCTCGGCACCTGGTGAAATTCCCTCTTCAGCACAACAGTGAAAGCTGCAGGAGCCCTGCCCTCATGACCAGCTTTAACTGTTGTGATTTCACCAGGAGCTGCAGGCATATAAAGGACACTTGCTGAAATTCCCTTTTCTCTACAACTGTTAAAGATAGAGGAGCCCGGTCCTCCTTTCCATAGGGTCACCCTAGATTGGGGCCCCTGTGAAAGACATCCAGGGCCCCTCCATACACCCAGTCACAGAATATTCCGGCTCCTCTATTGCATTTGCAGGGGATGCCACAGCTCAAAGTTACTGCTTTGGGGACAGACTGATCTCGGGTTGTTTTTGCACCAGACTAATCAGTGGAATGTAATTAATTCCAGATGTGTTGTGGCAATAAAGGAGCGTTTGCAAGTCTTCCTTAACCTCCTGCCACTGCTTCCTAATACAACAGATTCCTGGTAGTCCTGCATTTCCACAGCCTCCCGTTCAAGCAGTCTCTTGGTCGCCACTGGCGACAAGAAATTTGATGCGGGTGAGCGAGCCGCCTGGTGGCGGGGAGGTGGGCTGCGCCTCCTTTTTTCTGGAATCAGAAACAAGGTGCATCTTGACGCTTTCAAGCCATGTTCTTGTGTGCAAGAAACGCAAATGCTATTTTGGGCTGCATTAATAGAGGTATAGCTTCCAAACCGTGTGAGGTCCTAGTTCCTCTCTATTCGGCCCTGGTTAGGCCTCATCTAGAGTATTGCGTCCAGTTCTGGGCTCCACAATTCAAGAAGGATGCAGACAAGCTGGAGCGTGTTCAGAGGAGGGCAACCAGGATGATCAGGGGTCTGGAAACAAAGCCCTATGAGGAGAGACTGAAAGAACTGGGCATGTTTAGCCTGGAGAAGAGGAGATGGAGGGGAGACATGAGAGCACTCTTCAAGGACTTAAAAGGTTGTCACACAGAGGAGGGTCAGGACATGTCACACAGAGGAGGGTGCAGGACATGGAATAACGGGCTCAAGTTACAGGAAGCCAGATTCCAGCTGGACATCAGAAAAAACTTCCTGACTGTTAGAGCAGTACGACAATGGAACCAGTTAAATAGGGAGGTTGTGGGTTCTCCCACCCCAGAGGCCTTCAAGAGGCAGCTGGACAAGCATCTGTCAGGGATGCTTTAGGGTGGATTCCTGCACTGAGCAGGGGGTTGGACTCGATGGCCTTGTAGGCCCCTTCCAACTCTGCTATTCTATGATTCTATGGTGTGTAGGGTGGGTGAGAAACAGTGATCTGAACAAAAGTTTGTGAAATGTATCTTTTCAGTTGTGGAGAAACAGTTTCATGAAATGTCTCTTTTTCTCTCTCGGTCTCTTTTTCTCTGGGCCTGTTCCAACAATGTGCTAAGCCATGGTTAGTAGGGTGACCAACTGTCAGGATTTCCCCAGATTTGTCCTGGTTTTTGTTCTTTCTATGGTGTCAGGGGGGATTTTCTATCATTTTCAATAATGTCCTGGAATGACACACCTTCCCCTTTAAGGCTGCCATTAGCATGGCAGGAGGGAATGACATGCTTTCTTGAGGCACATCATTCCCCCACCCCGAGCTCCAATTGAGGTCTTAAAGGGGAAGTGGGTCATTCGTGGACATTATAGAAAAGGCCCCAATTGGAGTGGATGGTGGTGGTGCAGAATGAAATCCTTTCCCCTCCTCCACTCCAATCGGGTTCTTTAAGGTGGCGGGGGAATAACGTACTTTCTGCAGGACTCAGAAAGCTGCTTCCCCCCCCACACACACTAGGAGTCCTCTTTTTTGGTCTCCCAAATACGGTCACCCTAGTACTATGACTGTTGTGGTTGCTTATTATGTTATAAAAAATAAAGAAATGGTTTTATATAAGTGTAAGTTCCTTTTTTAGTATTTAGTATATTATTATAGTAGTTGTGTGCCTTTGCTACTCATTGGTTGCTATCATTTACTTTTTGTGAACCGCCCAGAGAGCTTCGGCTGTTGGGCAGTATAAAAATGTAATAAATAAATAAATGTGACCGAGGCCATGCCCCCATGGGGGCCGGACATGTTGAGTTGGCACCGCCTTGGGGGTGGGCATGTTGGGGTGGCCACGCCTCCTGAGGGCGGCCATTTTGTCCTCCTTTTTGGTTTCCAAAATATGGTCACCCTAATGGTTAGGCTGCTAACCCTTTTGCAGCCAATGGTTCATGAGCATATTTAAACCATGGTTATGTAGCCACCATTGTTAGAAACAGTTCACTTGACACACTAAGCCATAATGTTTGGCTCAAAATGCTTAACCACCATGATTTAGCATGTTGTCTGAACAGGCTCTCTCTCTCTCTCTCTCTCTCTCTCTCTCTCTCTCTCTCTCTTACACACACACACACACACACACACACCAAAAGCATTGTTTCACTGATTTCATCTCAATGATTCTTTAGCATGTTTACTTGGGAGTAAACCCGATTGGATTCCATGGGACTTCCTTCTGATCAGACATGCACAGATTTGTACAGTCAGGGTGCAACCCAATCCATTATTATTATTATTATTATTATTATTATTATTATTATTATTACTACATTTATATACCTCCCCATAGCCGAGGCTCTCTTTAAACCTTCGGTTCTGCTTTCAGTTATAGAAGTATTTGGGGTTTTGCAAAATGCCCTCATTTATTTTGCCCCACCCCCCAATGTGAAGTGGATTCAAAATGGTCGTTTTCATTGCAAGCCAGTGCTAGCCCAGAGCATATCTTGAGGTGGAAGGACGTATAAATTCCGGTTCCTTTTCTGGCTGCTGGTGCTGCTCTAAAATCAAATAAGTAGGGTGACCATATTTGGGAGACCAAAAAAGAGGACACCTAGTGTGTGTGTGTGGAAGCAGCTTTCTGAGTCCTGCAGGAAGTACGTTATTCCCCTGCCACCCTAAAGAACCCGATTGGAGTGGAGGAGGGGAAAGGATTTCATTCTGCACCACCACCATCCACTCCAGTTGGGGCCTTTTCTATAATGTCCACGAATAACCCACTTTCCCCTTTGAGACCTCAATTGGAGCTCGGGGTGGGGGAATGATGTGCCTCAAGAAAGCATGTCATTCCCTCCTGCCATGCTAATGGCAGCCTTAAAGAGGAAGGTGTGCCATTCCAGGACATTATTGAAAATGATAGAAAATCCCCCCTGACACTATGGAAAGAACAAAAACCAGGACAAATCTGGGGAAATCCTGACAGTTGGTCACCCTAAAATAAGGAACATGGAAGTAACAGCAGCCTTGCTGTCTGCAAGCAGTTCTGAACTGCCCCGTTGTCCCTTGTTTTGAAGGGTTCCTTGAAGGCGTTGTGTGTCAAAGCGTGTTGTGCAAAACCAGCGGTTTGGAGCCGAAAGACTCCTGATACGTCAGAAAGGGGGCCATCTCCCAGACATGAAGGTGTATGATATGGGGTGGCTCAAAACAGAATTTGGAGTGTGGGGAAAGGAGATGGGGTGGAGGTATTTAATCCTTGCCATCTGTCAAGGATGCTGGGGTTACATCCTGCAACACAAATCCCACATTGACTAGACCAAGTCAGGGCAGGTAGTCACGGGACATACTAGTAGGACCCCCGAGATCCACTAACTGGGGCCAGGTGCAAAATGGTGGCTTGGGAGGAAGGGAGCCATCCTCTTCGAATTAAAGAACAAGAGTGCCTCTGAGCACATGCTCAACTGCCCAAGAATTTGTTTCGTTGTCCCAAAACTGAGCGGGCAGTCCGGTCACATGAAAATCCACTCTTGGTTTTCTCCCAAAGCTTTCTTAGCAACCTAATTTAGAAATGGGCGGAGCCTTTTTGACACTGGGGCTGTTAAACTGTTGGGTGTCGGGATAAGACTCCTGGGGGTTTTCTTTATAATTCTTCATCATCATAAATTATATTTGGTCTCTTTTCCATTGTCTGAGGAAAGGGTTTGACAAATATTGCTGTGTATGTCCATGATCAGTGTGTGCGTCTCTGTGTGTGTATCCTGCCATATTTTATAAAAGCCAGGTGTGTTGCTTTTGCTTTTGGCCAGTTTTCTGCTATGCCTACTTGCCACAGATCCTTATAGCAAGATTTCAGTGTTGGAATGATGTGTCTTTTTTGTGAACTGCCCAAAGAGCTTTGGCTATTGAAATGAAATAATAATAATAATAATAATAATAATAATAATAATAATAATAATAATTTGCAAATCATAAAATATACAGGGACAGAACAATTCATACAGGCAAGACAACCAGACATAACATATAGACAAAAAAGAAAAAAACACATACCTCATTGACATAGCAATACCGAATGACAAAAATGTTGTAGAAAAGGAAGAGAAAAAGAGAGGAAAATATACACCACTGGCTATGAAAATATACACCACTACAGCAACAGGCAAAAGTAACAATTATTCCGTTAGTCACATCAAAAATATATATAAAGAAAACTTTCAGAAACTGGGCCTTGCAAAACACATCCACACCAACATCCAGAAAGCAGTCATACTTAAAACATGCTCAATAGTCAGGAAATTCCTGCTTGTCCATCTAGAAAAACTGCCATGAGCAAGAAAAGAGAGAAATAATAATAATAATAATAATAATAATAATAATAATAATAATAATAATACAAAGCATCCAGAGATCTACCAGCCCTGGACTTAATGTCTTCCAAGTTCACTTTAGATTCTATGAATCCGTGAACTCCTTATTCAGGCAGCTCATGCAACTTTAGCATCAAATAAGGAACTAGGTGTTAGGAATCGGGAACTAGGAACTAGGGCTATGCACGGACCCTCCAAACCGCTTCATGGCCCAATCCGGAACTTTCAGATCACGCCCGAACTGACCCTGTCCCGCTCCGCTCTGCGGAGCAAGATCTGGAGGGGCAGTGGAAGCAGGTAAGTGGGAAAGGGTGGTCAAAATGGGGGCAGAATAAGCCCCCCTCCCCCTGCCCCCTTACCTGGCTTGGCCGCTGTCGCCGCATGGACTACGGCGGCGGAGCCAGATAAGCCCTCCTCCCCCCACTTACCTGTGTCCGTCGCGGTCCAGCGCCGGCTTCAACCGAGGCCCAGGCCAGTTGA
Source organism: Elgaria multicarinata webbii (assembly GCF_023053635.1). Classification (NCBI taxonomy): domain Eukaryota; kingdom Metazoa; phylum Chordata; class Lepidosauria; order Squamata; family Anguidae; genus Elgaria; species Elgaria multicarinata. The sequence goes on from NC_086189.1 coordinate 4,883,218, forward strand.
AGCCAGCACCGGACCGTGACAAACACAGATAAGGCCCCCTCCCCCTCCCCCTTACCTGGCTCTGCCACCATCGCTGTACGGACTGTGGCAGCAGCAGGTGAGCCCCCCTCCCCACCACTTACCTGAGTTCGGAGCTCCGGATGGAGGCGAATCGCTTCGCCTCAATCCACAGCTCCACTGACCCGATTCGGATCCGCCTTTGGCGGAGGCGGATTGGGTCACTCCACTACGGATTCGCGATCCGAATCGGAGCGGGGCACAGCCCTACTAGGAACTACCTTAGGTTACATCTTACAATGAGGACCAGCACACAGGGTGCTAACACAGGGTGGTTTTCTTCCACCACTCCCCACCCCCTGCCGGATCGCATCCTTCGGTGACCTCTCCATTCATGAACCAAATCTCCTTCCCATCCCCTTGCCAGCTGGCTGAGCTGGGGAGGAAAGTGAAGGTGTTCAAAGGAACTGGAGTCTGCAAACAGGATCACAATCAAAAGACTCCCGGGAGCCTGAAAACTTCAAATGTCTAGAGAGTTAGGTGTTGTCGTTTTTTGCTGGAAAAACAAAAACAAAGTATCCAGGAAATTCTTGGTGTGAGGCTAGCAAGCTCAGCAGGGCGCAGAGAAGGAGTCGAGGATGGGGGCTGGGAACGGGCGATCCCACCTTTGCTCCGTCGAAAACATTTCCTGCTTTTCTCCAGCTGCCCAAGAGGTGGCAGGCCTTGGCCAAGAGACAACCATGCGAATTCAGAACGACAGAGATTGTAAGTAATTCACACGTCTGGTTGCAGCGGTGCCTCTGGGCCCTTTTTAGACTAGACTGTGATGGTCAATGCCCTCCTGTCCATCACCAGGACATCCAGCCCTTTTAGGGCTCGCAGGATTTCCGTGGCACCCCCAAATTGACTTGCATTTGTGAGCCAAGCTGTGAGCTTCTTCCCAAAATCACAGAACTTTTTTTCTGGTGCGTTGTTGTTGTTGTTATTGTTTGCACAAATGGCAAATTGCGCAAATTTCACTCGTCATTTGGATAATTTGCACAAATTTCAAACGCCGTTTGTATCATTTGCACAAATTACAGGTGCAATTTCTGTAATATCTACAAATGGTGATTCCAATTGGCACGAATTGCTCAAATTCCGGCAGCAATTTGCACAGATTATGCAAATCGCAGCTGCCATTTGCGCAAATGGCTGTGCACGTGAATTTTTTTAAAGACGAAAATTTGCGAATTAGCCCAACTTGATGCAAACTTCCTGACTGTTAGAGCAGTGCGACAGTGGAATCAGCTACCTAGGGAGGTGGTGGGCTCTCCCACACTAGAAGCATTCAAGAGGCAGCTGGACAACCATCTGTCAGGGATGCTTTAGGGTGGATTCCTGCATTGAGCAGGGGGTTGGACTCGATGGCCTTGTAGGCCCCTTCCAACTCTGCTATTCTATGATTCTATGATTCTATGAAATCAAATGGGACCGGCTTGCAGGAAAAGGAGCAAATGTCCAGTAAGCTCCATATCCCTAATCTTATGAATTTATGCCATAAGAGCAGGGCTAGGGAATTGCTTTTTGGATAACAGCCAAACTGGCTCCAGGCAAGAATGTCTGGGCTGGTGGTGGTTATATGCCTTGAGACCCCAATACCTGACGGAGCGCCTCTCCCGACATGAACCTACCCGTACACTGCGCTCAACATCTAAGGCCCTCCTCCTGGTGCCTACTCTGAGGGACGCTCAACGGAAGGCAACGAGGGAGAGGGCCTTCTCAGTGGTGGCCCCACAATTATGGAATGATCTTCCCGATGAGGCTCGCCTGGTGCCACCATTGTTATCTGTTCGGTGCCAGGTCAAGACTTTTCTCTTCTCCCAGGCATTTAACAGCATATGCTGAGGGGGTTTTTTTTCTATACAGAGTTACTTAAATGAATACTGTCTTAAATGAAATTCTTAGCAGTTACTTAAATGAATACTGGCGACAGCGGCAGAGCCAGGTAAGGGGGCAAAGGGGCAAGGGGGAGGGGGGCCTTACCTGGCACCGCCCCCGCCGCTGCGGAGCTCCGATTCGGAGCCGGAGCTCCACAGCGGACCCTAGGCGGATCGAGGCGGATCGGGGGGTCTGTGCACAGCCCTACTTTTTATGGTTTAAAATTTTGTATATTTGTTTTTAACGTTCACTGTTTTTAATCTTTGTAAACCGCCCAGAGAGCTTCGGCTATAGGGTGGCAGATGATGATGATGATGATGATGATGATGATGATGATGATGATAAATGCCAGCAATGGGCAGGGCACATTTCAACATGGGGGGAATGGCTGCTGACATTATTATTATTATTATTATTATTATTATTATTATTATTATTATTATTATTTATTTATATAGCACCATCAATGTACATGGTGCTGTACAGAGTAAAACAGTAGATAGCAAGACTCTGCCGCATAGGCTTACAATCTAATAAAATCATAATAAAACAATAAGGAGGGGAAGAGAATGCAAACAGGCACAGGGTAGGGTAAACAGGCACTGGGTAGGGTAAAACTATCAGTATAAAGTCAGAACAAAATCAAGTTTTAAAAGCTTTAGGAAAGAGAAAGGTTTTTAGCTGAGCTTTAAAAGCTGCAGTTGAACTTGTAGTTCTCAAATGTTCTGGAAGAGCGTTCCAGGCATAAGGAGCAGCAGAAGAAAATGGACGAAGCATATGCCCACCAATGTGACTACCCAGACCTCATATACACACACATATGTACATTTTCACGCAGAACACTCTTTCACGGGGAGGCGTCAAAGGGCCGAGACGCAAATAACGAATGGGAAGGCCTCAATAATACAACTATGTTGACCCTTAATAGGAGCACAGAAGCAGGAACTCTGGCACATGCCGCTTTTCTCTTTCTGTTTGAAAAGCTGTACCTCCACCCCAAAATTCCCCCGCTCCTACAAGGTCCAGGGTGGGGGTGAGCAGAGGAGGCTGTTCCCTTTGACACCCTGTAATTCCAGGTAGTGAAGCCAACACAATTTGAATCCTAGAGTTGGAATTGTGGAGTTTTAATCATAGAGGTCATGCAATCCAACCTCCTTCTCAACGGACCATCAGTAATGGAGAATGTAAGTACAGCATCCCTGAGAAATGATGCCAGTTCAACCGCTGCTTAAATACTTTATTTATTTATTTATTTATTATTGCATTTATATCCCGCAATATTTCCTCCAAGGAACCCAAGGCGGCGTACATAATCCTCCTCCTCTCCACTTTATCCTCACAACAACAACCCTGTGAGGTAGGCTAGGCTGAGAGTCTGTGACTGGCCCAAAGTGGGGCCAGTCCATGGCCGAGTGGGGAACAGAACCCGGATCTCCCAACTCCCAGTCCAACACCTTAGCCACTACACCACACTGGAGCAAGCCTGTTCCCCTGTTGAACACCTACAGCCAGTGGAGGGTGGTGGCTCTGAGGTCAGTGGGGCTGTGAATCCACTCTGGGTTTCAGTCAGAACCAGACTGAACTCTAAAGGAGTTCTTCAAGGTGCTTTCAGCACTGCGTGTGGCAATACCACTTCACACCTTAAGAACATAAAAAGTGTCTTGTTGGGTCGGACCAAGGCTCCATCTTGTCCAGCATTCTGTTCACGCAGTAGCCAACTACCTGCATCTGGAAACCAGCACCCTTCCACCCATATTCCTCAACAACATGGGCATACTGCCTCGGATACTGGAGGTAGCACATAGCCATCAGGGCTAGTAGCCATTAATAGCCTTCTCCTCCAGGAAGTTATCCAACCCACTTTTCAAGCTGTCCAAATTGGTGGCCATCACTACATCTTGTGGCAGTGAGTTCCATAGTTTCACTGTGTGAAGAAGGACTAAGAATCATAGAATAGCAGAGTTGGAAGGGGCCTACAAGGCCATTGAGTCCAACCCCCTGCTCAATGCAGGACTTCCTCTTCTCTGTCCTGAATCTCCCATCAACCAGCTCCATGGGAGGACCCCATTGGGTTCTAGTATTATTGGAGAGGGGGAAAAATGTCTCCTTATCCACTTCCTCCACACCAGGCATAATTTTGTACACCTCCATCGCATCTCTCCTCACTCAACTGTTCTCCAAGCTAAACAGTCCCAGGTATTGTAACCTTCCTTCCTAGGGGAGCGTCTCCACTTTGCAATAGGAGTCGCTGAGCAGTTAATATGTTGAGGAACAGTCAATAGTAGGGATAGTGTGTGTAAGTGGGGGAGGAACTAGGGCCCCAGAGGTATAATCCAGCCCTCTTGGGAGGTAAATCCAGCCTTCCTAGGGTCCCAGTCTGGCCCTGTGGGGTTTCGCAGTGGCCACGCCCACTTTTTCCTGGCCACGCCCCTTTCTCAACCACACATCATTGCGTGGTTTTCTGGCTTTGTGCAATTTGTTTCCTGAATTCTAAAAGGTCGATCTGCCTCTTCTAAGGCTTAAGTTACTGGCAGCAAGAGCGTTGAGCTCTACTATGCTGATATTTTTGGTATTTTGGCCACACCCCTTCAGCCTTTGGCCCTGCCTTTGGCCTCAAGCCCCGCCCACTCATGAAATGGGGGCCCAAGTGCTTCCCCCAAATGGAATTCGGTCTAGTTATGGGTTTGTTTCTAAGTCCAGTTTTCCCCTACCTGGTGCTTTCCAGATGGACTACAACCTCCACCATTCCTGACCGTGAGCCACGCTGCCTGGAGTTGATGGGAATTGTAGCCCAAAATATTAGGAGGGTACCAGGTTGGGGATGGCTATATTGTTCTATCTCTGCCGGAAGAGCAAACCCTATTCCCGGCTTTTAAATGGGTGGAAACCAGGCGATCATCATGTAAACAAATCTCCCATGCACAGGGCCGCACAAAGCCTTTAGCGGGGGGAAGGCCGTGAGAACCGTAGGTATTAACAGAGATGTTTGGAAGGTAAACTCATCCCATTTGGCTGTCCGAATGTAAGGAGGAGGAGCAGGTTACTAGATCTCATGAGGCTCTGGGTGGGAGACTCAGGGGACGGAGCCTGGGCCGCTTGGAGCCGGGAGTGTTGCTGGTTTTTAAAGGGAATTATTTCCCTCTTTCCCACGTGTTCCCAACCTAGATTTGTCACGCCCGTCTCGGTGTCTGCCGCACAGCCCACCTGACTGGGACGGGCGCGGAAAGAGGAAAGTTTTAAAATTTACGACGGGGCGAGAAGGCCACGGATCGGCCTTGTGGGAACAGCGTGTGGGCGTCCCCCGCCTTTCCTTGCCCCTGCCCTTCTCACCCTGATATAATTCAGGGAGGAGGTTGCTTCAAAGCCCCCTCAAACGGGGTCAAACCCCAAGTCCAGGCAACCCTAAAATAAAAAGGGGAACTTTGTCGCTTTCTTTGCCTGTGGTCCACGTGGGCCCGTTGTGCAACCGGCTGCCTCTTGCCGTCAGTGCGTGATCAACCGCTGTTTTTTGTTTTGTTCTTTGCATCCTTTGAAGAAATCCCCCCCCCCTTTTTTTCTTTTCAAAAAAAAAAGAAGAAGAAGAAGCAAAGAACAGCATTTCCTTTTGCTGTTTTGGCAGGCCAAAGTCTTGGCAGGCCTCCCTCGAAAGGGAGTCGATTTCCTGCCTCGGTGGGTCATCACGGCTGAGCCTAGCCAGCATCAAGCATTCAGGCGGCGGAGCTCCGAGGAGAGAGACGCACTGGCCTCTGTGGAGAGCCCCAATCCGGCCCCGTTCGTGTCCTTTCCTGCTCCCCCGTCGTCTCCGGTCCTCTGATCTTTCCAAAACGGACCGAGGCTGGAGTGGAGAAAAGGCGAGGTGCTTCTCCTCTGTCCCGTCGCGCAACGCCCAGCAGACGTCTCCGTTGCTGGACCCCTGACCCTCGACACGGGCTAAAAGTCGCCAAGGAGGCGGCCAAAGAGGAGACGGCAGCGAGCGCGACGGGTTGTGGCATCATGGAGACAGCGCAGCGCCTAGCGGTGCTCCTTCTGGCCTCGGGCGCGGCGATGCTGGGGGCAAGTAAGTGGTTCTCTTGGCCGCACTGGGGTGTTTTATTTTTTCCAAATCTGGCCACAAGTGGCCGTAAGTGCTTGCAGTAGCCAGCCCTTGGCTATCCTGCAGCTGTCCGAATGCAGCTGGAAAGGGGGACTTTGTATCAAGCACAGGAAGGGAAAAGAGGATCAAAAGACCTCAGAAGGGGAAAATCAGTCAGAGAAGTTATAGACATATAATGCAAAATGGGAGTCCCCTCCAGAAGCGATCAGAGGAACAAACAAGCTGTCTTATAAACTGTCGATCTATCTAGCCCTATATTGTTGACACGGTTTGGCAGCAGCGGCTCGACAGGGTTCCAAGTAGGGTTTTTCCCAGCTAAAAATAAAATAAGATGCCAGTCCTCATGGTTTTGAAAAGCTGGATTAACTAGGAACATAAGAAGCTGCCTTATACGGAGTCAGACCTTGGTCCATCTAGGCCAGTGCTGTAGACACTGGCTGGCAGCAACGGCTCTCCAGGGTTTTAGGCAGGGATTTTTTCAGCTCTACCTGGAGATGCTGCCGGTGATGGAACTGCGACCTTCTGCATGTAAAGTGGGGACTTTACCGTCGAGCCACGGCGCAGGGCTGCTTAAGTGAAGAATTAGCCATAATGGGAGTGAGCGGCCAAGGCTTCCAGACCGCTTTCTCCAAACTAGATGTTCAGGACTTCATCTCCCATCAGCCCCAGCTGGCAAGGACAATGATCAAGGATGCTGGGAGTTATGGTTCTTTTTTTCCACTCGGTTTCTTACGGGGGGCCCTGAAATGTGTGGACTCGTCAGCGAGTCCCGTTGATTCCGGGAGAGTCGCCCGGTTCTCTCCAGCCGCCGATGCCACCGTGCAACTTCACAGGCTCCGAAGCATCAGGCGCAGGTCCGGCAGGCTGGGGAGTCAGGCAGCTTAGGGGACTGCTGGAGGAGCGAGGCAGGGTGGGGGGCTAGCGCCCTTCTTGGGGCGTTGGAAAAGATGTAGGCGGCATCTCTAGAGCCAGTGTGGTGTAGTGGCTAAAGTGTTGGACTTGGAGTCTGGAGATCCGGGTTCTAGTCCCCACTCAGCCATGGAAACCCACCGGGTGACTTTGGGCCAGTCGCAGCCTCTCAGCCCAACCTACCTCACAGGGTTGTTGTTGTGGGGATAAAATGGAGAGGAGGAGGATTATATAAGGCGCCTTGAGTTCATTGGAGGAAAAAAGGCGGGATATAAATGCAATTATTATTATTATTATTATTATTATTATTATTATTATTATTATTATTATTATTATTATTATTCTCTAGTGGAGGGCTGGCGGCGCTCTTAGATAGGAAAGCATAGCCATTCGGTTCCAGAACCTTCGGAAGTGTTTACCGTTAAATAGTGTTAATGAAGATCTTTGAAAAAAGAGAAAAACAGAAAGGAAGGAAGGCTCTTACATTTTCACGCAGCGCGGCTTAAAGTTTCTTGTTTTGTTTCTGTGCAAATGTAAAACCCGGTATTTGGCCAGAATGCTCATTGACATGACAAATGCCTCTTTTCCTTTCCTTTTCCCCATGAACTATATAACCAAGAGAGGCTCCAAAGACGCATGGGTGAAGTTGCCTCTTGGGTTCCCCTTTTTGTCTTCTTCTTAGTTGAGTGTGTCTTGCTTCCATGCCCAAATAATTCGGGAACTAATTAAGGAGCCCTGAGCCCATATCTCTGAACTTTGGTCTCTAGTCTGGGAGAGTATTGGTTCCTTTTGCAGTGTAAAGCCTTCTGCACGTGCCCCAAGGCGCTCTTGTCTTTAGTGTGCACATGTCACCTGAAGCCGTGTCCTGCCACGACTGCCTTTATGTGCTTGCATGTGTGTGTTGGGATTAGTGAGGAGAGATTCCAGGGTCTGTTAACAGAAGGGGCCTGCCGTGTTGGCACGAACCTCTCCCTGCTTAGGGCCTAGGGAAAGGTTGTTAATTCATCACAGGCTTTAACAATACAATCGTACATATATCTACTCAGAAGTAAACCCCATAGAGTTCAGTGGGACTTACTTCCAGGTAAGTGTGTATAGGATTACGGCATAAAAGTACTTCTATCCCATCTTTCCATTTTTAAAATGCTTCTGTCTATCAGAACATAAGAAGAACCATGCTGGATCAGACCAAGGGTCCATCTAGTCCAGCAGTCTGTTCCCACAGACTGGGAACAGGGAGGACAGAAACCTCCCGTGGAGCAGAAGGGCAAAAGCTCGCTTGATCTTGATTTTCAACCGGCTGTTGACCAGGGACCCTAAGCACGACATGAGTGCAACAGCACCCTCCCGCCCATGTTCCCCAGCAACAGTGTACATCAGCTTACTGCCTCTGATATTGGAGGTAGCACAGAACAATGAGGACTAGTAGCACTATGTATCTATCTATCTTTTCCAGTTTCAACTTTCTTCGAAAGGCTGAGTACAGGGTTAAGGTTGAGCGAGGGCTGTCTGTGTACACCTCTAGTTAAAAAGGATCTCGGGGGGGGGAATACTACAACTCCCAGCATGCCCCAGCCAGGATAGCTGGCTGGGGCATGCTGGATGATGTAGGACTTTTTCTGTCTAAACATGCCTAGGATTGTGTCCTAAGTTGCTTCTGCAGTGGAAAAACTGCAGAGCTAACCTTCTGGAAGTCGCCCCATTGGATGCATGGGGTGGCAAGATTAGTCCTACTTAGAGTAGACCCATTGAAATGAATAGGGCTGCCGTGAGCCAGGACTCGCGCAAATCCCATTCATTCCAATGCTCTAAGCAGGACTAACACTAGATGCAATCTGCAGAATTGCATATGGTGATTTCCAATGGGTTCGAACCTGGAGCGGCCTTCTGTGAACGAAAGGGCTTTGCTCACCGCCTGATTTGGGGGGGGGAGGTCCCCCTTCTTCCTGCACTACAGCTCAGCCCATTCAGCAGGATCCTCAACCCCCAAATCTGGATCCAACAGATGCACATTTGGGGATGGGGGGGTGAGTAGAATTTCAATAGCAATACAATGCATCTCCCCATAGCGGAAACACCGTGACCTGTATATTTGCTACTCAGTCTGCTGAACAGATCCTAAACGTCCGCAACGCCAGGGACCCTGCCTCCTCTCCCTTCTTAGGGGTTTTGAACTTTAAACCATGCTTGGGCTGGGCACCCTTTCAAATAGAGGACTGTCATCTGTAAAGCGGTACACATGCCTAGGGCCGGCCCTACCATTAGGCAGAATGAGGCGGCTGCTTCGGGTGGCAAATTCTGAGGGGCGGCAGCCATTTTTTACAGTAAACTTCAACCGCCAATCCAATCAGTGCCAAATAAAGTGAGTCGGGAGGGGCCTTTTGCCCTTCTCCCCCAAATCCCCTAAATTAGCTTCCTCTGTGCTCCCTAATCTACCTGCTGCCCTCAGGTTCAGCAGAGGAGAACGTCCCATCGCCAGTTTTAAAGTCCGTTTCGATAGTCCAATTCTGTATGTGGAATATGGCAGATGTGGAATGTAGAATATGTACGTTGGGGTCAGGGGGATCTTGTCCTTTGCCTCAGGCAACAGAACGTTTTGGGCCAGCCCTGTATATGCTTACTCTAACCATTGGACTACAAATAAATGGCAAGTCTGGATATATCCACACACTGCAGACAGTTCAAAATACATCTGAGTGGAACAGAAGACCGAGAATTTCTTAGGGCTCTCGCATTTTCATGTATGCGCATGGATGTGTTTATGCAATACAGGCAACATTTATTTATTTATTTATTTATTTATTTTATTTTATTTTATTTAAAACATTTGTATCCCGCCCTATATCACCAGGATCCCAGGGCGACATAGAGATAAAATCATACAATATAACACAATAAATATACACAGCTAAAAACAAATTAATCCATTAACAAGTTAAAACCAGTATATAATTTAAAAGCAGTAAAAACAATTAAAACAGTTAAAACAATGTGCATTGATTCCCCACCCACCCTGCTTTGAGATTTAACTATTAGGGTTATTAGAGGAGCTATTAGAGGAGGCTGAACCCTGAAAAATGACTACTCAGCAACTCTAGCTAAGCACATTTTATTTATTTTATTTATTATTTATTTATTGCATTTATATCCTGCCTTTTTTCCCCCCCAAGAAACCCAAGGCAGCATACATAACCCTCTTCTTCCTCTCCATTTTTATCCTCTCAACAACAACCCTGTGAGGTAGGTTGGGCTGAAAGTTGGTGACTGGCCCAAAGTCACCCAGTGAGTTTCCATGGCCAAGGGAGACTAAATAGACCCCAGACCTCCTGTCTCCCAGTCCAACACTCTAACCACTTTACCACACTCACATTTTAATAAGGCACCCTCCAAAGGGCAGAAATGTGGCTGCAGGTAGCCCTGGAAAGGGACCAGAAAGTCAAGACTTCCTCTGGTAAACTGGGAAAGTTAGAATGTAGGTGTTCCCGGTAACCTTTACAACAACCCGTTAAGGTAGGCCATTGATTTAATCCCTGTATTACATGCAGTAATGGACGAATGTCTCTATTTCCTTTTCAGTCCATTCCTTATTTTTCTAATCTTAAACGTTCAGTTCCTCTTGACCTTTGAGAATTTCTCCACTCTTAAGTTCATTTCATTCCAAATTCGCATGAATATTCATAAGCATTTTCGGGCACATTTTCCATATATTTTTGCCTAATGTCCACTTTGACTAGCCTTTTTCCTAACATAATGCCTTTTTAGGGTCATTTCCCCCAATATTTGCATTTTTGTACACATGCCTTTAATTGGACATCTCCTTTGCGATATTTGGAAATGTGTGAATTTTGAAGGATCGCTGAGTTCCTCTTCACTTAGGCGACTGAATGTGCAAGATTGGGCAAATCTGCATTAAAATGCAAACGGAATGAATTGCCCCCACCCAAATTGCTAATTAGGCTGCTGAGGCTGAAAGATCTGAAGTGGGAATTTCCGCCGCTCCGAACTTTGGCGCATCCAGTAAATTGGAATATTTTATTTTACTGTTCTAATCTGTGCCTCTCACTCAAGAGCGGGTTTGATTCGATTTGGAAACTATGACGAAATCAAGATGTGGTCTGACAAAGAGGAACGCAGATGATGGTAGAGGAAGTAAAGTTGTTCTCACGTTGCAGAAAACAGCTTTCAAAGGGTTAGCAGGGCTGGAGACAGAGAGAGAGGGGAGGGAAACACCTGTGATGCAAAGAAAAAGCGGGAAATGCAAAGTTTCAGATTTGATTTCTGTTCACATTCTGATTCTCAGCAACTGGAGGAGAGGCCGAGAAGGCGGGAAAATGGGCCAGAGGGAAAATGAAAAGATTGCAAAGTGTTTTAAAAGTCCATGGGATGAAGGATTAGCAAAGCAAAGGGGAGATGAACTCTCCCTGGGGTGTTATATGGGCAGTGAAAAGCGATAGGAGCACCATGAACCCAGAGAGACAAAGAGATGGGTTCAGCCACTAGAATGGAAATTTACGAAAAGATTAGGAAGGGGATTTTTTTACCCAGATCTTCTTGGTCCCATCGCTGCAATGGAGACTTGATTTTGCAAGGCCCGGCGAGATTCGAACGCATTCAGGGCACAATCTTGTGCACGTATAAGCAGAAAAAAGGCCTGCCACTCTCAGCACATGCAAAAGGTGTCAGGTTGTAGGTTTTTTTTTCCTGTCTACACATGCATAGGATTGCACTGTTGATCTTCCTATGTTCACACAGAAATATGGCTCAGGTTGCGAACCAGTGGAGTCTGATGGCTCCGGGGTCAGGGTCAGTGGGGCGATGAATCCACTCCGGGTTTCACTCAAAGCCAGACAGAACTGTAAAGGAGCTCTCCAAGGTGCAGAGTTCTGACTGGTTTCGACTGAAACCCGGAACGGATTCACTGCCCTGTTGACATCGGAGTCTACAGTCTCCACCGCTGCAGCCTCACCCTCCTTCCTGAACACAGAAATGCTCAAAATCTGTTTAGTGTTGTGCAAAGACCTAAACGCCCATCAACTTCATCTCGAGACTTATTCTTATTTTTTTTTCATTTCGCACACACTTTGGGTGTTCCCCGAGTGGGAAATGTGCTCTTGTAATTGTAAACACACTTGCCGAATTGTGAAACGCCTTGTACTTTCTACCCTGGACTGTGTTCGACTCAGAGTTGTGTTCCTGTGTACAAGAACATAGTGAGCATTAACCGTGAGATGAAGACGAGGGGGGGTCACGGGGCCCTGCATTGGCTACCCTGACGCCCCCCGACGGTTGATGTGCTATATTGTGAGAACGAGCCCTTTGCATGTACAGTTCTAAGTGCACAGAACTCTTCTATGCGCACAGCGCTCCTCTATGCAAGGAGGGCTTTATGCGTCGTTAGTGAATGGATCCAGCAAGTGCACAGATCATTGATTGGGTGAGCAAGGCTACCTTGGAGCTGCCATTGGCCAAGCTTCTCTCATGATGTCACAAAGGGCTCAGAGCAGTCTAAGGCACTCACATTGCGCAGAGGGATCTTAGAATCTAAATTTTGAGGTCAATCTGCAACTTCTGTTGAATGAAGTTGCCAAAGTATTGGCTAGAGTGCACAATTGTTCAGATAACACTTTCATAGAATCACAGAATCATAGAATAGTAGAGTTGGAAGGGGCCTATAAGGCCATCGAGTCCAACCCCCCGCTCAATGCAGGAATCGACCTCAAAGTATCCGTGACCAATGGCCGTCCAGCTGCCTCTTGAAGGACGCTAGAGTGGTAGAGCCCACCGCCGCCCTAGGTCATTGGTTCCATTGTTGTACTGCTCTAATAGCCAGGAAGTTTTTCCTGATGTCCAGCTGGAATCTGGCTTCCTGTAACTTGAGCCCGTTATTCCGAGTCCTGCACTCTAGGATGGTAGAGAAGAGATCCCGGCCCTCCTCTATGTGACAACCATTCAAGTATTTGAAGAGTGCTATCATGTTTCCCCTCAGTCTTCTCTTCTCCAGGCTAAACATGCCCAGTTCTTTCCATCTCTCCTCATAGGGCTTTGTTTCCAGATCCCAGATCATCCTCGCTGCCCTCCTCTGATTGTGTAGATCAGCTGAGCCATTTTTTTTTAATTTCCAAGAGAAATACTCAGTCAATACTTCAGGCTTATATTATGTGATGGTCCTTAAATTCTAAGCACAAGCTAGAAAGCTGAAACTTTGGACGTTCCCAGCTTGTCTGCAAATGATGATAAGTGAGCTGATGGAGAAGCCTCATTGTTTTAACTCTCCACTGATGTAGCCAGGTGGAGTGGCTGCAGGCGGAGGTGTTTTTGGAAGAGGGGAACCGAGTGGTAGATGGTCCCACGGAGTCACAGGGAGGCAGAATGTCAAGTGCCAACTTGCTAAATTCTGCAACTGCATCCGTCGCTGGGAAGGTGGAAGGAAATCCCAGGAGAACATCAACGTAACTGCTTCGCAAGCAAGTTCAGAACTAGGAGAACTTCCTTGGGAACATTTGCCCCAAATCCCTTTTGACGGAAAACCATGCTGGTGCCGCCCGTACCTGGGGCCAGTCCTTGCTGGCATGGAGACACAGCCTGCAATGGCAGGGATGCATTCAAACAAGGCTGTCGCAATGACACGTCTCCTGCTACACACAAATTCTTTGCCAAGCGTTCTGTGTGCTCTTGTGTCAGGTCAAGGATGGGCGCTTTGACGCAGTGCCCCCAAAAGAGCAAATGCATTACCAAAAAATGAAGGCAAACGAGATACGGATTTGCATAAAATTTGCTAATCCATAGGTAAGGATGCAAGTTCAGAAGGAATTGCTATCATTACTACCATTGAATTGACTCGTGTGCCTGCCTGCTCTTTTTGAGGTGGGAAGCAACGCATACATGTACTAAATAACCGTAGCAATTAGTGCAAGGAATTTCAGAAGCACTAACAAGACTGAAAAGCCAGGAAAACTAAAAAGGTCTTCAACTGGCCACAGCATGAGGAAAATCACATGCATAGGCGTGCGCAAGGGCTGTGCCAGGTGTGCCCAGGCACACCCTAAAATCTCAACCAATAAGCATCAAATTGAGGGGTCCGTTGAGTAGGGATTCAGAGGAGGATTGAGATGCAGTGAGAACGGTCCTCCGGCTTCTCTGCTGATGCCCCACCCCACCCCACCCCACCAAGAGTGCCCCGTTGCTTCTGGCAGTAGGAACAAAAAGGAATGGCTCTTCTGGGAACCTCTCTGCCAGGAGCCACACTTCAAAGAGGCCAGGAGGAGGGACCCTGAAGGCTAATATTGCCTCATAAGTTCCTTCCCTGGCCAGTGTCACCACAAAGCCGCACCAGTCCTGGGCCCTTCTGCGCTCAAGCAAGCTGAACACGGAGTAGAGCATCCGTGCTAACAGTGTTTAATAAATAAATGAATAAAAAATAATGCCCTTTATGACTGAGTAGTCAATAAATGTTTGCCTTTAAAAAAATATATCCCTGAGTGCACGGTTTAATGAAATGTGCTGCACACGCCTGTGATCGCAATCCAGGTGCCACCGCTGAAAAGGCCCTTTTTCTAGTAGCCAGATGTTTGGGGGCCATTGGGCAAGAAATCTTCCATGGCCCCCTTCCCTCAGTGACTCTCCCTTTTTGTCACCATTGCCACCAGCTGCTCTTCGTCCTCATCCTCTATCCCATCGTTGCTACCATGTGCTTGCTTGGAGAGGCAGAGAGCCAGGGAGCAAGGAGGCCGTGACATCTTGTGCTCCTCTTTCTCAACACCACGGTTGTTTGGGCTGGAGTGAGAGGCAGGTGAACAAGCAGGTTGCAAGGGGGGGGGAAGAGGTGCACATCCAGGGAGCTCTTGTCAGCGGGCCCCTCCTGGGATATGGGACCTTGACAAGTGCCCAACCCAGCCTGCCCTGACCACGCACCCCATGCAATGGGGACATCCAGAGAAAGGTCTCAGAAGATGACCTTAGGGCCTGGCGAGGTATACAAGGGGGAGAGGTTCCTTCGAGTAACTTCGCCCCAAACCATTCAGGGTTTGAGAGGGTAACACCAGCATTTTGAATCGGGCCATGAAACGGACTGCAAGCATGAAACGGCCACGGCATAAGTTTGTAACCCCGATGGCAGGGACTGTCTCTCTGCTCTGCAGACGTGAGCCGCTTTGGGCGATGATCGCTGCTTGAAAAGTGGGATTAAAAAATGCTGTCGATAATAAGCATGTGGCGATGTGGGTGCTCAACCTGAGCTGCTAAATAGCTCAGATCTGGTCTTGCAAGGCCTTCGATCTGAGGCCAGCGAGCAGCTGATGTCAAGGACACGAATAGGGCTGATGTTTATGTCTCCAGATCAAGCGGGATTACGGGCTAATTTCTTTAACTGACAATAACAACGCTGAGCCAAGGAGGGAAGGGATGCCTGTTGTGGAGGTCCCAGTTTTGGTGGCACCACATCAGATTTTAGGAAGCGCCTCCCGGCCGGTACAAATCAGCCGTGTCCCCTTTGTGTGGGAAATTGTTCCCACATGAGCCAGACCGTTGAGTTAATCTCCCTCAGACGCAAGCTCTTGGTGCCGATCGCTTTCGAAATGGTCTCCGTCGCCAGGCCCCGATATAATCTCCTTGCTTTTGTGTGTGCGAGTCGCACACAGATCTCTGCGTTTGAGGAGGAGGAGGAGGAGGCGGGAGCGAAATAACATAAACAGATAAAGCCCGTCTGTGGCGTTCTGCTCAGCCATGAGGTGCCTCGTCCTGGCGGTATTTTCCTAGACAGACTGTGGGGTAGGGCCCTGAAAGGGAAGGCTTGACGCAGGCTGTGGAGTCCAGATAAGCTATTGTTTGTCTTCTCCCTGATGCTGCCGGCTGCGGGGTTGGCCTGGTTGGTCCATTGAGGAAATCCAGGACAATAGGTGGGTGAAGGATGCAGCATCATGGAAGCCGCCTGGGCCATGACCTTTGAGTGAGGGACTTGGAGGAATCGACCGTATCCCAGCTCGACTTCTCCTTCATCTCGCTGAGCAAATTTGTCTTCTCGGGTGTCATACGTCTCCCTCCCCGCTCCCTATTTTGTATACATTATAGCTGCAGCTGCAGCTTCCTTTTAAGCGGGATCAGGAAACTGGGTTTTGACACCCCGCGGGAGCTCATGAATCATAGAATCATAGAATATTAGAGTCGGAAGGGGCCTACAAGGCCATCGAGTCCAACCCCCTGCTCAAGGCAGGAATCCACCCTAAAGCATCCCTGACAGAGGGTTGTCCAGCTGCCTCTTGAAGGTCTCTAGTGTGGGAGAGCCTACAACCTCCCTAGGTAACTGGTTCCATTGTCGTACTGCTCTAACAGTCAGGACGTTTTTCCTGATGTCCAGCTGGAATCTGGCTTCCTTTAACTTGAGCCTGTTATTCCGTGTCCTGCACTCTGGGAGGATCGAGAAGAGATCCTGGCCCTCCTCTGTGTGACAACCTTTTAAGTCTTTGAAGAGTGCTCTCATGTCTCCCCTCAATCTTCTCTTCTCCAGGCTAAACATGCCCAGTTCTTTCAGTCTCTCTTCATAGGGCTTTGTTTCCAGACCCCTGATCATCCTGGTTGCCCTCCTCTGAACACGCTGCACATCTGAATCTTGCAGCAATAGAATATCTGTTCGTTTACACTGTTTTTGCACCCATCCTTCCTCCGAGGTGCTCAGGACATTGTTTTTTTTTTCCCCGCCACCAATGTTAGCCGCACAACAACTCTGTGAGGTAGGCTGGGCCAACAATTAGCGACTGACCCAAAGTCCAAAGTTGGATGGCTGGATCCGTCAATTTCATTTTCTCATTTTTGCTTGTTCTGATGGAAAAGCTAACTTGGCGTCCTTTTGTCACTCATGTATTTCAAATCTGAAACAAGTAAAATAAAGTTGTTGTTGCTTAAAAAAAAACAGTTTCTCATTTTTTAAAAATTCGGCTCATCCCAAACGTTGAGAATTTCCCCCAACCTTCCATTTGGTTTGTCCCAAATTCCGAGAATTTTCTTTTTTAAAAAGAAAGTTCTCCTGAAACTATTTTTTTGTGCCTTCCTCCTAATGTATGCATTTTTGCTTAATATACACATTTTTAAAGCCATTTCCCATATAAAATGCATTTTAACCATCTAGAATTTGACCCAGGGATCAAGAGGAAGCTGGAAGCAAGATGGGAACAAGGTGGAAAGAATCTGCCTTCAGTTTAGTCAGCAGTATGTAGAATGCCAGAGTTAGAGGGGTCCTTGGAGGCCATCTAGTCCAGCCCCATGTTTGATGCAAGAAATCCAAAGCTAGAACAAAAAGTGAGTATCCAGCCTCTGCTTGATGACCCCTCTTCCCCAGAGCCCACCCACCCCTCTTGGTCATGGGTTCCATTGTGCAACTGCTCTTCCCATCAAGGAATTGCTCCTAATGTTCAACCAAAATCTACCCTCCCATAATGTAAGGCCATTAGTCCTAGTCCTGCCTTCTGGGGCAGCAGCAAACTACTTGTTTAGGTGTAGATAAATGCTGTATTTGTGCTGTGTTTTATTTGTTTATTTATTTATGTAAAGAAATAAATATACATAAACGAACTAGGCTTGGTGCAGCTCGGTAGTTTTTTGACCCTAATTTTAATCTCGTGGCAGTTGCAGACAGGGCAGGAGGCATTTATACAGCTTTGTGTATTCCCTTTCTCTCTCCTCCCTGCCTGGCAACCATGCTTCCATGCTTTACAACTGCCTCTACACGTCTTTTATGTTAAAATACCAATCCTGGTTTGTTTGGTTTTTTTAAAAAAATCCTATTCTGACCATGTGCAAGTTTTGCCTTTGAAGCTCAGTGAAATTGTAGCTCCACCAGGACTACAGGGATAAAACGGCGTTGTTTTCTGCTACCCACATCGCCTGCCGGCTTTGACACAACCTCTTTTCCCTGCAGCTGGAGTTGCGGGCAAAGAAGTCATGCCAAAGGGTTTACCAAAACTTTAAAATCACTCCACTGGCTGCCAATTAGTTTCCGGGCGAAGTATAAAGTGTTGGTTATCACCTTTAAAGCCCTACATGGTTTGGGTCCGGGCTACCTGCGGGATCGCCTTCTCCCGCACAATCCGCCCCACTCTGGTCGTCTGGGAAGAAGTTCCTCTAGCCAGCCAAAATTAGGCTGAAGCCCATTACCCAGAGGACCTTTTCTTCTGCCGCTCAGACTCTGGAATGGCCTGGCGGGAGAGATTCATCAACTTAACAGTCTTCCAGAATTTAAGAAAGCCATAAAGACTGATCTCTTCCGGCAGGCCTACCCAGTTGAATTTTAAGATGCCTTTTAATAATGTGCTGCTTTTAATGATGTTTTAGTTTTATATGTTTTAATCAATTATATGTATTTTATGTTGTTTGCATTTGTGTCGTACCCCGCCTCGATCCAGAGGGAGAGGCGGGTAACAAATAAATTATTTTTATTGTTTTTTTTATTATTATTATTATTTAAAAGGTGGGGTTTGATAGGGTGACCCTATGAAAAGGAGGACAGGGCTCCTGTCTCTTTAACAGTTGCATAGAAAAGGGAAGTTCAGCAGGTGTCATTTGTATATATGGAGAACCTGGTGAAATTCCCTCTTCAGCACCACAGTTAAAGCTGCAGGAGCTATACTACAGTGACCAGATTTAAAAGAGGGCAGGGCTCCTGCAGCTTTCACTGTTGTGATGAAGAGGGAATTTCACCAGATTCCCCATATATACAAATGACACCTGCTGAGATTGCCTTTTCAATACAACTGTTAAAGATACAGGAGCCCGGTCCTCCTTTTCATAGGGTCACCCTAGGTTTGAGGAAGGAACTGGAGCAAGAGAAAAGGAAAATAGCATCTAGATTAAAACTTAAGAGAGGGGGGCAGCCAGGGGGCAGATAAGCGTCCTTCATTTGCACCCTCGAACTGCCAGCCCCAGAATGTAAATGATCATTTTTCCAGCCGGACATTTGCCGTTGGATGGGAACCAGGGTGATAACAACAGCAGTGTTATTTCCCCGTTCGGTCCTTTGTTTACGACATCTTGATAAAATCCCATCGCACTCTAGTCTGGGGACAACTTAAATAACAGCTTGGAAGCTTTCTGGTTTCCTCCTCTGGACCTTCTCCCTTCCTCACAACCTCCACTGGCCCAGGAATGGGTGGCGCGGGGCCCTCCCTGGAGAAAGGTAACTTCCTCGTCGCAATTGTTTGTTCCGTGGCACCATGTGATTCCCGGCAAGGGTAGATTGCGGCAGGCAGGAAGTCTCCGTACGAGGTCCCAATTTCATTCAGCTCATGTGACAATTGAGAGGAAGTTTTCTTTTGCTTTTCTTTCTCTCTTTTTTTTTAAAGGAACATAAGCGTTAACGATTTTGCCTGATGCAAATCAGGGCTGTCTCCCTGAGTCAAAATTCCTGCTATTATTTGGAATCCTAGATAGATAGATAGATAGATAGATAGATAGATAGATAGATAGATAGATAGATGATAGATAGATAGATAATATTATTGCTTCACACGCCTTACTTCCCTCTCCCATAATACTAGAACCCAACGGGGTCATCCCATGAAGCTGAACGGTGGGAGATTCAGGACAGATCAAGGAAAGGACTTCTTCACACAGTGCAGAGTTAAATGATGGAATTCGCTACCAGAACACATCGTGATGGCCACCAATTTGGATGGCTTTAAAAGGGGGTTGGACAAATTCCTGGAGGAAAAGGGCTACTAAGTGCAACCTCCAGAGGCAATAAGCCTGTGTGTACCACTTGCTGGGGAACATGGGCGGGAGGGTGCTGTTGCACCATGTCCTGCTTTGTTGGTCCCTGGTCTACATCTGGTGGGCCTCTGTGTGAACAGAACACTAGACTAGATGGACCCTTGGTCCGATCCAGCAGGGCTCTTCTTATGATCTTATCAGGATCTCAAAGAAATCACTATGTGCTCCGATTCCTTTAAATATATATCTAACACCACCAAGAGCCAAAATGTCCATTGGTATTATAAACCTCTGTCCTTCGTAGTCTTTTCTGTGATGACTTTGATAGGACCTGAACAAAAACAACGTGCAAGTCAGAAAGGCTAAAAGGTTGTTTAAGCCTCGTGTGTGAAATTGCAGGTTTCTCTTCAGGTGGAGGGGAGAGATTTGTAATAGAAATGAACCTTCTGACCAGTGTAGGGTTGTTGTTGGGTTTTTACCTTTGCGTGACAAACCCCATGCCTCGCGTACGAAAATGCTCTTCAGTCTAACACACACACACACACTCACTTTGCACGTGCTCAGAAACACTCCCTCTCTTGATTCGTTACTTCCTAATACCATTTCAGTGCTGTGTCCTACAACCTTGAACAACGGGCCTTGACGTTATCTTCCTTCCTTCCTTCCTCTTGGGTGGAAATCCAAAATGGCTGACCTTGGCGTTCTTCCTTTTCCTAGGCCCAGTGAATGTTCCGGACTGCATCCTTGAGCCAGTCAGAAAGGACCAGGATATCAAAATCTTCTACACGACCAGCAAGGTTGCAAGCGGATGCGTGAGCCGCGGTCCTCCAAACACCGACCTGGCCGTCCACGTCCTCAACTTGAGGTACAGCGTATCTGAGGTGAGCAGCAGATATAAGCAATCCAGGCCCCACTTTCTTTGCCAAGTTTCCAAGCTGAACTTGAAGTTTCAGGGTTTCTATTTTGAATAGCTCTTTGATTCTATTACTTCAGTTTGTATTTGTTTTGAGGTCACATTTTGGGGGGTTGGTTCAGTTTTGGGTATTGTATTGGCTTCTTTATATAAGCGGCCTTGTGTATTTTTTGTTAAAGAGCAGGGTATAAATGAAATTATTATTATTATTATTATTATTATTATTATTATTATTATTATTCCCACTATTTCTAATGCTCAGGCCTAAGTGCCACTGTGCAGCATACTCATAAGAACCTAAGAAGAGCCCTGCTGGATCAGACCAAGGGTCCATCTAGTCCATCACTCTTTTCACACAGTGGCCAACACCCATCAGTCCCTGCCAGCATGGCCAGTGGTCAGGAATACTGGGAATTGGCATCCCAAACCATCTGAGGGTCTCGGGTCGGGCGGAAGGTCAAGGTATAGGATAGTGGTAGCTGCAAAGATATGTTACACTACAAAGCAGAACTTGGCTTCTACTTCTTTCACAGAAGATTAGGAAGATAAAAAGTATATAAGAACAGAATAAGTGCCCTGCTGGATCAGACCAAGGGTCCATCTAGTCCAGCATTCTGTTCACACAGTGGCCAACCAGCCCTCGGCCAGGGGCCAAACAAGCAGGACATGGTGCAACAGCACCCTCCCGCCCATGTTCCCCAGCAACTGGTGCACACAGGCTTACTGCCTCGAATACTGGAGGTAGCACAAAACCAGCTACCTCGAGATGTGTTGGACTACAACACCCAACTCAGTGGGACCAACTTCTGCTTAGACATCCGTAGGAATCCCCGGTAAGCCACTGTTATCCAAAGTAGCTGTTACAGCTGTTCCCTGCTCAGGCCCTCTGTGACATCTAAGCAGGCCAGCCAATGGCATCAAGAGAAGCAAGACTGAGTTGATCAGAAATTAAAGGAGGAGGACCACAAAGGGAAGTTTGAAATTGACAACAGTCTTTATCAGTCCATCTCGGGCTGTTTCATTTTAACTGTAGTTCTAGCTGTGTGTGTCTTTGCTTGATAATATGGCCTCAATTTGGCCGTTGATCCCCAGGGTGTCGCAGAATAAGTTGCTCTTTGTGTTTCTTTAAGGTCCCCACTCCTGACCCCGGCTACCATATAATTCCACCAGTTCTGTATAAATTAGATTAAGGCCAAATCTACACCAAGCAGGACAGAACACTTTGAAAGAGGTGTAAGAATGATATATGGAATGTGTCCTGGTCCCCAACAGTTGTCAATACTGTTATAAACCATTATAAATCACTAGTGTATATCCTGTTCCAGTAAGAGCATTCCCTTTTTCTGATTTCATCTCTTAGGGCTGATCCACAGGTATATGTGCAATCTCATCATTTGAATTTCTCCTCGATGTGAACTGGAAAGGAATTCTCAATTTAACGATGGAACAGAATCATTCTCTGTTGCTCTTGACTAGATCCAATGGATAGAAGTGGGAGGGAAACCAATTTTCGTAGAATCATAGAATAGTAGAGTTGGAAGGGGCCTTTTAAGGCCATTGAATCCAACCCCCTGCTCAATGCAGGAATCCACCCTAAAGGATCCCTGACAGATGGTTGTCCAACTGACTCTTGAAGGCCTCTAGTGTGGGAGAGCCCACCACCAACCTAGATCATTGGTTCCATTGTCGTACTGCTCTAACAGTCAGGAAGTTTTGCCTGACGTCTAGCCGGAATCTGGCTTCCTGTATCTTGAGCCCATTATTCCGTGTCCTGAACTCTGGGAGGATCGAGAAGAGATCCTGGCCCTCCTCTGTGTGACAACCTTTCATGTCCTTGAAGACTGCTGTCATGTCTCCCCTAAGTCTTCTCTTCTCAAAGCTAAACATGCCCAGTTTTTTCAGTCGTTCCTCATAGGGCTTTGTTTGAAGAAACATCCCAACAGTGAGGGTAGTTCAGTAGTGAGATAAATAGTGGATTCTCCTTTGCTTGAGGAAGAGGAGAATGTATCACACAGAGTATAGCAAAAACTTCAAAGTACAGCAAACACTGCAAGAGTAGGAGTGAGTGAAGTTAATTTCAGATACATTGAATGTCTCACTTGTTCTTTATTTCAATGATTTTAACATGAAGATATTACGTAGAACAGGTTTGTCTTAATTGTGAGATGCAGAATTAGCCATGTGACCAAGGCCATGGGGGCAGCCATGTTGGTGTGTTTAGAACATCAGAAGAGCCCTGCTGGATCAGACCAAGGGTCCATCTAGTCCAGCACTCTGTTCATACAGTGGCCAACCAGCAATTGGCCAGGGACCATCAAAGCAGGACATGGTGCAACAGCACCCTCCCACCCATGTTCCCAGCAACTGGTGCACACAGACTTACCGCCTCGAATACTGGAGATAGCACACAATCATCAGGGCTAGTAGCCATTGATAGATATAGCCTCCAGGAATTTATCCAACCCCCTTTTAAAGCCATCGAAATGGGTGTCCATCACTACATCTTGTGGTAGTGAGTTCCATAATTTAACTCTGCACTGTGTGAAGAAGTCCTTCCTTTCATTTGTCCTGGATCTCCCACCAATCAGTTTCATGGGATGACCCAAAGTTCTAGTATTTTGAGAGAGGGAGAAAAATGTCTCCCTATCCACATTCTCCACACCAGGCATAAGTTTGTACACCTCTATCAGGTCTCCCCTTATCCTCCTTTTTTCCAAGCCAAACAATCCCAGTTGATGTAACCTTCCCTCCTAGGGGAGATGCTCCAGCCCCTTCATCATTTTAGTTGCCCTTTTAGTTGCACTAAAAGGGCAACTAAAAAGGGCAATTTTAGTTGCCCTTTTCTGCACTTTTTTCCAGCTCTATCATATCCTTTTTTAGGTGTGGTGACCAGAACTGTCCACAGTATTCTAAGTGTGGTCGCACCATAGCTTTATATAAGATACAAAGCTATGGTGCAGTATGATACTGTCCGTTTTATTCTCAATTCCTTTTCTTATAATGCCTAACATGGAGTTTGCCTTCTTTACAGTGGCAGCACATTGGGTGGACATTTCCATCGTGCTGTCCACCACAACCCCAAGATCTCTTTCTTGTTTGGTCACCGCCAGCTCAGATCCCATCAGGTTTTACTTGAAGTTGGGTCTTTTTGCCCCAATGTGCATCACCTTACACTTGCTGACATTGAACCGCATCTGCCATTTGGACGCCCACTCTCCCAGCTTGGAGAGATCCTTTTGAAGCTCTTCACAATCCCTTTGTGTTTTAACAACCTTAAATAATTTGGTGGCGGCGGTGGCAAACTTGGCCACTTCACTGCTCACTCCTAATTCCAGATCATTTATGAACAAGTTGAAAAGGATTGGTCCCAATACCGATCCCTGTGGAACCCTGCTATTTACGTCCCTCCATCGGGAGAATTGACCATTTATTCCTGCTCTCTGCTTTCTGTTCTTTAACCAGTTACTGATCCATAAGAGGACCTCTCCTCTTGTTCCATGTCTACTAAGTTTATTCAGGAATCTTTGGTGGGGGGCTTTGTCAAAAGCCTTTTGGAAATGTCCACCAGATCACCCCTGTCTACATGTTTGTTGACACTCTCAAAGAATTCTAGTGGATTAGTGAGACAGGACTTGCCTTTGCGGAAGCCATGTTGACTGTTAGAGCAGTACGACAATGGAACCAGTTGCCTAGGGAGGTTGTGGGCTCTCCCACACTAGAGGCCTTCAAGAGGCAGCTGGACAGCCGTCTGTCAGGGATGCTTTAGGGTGGATTCCTGCATTGAGCAGGGGGTTGGACTCGATGGCCTTATAGGCCCCTTCCAACTCTACTATTCTATGATTCTTCTTCAGCATGACCTGCCCTTCCATATGCTTACTAATTTTGTCTTTAATAATAATGCTTTCAAAATGCTTTCTCCTTTTTGGTTTCCAAAACATGGTCACCCTAGGATTGTCCCTTTAGTCTTTATTTTTTTTAAAAGATGTTATATGTATGTGAAACCTTGAGCTTCTCAGGGATTTGGGCTCCATTTCTGTCCGCACGTGGCTCTACGATTGGTAATAGAGGGAGCGAGGATTTGATAATCCAAACCTCTAAATAGAGATTAAGGGGCCATTGTGGCGTTACACCCCACAAGTCAATTCCAAATGTACGTCTGCAGTTTGTAAGTCTGTGGTTTTTAGAACGTTGGCCTGAGTGGGCGGAGTTAGAATGTCTTGGGAGGGGGGAGGAGTGATATATAAGGGAAGGACTGAGGGGATTGTGGGGGGACTTGTTAGGTACTCTTAGAGTCTTTAGTGCTCTCTGTGTTTAGGGTACTGAAGTTCTGGGAAATTTGAGGGTCAGTGTAAAGAGTAGTGTCTTTAGAGTGTGGTGTGCATGTAGTTGATGTATATCAATCAATAATGATTATAAAGAAAGTTCAAGAGTGTTTGTGTGAGAAAAAGGAAAGCGCGTATGTGAATGAGTGACAGGATTGTATGAAAGGTTTCAAAAAGGTTTTTAAATGTTGTTAGTTGAAACAAAGCTAATGAACTTTTAAAAAAATAAATTTTGATTGTTTTGTTTTTAAACTACCACAAAAATCCCACGTGTCTGTTTGGCATTTATCATCTTAAGTTTACACATTCAGCACCCACTCTGACAATCATTCACCTCAGCAGATATAACTCACAGCGCATTATTATATATATTAAAACCCTTCTCCATTTTAAACCCCTTTCTCCACATAGTTTGGAGGAAGGTGGGCTTTATCCCTTGCCTCAGGCGTACCAAGTGGTGGTGCTTGGCTTGAGCAGGGAGCAGCCTCGGCCGGGTCTGGTGTTCAGAGCCTGTGTCGCCCCATAAGAAGTGGTGGCAGCAGTGAGGTCTGGTGTTCAGAGCCTGTGTCATGGCAGCCATCATCACAGCCCAAGTTGCATTTATTATCTTTTGACAAGATGGCTGCACATCTTTGCATGCGGCATTGGGGACCTCCAGAGCGCCGCTTGCAGAATGAGGAGCCGGGACACTCAGCTCCCTAGCTTTGCACCCTGCAGAAATAAACATAAATTGCCAAGAGACAAGCAAGGGCGCGCGGGGTTTTTTGGTTTCCTCTTTAGCTTTGTTTCTGAGGCCTGGGTGTGATGTTTATGCTCTTTATTGTGTGCAGCGGGAGGGAGACAGAGTGGCGAGGCCTTACGCCCTCCTTTGCTGAACTTTGCTTTCGACTGGATCTTTCAAGAGATTGGCAGAGATCGTTCCACTGGGGCACACAGTAGTCCTTTAGATTTGCAGTAGTCCTTCAGATTTGTAGCGCTCGTTCTTTTCCCCCCCCTCTTGCTCCTTGCGGACAGCAACATTTTCTGACTTCTCCACATAGGAAGAAACCTCAGTCTTCCAAATTACAGAGTCTGTTGCTGGTGGTATCTAGGGTGACCATATCAAAAGGAGAACAGGGCACCTGTATCTTTAACAGTTGCATAGAAAAGGGAATTTCGGCAGGTGTCATTTGTATATATGGAGAACCTGGTGAAATTCCCTCTTCAACACAACAATTAAAGCTGCAGGAGCTGTATTAGAGTTACCAGATTTAAAAGAGGTCAGGGCACCTGCAGCTTTAACTGTTGTGTTGAAGAGGGAATTTCACCAGGTTCTCCATATATACAAATGACACCTGCTGAAATTGCCTTTTCAATACAACTATTAAAGATACAGGAGCCCGGTCCTCCTTTTCATATGGTCACGCTACTGGTATCCCCAGGGGTAGGCACGTTGTAGCCCTCCAAATGTTCTGGTCTACAACTCCTATCATCCCTCAGCTTTGGCTATGCTGCCCAGGGCTGACAGGCCTAAACATCTGGAAGGTCACAGCTTGCCCACTCCCGTGCCATCCGATGAAGCTACGTATGTGCTTGAGGGAGAAGTGAACACACATCACGGGGGGTTCTTCGACATTTCCCCTGCAGCGACTTGTGCTGCTGAAGAGGCAAGCACCTTTTCAGTTAAGGGTTGCTTCATTGGTGTAAAAGGGTTGCTACAACAACCCTGTGAGGTAGGCTGGGCTGAGAGTCTGTGGCTGGGCCAAAGTCACCCAGTGGGTTTCCATGGCTGAGTGGGGACTAGAACCCAGATCTCCTGACTCCCAGTCCAACACTTTAGCCACTACACCGCACTGGCTTTTTTCAAGGTGTCCAGGCTTTTGCACATGGGCGGAAGGTCCGAAGGGGAGGGATCCTACACGCATTCAGCTGAACATGTGTAGGTCCTTCTACGCCATCCAATTTGGTGGATAGACCTGGTGCAAACATCTCAAGATGTTCAGGGAGCGCCCCGCACATTTGGACACCTTTCCCCCTCTTGGATCGTGTAGACCAGCCTTCCCTTCCATAATTTGTGGGACTACATCCCCCACAATCCCCCAGTCAGCAACCTGGTGCCCCTAAAAAGAGTTGTAATCCAGGACATCTGGAGAATGCCAGATCATTGGTGTAAAAGGAAACTTCTGAAGGGGTCTTGAGACAGATCTCTTTCCCGACGAACGTATTTCCCACATTCTCGTCCCTCAGCGGCCGGACGGGCTGCCAGCCTCCGTAGGCAGAGACGACAGGGCCGGAAATGGCCCAGGCCTTGATGCCTAGGAAATGATACCCATCCTATCCTGTCGGTAAATAGGATGGAGGCAAGGTTCCCCTGCCATGTTTACATGCGAAGGAGACGACGAGGGGAAAAGGGGGCTGTTTCAGGAGCCGGCCTCTGATGTCACAACTGTGGCATTCAGACAACTGGCTCCCAGCCCCGACCCAGCAGCGGAGGAGGGCAGGCTGGGGAGGGCGACAGGTCTATAGCCCGAAAAGAATTACTGGAAGCCGGTTTCTATAAGCAGATCCCCGTGCTGGAGGGGGCAGAAGAAAGCCTGCCGCCGCGCTGGAGGGGAGAGACAATGGCTTCTGAAAAGGCACCAGGATAAAAATAGAAGCAGGCCTCCGCCGACGCAGGCCTGCGGGGACCCACAGCGTGCCTCCTCGCCCCCACCCCCGCCACGGCAAAAGTCATATTTACTTATTAGCTCATGCCATTGCGATGGAGCTGAATGTGTCTGAAGAGAGGGGAGTGTTGTGGAGAGACCGCCCGGGCCTTTCTCGGTGTGTTTTGGTTTGGGTTTTTTTGCCGGCCCCCGAAACAGCTGAGGGAACCGTTTTGCTCACAATGGCCAGACGCAAAGGTTACAGACGCCGTTGCGATATGCAGTCTTTCTATACCAGCCTTCCTCAGGACCTGGTGTCCTTCGCTGGGCATGTTTAGCCTGGAGAAGAGAAGATTGAGGGGAGACATGAGAGCACTCTTCAAGAACTGGAAAGGTTGTCACACAGAAGAGGGCCAGGATCTCTTCTCGATCCTCCCAGAGTGCAGGACACGGAATAACGGGCTCAAGTTACAGGAAGCCAGATTCCGGCTGGACATCAGGAAAAACTTCCTGACTGTTAGAGCAGTACGACAATGGAACCAGTTACCGAGGGAGGTTGTGGGCTCTCCCACACTAGAGGCCTTCAAGAGGCAGCTGGACAACCATCTGTCAGGGTGGATTCCTGCATTGAGCGGGGGGGGGGGGGGGTTGGATTCAACGGCCTTGTAAGCCCCTTCCAACTCTACTACTCTGTGATTCTATGATTCTATGGACTGCAACACCCATCAGCCCCAGCCAATAGAATCATAGAATAGCAGAGTTGGAAGGGGCCTACAAGGCCATCGAGTCCAACCCCCTGCTCAATGCAGGAATCCACCCTAAAGCATCCCTGACAGGGTTGATGACTTATTTATTTATTTATTATTGCATTTATATCCCGCCTTTTTTCCTCCAAGGAACCCAAGGCAGCGTACATAACCCTCTTCCTCCTCTCCATTTTATCCTCGCAACAACAACCCTGTGAGGTAGGTTGGGCTGAGAGTCGGTGACTGGCCCAAAGTCACCCAGTGGGTTTCCATGGCTGAGTGGGGACTTGAACCCAGATCTCCCGACTCCCAGTCCGACACTCTAGCCAAACTAGGTGAAATAACAGTGCTTTCCAAATGACAATTTTTTGGTGGGTTAAACTTGGGGGGGGGGGATGCAATTGTTCCCAAACAGATTGGCCATATTTAGAGTACGCCCATTGAAAACAATGGGATTTAAAGTAGTCATGACCAAAAGGAACTAGCCAAATGGCTTTCTCTAAGAAAAATATCTGGATCTAGTGGGACCATTGAGTAATAGCCATTCTTGAGCTGTAAATGAGTCGTGTGGAAAGGCTGAGGACCACTACATTGCTTTCCCCCTATCAGGTTATATTTCTTGTTGCTCTAAATATTTCCCATGTGGCTAAACCCATAGAACTGAATGTCTCAGATCAGACAATACATTAACGCAGTGTGAAAACTCCACTCTACGGTTGAGTTTTTAGGAGGTCCTTCCCATACAACGTGTTCTAACTCCACTGTTGTGTGACTGTGGGCTACCGTGGAGTTGTGTAAAATCCATCGCGATGCTTGATTGACAGTTCCTCCGAGCTCTCTGCTCCCCTGGTCCTCCTGATAGTATCCCATCAGCCATTGCTGCGAAAAACCCAATCCTAACAGCTCTCCTAGAGCGGCACTCGCTGCTTTTGCCACTCTTGCCAGGGAACTCTGTAGCCAGTGAGAAAAATCCATTCAACACAACAGAAAACTCCACGGAGCCCTCCACACAAGATGCAACACAACGGTTGTGCAGGAACTCTCCTCTGCACAGCGTGGACATTCTGCATGGAGTGTTTTCTAAAAAAAACCCACCAACCTCCACCTTTGCGTCGAGTTTTCCCGCCAGACAACACATTTCTCAACGGTGGTTTGAAAACTCCACCACGGAGTCCTAAAGCCATCGTTGAAAAATGTGTTGTCTGAACTGAGCCAATGTCTTTCCTGTATTCTCAGAAACTTAATGGATCCCCCTTATCCCATTTCTCTGCAGTTCTACAATATCCAGTTCAATGTAAGCACAGCAGAAGCAAAAGGAAACCAGAAGATGGTGTTTGTGGTGAGCTCTGATGCCAACCTCTTTTTGGATATCAATACAGACGATTGCTCCCAGCCTGACTGCCACCTTACCTTCATAACTGTGAGTACCTGGTCTGGTATTTCCGCCATCGGCTATGTGAGCGGGATGTATGCTGAGAAACCGGAGGACAGGGGCATCTGGAGAAAGAGAGAATAGGTTTTAGAACAACAGATAGCTTCATGGAATACCGAAGCTGTTTGTTTATTCATTTATTTGCAGACATTTATAAACTGCTTACATCTACGGATTTCAAAGCGGTAGACACAAATCATTTTTCAAAAACTGAAAATATAAACCAATACATCGATAGGGATGGGAGAAGCAACCCTTTCTGAGCTCACCAAAATTCTTCAAACATTTTATTTATTTATTACATTTATATACCGCCCCATAGCCGAAGCCTCACTTTGAAGCATATTTTGGCTCGTTCAAATGAGGAAAGTGAGCCTTTCAAACCTGGGAAAGTCTACATCACGCTCCCATCAACGAAAGTGTGATGATGTGTGTTTGGGAGGAAAAGGCGCATTTCAAAGTCGCATTTTTAAAGAAGTATTTATCGAATGCAGTCGCAAATTCAGAAATTTGCGAATGTTTCTTTTTTTTTAAAAAAAAAAAAGTGCTCCTGTTTGTGTTTCGGAAATAGCACATATTGGAATGATTTGTAAATGGGAACAAAATCCTCTTACATTGAATCGGTATGCTGTATCTTCATATCTGTAATAACAAAAGGCATGGAGGGGGTGTTGTCTGTACAATGCAGCTTTGTAGCCTCAAAATACTGCAGCATCTCTCCTGCTTTGGCTATTGGGTGGTATAAAAATGTAATAAAAAATGAAATAAAATAAATATAGATGGGAGGAAGGAGCGTGGGCCATGTGGACCGAAAACCGCAGCACCGGCAGCCCTTCAGCTCATCAAAACTGCCCCATGACCTGCCTTCCCGCGTTTACCCTGGATGGGGGGGGGTCACAATTAGCCTTGGATCCTCCTCCAGCAATGCCCACTAGGCTTCCCCCCCTTTTATTGTGAATATTGGCAAAATATAACAGAAAATACATTGTGAAAACAGGGAGGGGGGATATATATTAAATATATAGGATTATATTATTATTATTATTATTATTATTATTATTATTATTATTATTTTAATTTATATCTCACCTTTTTCCAAGTACTGGGACTCAAGGCAGTTTATAAAATTAAAACATGTACAATTAAAACATATAAATATAAATTTACGAAAGTTAAAAGAGAATTAAAACTACAGTCAAATTAAAAACATGTTAAAAATTTAAAAAACAGTAACAGATCAAAAAGGAGGGAGGGAATCCAATACATTAACACAGGTCCAGAGTAGCTCCAAAAGCCTGCTGGGGAAAAAAAGTTATCAACGATTTCCATCATGTGTACCGTTCATTAAAAAAGAAAGGAAAAAGGGAGGGAGTTCTACAAAGGTTTCAAGAAAGGCAGACCAGATATCTGTGTATTTATCCGCTTGCGTCTATATAACACCCGTTCAAAAGCTGATAATGTTATTAGGTCCTGGATCTATTGCATTATGAGAGGTAAGGATTTGTCCTTCTAATGTGATAGTATAAGTCTTTTGGCTGTTATAAGGGCCCTGAAGATCCATCTATGTTGACCGTGTGTTAACTTCCAAGAAGCTGATAGGTAATTTAGGAGGAGATGGACATTGTTCCATATTATAGATTGCTTCAGTACAAAGTTCATCCTTATTATAACCTCCTCCCAAAATTGGGCAACTCCGGGGCATTGCCAAAACGTATGAGTTAAAGAAGCATTAGATGTATTACATCTCCCACAACTGTGAACCGCCCAGAGAGCTCCGGCTATTGGGCGGTATAGAAATGTAATAAATAAATAAATAAATTGCACAAGTTAGACAAAACTTTATTAAGAAGACAATGCCCACTAGGCTTAAGCTGAACCGAGGCCACCTCCATCAGACGGAGAAACAACATGGTAACCCCAGAACAACAAGAAAAATATGCACCACGAAAAAGGATAGTTTCAGGGATAAAAGCCCGATGTGGTTGTGAGTTCGTGGCTGCGTCATATAATAGGGCATAGAGACACCCCCTTGGTGAGCTGAATTACACAGGGAAGGTTTGCATGAATAGACACACCTTCAACAGGCAGCTCAAAACAAGAATGTCTCATCTCGGGTAGGAAATTATTACTTTATTACATTAAATAGCTAATACCCTGGAAGGCTGAAACAAACTTCAAAGTGATCTTGATAGGCTGGAGCGCTGGGCTGAAAACAACAGAATGAAATTTAATTGGGAGAAATGCCAAGTTCTACATCTAGGAAACAGAAACCAAAGGCACAGTTACAAGATGGGGGATACTTGGCTCAGCAATACTACAAACGAGAACAATTTTGGAATTGTTGTAGATCATAAGCTGAATATGAGCCAACAGTGTGACGTAGCTGCAAAAAATGCAAATGCTATTTGGGGCTGCATTAATAGAAGTATAGCTTCCAAATCGCATGAGGTACTGGTTTCCCTCTATTCAGCACTGGTTAGGCCTCATCTAGAGTATTGCGTCCAGTTCTGGGCACCTCACTTCAGAAAGGATGCAAACAAGCTGGAGTGTGTTCAGAAGAGGGCAACCAAGATGATCAGAGGTCTGAAAACAAAGCCCTATGAAGAGAGACTGAAAGAACTGGGCATGTTTAGCCTGGAGAAGAGAAGATTGAGGGGAGACATGAGAGCACTCTTCAAGGACTTAAAAGGTTGTCACTTAGAGGAGGGCCAGGATCTCTTCTTGATCATCCCAGAGTGCAGGACACGGAATAATGAGTTCAAGTTACAGGAAGCCAGATTCCGGCTGGACATCAGGAAAAACTTTCTCAGTGTTAGAGCAGTACGACAATGGAACCAGTTACCTAGGGAGGTTGTGGGCTCTCCCACCCTGGAGGCCTTCAAGAGGCAGCTGGAAAACCATCTGTCAGGGATGCTTTCAGGTAGATTCCTGCATTGAGCAGGGGGTTGGACTTGATGGCCTTATAAGCCCCTTCCAACTCTACTATTCTATGATTCTATGATTTGAAACAAAGCCTGAAAGTGCTCCTGGTAGCAAACAAATCTTTGAGCGTATGGTTACTTTTCGGCTGGGAAACTCCACCTTCCAATGGATTGTGGATCAGCAGAATATGTCTCCAGCCTGGCCTCTTGGAGAAACGTCTTCCTTTCTTTCTTTAATTGATTTATATCCTGCCTTTCCAACAAGGAAACAGCATTCAAGGCAGTTGTTCTCTTGGCAGTAAAAGCATTTGGGCAATGAATCCACTTATAATGAATGTGCTGCTATAATTAGGGATCGCTCTGTTTCCCCTCTGTATCACTTTTGCACGTGTTCACCCATAAATCTATCCCATCCTGTTTCCACATTAAACTGCAGTCTAAAAAGAAAAAAGAAAAATTCAGAACAAATTCACACGAATGCATTTTCAAATATGTATTTCGAACGTATTTTTTTCTCAAAACACACGTTTCTAAATACGTATTTAGGAATGTGTTTTCTCGTAAAACAGACGTCTCCAAATGATTTTTCCCTCGAATTACATATTTCGATACATTGATTTGAGCCGCAAACTGTACCTCAACATTTGGAGAGGCTTGAAATCCAGAGGATTGCTAGCTGGGTTTCGATCCTCCCATTAGCCCAAGAGGTACAGGCTAGGTCACTTCATTTCAGATTTTGGAAAGACAGGAGCTAAAACCAAATCACGGGGACTAACAGGCCAATCTTCGTCAGCGCTTTTAATTCGTATGCCGCTTTCCCTTACAACGTGCCCAAAGTGGCTCACGACACAAGTACAGCAATACAAAACACGTCTTTGCTTTGGCTTTGGACCCAAATTCCAAGCCGAACCCAGCCGATTCAGACTGAATCGGTCTGGAACAGAATCAGGGCGGCTCCAGGACAGTTCAGGCCAAATCGGGTGCATCGTACCTGAAGCACTTCAGAACGCTTCGGAGAGATCCAGAACCTCTGCTGAAGAGCTCCTGCTCCTTACCTGGATAAGTTGTGAGCCATTTAAAAGATGCCAACTCCCTTGAAGAGGCCCGGATGGCTGTGGGAGTTCATGCCAGGTCCAGGTGAGGAGAAGGTGGTTCATGCAGCAGGGGTGGCATTTGGGAAAGCAGCCTCAGTGTCATGTCTCGCCCTGCTCCCCCTGGTTTGGAAGAAGGTGGTTCAGGTAATTAATCAGAATCAGACTCTAAAGTAGAGGAGTCAGTGCCAGACACAGGCCAGCCTGTACCAGTGGGGGAGAAAGCTCTTACGGGCTCTTCACCAGCTGGGGGTAATCCCTCTCCAGAGCTTATCTTGGCAAGGACAAATAATACAGAGTCAGTGGGAAGCCAACATTCTTTCAAAGAAGAGAGCACTGACAGGTTAGTTGATCCTAGAGTATGCCACAGACTAAAACGGGCAAAGCGAAAGGAAGGCAAGAGAAAGTCAGCCCGGCTCGCATCCCGTCAGAAGCTGCCTCAAAACTAGGCAGGATCTACACTACTGCTTTAAAACGGTTTATAACAGTAGTGACAACTGTTGGGGCCCAGGACACAATCCCTATGCAGTCTTCAAAACATTTTCAAAGTGTTATATCCTGCTTAGTGTAGATCTGGCCCTAGTCTCTCTGAAGTTAACGCGTCTTGGGAAAGGGCTTTCCATTCTTCTTAGAAGGACAGTTGTCTCGCTTAGTTTGCATAGTTTTGCCTAGGGGAAAGTTCCAAGAGATTAGACTCTCTTCAGGCAGGGAGAGATGTTTATTGCTTGAATAAAGCTTTATGGGTTACTTAGCAGGCCTCGTTATTGTCTCCCAAGAAGATGGGAGCTTTTGGGAATCACGACATTCGGTAGCCGCTATTGACGCAAAAGGAAGAGTATGCAATTTTTGAAGTGGCTGCGGGCGGCTGCTAACTGCTCTCCAGGCCTCAGAAAAGACTCGCACGGCGCAGCAAACACGGGGCAGCAACGGGGCAGCGTCCGCCGAGGCAGGTGGTTTCGCTCACCCCTAGGCCCACGTCAGTTTGCCAGAACATGTGCTTCCATGAGGGCCCAGGCAACCTGACAATAAACCCCTATAAGTCAAAACCAGTACTTTGAATTTGGCCCGGAAACAAATCCGTAAGCCGGCGAAGGCGATATTGGCCCGGCGTAATACTTTCAGAACATATTCTAGAAGCAGAAACCCGTTCGGGTTGCATTACGTGAATTGACGTGTTGTACAGTTAGGAAGCAGGACCCCATCTTCTGCACAGTGCAAATGTTATTGTCTGGCATGAAATTCGGCACGTCAGTCCTGCGTTTCGAAGATATGGAGTCCTCCTTTTTGCCTGGGCTCTTTCTTTTCCCTGTCCTCCTTCTTTAAATCTCGCATTCCTAGTCTCTTCGTGTCTGGGACTCAGTATCTGACAGCTGGAACCATCTGGAATAACAGCCCGCTTGGCTCCGTACGTCATGATGGACTCCAGTAATTTCTGACCCTCTTTTTTATTCTCCGCAGCTGGAAGAAATCTCCCACATTCCGGTCTCAGGCTGCGCTTTCTTAGAAACAATGCCAAACTGCAGGAGCTGGAATGAAAGTTTTAACTGTGGGGTTGGGGGGAGGGAGTGGGCAGTCAACGGGGGAAATTGACATTCTAACGGGAAAGGAAGACTTTCAGATTGTAGATTGACTGTGAAGAAAGCAGGGTTCTGCAGTAGCAAGGGACGCTCAAGAAAACAGAATCATAGAATAGCAGAGTTGGAAGGGGCTTACAAGGCCATCGAGTCCAACCCCCTGCTCAATGCAGGAATCCACCCTAAAGCATCCCTGACAGAGGGTTGTCCAGCTGCCTCTGGAAGGCCTCTAGTGTAGGAGAGCCCACCACCTCCCTAGGTAACTGATTCCATTGTCGTACTGCTCTAACATGCCATCTATTGTTCATCCGATGCTCTCAAAAACACATTGCATTGTTTTGCTCTGCGCTTCAGAGGGGTATGGAACTCACTGCCACAAAATGTAGTGATGGCCACCCATTTGGATGGCTTTAAAAGGGGGTTGGATAAATTCCTGGAGGAGAAGGCTATCAAGGGCTGCTATCCGAGGCAGTAAGCCTGTGTGCACCAGTTGCTGGGGAACATGGGTGGGAGGGTGCTGTTTATTTATTTATTTATTATTTATTTATTTATTTATTGCATTTATATCCCGCCTTTTTCCTCCAAGGAACCCAAGGCGGCGTATATAATCCTCCTCCTCTCCATTTTAGCTTCACAACAACCCTGTGAGGTGGGTTGGGCTGAGAGTCTGTTACTGGTCCAAAGTCACCCAGTGGGTTTCCATGGCTGAGTGGGGACTAGAACCTGGATCTCCCAACTCCCAGTCCAAGACCTTAGCCACTACACCACACTGTTGTACTGTATCCTGCTTGTGCGACAACAGCTGTTTGGCCCCTGTGTGAACAGAGTGCTGGACTAGATGGACCCTCGGTCTGATCCAGCAGGGCTCTTCTGATGTCTTTAGGTGAAGTGCAAACAAGATAAACATGGGTGCAAGCGTGGGTATCACACAGATATGCTTGTCAGGGAGCTTTAATTGGCTGCAGTTTCCTCTTTGCCAGTGTGTGAAATGGATGGTGACGCTTCCCCGTCCCAATTTAATAAGAAAACGTGGCATTTGTCCAGCGCTTTCAGTTGTTCAAAGCGCTCCACTATCTGCAGTCCTTAACCACCACAATAAAACCTGCAGGGTAAGCTGGTATTTATCACTCTCCATATTGCAGCTGGGATGGACTGCGGCTGAGAAAAAGTGACGTTCCTAAGGCCGCCTAGTGAGTTTGTGGCAGAGAAGAGATTTGAACCAGGGACTTCCGGAATTGCAGCTCCGCCTTTCAGCTGCTGTGTTACACCAGGGCTCCTGCTGACGTTGGAGTTCTGAATTAAGTGGCTTTGTTCCAAAGTGGAAATAAGTCAATAGGAATTTTCCATTGTTGCGTTTTTATTTTCGAATTACACAGAACAGTCCACAGGGCCTCTTTGCCACAGCTTTCAGTTCCTTCACATACATACATACATACAATGTCATTTGCTATCCTCCCCCCTCTTTTATTCCTGAAGTATTTCTAAAACATCACAAGAAAGCAAACTTAATGTGATTGGGTACATAGAGACTTTTTCATATACATAAGAACATCAGAAGTGCCCTGATGCTGGATCAGACCAAGGGTCCATCTAATCCAGCACTCTGTTCACACAGTGGCCAACCAGCCATCGGCCAGGGACCAACAAGGCAGGACATGGTGCAACAGCACCCTCCCACCCATGTTCCCCAGCAACTGGTACTCACAGGGTCATCACCTCGAATTCTGGAGATAGCACACAACCATCAGGGCTAGTAGCCATGGATAGCCTTCTTCTCCAGGAATTTATCCAGCTCCCTTTTAAAGCCATCCAAATTGGTGGCAATCACTACATCTTGTGGTAGTGAGTTCCATAATTTATCTATGTGCTGTGTGAAGAGGTACATCCTTTTATTTGTCCTGAATCCCCCACCAATCAGCTTCATGGGATGACCCTGGATTCTGGTATCTAGGATGTCTCCCTACCCACATTCTCCACACCATGCATAATTTTGTACACCTCTATCATGTCTCCCCTCAGCCTCCTTTTTTCCAAGCTAACCAATCCCAGCTTTTGTAACCTTCCCTCCTAGGGGAGATGCTCCAGCCCCTTGATCATTTCAGTTGCCCTTTTCTGGACTTTTCCCAGCTCTATAATATCCTTTTGTAGGTGTGGTGACCAGAACTGTACATGGTATTCTACGTATGGTCACACCATAGATTTGTGTAAAGGCAATATGGCTGATGCATAGTAATATATGTTGCCTCAGTAGAACACAACGTTGACAAAGATTCATGCCTGAAACACTGCATAGCCAATGCAATTCAAATACTGGGTTAGATGGACAAATATACTTAACACAAAATAGCCACCAACTTGGATGGCTTCAAAATGGAATTTGACAAATTTATGGAGGATAAGGCAATTTATTTCTTTGATTTATACCTCATTTTTCAGTGCAGCTTGTTAACCATCCTGAACAACCTGTCATGTATAGCCCTACTGCTCCTGGATTGGGAGCAGGTGCTGCAGGTAATCAATCAGAAACAGATTCAGACTCAGAAGACGCCGAGCCAGACACCAGGCAGTAAGAGCCAGTGGGGGAGGAGGTTCACACAGGAGAGGCTTCAGCTGAAAATCTGCCCCTTCCAGAGTCTATCTCTTCAAGGCCAAATTCTATGCCTTCAGGGGACAGGGAATCAACTTCCGGGGGTGAGCATTCAGAAACCTTACTTGATGCTAGGAATCGCCGGAAACTAAAACGTTCAGCAAAGTTAGTGGCAAAGAGACAGGCGGACAGATTGCATGAGAAATCGCCCACGCATCAACCACCTTAATCATAGAATCATAGAATAAAAGAGTTGGAAGGGGTCTACAAGGCCATCGAGTCCAATCCCCTAACCCTAACCCTAACCC
The DNA here is from genome assembly GCF_023053635.1 of Elgaria multicarinata webbii. Classification (NCBI taxonomy): domain Eukaryota; kingdom Metazoa; phylum Chordata; class Lepidosauria; order Squamata; family Anguidae; genus Elgaria; species Elgaria multicarinata. The sequence goes on from NC_086189.1 coordinate 4,921,351, forward strand.
TAACCCTAAAGCATCCCTGACAGATGGTTGTCCAGCTGCCTCTTGAAGGCCTCTAGTGTGGGAGAGCCCACAACCTCACCAGGCAACTGATTCCATTGTTGTACTGCTCTAACAGTCAGGAAGTTTCTGGCTTCCTTTAACTTGAGCCTGTTATTCTGTGTCCTGCATTCTGGGAGGATCGAGAAGAGATCCTGGCCCTCCTCTGTGTGACAACCTTTTAAGTATTTGAAGAGTGCTCTCATGCCTCCCCTCAATCTTCTCTTCTCCAGGCTAAACAGGCCCAGCTCTTTCAGGCTCTCTTCATAGGGCTTTATTTCTGATCATCCTGGTTGCCCTTCTCTGAACACACTCCAGCTTGTCTGTGTCCTTCTTGAATTGTGGAGCCCAGAACCTTGAAGTTATAGATATTTGAAAAGCCTTTTCTTTTCTTTGAACGGACAATTGTCTTGCTTCGCTTGCATAGTTTTTGCCTAAGGGGGAGTTTCACAGAAGGTGCCTAGTTTGTGTTACAAAAGTATTTATTGCTTGCAATAAAGCTTTGTAAATTGCCTAGCACTTTGCTTCATTCGTCTCCCAGAGAAAGCTGGAGCCGCTATAGTACACAACACAACCCACCAACAAACCATGGGTTCTCAAGATGGCTTGTTTGAGAATGAGAAGCCACACTGCATGGTTTACAAGCTCCCTGCAGAGAATGCCCTGGGTTCAGACAACATGCTAACCCACAGTTCTCGCACAACCCACAGTTCATCAACAACCCACACTCAGCCATGTTGTGCGAACCCAGTCAATGGCAGTGTCCTGCGGCACGTTGTGGGGATGAACTAGAATTATGGGGATGTATGGCGTGCCCAAGCCACTTCCTCTTTGCATTAAAAAGGCTGGAATGCCACATTCAAGGGTTGTTGCCGTGACATCCAAACAGGGGTATTTGAGGTTGTTCATGGTTTAAACAACCCCAGGTTAACCCAAGAACGAGCCATGGGTGCACTTCACCACAATTTATGGGTTAACCTTCTTAAATTAATCCACAAATTGCCACCATAAACCATGTTACGTCTGAACAGGACCACAGACTTGGAAGGGGGCTGAAAGGTCCCTTATCCCAACTGATGGGGGGACCATTCTGCCTCTGCATGAAAACATCTAACAAAGGAGAGTCCACCACCTTTCAAGGCAGTGGAAGCAGTTAACCACCCACAATCCATGAACGAGGCTTTTTTCCTTTTTGCTGGGCCCGGCAAGTCCGTTTCCTCTGGCTGCAGATTTAAGCGGCAGACTGCAGTGTGACGCACAGAACTTGGGGAAAAATTCTCCCGTTTCCTCCGGCTGTGGCCACGTTTGGCTCCAGCCAGCTTCAGCCGAGTCTGCCGGCTTCTTTGTTAACAAAACTCTTTTCCTATTTGTGTCTAATAATAATAATAAAATAGGTCTGACAATGGGGGCAGGGCGGGGGCATAGTTGAAGTCGCTATCAGATGGACGCCCCCGCCGGCTTGAACCCTCTATTCTCTGCCCGGCATGAGGTCAGGAGGCCAACGGAGGTGCCAGCTCCGTTCTTAGTCACTCCTTGCCGGCTCCGAAGGGGGACCTACGGGCAGTGACAGATGAGCCACGAGCCCTGGAAAACCCCCAAGCTGTGCCAAACTGATTCAGCCTTCCCCGTTGAGCAACCAGCTCCACAGCCTTCCTTCGGGACATTCCAAAAGCGGCAGAAGAAAGCCTTTAAAAAATTAGAAGGAAGGGATTTTATTTATTTATTTATTTATTTATTACATTTTTATACCGCCCAATAGCCAAAGCTCTCTGGACGGTTTACAAATTTAAGACAATTCAAAACAAAACAATAGTATAAAACCATAATGTAAAATACAATATAAAAGCACAACCAGGATAAAAACAGCAGCAATGCAAAAATACAAATTGAAAACAGCAAAGTTAAAATTAATTTATAGACTATTAAAATATTGGGAGGATGAAAAGGCCTTCACCTGGCATCTAAAAGAATATAACGCCGGTGCCAAGCGAACCTCCTTAGGGAGCTCTTTCCACAGCCAGGGTGCCACAGCAGAAAAGGATTGTTTCATTTAATTTCATGTTACCCTTTGAACTAAAAATCCATCGAAGGAGGGTTGTTAGCTACGCTGATCACACACACACCACCCCTTATCGCTATCTGTAACATTGGCATCATTCTTAACAAAGAGGGCTTGCTGTTTTTTTAAAGGGAATACCAAAATACAACAGCTGTTGCCCATTTTCGGTGATGGGGGTGCAGCCAGCCCTTCAAAGAATTCCTTTTGATCCTGGCCAACCTCGCAGGATCCATTGTTGACGCCCGGCGTTTTTCAGATTCCCCCAGCAGACAACAATAGGTTATAAAACCCCGTTGATGCTGGAAGCAGATTAGCTGTCCATTTCTTTGCGTCCTCTCTCGCTCTTTCTCGTCTTTCCGCATTGCAAAGGTGGTGGCAGGGTCAGGGAGAAACGGCGCGTCAGGCCTTTTCCGTAACGTGCAGGCTAGAAAGTGTAAAAATACATTCTAAAAACGGTCAGCGATGGAATTAGCTGCGGGGCCCTCATGCCAATAACTGCTTCCTTTTTCCTTCTTGGATAGCAAGGACCGTAAACTCCAGCTCTCATCACTTGCCGTCACTGCGGTGGCCAAACCAGGCAGGAGGGCCGACTTAGAGGGTCTTACGTGGGAGACCACCCCCTTCCAACCTATCACGGATGAAAATATGGGTGCCCTTATGCTTATCTTATTATCCTATAAAGCCCTAAACAACCGGGGACCAGCATACTCAGACGACATTTACAACAAGGGAGAGGGCCTTTTCAGTGGTGGCCCCCCAATTATGGAACGATCTCCCCGACGAGGCTCGCCTGGTGCCAACATTGTTATCTTTTCGGTGCCAGGTTAGGACCTTTCTCTTCTCCCAGGCATTTAACAACATGAGCTGAGTTGGTTTGTTTTGAACGGACCTCAGAATAGCTGTTTTTATAAGGATACTGTTGTTTTTTACGCTTTTTATGTTTTTAAACTTTGTATATTTGTTTTTAATGTTTCCTGGTTTTATCTTTTGTAAACCACCCAGAGAGCTTCGGCTATGGGGAGGTATATAAATGCAATAAATAAATAAATAAATAATAAATTTACGATCGTCAGAGGAGGTCCTACTCGCCATTCCAAGATGAACAGAATGTCGTCAGGAAGTATCTCGGCGGCAGGGCCTTCTCTGTCGCAGCCCCCACCCTCCGGAAAACCCTCCCTTTGTGCAGTTCGGGAGGCGGATAATGTAACATCCTTCAAACGCCTCCTGAAAACATATCTTTTTAGACAAGCTTTCCCTAGACTATAACTTATTCCGGTTTTATACGACATTTTTAAAGCTTTAAATCTTCTTATGGATTTTAATTTTAAATTGCCCAGAGGGCCTCAGCTGTTCAGCAATATAAATATGTAATAAATAAAATAAATAAATAGAGGCAGATCCGAATCACTGGTCGCTTCTGTGGTTTCAAAGGGCAAGCATCCAAAATGAGGGTGCTTTGCACCAGACATGCTGCATCATCAGACGGGAGGCCGCTATACCTGTTTTGATTCCGCCGTATGCTTATTTTATAGAACCAAGCTACCATCCGATGGAGCAATAGAGCAACCAATGCAACCGTGCTGCCTTTCTCCAGTGAGGAACTCCTGGATTGGGCCCGAGCGACGTTTGGGGGCGTCTCTTCCTTTACCGATTTGGAAAACCCGGAGTGGATCCACTTTCAAGCGGGCAGAGGTCAGTCCCGCGGAGAGGGCCCATTTCCCTCGCGGCGTCTCAGGGCGGTTATGGTGGCGTTTGAGCCGCCTTCGCAGTATACGCCTTCAGCTCAGCGTCAGTCAGATTTGGGGGGAGGGTTTGTTGGATTTTGTCAGCCCAACCTACCTCACAGGGTTGTTGTTGTGAGGATAAAATGGAGAGGACGAGGAGGATTATGTACGCCACCTTGGGTTCTTGGAGGAAAAAAGGCGGGATATAAATGTAATAAATAAATAAGTAAATATATTACTAAGAGGCCCGGCTTTACACGAGTTGGAATAGCAAGCTCAGAGTTGGAGATATTGTGCTCGGACCTTCTGAGTCAAACCATGACCACTTAACACACCCACCCCGTCTCCTATAGCTTTGGTGCATCATAGAATCATAGAATAGTAGAGTTGGAAGGGGCCTAAAAGGCCATCAGGTCCAACCCCCTGCTCAATGCAGGAATCCACCCTACAGCATACTTGACAGATGGTTGTCCAGCTGCCTCTTGAAGGCCTCTAGTGTGGGAGAGCCCACCACCTCCCTAGGTAACTGGTTCCATTGTCGTACTGCTCTAACAGTCAGGAAGTTTTTCCTGATGTCCAGCCGGAATCTGGCTTCCTGTAACTTGAGCCCCTTATTCCGTGTCCTGCACTCTGGGACGATCCCTATAGCTCCCTGAGTGAGGGGGCTTCCACTCCATTCCCCTGAGTGGGGGGGTGGGGGGAGTTGTCCCACCATAGGGGTGGGAGGGAGAGACCTTCGAACGTTGTCTCGTGGCCTGCTGATCGCCCTTGGCTTCAAACTGTATGTACTGCAGTGCAACGTGCTTGCTGGTTAGGGAAACCTGCCCCTAGTGGCTGAAAAGGTTACTGCAGGTGTCAACCACAAGGGCACATTTAAATCAATTAATTCATGTGTTTTAAAAAAACAAAAATGACCCCAAGGAGCATGCCCTGAGGGTCTTTTAGCATGAATGCCAAGTATCAGGTGTCTAGGTTTCATGGTCTTAGTGCTATGGTGCAGACGGACAGACATCCTCTTTCATTATTATAGATAAACTAGCTTGACTCCCAGTCACACTTCCCATGCCCCCTCCCAGCCGCTCCCCCTCCCCCGCTCCCCCACCCACCAACTCCCAGGACTTACCTGAGGCCTCCACATTAATCGCTTCCACAATGATATGTTTCAGTGCTCCTGCTCCCTCCCAGCTGTGTTTATGTATCTTGTTGCTTTGCAACAAAAAGTTCTTCTCGTAGCTCGGAACCTCCGGCATACAAAGTTCTTCTCATAGCTCCAAACCTCCAGTGTGCCATGCATTGCCACGTGCCACGCATTGCCTCAGCGTTTTATATTCTGTCTACAGATGTAAGTGGTTCGCTTCAACCGTCACTGCCAGAAAAGAACTATCTGCCCAGGGCTCTCCTGTTCCTGAGCATCAGCCATATCCTGCCCAGCAAAGATGGGAGAGGTCACAGCAGCACTTCCGAAGTAATTGATCATTCTCCTTTGTCCTACAGAACCCAGCTCCGCCGAAAACTGTGTCCTTGAGAAGGATTTCAATGCTGAGCAGTACCTAGAGGCCGAGGTTATCTCCCACAACATCGAGAGGTGCCTGGGCTCTGGTGGGCACCCCCAGAAAGCGGCCCATATCATGTGGCTTCAAGACTCCAGGTAACTGGCTTGTGTAAATTCAAATGCGACCCTGTGAATAGATTTCGCAAATTCAAACCAGGGGCAATCGCCATCATGTTTTTGGCTCGCAGTATTTTAGCAGTTCTTATGTTTGGCAAGGATTGGTCGAAAAGGTTCAAGGAAGGGAGGCAGGTTGAGGACCATCCAATAGGACAGAAAAAACCCACATGACATTCTGATTAACAAACTAGCTAAAAGTGGGCTAGATGGACAACTATTAGGAGGATTCACAGTTGGCTACAGAATCGGACTCAAAGAGTACTTATCAATGGAACCTTCTCAAACTGGGGAGAGGCAACGAGTGGGGTGCCGCAGGGCTCAGTCCTGGGCCCAGTGCTCTTCAACATTTTTATTAATGATTTGGATGAGGAGGTGCAGGGAACGCTGATCAAATTTGCAGATGACACAAAATTGGGTGGGATAGCTAATACCCTGGAAGACAGAAACAAACTTCAAAGTGATCTTGATAGGCTGGAGTGCTGGGCTGAAAACAACAGAATGAAATTTAATAGGGATAAATGCCAAGTTCTACATTTAGGGAATAGAAACCAAATGCACAGTTACAAGATGGGGGACACTTGGCTCAGCAATACTACAAACGAGAAGGATCTTGGAATTGTTGTAGAACACAAGCTGAATATGAGCCAACAGTGCGATATGGCTGCAAGAAAGGCAAATGTTATTTTGGGCTGCATTAATAGAAGTATAGCTTCCAAATCACGTGAGGTACTGGTTCCTCTCTATTCGGCCCTGGTTAGGCCTCATCTAGAGTATTGCGTCCAGTTCTGGGCTCCACAATTCAAGAAGGACGCAGACAAGCTGGAGCGTGTTCAGAAGAGGGCAACCAGGATGATCAGAGGTCTAGAAACAAAGCCCTATGAAGAGAGACTGAAAGAACTGGGCATGTTTAACCTGGAGAAGGGAAGATTGTGGGGAGTCATGATAGCACTCTTCAAATACTTAAAAGGTTGTCACACAGAGGAGGGCCAGGATCTCTTCTCGATCCTCCCAGAGTGCAGGACACGGAATAACGGGCTGAAGTTACAGGAAGCCAGACTCCGGCTGGACATCAGGAAAAACTTACTGATTGTTAGAGCACTGTGACAATGGAATCACTTACCCAGGGAGGTTGTCGGCTCCCCCACTAGAAGCCTTCAAGAGGCAGCTGGACAACCATCTGTCAGGGTTGCTTCAGGGTGGATTCCTGCATTGAGCAGGGGGTTGGACTCGATGGCCTTGTAGGCCCCTTCCAACTCTGCTATTCTATGATTCTATGATCAAAAGCATAAAAACAACAGTATTTAAACAACAGTATCCATTTAAACAACAACAGTTCTGGAGTCCATTAAAAAACAAACTTAGCATGTGTTGTTAAATGCTGTTAAATGCACATGAAAGGGATCATTAGCTTGACGCGCTAATGAAATGGAGGTGGAAACCGCGGAGGCAAACCAGGGGGGAAAGTATGTGTGATGGAGCCCTCAGCCCTGTAGATCAGCCTTAGCAATGATATATAGGAAGACCAACCTTCACAGAAGGTAGATGACCTTCATAGAAAAGAGGAAGATAATGAATCCTCACTGGGTGACTTTGGGCCAGTCGCTGACTCTCAGCCTAACCTACCTCACAGGGTTGTTGTGAGGATAAAATGGAGAGGAGGAGGAGGAGGAAGACCATGTGAGCTTACTGCCTTTGGCTTCTTTGCAAGAGGAAAAATGGCAGGATATACTTGTAATAATAAAAAACAGAATAGAATAGAATAAAACTCTGGGACCGGCCGTTCATTCTCGGGTTTGTTTTTCAGCATACAGACTGTGGATCTAAACATCAAGGTGACGTGCAGTGACCAAGCACCGGTCAATGAACTGCCAATGCTACTGATACTTAAAAGCCATGGCGGTCTGTTGTGGAATATGAATCAGATGCCGCAGTTGGGCGGCCTCTTGGTAAGAGCGAGAAAGAAACACCAACCGAAAGGGGGGAGGATCCCTGTTGGGGGTTTTGCACATTCCAAGGGGAGGAACAAGGCGAGCTAGGCTGGCTTTGTTTGCGACGTCTGTCGTGGCCCAAAACGCTTTCCAGGCCTAAAACACAACTTTATTGATAGAAGAGAACGTACGTTGCAACGGAGGAAAATGCACCTCCTCCAAAGAGCACCTTTCTGCCTCTTGTTGGGGGATGCCCGCTGTTTTATTAGCAAGTTCTGGTCACGTACACATGAAATAACTGAGCATGTGCAAAGTACTTTGTTGACTCAATAGGAAATTTAGTCGGGTTTTCTTGTAGTTTCTGTGGTTAGGGTAGCTCTTTCCTGTCTGTCCTGCAAGAGGAACTTGCTTAACAGTCAGCTGTTGGAAAGTTCATCCACAGTGAATGTTATTTCTACACCAGGCACAAGCAGGGCTATTTTGCGCCCTAGGCAGGTGAGCTGCTTTCACCCATCCCCACCCCCACCCCAGCGTACCCGGGTGCGGGGTGCCATCTTGCCCACCCAGCCGAATCAAAGCCAGAACGCAGGGGTGGGGTGGGTGGGCGTGGCTTCACTTTGTGTGGGCGCCCACCCAGCTGAAGCGAAGCCAGGATGCTGGAGTGGGGGTCGGGCATGGCTTCACTTCGGCTGGGTGGGCGCCCAGCCGAAGAGAAGCCAGGACGCTTGGGTGTGCGGGCGGCTTCGGAACGGTGCGCCTGGAAGCTGCCCTCTCAGAGCCACTGTGGGAGAGCGGCTTCCGAGTGTGACGTTCGGTGCCCCCCTTACCTTGGCGCTCTAGGCAGCCGCCTGAGTGGCCTCTATGGTAGCACCAGCCCTGGGCACAAGATTTCCCCCCCTCCCTATGAGCAGTTCAACTCCAGTACCAATATGTCTTCCCTTATGGCAAGATATGCCTATGGCCACCACATGACAAAAGCAGCAAGCATGTTTAGTCAGGGACCTCTCAGGCTTTCGGTAATTCTGCCTTGAAATGAGCTCGTTGATTTTATCGTATTGCATTTGAAGCTACTTATCCCCTGCCCAGATTGGTTAAAAAAATTATTTCAAGGCAGCTTACAAAATTAAATCGGCATCCACGCTGCGTGTACCTTCTTGACAACATTTAAACCGAGAGATGATGCCACAGTGACTGGGTTTGGACAACGCGATAACCCACGCTGGGTTAAACAAGCCATAGTGGTTTATTTACCCATCGTGGGATATCGTTTCACCTGTCAGGTATTTTTAAATCCACGATGGCTTGCTCAGTCAAAATAATCCACTCTGATAACCCACGGTTTGCAGGGTGGGTTATTTAAGCCATCGTGGGTCATCGTGTCACCTGGCGGTCAGCGTGGGTTAATTTGCTCGCATATAGAGTTACGTGCGGCAAAAGCGGTTGAGATCACCATCGCTCTAGTCTCTATTAATAAGAATAAGAATAAAGATAAGAATGGAGCCAGTAGTAAATGCAGAAAGACTCCAGAAGAAGAAACACCAGTGTGGGTTTTCCTTAATGTAGAGACATCTTAAGCCCCCGGTGCCTTTTATTCTCACCCCTCCCAATTTTCTTGGCATGTTCTGTGCTTCCAACAGTTTCATGACCAGTGACCAAGAGTATCTTCTCTCAGGATGGAGACAAGAGTTAGACAGAGGTGTAACGTCTGCCTGTCACGCCAGCTGTAAAAGCATCGAGCCTTTGCCTGGAGAAAGGAGGAAGCCACTTACACGGCAGAGGACCCTGATCCACTTTCATAGAATAGTTGAGCTGGAAGGGGTCTCTAAGGCCATCTAGTCCAACCCCCCGCTCGAGGCAGGAATCCACCCTAAAGCATCCCTGACAGATTGTTTCTTTTCCCTGTAGGTCTCTGGCAGATACCGCATTCAGATCGTGAAATATGAATCCAGCGTTAGCACTGCTCTCCCAGACACCAAGGAAGGCCTGATCCAGGCGGCCCGCAACCATTCTGCGTTCATTGCTTCGTACACAGAAATTCCATCTGCCAAAAGCATCACCCTTGAGTTGGTCAGGATCTGTGGTGAGTCTGTTCAGTTTCACAGAGCTGGAAGGGGCCTCGGAGGTCATCTAGTCCAACCCCCTGCTCCATGAAGGATGCAGCTACGCCGTCCCTGACAGATGGCCGCCCCGGCCTCTGCTTAAAACTTAACGAGCTTAAGATAAGCAGGGGGAGGGAAGTGCTGGGGCTGAATAATTCTAGGGAAGAGCCCCAATTTTGTATTTGCGCACAACAGGAGTTTATAAATATATCTGGCCTGGGCAAAAGTGTAGTGTAGACTGGCCTTCTCCAATCTGGCGTCCTCCAGGGGTGTTGGACTACCATGCCCAACCTTCCCAGCCAGCGTGGCCAAGTTGGAGAAGGCTGAAATTGGGGCTCTTTCCCCTGACGAAAAGGGAGAATTGAAGTGCAGGGACTTCTTCGCACAGTGCAGAATTCATGTGACCACAAGACGAAGTGGTGGCCACCAATTTGGACGGCTTTAAAGGAGGGTTGGATAAAATCCTGGACGAGAAGACCATCAACGGCTGCTAGTCCTCATGGTTCTGTGCTACCTCAGGGGCAGTATGCCAGCTGCTGGGGAACATGGACGAGAGGATGCTGTTGCACTCATGTCCTGCTTGTAGATTCCTGGTTGGCCGCTGTGGGGACAGAACACTGGACTAGATGGACCCTTGGTCTGCTCCAGCAGGGCTCTTCTTTTAGCTCCTTGGACCAGTTCCCGCTATTGAAGGCCCCGCAGAGATCTGTGTTATAGCTAGAACATTGCTACCACGAAATCACAACAAAGTGCAGAGTAGCGCAGGGCCGGCCTTACCATGAGACAGAGTGAGGCAACTGTCTCAGGCGGCAGATACAGGAGGGCAGCAGCTGTTTGCCAGCTGTTCCTCCAGAGCTGTGTGTGCCACATGGCCTGGTCCCGCATCCCCTAAATCAGCAAGTTGCCCTCGGGATTGAAGTCAAATTCAGTCGCAATTCCTTTTGGTCTTGGTGCACGGTATGGAGGGGACAGTGCTGCCTTGTGCTTCGCCTCAGGCGGCAAAATGTCTTGGGACGGCCCTGGAGTAGCTCTGGTTTGTTACATGCTTTGTCCTCCAGATCCGGTCCAAACATTTTCTTGATAACATTTGCACCAGCAAGTATTGCAGGGTTGCACGCGCACACATGCACACACACACATCCTAACATGCCTTTCGACGCTCGATTAAGCAGGGCAGAAAACCGTGACGACGGTAAAGCCGCAACAGCAAGGAAACGGCATGACTGAGATCATCAAAAGCCTGATTGACAAGTGCCAGCCCTGGCGATGCAGGGACAGCAGCATCGAGATCGCGCTGCCCAAGAAAGAGTTGCATGTGAGTAGACCTGCTTCGTGCATTTACCCTGACATCTCACGGTTAAGAATTTGTAAGGAGAGGCTTGCAAGGTAGAAAGACCTTTGTACGGTGTGGAGAATGTGGATGGGGCGACGTTTTTCTCGCTCTCCCATAATACTAGAACCAAACAGGGTCTTCCCATGAAGTTGATGGGTGGGAAATTCAGGGCAGATCCAAGGAAGGACCTCTTCACACAGCGCAGAGTTGAACTATGGAATTCGCTTCCACAAGACGTCGTGATGGCCACCGTTTTGGATGGCTTTAAAAGGGAGGTGGACAAATCCATGGAGGAGAAGGCCATCAATGGCCACTAGTCCCGATGGCTCTATGCTACCTCCAGCATCAGAGGCACTAAGCCTGTATGCACCAGTTGCTGGGGAACATGGGCGGGAGGGTGCTGTTGCACCATGTCCTACTTTGTTGGTCCCTGGTCAACCACTGTGTGAAGAGAATGCTGGACCAGATGGACCCTTGGTCTGACCCAGCAGGGTTCTTCTGATTCACATTTATTTCCATACAGGATGATGATGATGATGATGATGATGATGATGATGATGATGATGATGATGATTGTATTATTATTATTATTATTTTATTTCTTACCTGCCTCTCCATCTGGATCGAGGTGGGGAAGTACATTAAATACAATATAATACATAAAACTAGTTAAAAGAGCATATGAAACCAATACATTATTAAGATAACAATCACAACATTTTAAAATTCTTAGGTTTAAAATCCATCTGGGTCGGCCTGCTGGAAGAGACTAGTCTTTATGGCTGTCTTAAACTCAGAGAGAGTATTAAGCTGATGACTCTCCTCCGGCCGGCCATTCCACAGTCTGGGAGGGGCAGAAGAGAAGGTCCTCTGGGTAACGGTTGTCAGCTTAGTCTTTGCTGACTGAAGTAGATTCTTCCCAGAGGACCTGAGTGTGCGGGGTGGATTGCACGGGAGAAGGCGATCCCGCAGACCAAAACCATGAAGGGCTTTAAAGGTGATAACCAACACTTTATACTTCGCCCGGAAACTAATTGGCAGCCAATGCAGTGATTTCAAAGTTGGTGTAATGTGGTCCCCTCTAGGTGTACCAGTGACCAACCTGGCTGCCATATTTTGAACTAGCTGAAGTTTCCAGACTAGGCACAAAGGTAGCCCTATGTGCAGCGCATTGCAGAAGTCGAGCCTCAAAGTTACCAGCGCGTGCACTACCATTCTCCTAATATACACGTTTTGTACTCAATTTCCACCAAAAAATGCATTTTGTACACAACGCCCCCCAATAGATGCATTTTTGTATGTGGCGTCCCCACTCTATGCATTTCTGTACGCAATGTTTTTAGCCGAGAACATCACAACATCGGGAGAAGTGCACGGTCCAAAGGAGACCTGTGTTCCGATCCCTCTACGAGACCAGGAAACATGAATTGAGATAGCTCAAACTAAAAATGTGGACCAAATGAAAATTTTCTCCCCCAAAATAACATTTGGCAATTTTTCACTCCCCCCCAACCCCCGCACCTAGATTTTATCGAATTTAGTCACGGAAGTCACACTGCAGGACCCCAACTGCAGAGCAACAGACAACGTCACACATTTTGTCCTGGAAAGTGTCTTGGAAACGTGCTTCACCCGCGTGGAAGGCGGCGTCTTCGCAAACAACGAGGTGAGCGGATACAAAAGCTTTGTCGGCTTCCAAAAGTCCTCGGATACCATTTCACGGGAAGCGTGACTGGGAGTCAAGCTAGTTTATCTATAATAATGAAAGAGGATGCCTGTCTGTCTACCTTATTTATTCCATCGGGGGGGTGGAACTTCAGGCCCGCGAGCCTCCACCCGGCCCTCTGAGGTTTCCCAAATGGCAACGCCCCTTTTGCTTAGCCACACCCCCTTTCTCCTGACCATTTTTGCCATCTGCCGTTTTTCTGGCTTTCACACACTATTTCCCCCATTCTCAATGGTTGAAACGCACCCCCTCCCTCCTATGGCATTGTTACTGGCAGGGAGAGCTTTGAGCTGCAATAGGGTGGCATTTGGGGCCATGCCCCGTTTTGCTTCTGACCCCACGTCTTTGGCCTTCCTCACCCCCAAGAACCTCCCCAAAACAGAATTCAGCCCTTGACCTGAAAAAGCTTCAACACCCTCTCAATTGTTTTTATTTATTTAATTTATTTATTGCATTTACATCCCACCTTTTTCCCTCCAAGGAACCCAAGGCGGCATACATAATCCTCCTCTCCATCTTAGCCTCGCAACGACAACCCTGTGAGGTAGGCTGGGCTGAGAGGCTGTGACTGGCCCAAAGTCACCCAGTGGGTTTCCAGGGCCAAACGGGGGCTAGAACCCGGATCTCTGGACTCCCAGTCCGACGCTCAGGCCACTGCACCACACTTCCTCCCAAAGAACTCGGGATGTCTTACGTAGTATCCTTACAACAGCCCTTTAAGTAGATCCATCTGAGAGATAGTAAATGGCATGCAGTCATCCAATGAGCATTGCTATCAAGGGATGGGGCCCAGTGTCTCCCCAATCTCCACCCAACACTCCGTCTACCTCACTGCTAGCTAGAAGAGACCACTTTTATCTTTCTTATTTATTTTGTTTCATTTATATTTATATTTATATGAGAGCCAGTGTGGTGTAGTGGCTAGAGCAGCGGTTCTCAACCTTTTTTGCTCCATTCCCCTCCTTTCACCATTGTTCAGAATATAATTTCCCCCCTTCCCAAGATAGTCTAACTCAAAAGATGCATTCCAAATAACATGCATATAATATAGAAAAAATATTTTTTTTCTATATTAGTCCAATTTAAAGGGGCAACGCAAAGCATGGCCCCTTTTACATTCTCAGCTCCCATGCTTGGCGTTGTCCCTTTAAATGGAAAGCTTGAAACTTCTAGGATTGCGAGGGAGGGAGGGAAAAGAGAGCAAAGGCCTGGCTTTTGCAGACGACATGACACTTTTCTGGGACGTTTTAAATAACATGTGTAGGAAGACATAATCTATAGGACATCATACTTTGCTGAATAGTGGTCCCAATTCCCCATCCCTGGAACCCTAAAATCCCCCCCTGGGGGTGGGATTCCCCCCTTGTTGATAACCCATGGGCTAAAGTGTTGGACTGGGAGTTGGGAGATCTGGGTTCTAGTCCCCACTCGTCCATGGAAACCCACTGGGCAACTTTGGGCCAGTCACAGCCTCTCAGCCCAACCCACCTCACAGGGTTGTTGTTGTGAGGATAACATGGAGAGGAGGAGGAGGAGGAGAATGTATGCCACTTTGGGTTGATTGGAGGGGGGAAGGCGGGATATAAATGTAATAATAAATAAATAAATAAATTCTGCCTGTCCTGCACAGCGTATCCAGCTGGTCTGCAGTGATAAAACTGCAATACAAGTATGCATTATAACTATAAATTATAATTATAAGTAGCTATATAATTCTTAAAGCAAAGCTGCCCCCAAATATCTATCTATCTGTCTACTGTGGTATAGCGGTTAGAAGTGTTGGATTGAGACTTGGGAGATCCAGGTTCTAGTCCCCACTTGGCTATGAAGCTCACCTACCTTGCAGGGTTGTTGTGAGCATAAAATGGAGAAGAGGAGGAGGACCACCTTGGGTTCCTGGGAGGAAAAAAAGGCAGGATATAAAGGACATCTTCTTCATCATCTTCATCCTCTATTGACCTCCCAGTTATTTCTGTTTCTTTCCGTTTGTCATCCCCAGCTGGTCATCCACATCACTCAAAATTCCCATCCGGACGTTGTCACGGTAAGAAGAGCTCCATTGTCACTCAAAACCATTCGCCTCTTTTGTTAGTTTGCTCTCTCATTTCAACAAGGCTGCGGCGTTTCGTCTGTGGATTCGCTTGCTAGATTTGCTGGCATGGTTGGGGAATGCTGCGAGTTGTAGGGGTGTGTGTGTGTGTGTGTGTGTGTGTGTTTGTCTGTCTGGAGCAAGCTGAGAGTTGTAAGACTTTTTTCTGGCTGGCTAGGGCATGCTGAGAATTGTAGGGCTTTTTTCTGTCTAAACATGCATGGGATTGCACCCTTTGTCATGGCCCAGGAGTCCAGCAGTGACATGTTCTCTGATGCTGAGGATCCAGAGGCATCCACAGGGGAAACGCCAGGTCCAAGCACCACTGCAGAGGTTCCAGAGCCCAACCCTGCAGACTCCTGAGCCCAAGCCTGTAGAGACCACTGAATCTACAGACTCCTCTGCGCCCAGCCCCAGTACGGAACCACCACCTTCAGCTACAAGGGTCCCACGTTCCAGGGAGCTGTCCCGTCAACAGCAACGACGTGCCAAGCATGAGCTCTTGGAGAGACGGAGGAATGCTAGGCTACAGGCCAGAGGCGTGTCCCTTTAAGACTTCCAGCCTGGAAGAAAAGGTGGAGTCGGGGACCACAGCATAAAAGACTTCAGTTTGGCCTCAGCCTTTGTTGGAGCAACTTGTTATCTCGCTGCCTTGTTCCTTTGCTGCCTCGCTGCTCTGCTCCGCTCCCTGGGCTTCTGCTTGCCAGGAACACGACACCCTTTATTGTTATGCAGGGTTTATTCTTCTGGAGTCTTTCTACATTTAGGACAAGCTCCTTTAGATGGGGACCACATGATTTGAATTTAAAACTTCCTCTCTCAGCAATGCCATTATGTTCAATGAAATAGCACCATCTAGTGGCAGAATTGCAGCATTACACACCGGGCATTATCCCTGTTCTTTTTAAAAGCAAGATTATTCAGGGAAAATGTGAGGGATGTCCTGGAAGTTACCGACATCATGTAAAGCACCTGCAAAATTCCGTGAATGGACAATCCTGAGCGTACAGTAAATTGCTTGTGTAGCAAAACTCCATATAACCAAAATGACAGCTTTGTCAGGCTTTAGAGTATCACAACAGCCAGTGAGGGGGTTCAGAGGCCCAATCCTGTGATCCTGGCAGAGAATGTCAGGCATTAGCATTCCAGATCACCATCAGCTAGCTCTGCTGTAAACAATGGTTTTGCAATGCCTTCATGCCAGAGTCAATGACATTCCACAGGCAGGCTCTTGAAAAAAAACCATTTCCTTATGCGGAAAGAGCATTAGAACCTTAGGGTGTTTTTGCAATCTCTGGTCTCTGGTTATTTCCAAATATCCATGCTAGTTATCTCTATACCAGGCAAGATTCTGTAGGTCCTGGAAAGTCATAGGGTCCTGAATATTCACAGGCCATTTGGGATATTCTAAAATAATTGTCTTTTAATTTACAAACAGACTTCTACATACTTGGGGAATCCCTCAAGTGTGCAGAAACTGCTCTCTTTCTTTGGGGGAGCCCAATTTTGCTTCCAAACCGAAAGGCACTCAGCCACCCACGTTTGATATTAGAAGGAATATTCTGCTAATATAAAGTCTGGCATTCCTTTCTCTCCAAACGCAGGTGCCGTTTAAATGCGATCTGCCAGAGAAAATCTCTCTCCAACTTTATCACACCCCAGACTTCAAATCGCCATCCACCACAGTAGAAGTCAACAAAGTCACCTACGTCCAGGTATTGCCACTCTCTTGGCTGCAAGGAGGCAGAGCAGGTGTGCTGGGAGCAGAAATGTAGCTCCCTGACTACTGGAAATTTCACTCTGCCCTTCCTATCTCCAGACGCAGACATGTAGCAGGCATTGCCCTCTGGTTACGGTGCTCTTCTATGCAATATTAAATAAAAAGTAGAAATTTATGGAGGTTTTCTTATTTGTGGAGGTTTGTTTTCTAAGCATCCTCTCAAAATAAAGCAATTTTCCCCGAGAGCTGTCGATGATCAAATAAAGCCACTAAACAGTAGCTTTGCTTTCACTCAAGGACCAATTTTTATGTGTGCTTTTAACCCAGCTTTTCCCGACCTGGTGTCTTCCAGATGTGTTGGACTACAACTCCCAGTATCCCCCCTAGAAGTTAGAGTTGAACACCAGGCTGGGGAAGAAAAGATGGAGGACACCAGGCTGGGGAAGAAAAGATGGTGTAACCCTTTCTCCCTGCCCTCCCATTGGCTGATCAATATCGCAACTCCCAGCTGCTTTTTCGGCCTGTATCTTTCGCCTCTTTGGAAAAAGGGAACACAGCTTTTGTTGACTGGCATTTTTACCACCAGCCAGGCTGCCCTTGCGTTCCTCTGTAGCTCCTATCCCTTCCCTCCGGAGGGAAGAGCCCAGAACCTGGAATAAGATCTCAACTTCCAGGGATCACAAAAGTTTGCCACAAACAGTCCTTAACAGTCCTTATCGTATCATCTTGTGGATTTTGTTTGTAAGCTGTTTTGGGAGCCCATCTTGGTTGAAAAATGGGGTAATAGGTTAGCACTGAGCTGAAAACAGGAGGTGTGGAAAATGACCCCTTGCAGGTCTTGGGAGCGAGAGAAATTCTAGCCATTTCCTGGGTCCAGGGCTTCCTGGGAAAACCTGCACCGGCAACTTTTCTTTCTTAAGACACGAATCAAGTTGCGGTCCGCTATAAAGTGCGGGATAAAAAAGCCTGGCGTGGAGAAGCTCTGCGCTACAGTAAGGGTAACAAGGACGAAGAATGAAGCAGTCGGGTTCTGCAAATCCCAGCTCCAGATTCCTGGCTTAAACCAAGTTCAGCTGACACAAACTCTTCCTTCGGTCTCCCTTCTTGACAGGTGTCAGCCCGGACGGCCGACCGAAACGCTTTTCTGAAAATGGGCGACTGTTTTCTCGAGACCCCGGACGAAGTGTCCCAGCAACGGCTGGTTCGCAGTGACATCCCATGGGGTTATTCCGTGGAGTCCAAGAATTCTTCCAGCCCGACGGTCCAGCGCTTTAGTTTCATCTACAAGGCCAAGGAACAATGGGCCAGCTCTCCTGCCACCATCGTCTGCCAGGTGTCTCTGAACAGCCAGGTGAGTCTTCGAGCTTCATCCCACGTACCTGTTCCTTCGAATTATCCCCTACAGGGCTAAGCTGTCGGCATTGCTGCTGCATACCAGGAAGTAGGTTTAAGGGGGGAAATGTAAAAAAAATCATTAAAAAATTAACGATGACCCAATCCGATTCAAATTTGGTATGCTTAAAGCTCTCCTTAATATCTATTACCATGCCGATTTTGATGTCTTTATCTTTAAAGCTTACGCAGACGTAAGCATTTGTTTAATTTTTCTTTAAAATCCTGTTCCTGCGCCCCAGTGGCCGCTCGGAAGATACGCTCGAAATCTGGTAGCTAAATATTGCACTTCTTTTGGCTTGATAGCACAATTAAAGCAGGACGCGTGGGAGTACTATCAGAGTCAAAGCAGATTATAAGGTGGAAAACTTCTGAGTCCTTTGCACGCAATTCGCAGTGCAAAGGACTCAGTGCAAACAATGTGTGTTTTAAATTTCTCGGTTGTTTTTACGCTCTTCATGGTTTTTAATTTTTGTGAACCGCCCAGAGAGCTTTGGCTATTGGGCGGTATAAAAATGTAATATATAAATAAATAAATAAATAAATAAATAAATACCCTGGTGTGATCAAGCTCTTCAAGTCCCTTTGGGGCACCTGCTGTCGTATCTGCTATTCCCCACTGGCCAGCCCAGTTTGCACTGGCAACAGCTTGGCCATGCAGTGGGCATATCAGCAGCTCAAGATGGGGCTCATACCGCCATGGGAGGCTTTTTGTGGGGCCGCGCAGGTCCAATGGTCAGGTGTGACGGCAGCTGTAGCCGAACGACAAGGCCACAAGTTCCTGCCCTTGGTTGTAGGTGGGAAAAGGTCAGCCACCCACTCGAGTCTGTCTTCCATTTCTCTCAGAAACACACGTCCAGAAAAAAAAGCAGAAACGCACGTGGGTTTACTTTGTAGTTTAGCTTTGCCGTTATTAACTGAAATGTCAAGTTCACTTGCTCAAAGCAGCGTTAAGCAAAGGAAAAATATCCAGGCTAGCATGGGATACAATCATAAGGAACTTTCTAACAACAATGCAAATCCCAGATAATAAGGTTTTAGCAATACTCAAGTAGATGCAGATAGAGATATTGCAATTGTGTGAGTTTTCGATTTGTATTTTCCTCCAGCCACTAGGAAGATCTTGGGTTTAGTGTTATGTATAAGAACCTCCCTGCTGGATCACACCAAGGGTCCATCTAGTCCAGCACTCGGTTCACACAGTGGTGAAACTCACAAGGAGGACACGGTGCAACAGCACCCTCCCATCCATGTTCCCCAGCAACTGGTGTATACAGGCTTACTGCCTCTTCCAACTCTACTATTCTATGATTCTAGAACTAGTAGCCATCGATGGCCTTCTCCTCCAAACTCCCTTTTCAAGCCCCACCCCCAAATTGGTGGCCATCACAACATCTTGTGGTAGCGAGTTCCATAGTTTAACTCTGCAATGGGTGAAACGCAGGACTGTTGCAAACCAGGATGCTTTGAAAAGCAGTCCAGACCAGCCTTCCCCCAACCTGGCTCAGGATGATGGGAGTTGTAGTCCCACACATCCGGAGAGCACGGGAGAGTGGTTTAGACACACCTGGAACCGTCACAAGACACGAGTCCGCATGCCCAGACCTGTTGGGGGGAAAAGAGTCAATGTATGTTGACTTCAGCATGCTGTTTACAGTTCCGGTTCTTGATGCCTTTGGATGGAACAAGCTGCACTCAGGATGGAGGAAAATCCCAGATGGAAGATGTCAATGTTAGCCAGATGTCTTGACTTCCTGATATAGTGGAGAAGCAAAACTGTTTTGCAGCCCTGAAGGCTACATGGGATGCAGCAAAAACAGTTTAATAATAATAATTTAATTTCTTACCCTCCTCTCCATTTTGATCAAGGTGGAGAACAATAGCAAGTATAAAATACATAAAATACTGATTAAAAACATAATATACATTGTTAATGTATACATTAATGACGAGACCACATTACGCCAGTCCTTTTCCAGCTTCATTGGCTGCCAGTCCAGGTCCAGGCCCGATTCAAAGTGCTGGTATTAACATTTAAAGCCCTAAACGGCTTGGGGCCAGGCTATCTGAAGGAACGCCTCCTCCCATATGTACCTATCCGGACCCTAAGGTCATCCTCAGGGGTCCTTCTCCATGAACCCCTGCCAAAGGAAGTGAGGCAGGGGGCTACCAGGAGGAGGGCCTTCTCTGCTGTGGCACCCCGGCTGTGGAACGAGCTCCCTAAGGAGGTTCCCCAAGCACCTACACTATATTCTTTCAGATGCCAGGTGAAGACCTTTTTATTCTCCCAGCATTTTAACAGTCTATAAATAAATTTTAACTTGGTGTTTTAAATTTGTAATTTTGCATTGCTGTTGTTTTTATCTGGTTGAGCTTTTATATTATTATTATTATTATTATTATTATTATTATTTATTTATTTATTTATTTATATAGCACCATCAATGTACATGGTGCTGTACAGAGTAAAACAGTAAATAGCGAGACCCTGCCGCATAGGCTTGTATTTTATATTATGGTTTTATACTGTTGTTTTATACTTTGAAGGTTTTTAATTTTTGTGAACCGCCCAGAGAGTTCCAGCTATTGGGCAGTATAGAAATGTAATGAATAAATAAATAAATAAATAAAAACTTCCTTAAAAACATCCTAAAAGCACCCTAAAATTCCACTGGATAGGCCTGCCGGAAGAGATCAGTTTGCATAGCTTTCTTAAAGCTTCATCCCATGTACCTGCTCCCCTCGGATTATCCCCGTAGCGCTAAGCTTTCGCAGTTGTTGTTGTTTTTGCTACCGGGCGACAGCGATCCTTTGCATACCAGGAAGTGAGTTTAAGGGGGGAAATGTAAAAAATCATTTAAAAAAATCAACAGATGTCCCAATTCAATTCAAACTGGGTGTGCTTAAAGCTCTCCCTAATATCTTATCCTGTGCCAATTTTGGTGTCTTTATCTTTAAAGCTTACGCAGATGTAAGCATTTCTTTAAAATCCTGCTCCTGCGTCCCAGGGGCGGCTCGGAAGATACGCTCAAAAAGTAGGGGTTAAATACGGCAAATCTTTTTGCTTTGTTGCACAATTAAGGCAGGACGCCTGGGAATACTTCACGCTCAAAGCAGATTATAAGGTGGAAAACTTCTGAGTCCTTTGCACGCAATTCGCAGTGATTGCACAGTATAACGCTGGTGTGATAAAGCTCTCTAATGCTAAAAGACTGTTTAATAATAATATATTTTTAAAAAGGGCCAGCAGTCTTCAAGGGGTCCTTGATGAACTCCGTTGCTGCGAAATTCTGAAACTCCCACACACACACACTTGCTAATGTGTGGATGGGAGCGTAGTTACTCACCAACTTTCGCATTCCCCAAATGTTCTGTTGTGGTTCTCAGCTAGGCGGGGGGAAAACCCTATCAAAATGCATTTTAAAATGAGCTGTTTGAGAGGGAAGACTTTTACGTTAATCGTGGCTAATTGGTTTGTTTCTTAACGTGGAAACGGGACTGAGCAGACGTGTGCGTGAAAGCAAGTTAAAATGATTCAAACTGAAACAGAGGGATTGGTCCGTTCTTATGCTCTTCATGTGCATTTTTTTTAAAAAAGTATGTAAGTGCATATGAACATATATCTGGATCAAAGTTCTGGATACCTTAAGAATTGCCTTCACCTTGATGGCCCGGCCCATCCCTTAGGATCAGTTTGCTGCTCTGTGTCTTGTTGTCTTTTAGAGATATGTGGGGGTGGAAACTAAGGGCAGGGCCTTTCAATGTTGGCCCCTACGTTGTAGAATTCCCTCCTAGGGAAAATCTATAAGTCTTTATCCCAGTGGAGGCTGGTGGCTCCGATATCAGTGGGGCTGTGAATCCGCTCCAGGTTTCAGTCAGAACTCTAAAGGAGTGTTCTGATTGAAACCCAGAGTGGATTCACAGCCACACTGACATCGGAGCCACCAGCCTCCCTTGCCTCCCTCCATTCCTTCATTTAAGCAAGTACTCAGGGCTGGTGCCAGACTATTTTGCGCCCTAGGCAGGGTGAGCTACTTTCACACACACACCTCCAAATACCAACTTTGATTTTTAAGAACATATGTTTCCTGGAAAAAATAAGAAGCACAAAACTTGAAACTGCTAAATTTATTTTAAAGTGCAAGAAATACGTCATGCCAATTATAGCAAACAAATTGGAAAGGAACGTCTATGGGTCTAAAATGCATTGTTTAACAGGAATATCACCTCCAAATCATCCCCCCCAACTCACACGCGTGCTCACACACACACTCAGCATCACTCACTCCAACCAAACACACACATGAACACATGCATTCACAAAGACCCCATGCACCCCATGCACCCATACATTCTCTCTCTCTCTCTCTCTTCCGGGCGCATTCCGGAAGTCTGAACGTGGAGCTGCCCCACCCCCACCCCAGCGTCCCTGGTTTCACTTCGGCTGGGCGGGCGCAGGGCGCCATCTCACCCGCCCAGGCCCAGCTGAATCCTCGGGCCGGGCTGGTTCACAGCCAACGTGTGTGAGTCCTGTGCTGTGCCCGGTGCCCCTCTTAGCTTGGCGCTCTAGGCGGCCGCCTGAGTGGCCTCTATGGTAGCACCAGCCCTGCAAGTACATTTAAAAACAAACACTTGTTTCAGTGGGCTTTCCTTAGCAGCTGCTGCGTCAAAGCATTTCATCAATCCACTTCGCACCGATCCAAGCTTTCTAATTAGCAACCTGAAGATTTTATTTATTTCTAAAATAAACCCGTGCACGATTCCATTTTAAGTGTGGTCGCATCTATGGTGCGACCACACTTAGAAGACTGTGGGCAGTTCTGGTCACCGCACCTAAATAAGGATATTATAGAGCTGGGAAAAGTGCAGAAAAGGGCAACTCAAATGATCCAGGGGCCGGAGCATCTCCCCTAGGAGGGAAGGTTGCAAAGGCTGGGATTGTTTAGCTTAGAGAAAAGGAGGCTAAGGGGAGACATGACAGAGGTGTACAAAATGATGCATGGTGTGGAGAATGTGGAAAGGGAGACATTTTTCTCCCTCTCTCAAAATACTAGAACCCAAAGGGTCATCCCATGAAGCTGAATGGTGGGAGATCCAGGACAAATAATAGGAAGGACTTCTTCACACAGCACATAGTTAAATTATGGAACTCACTGCCACAAGATGTAGTGATGGCCAACAGTTTAGATGGCTTTAAAAGGGGGTTGGATAAATTCCTGGAGGAGGCGAAGGCTATCAACGGCTACTAGCCCTGATTCGAGGCAGTAAGCCTGTGTGCACCCATTGCTGGGGAACATGGGTGGGAGGGTGCTGTTGCACCATGTCCTGCTTGTTCATCCCTGGCCAATGGCTGGTTGGCCACTGTGTGAACAGAGTGCTGGACTAGATAGACCCTTGGTCTGATCCAGCAGGGCACTTCTTACAGTATGTTCTTAATTATTTTGATGCTTTCGGATTGGTGTTAACGTTTTCGAAATCCCATGAGCCGCTTTGAAAACAGTTGCCTACGGAAAAGCGGGAACGGTAGGGGATGGAGTATCTCAAATGAAATCAACGATTCGCCTCATTTTCCTCCCCGACTCTCTTCCAGCTTCACCCTCGCAATTCCGAAGCGTCTTTAGAAGTGACCCTGACGAACGGTAACGCTTCAACCCCAAGTGAGTCCACGGCTCTTTTATATATTTCATATTTAAGCAACCAGGCCATAGCAACTCAGAATCAGGACCTCGGGTTACATTTGCATGCGGCTTGTAGTTTATTCTGTGAAAGAGGCATCCTGGTGGGTTTTATGAAGCCATCCAGTTCTTCCTTGCCTTGCATGAAAGATTTGCAGCTCCTCGCTAAGGACGTTTGGGTCTGTAAACACCATTTCACACATGCAACCTTCCCTTCATGACTCAACGATTAATTGTTGGCTGGCAGCTCAGCGCGGGTGAACCGACCGTGCAGTTTGAGGCAATTGTCCCATCTAGGGGGGTGGGGGGGCTGTTGAGTTATGGCTTTAGAAGCTGTTTAATTATTGCACAGACTGGGTTTCTGGCACATAACCTTTTGTGTTAAGTCTCTGTCTGGGCCCTACAGAGACTAGCAGAGATTACAGCGGTTCTCAGCCAAGTCAGCAAAGACGTGAATTAAGACAGAGATTTATGTAGGTTAAAACAAACCTTTTTACTGGCAAATAAATATATAATTTAGAGATACAAATACTTACAAACGGTCAGTCAATACAGCTCACATGAAGGACATGGAAGTTATACAGGAACTTGAAAATACATTTACTTTTATAGACAACCTGTACAATGATGCAACTCCTTGCAACCCTTAATTGAAGACAATCAGATAGACAATTATTCAATTATGACACTCAATGTCCAGGTGTAGAGTTGACCTTTAAGTTTCTGCTGAGTCTTCTGTTCCTCCAGATCCTCAGCAATTAACAAATCAATGGAAAACATAACCAGGATCCATTCCAGGATCCAACAGCCCCACCTGGCCAGAATCCCATCCAGGTTGGGATTAGGGTGGCCGCTTGCTCACATCACCGCCAAAAACACTGCTTTGCATGAAATGTGCCATGTGCTAATTCATGTGTATAGATGCTAATTCATGCATATAGATGCGAATTTGGAATTTTTTTATTTTTTTATTTTATTACATTTATATACCTCCCCATGGCTGAAGCGCTCCAGGCGGTTTGCAAAGATTCAAAAGAGTGAATGTTAAAAACAAATATACAAAATGTAAAAGCCTAAAAAACCCAAAACATTATCTTTTCGGTGCCAGGTTAAGACCTTTCTCTTCTCCCAGGCAGTGAACAACACAGGCTGAGTTTGTCTGTTTCTAACTGACCCCAGAATAGCTGTTTTCACAAGGATACTGTTGTTTTTATGCTTCTTACGTTTTTAAATTTTGTATATTTGTTTTTAATGTTTCTTGTTTTAAACTTTTGTAAACCGCCCAGAGAGCTTTGGCTATGGGGTGGTATATAAATACAATAAATAAATAAATAAATACAATATCCATTTAAAACAACTATTCTGGGGTCAGTTAAGAAAAAACTCTGCATATGGTGTTAAATGTCTGGTAGAAGAGAAAAGTCTTGACCTGACTGTACTTTAAATAGAAATCCGGAGAAAACTGAACAGGTGGGGCTAACTGTGGATGCATAACTCCAAGTCTTCTGCTGCTCCTCTTTCTTTATCTTTAAACTTGGACTAGTCAGTCCTTCAAAGACAGGAGGCCTTCAAAGAGAGGACTGCCCTCTGCAAAGTAGGACACACTGCCATCTTGGTTGGGATTCCATTGTCCAGGCCTTTCAAGCCTCGCCTAAATCCGCACTTGCGTAGGAGGGTGCACATTCTCGGGGTCCATTTCGCTCCCCCCTGCCCAAAATTAAAAATTCTCACAGCGGTGGCAGGATTCGCTTTCCACATGCTCAGAGGCACGCCGTTGCCAGTGCCGGCGTTGTTTAGTCGTTGAAAACAATCAAGAGTTACGCCGGGCGCCTTCCCAACCAAACCACGTTCCGATACATTCCCCCGTGTGCGAAGCACACGCACAGCCTGGACTTTTTTCTAACTGGAGTCCCCGTTTCTCAAGCCGAATTGAGACATCTGGCCGAAGTTCCTGGCCGTTTCCCCCTCGGAGAAGCTGCCGGCCTCTTTTCCCGCATTCCCGGCATTTCCTTTCACTCTCCAGCACCCCTCTTGGGTTGCATTTCCTTTCCTTTTTACTCCCCCCCCCCACTGACACACCAAAAATTATGGCCTGTTGCAGCTGAGACAGCGGTTGTGTTGGTTGGGCCTCCATGGCGACGGCCTCGGGAGAGGAGCCACAGATGGCGGCTAGGCCCGGCCTGCCGGAAATCGTGCGCTGCGACCTTTCGGTTGGCGTGTTTTCTAAGCAGAGGCTCAGGCCGAGGAAAGAGGTGTGCGGGCGAAGGAAATGAAGCTGGGATCGAAGCGTGAGCCAATGTAAACAGGCACGCTAGGGGATATGGCGACACTCAGATCCGGGGGCATCGTTCTGGGACGTGTCACAGTGACAGCACCAAGCCAAGGACGTCGTCTGCCTCCCCCCCTACTTCCTGTCCTGAAGATATGAGCACCAAAGGGAGTGACGGACCACATAGATAAGTGGTTTGGGCCCAGAGAAATCTGTACGGTTTCAAGGGAAGAGGCCAAATGATAGCGCCGAAGGAACTGGGCAGATGCCCGCAAGGATGTCCACGAGATAAGGAATCGCCTGACACGGTCTAACTGCAGCGGCCAGATTGATAACTGGAACCAGAAGGTTTGAGCATATAAGACCCACTCTGGCCCGCTTGCATTGGCTGCCTGTATGTTTCCGAGCCCAATTCAAGGTGCTGGTTTTAAGCTATAAAGCCTTACACGGGCTTGGGACCACAATACCTGACGGAACGCCTCTTCTGACATGAACCTACCCGTACACTGCGCTCAACATCACAGTCCTCCTCCGGATGCCTACTCTGAGGGAAGCTCAGAGGACGGCAACAAAGAAGGCCTTTTCGGTGGTGGCCCCTCAATTGTGGAATGATCTCCCCAACGAGGTTTGCCAGGTGCCAACATTGTTATCTTTTCGGTGCCAGTTCAAGATTTTTCCCTTCTCCCAGGCATTTAACAGCAGATACTGAGTTTTTTAACTGACCCCAGAATCGTTGTTTTTAAATG
This sequence comes from Elgaria multicarinata webbii, assembly GCF_023053635.1. NCBI lineage: Eukaryota > Metazoa > Chordata > Lepidosauria > Squamata > Anguidae > Elgaria > Elgaria multicarinata. The sequence goes on from NC_086189.1 coordinate 4,947,816, forward strand.
GATATTGTCTGTTTTTGTTTGTATTTTATGCTTTTTATGCTTTTTAATTTTGTGTATTTCTTTTTAATGTTCACTGTTTTTAACTTTTGTAAACTGCCTAGAGAGCTTCGGCTATGGGGCAGTATGTACATCATCATCATTATTATTATTATTATTATTATTATTATTATTATTATTATTAGGGGCAGCTGCCCCCAGGATCACGGTCCGGCATAGCTTTCTCCCACCCCTTCACCCTTCGGATGCGTACTCCAACACAACTGGAGGGGGCTAGGTTGGGGAAGACCAGCCCGGAGGGCTTTTGCTTCCCATCCCCCATCACACACACACACACACCGCCAACAAGAGACAAGTTGGGAGTATTTCGGTTGCTTTTGGGTGCATAAAAGGATTTTGGAAGTCAGAGGGGGTGGGGAGTGCCCTAGGAACGCCCTCTTTAATTTACTCACCAAGGCCTACAGCCAGGGATGTTGTGCCAGAGAGGCCTAGGGATGCCCTGGGGTGGGATAGCAAGTAGTTATAAGTAGTCTAGTGCAGTGGAGGCTGGTGGCTCCGATTTCAGTGGGGCTATGAATCCATTCTGGATTTCATTCAGAACCACCCGGAACTCTAAAGGAGATGTCCCAGGTGTTGAGCCTATTTGGGAGTTAGGGTTCAGCCCTTTGGATACCTCCTTTAGAGTTCTGGCTGGTTCCGACTGAAACCCGGAATGGATTCAGAGCCCCACCTAAACCAGAGCCACCAGCCTCCACTGGTCTAGCACATAGAATTGAATATTTTACTAAAATGAAACAGCATCTTAGGAAAAGGAAATGCAGAGAGTCTGCCAATCCCCCAGTGCCTTTGCATTCACAGACCAGAACAATGGGAGGCAGGAACAGGTTTTTTATTTATTTATTTTATTTATTATTGCATTTATATCCCGCCTTTTTTCCTCTAAGGAAGCCAAGGCAGCGTACATAATCCTCCTCCTCTCCATGTTATCCTCACAACAACAACCCTGTGAGAGTCTGTGACTGGCCCAAAGTCACCCAGTGGGTTTCCGTAGCTGAGTGGGGACTCGAACCCAGATCTCCCGACTCACAGCCCGACACTTTAGCCACTACGCCACACTGGCCCTCTAGGTTGAATTCCTAGTGGCAATCGGGCAGAATTTGGACTTCATGTTTTTCCTTGTGCCTCCATAAGGAAAAGGCCTGTGGATTTCATAGAATCATAGAATAGCAGAGTTGGAAGGGGCCTATAAGGCCATCGAGTCCAACCCCCTGCTCAATGCAGGAATCCACCCTAAAGCATCCCTGACAGAGGGTTGTCCAGCTGCCTCTTGAAGGCCTCTAGTGTGGGAGAGCCCACAACCTCCCTAGGGAACTGGTTCCATTGTCTAGAAAGAGGGGCAAGTAAAATGGAAATTCAAAGAAGGAGACCTGAAATATCTCTGCGGCTGCTGGACCCCCTCATAGCTTTGGTAACGGGCTGGAAGACATACGGTGAAACGTCCTCTGTCTTCTCCTTTTGGAAAAAGGCCTTCTCTCCCAAATTCTCCCGGCATCTTTTCCAACCCCTTTTCGTAGTGCTTTTGCCCTCGCTGCCGCCACCGCTGCAGTGGCCCCGTGGAAGCCATTCCTGCCGGCGGTTCTGCGGCAGGAGGGCTTGAAGCCAGATCTTTTGCCAAGCCGAACCGAATCCCCGGCCTCATCCGAGAATGGATGGTTTCCGGCTTTCCTGCTACCTTGCTCTCCTCCTTCCTGCCTCTGTTTTGCGCATCTCCCGCGGGAGGGCGAAATAACAAAGCAAGGAAGGGCTTCTGACACGAACCCAGCCCTGGCGGGGATTCACTAGCACATCCCACACGTCTGCCGGCCTCTCGTTCGTCCCCATCGTCATTTGTTGGTTCTTCAGCTGCTTGCCTCGGGATCGTGGCAGGAGCCGAGCTGGGAGGGAGGTGTCGGCTTGGCCCCACAGCCGAAGCGAAGACGCGCTCCTGCGAGTTCTTAGAACAGATAACACTGCCTTGCGGAGTCGTGCCAGGCCGGCCAGCTCTTCCTCATCCTCTGAATGGCAGCGTCTTCCTATGGTAGCCTGCCCCGCAACCTAGCACCTGCCTGATCTGTTTGGATTACAACTCCCATCATCCCCAACTGGCCAGGCTGGCTGGGATATTATTTATTTATTTATTACATTTATATACCGCCCCATAGCCAAAGCTCTCTGGGCGGTTTACAACAAGTTAAAAATGGTAAACGTTATAAAGTATACAAAATTTTAAAAACCATCAGAAACATAAAAAAACAACAGTATCCATTTATAAACAACAATTCTGGGGTCCATTAAAAACAAACTTAATGTTGTTAAATGCTGTTAAAATGCCTGGGAGAAAAGTCTTGACCAGGCACCGAAAAGACAACAATGTTGGCACCAGGCGAGCCATCTGGGGAGATCATTCCATAATTGAGGGGCCACCACCGAAAAGGCCCTCTCCTTTGTTGCCGTCCTCTGAGCTTCCCTAGGAGTAGGCACCCGGAGGAGGGCCTTAGATATTGAGCGTAGTGTACGGGTAGGTTCATGTCGGGAGAGGCGTTCCGTCAGGTATTGTGGTCCCAAGCCCGTGTAAGGCTTTATAGCTTAAAACCAGCACCTTGAATTGGGCTCAGAAACATACAGGCAGCCAATGCAAGCGGGCCAGAGTGGGTCTTATATGCTCGAACCTTCTGGTTCCGGTTATCAATCTGGCCGCTGCAGTTAGACCGTGTCAGGCGATTCCTTATCTTGTGGACATCCTTGGGGGAGATCATTCCACAGTCGGGGGGCCACCACCGAGAAGGCCCTCTCCCTTGTTGCCCACCTCTCCCTTGAGGAGAGTTGCTCACCAACACCTCGGGGAGACACCAGGTTGGAGAAAGCGGTTCTACTTGTAGCCCTGCTCCTGAGACCTGTTTCACTGGACGTGCCAGAGACTGGAACAGGCGTCTTCTGCAAGGCAAGACTGTCCTCCCCAGAACCATGTGATCCCTCCTACACAACCCTGGTTCACAATTCACCCAACCCAATATTGTCAACTTCAACTCTCTATAGTTCCAGCAACCGTCTTTCCCTGGCCTGCTTAAGACACCCTTTTCACAGAAGACGCCCGGGATCCTTCCCACTGGTTTTGAACCCAGAGCATCTCCTTTATGGGGGAAGGTTACAGCAGCTGGGATGGTTTAGCTTGGAAAAAAAGGAGGCTAAGGGGGAGACATGATAGAGGTGAACAAAAAGGACGCCTGTTGTGGAGAATGTGGGGAGGGAGGCATTGTTCTTCCTCTCCCATAATACCAGGACCCAAACTGGTCATCCCAAGGTGATTGGTGAGAGATAAAAGAACGTGCTTCTTCACACAGTGCAGAGTTGAACTATGGAACTCGCTGCCACAAGATGCTGCGATGGCCACCAATTTGGATGGCTTTAAAAGGGGGTTGGATGAATTCCTGCGGGAGAAGGATATCAGTGGCGACGTGTCTTGATGGCTGTGTGCCATCTCTAGTATCAGAGGCAGTAAGCCTCTATGCACCAGTTGCTGGGGAACATGGGCGGGAGGGTGCTGTCACACCAGATCCTGCTTGTGGGTTCATTTACCGTTCAAGGAACAGGTAAGTTGGTGCCAGACAAGCTAGGCAACCACTTCGAATCATAGAATAGTAAGAGTTGGAAGGGGCCTACAAGGCCATCGAGTCCAACCCCCTGCTCAATGCAGGAATCCACCCTAAAGCATCCCTGACAGGTGGTTGTCCAGCTGCCTCTTGAAGGCCTCTAGTGTGGGAGAGCCCACAACCTCCCTAGGTCACTGGTTCCATTGTCGTACTGCTCTAACAGTCAGGAAGTTTTTCCTGATGTCCAGCCAGAATCTGACTTCCTATAACTTCAGCCTGTTATTCCATGTCCTGCACTCTGGGATGACCGAGAAGAGATCCTGGCCCTCCTCTGTGTGACAACCTTTGAAGTATTTGAAGAGTGCTCTCATGTCTCCCCTCAGTCTTCTCTTCCCCAGGCTAAACATGCCCAGTTCTTTCAGTCTCTCTTCATAGGGCTTTATTTCCAGACCCCTGATCATCCTGGTTGCCCACTTGACCTGCTAAAATCCCCAGGGGCACCTGCACCCTCAGCTGTGTCAATGTGCCTGCATTTTGGAAGGAGGTGTACCTGAGCAATGTAACAGCTCTTTGTCTAGGTGACGTCTTTGCACCTCCCGATCTATTTATTCAGAGTCCAGATGCCTATTTGTATTTTGGTGCTCCACGGATCGTCTTTGGTTCAATTGCACTTGCAACCAAGAGTGGTTAAAGGAATGGTAAAAGGCTGGATTTACAGTAGTGGCCAAAATTGTGGACACTTTTTTGAAATTTTCATGTTTTGCAACTTTGCATGCTTATAGAAAATGTTCTGTTTCACAAAATTCAAATGTTTATATATCAATTGAAAGAGAATTTAATGCTGAATTCAATACAAAAAATCAGAATGCAAATATTTGCAGTACAAACAAAGTTACGCTTACTTTAGTCTAAAAACAAACAGGCGTGATTGAGTGAAGAAGCGGATTAGAATTTCAAACCCTACTGGCCAATCACAGTGCTTGTTCTGGGGACCAATCACATGGCAGTAGCTGCGATACATCATGTTTCAAGTTGGGGAAAGTCACTTTTGCTGTTTGTTCTGTAACTGAAGCGCAATTGGAGATTTGTGTGAATATATGAAGTATTTCTCAAATTAAAAGTATACGTACGTCCATCATAAATAGAGCCATGGCACCAAAAAAAAGAGTTGATTGGACACCCAGGGAAAGAAGCAGGATTGATTGTTGTATTACGTGAATCAGGTCTTTCAATTGATATATAAACATTTGAATTTCATGAAACAGAACATTTTCTATAAGCATGCAAAGTTGCAAAACATGAAAATTTCAAAAAGTGTCCACAGTTGGGCCACCACTGTATCTACTCTCTCTGGAATGCGGGAAGTGTTGGGGTTTCGCCCAACAGCTGGATTTTCTGCTGGTTCACAGGAACAAGGAGGCCAGGCTAAATTTGCCTTGGCATCTGATAAAATTCACCAGAACCTCCTAACTCTTCCTGCAGCGGTTTGCAAATTTTGATACCCAGGGTTACATTCTCTCACGCGGTGCGAAGAAATTGGTTCCATGTGTTCTTCCGTCCTTTCCGAGGAGTTGCAACGCTGTGTGAATTGTGGTGGATGCGTTTTTACATGTTCCGTCACCTTGAGTTTTGTCACAGCCAGGCACCCATGAATGGAAGAATGCGCACTTATGGGTGAAATGAAAATACAGATCTACGATGATACCCTTGGAATGCGGGGTGGTATTTAGACCAGATTAAGTTGTGCGGAACACAACCTTGTGCGATAGTTAATAAAATGCAAAATGAAAAGAGGAAAACAATAACCTCGTCAACTAGTTATATTGTGCAGGTGGGAAGGAGAGCAGAATTTAAATTCATCCAGGGAAATCGTGGCCAAGGTGAAAATGAGACGTTTCTGAATGTATGCAAAGCCTAACAGTCGCTTTCCTCTTTTGCAGATCAAGGCCTCAGCATTGGCAGTGTGCTAGGAATAACGTTTGGCGCTTTTTTAATTGGCGTCCTGCTCACCGCTGCTTTATGGTACATCTACTCTCAAACCCGTGAGTACCGGTGCCTCTGAACTACTCTAAGACTTTCTCATTCGCACTGAAGGGATGGGTTGGGTCAAGGTGAGAGATAAGAAGCTCCCCTAGGTGGAAGAGAAAGGAGCAGAAATGAATGGATGCAGACAAAAATGTTGCCTGTGCATTCAGATATACATTGAAATTGCTCACTACTCCAAGACTAATGAGTTAAAAGACATAATCAAAGTTAAAAGACTGCTGATCTATCTATAAGGGATGCACAAAATTCCGGTGTCAGCTGGGGCGAGGGGGCACACATGTGCCTGTGCAAATGCACAGACACAGAGCTTCTCTCTGCAAACGATTTATTGCACACTCATGATTGGCCACTCACAGAAGTTTGTGGGTCCTTTACACGATGTCGTTAACCTCTAGGATGTCTCCCACGCTTTCCCCCAGAAATCTCACTTTTAAAAATATCGGAGATGATGCAGTATTTAAATTAGCGTGGGATGTCCCCGGTGTGTAAAGGCAGCATAGTGCTAGAATTCCACCACTAGATGGTGCTGTTTCACTGAACATAATCGCATTGTTGAGAAGGGAAGTTTTCATTTCCAAATTACATGTACACTGTTTAAAGGAGCCTATCATAAACCTGGAAAGACTCCTGAAGAAGAAAGCCCAGTATGGGTGTGTGATTTTTGCTTAATGTAGAGAAGCTCATATATTCTGGCTTACCCCACCTCTAGCACCCCCACACACATGCCATTTATTTACTGCATTTTTATACCGCCCAGTACCTGACGCTCTCTGGGCAGTTTACAAAAATTTACAAATATCCTCTCCCTGCTTGCTAAGATCTAGCAGTGGCGGGAGGAGGTAAAAGCCAGTCCCATGTTCCAACAATCATCACCAATATTGCAGTTTCTCCACCACTATCAGCAGTGGGAAAACAGTGATCTCACAAGCGAAGGAAGTATTTTCCCTAATTTATCAGCCTAGTTTATCAGCCAGCTCCAGCGGCCGCAAAGGGGGCAGCCAAAAAACCCAGTGGTGCATCCCTGATCTACACTGACTGACGTCCAGGATTTCAGATAAGAGTCTTTTCCAACCTTACATGCACATGCCAGGACTTGAACCCAGAATGTTATTTCTTTATTTCTTTATTACATTTTTATACCGCCCAATAGCCGAAGCTCTCTGGGCAGTTCACAAAAAGTTAAACTGTATGCGACACGTGTGCTCTGCTACCGAGCTGCAGTCTTTCCATCTAGAAACAAAGCAAGACGCTAGTCCTCATGGTCCGGAGTAAAGAGCCGAATTAAATTGAAACGTAGGAAACGGCCCCATAAAAACCAGTGCGCAGTTTCCTCTAGCTCCATATGCCTTCCCCAACCTGGTACCTTACAGATGTTTTGCACGACAACTCCCGAGAACCCTGACCATTGGCCATGCTGGCTGGGGCTGATGGGAGTTGAAGTCCAAAACATTTGGAAGGCACCAGAATGTACTAGCGGCTCTCCGGGGTTTCAGAGAGGGCTCTTTCCCCAGCCCGACCTGGGAATTCCAGGAATTGAATCCGCGATTTGTCGCACGCACTGAGCTGTTGGCCCATGTAGCCGGCCCTCATCGTCTTTGCTGTCCCACAATCCTTCACTCCCTCCCAACCCACTCCCCAGGAAGACCGTGCGTTGTTTGCGGCCAGAACCCAAATAGTTCCTTAATCTCCGGGAAAAGGTCAAGACATCTCATACATCTTTATCTTCCGTTCCGACTGATTCGGTCGGATCCGCCCTCAGGAAAGAAGAGGGCTGCTTTCTCTCGTTGAGAAAAGAAAGCAATTAGCCAACACCAATATGAACAATCGTGATTTATCTCCGCACTAGGACAGCAGGCCAGGATGTGCTGCCATATGCTTTCTGTCCCCCTGTCAACTCCTGATTAGACCGGCTCTGGAAAATCTTCTCCCTTTCCCACCGCTTCTCACAGTTTCTGCCTTGTGACATCTTCCAGGTCCGATGGCCAAAATGCAACCCGTCTCGGCAAACCTGCCAGCTTCGGAGAGCAGCAGCACGAACCACAGCATTGGTAGCACGCAGAGCACACCATGTTCCACCAGCAGCATGGCATAGCGGCTCCCTCGAAGGACCCTCCGTGGACCACCTCCTCGTGGAGCGTGTCAGAACTATGGACAATCAGAACTCCTCCGGGACCGGGCACAGGAAAGTCCTTAATATAAGAGGTTTTGCTTTTGTTTAGAAAAAGAAAAAGAAAAAGAGGTCGCGCAGTTTTTTTTCTGAGATCCCGATCCTCGGAGGAGTGACCATATTCCAGCCAGCACTTTAAAGGCAACTTCCTGAAATGGCATCAAGATCTCCAGAGAACGATCCTATCAGCTACTTCGTGGTCACTGTCAGGGCGTGTCGACCCCAGCTTCTTCCTGCAGTGTAGACACGGCCAGCAAGGTTGCAAGCATAACCCTGGAGCGGTGGGTTGGTGTCTAGCCAGGACCGGAAAGCAACGGGTAGACTGAGGCAGTCTGCCTCTGCGGTTTTAGAGTCGTTCATTTGTTTGCACGCCATCTTGGGGGCTGAAATTTGGGCAAGCCTCTCCCCTTGTTGCTGTGAAGCCTGGGTGGGCACAAGCAGTTTCCAAAAGTGAGAAACCAGGTTTCGAATAGGCTTCAGGGAACTCTAAGCTTGGCCTGTGCTGCCACTGCCTAGACACCAGCCTTCTCCAGGTTGGAGAGGGCCTGTCTACACTACACTTTCAGCCAGGCTAGAAATATCAGCCCTATCCACGCGCGCTGCCGGAGTTTGCTTCCTGCTTTTATTGCAGCATTTCCCGCCGCTGAAGAAACAAGCCACTGCGTGCTTTGCTAAAGAGGCTAGCTGCTTTGTAAAGGCCACAGTGGCTTGTTTCTTTAGCGGGGGAAACCAGAAGGACAAGGAGCAGACGTGCAGGACCCTGAGCTCTTGGCTCCCCCCTCCCCGCAAACCACTGGAAATCTTACTCAACTCCTGAGGTTTCCGAAAGTATTCCTGTCCACAAATATCTTTGTAACCATGAGGAACAGCAACTTAACTTTAATAAAAGGAAGTGCAATGCCACATCCTGTATTCCACACCCCTGGCTGTAAGCTAGACCCGTCTTCCCCAAGTTGGCGCCTTCCAGATGTGTTGGACTGTAGCATGGACGGGAAAGATGGGGGTTTCAGTCCAGCACATCTGGAGGCACCAGACTGGAGAAGGTCCGACTACACTACACTTTTGGCCAGGCCGGAAATCTCCACCCTATCCATGAACTCCTGCGGTGCGCAGATAAAAAACTGGATATCCCGCCTAGAATGATTCACCCTCAGGAGAAAAAGCATGAAAATGCACGTCCCGACCACCTTTTCGTCAGGGTTGCGGTATGGGTGTTTAAATTTGAGTTGGGAGGGGAAGTTGCCATTTCAGGCGCGCTTCCCTTTCAAATGTGGAGGTTAGCTCTTCTAGCCTTTGAAACGCCACAACTCTCCCACCTGGCTGAGCTGCTCTCATCATGTTCACATCAATTCCGTCAGCCTTATACTTGCCGTTCTGAAGTTCACAACTGCGCAACTGAAAGTGGCTGGCCTCCCTGAAGCCTTTATTGGGCCTGTTCAGACGACAGGCTAAGCCATGGTTAGGCTGCTAACCCTTCTGCAGCAAAGGGTTAGTGAGTGTGTTTAAACCACGGTTATGAGGCCACCATGGTTAGGAAAGGTTCACCCAACACGCCAAGCCATGTCTAGCTCCAAATGCTTCACCACCATGGCTTAGCGTGTCGTCTGAACAGGAGCGAAGAGCGCACATAAAAATCACCCTCCCAAATTCAGTCCATTTCCTTGAAGCGTCTCCTCGTTCTTCCGCTTGAACACAACCGGGTTTGCCGCACGCTCGCACGCGCCACACACACAGCCCAGGAAATAGCGCAGCGCTACGCAGCACCCAACCCGGCCGCCGTTCCGATAGCAAGGTGCGCATAGCCAGGTAATTCTTCCACCTGGCTTCGATTGTGTGACATTGAACGGCAGCCCCCAGAAACGCAGCGTAAGGGCGTCCCAGAAAGTTGATGGACAAGGAGAGCACGTAACTTTGCCCGAACACCTCCTGGGAAAAGATGGTGGAAATACCTTTGGACAGGGTGAGAGAGGCTGGGAGGCGGTGCTTTGCTACAAAACTCCCCGCACAACCAAGCACAGGGAGTTGGGGCCGTTTCTGTTTTGAAATACTTATTACTGTACCTATATAAATAGTTATACATAGAATATATTTTGTATCTGGACATACAGGGAAACAACGCTGCGTCTACTCACCTTGGTCGGTATGTTTTCTTATGCTCGGGGTGAGACAAGGTGGGAGGAAAAGGACGGATAAATTCTGTAAGATGTGCTACACAAGTTGTGCGCATGCTTGACCCTGGGCAGGCCAGAAATGGTGGGGGGGGGGGGTCGGTTTATAAATTCAGGAAGCAAAATCAAGCACTGTTGGGGAGAGGAGATGGTGGGAGAAGCTAAAATGTGAGGAAAACGTCCAACAGTTTCAGCTGCACCATCGTGCAAAAGAATCCTAAACTAAGAACATCAGAAGAGTCCTGTTGGATCAGACCAAGGGTCCATCTAGTCCAGCACTCTGTTCACACAGTGGCCAACCAGCCATCGGCCAGGGATGAACAAGCAGGACATGGTGCAGCAGCACCCTCCCACCCATGTTCCCCAGCAACTGGTGCACACAGGCTTACTGCCTTGAATACTGGAGAAGATAGTACACAACCATCAGGGCTAGCAGCCCTTGATAGCATTCTCCTCCATGAATTTATCCAACCATATTTATAGCCATCCAAATTGGTAGCCATCACTACATCTTGTGGTAGTGAGTTCCATAATTGAACTATGCGCTGTGTGAAGGACTTCCTTTAGGGTGACCATCTGAACAGGAGGACAGGGCTCCTGCAGCTTTAACTGTTGTGACGAAGAGGGAATTTCACCAGGTGCTGCATGCATACAAAGGACACCTGCTGAAATTCTCTTTTCTGTACAACTGTTAAAGATACAGGAGCCCTGTCCTCCTGTTCAGATGGTCACCCTAATTCCTTTGATCTGTCCTGAATCTCCCACCAATCAGCTTCATGGGATGACCACGTTGGGGTTCTAGTATTTTGAAAGAGGGAGAAAAATGTCTCCCTACCCACATTCTCCGCACCTGGCATAACTGGGAGAACTCTGCGTGAATTGTTCAATGGAATCCTGAATGGCCAATCCAGATTTGTACTACTAGGATTTGCAATACAACTTCCCACACTGGCCCTTCAAGAGATCACTGGCTCAGCACTGGTTTTGGTAAATGTGGGCAGTGGAGGCTGGTGGCTCAGATGTCAGTGGGACGGGGAATCCGTTCCAGGTTTCAGTTAGAAACCTGGAGCAGGTTTACCACCCCATTGACATGGGAGCCATCAGAGTCCACTGAATGCCAGGTTGATTCCCAGGCCCGCTGAGTTCTTTTGGCACCTGAGGCAAAAACCCAAACCAAACCAAACCACAAACACCTCTTTCCCCCATCCCAGTGGCATAGCCGAGGCAGGGCTCGCCAGAACAAAGTACTGGCACTTTTTTTATTAACAGGGACGTGGACGTCATCCGCCAGCCCACACAGACTTCCCAGTTCCCTAGCTTCAAAGAGACATATGTGGACGCTTCTGAACACCAGGCGAAGAACGCCCTCCCTCCCTCACCCAGGTGGCATCAAGAGACAAGCGACCCCGCCGGTGAGGCGGCCTGTATTTTGATCTGTAAATATTTCTGTGCGGAACCAACTGTAACCTCACTTATTGTGTTAAAAACTCACTTATTGTGTAAAAACAGATCACGTGTTGGATTGAAGTTGTGGAGAGTCAACCACCAAACATGGAATTATTCAATAATACACCCTTTGCAATTTCCCAGAGGGCCGTTTCCTTTTTACTTGCCTCACTCCCTTTTGCTACTGGTAATTTGGATTGAATTTGGCTGTCAGGCTAAAAGAGGCTTGAATGGCCCGACTTCGGTCCAGAACTGAAAACCGCTCACCTTCCAAAGCAGGCTTAATTGGAGCCACCGCAATACCTGTAGGAGCCGGGTTCAGCGTTATAATATGTAACGAAGAGGTGTCTCTGACCAGGTTTCCCTCAACACGCAGTTCTAGGCTGCGTTAGAAGCATTGTATCCAAAACACATGAAGTCCTTATTCCTCTCTGCTCTGGCACTGGTGAGACCACACCTGGGCTATTGCTTACGATTCTGATGTCCAGAAGGACATTGACAGGGTCAGAGGAAGGCAGGGACTTGAGGCCAGGCCCTATGAGGACAGGCTGAAGGAACTTGAGGTGTTCAGTCAGGAGAAAAGAAGACAGAGGGGAGACATGTGAGCAGCGTTCAGGTACATAAAAGGGTGCCACATGGAAGACGGTCAAGAACTATTTTCCATGGCCACAGAAATTAGGACCAGAAATAAAGGGGTTAGTTACAGCTACCTCGATTCCAATTAAATATAAGGAAAAACTTCCTGACGGTGAGATCTGTACAACAGTGGAACAATCTACCTACGGAGGTTGTGGGTTCTCCATCCCTGGAGGTTTTTAAGGAGAGGCTGGACAGCCACCTCTCAGGGATGGTTTCATTGGTTTTCCTGCACATTGCAGAGGGTTGGACTAGATGGTCCTTGTGGTTCCTTCCAACAATTCTATGCTGCTGTGATACCTGTACATTTAGTAAGCTCTCTCAACCTAAAATCTACCTGGCAGGGTCGTTGCAAGAATGAAAATAGAGGCAGACAATACAAAACAAAAAGAGATCCCCAATAAACAAGACCAACTCAAATGCTCCAGGCGCGGGAGACCGACAACACAGCACTAGGCTGGTGAGTTCCAAATTTATAATCACAAGAGGTACGATTGCGTCAATTGGTTTACAATGATAAACTGTCAGTCAGGATTACAAAAAGGACTGAATCAGTTCTGCTGGTCTATTTCGAAACCTCTATATCAGATATGTCTACGGAACTGCGCTGTTTCCATTTCGACTCCATAAAGTCTTCATTGGTACTCCTGTTTGGCAACAATTTACAATAGCTGATAACGTTGCAAAATAATAATTACACTTCCTGAATGGACCATTTCTTACGGTGATAAACTGGTCAAGATAAAGGCGAAATAGCCACCTTTATTACTGGTGGCTTCTACTGCTTGTTTGGAGACTGGCCTTGACAGTATCTACACTTTCTGGGAAGGGGGAACTGGGGGGATAAAACCAGATGGATTACTTCACCCATAATCCACTAATAAATTAATAAACTCACCATTCAACCAGGATGTTTTCCAATGACAAAACCAAATATTATGGGGGATGGAGGGTTGTGTTTGAATGGATGTTTCCAAGTCTGCATTGAGCAGGGGGTTGGACTTGATGGCCTTATAGGCCCCTTCCAACTCTACTATTCTATGATTCTAAGTCACCTTTTTGAATTTATTTATGCATTTATAGCCCACCTTTTTTCCTGCAAGGAACCCAAGGCGGTGTACGTAATCCTCCTCTTCTCCACTTTATCCTCACAACAACTCTGTGAGGCGAGTTGGGCTGAGAGTCTGTCACTGGCCCAAAGTGGGTTTTCATGGCCGAGTGGGGACTAGAACCCAGATCAGAATGAAATTTAATAGGGATAAATGTGAAGTTCTACATCTAGGAAATAGAAACCAAAGGCACAGTTACAAGATGGGGATACTTGGCTCAGCAATACTACAAACGAGAAGGATCTTGGAATTGTTGTAGATCACAAGCTGAATAGGAGCCAACAGAGAGATATGGCTGCAAGAAAGGCAAATGCTGTTTTGGGCTGCATTAATAGAAGTATAGCTTCCAAATCACATGAGGTCCTGGTTCCTTTCTATTTGGCCCTGGTTAGGCCTCATCTAGAGTATTGTGTCCAGTTCTGGGCTCCACACTTCAAGAAGGACGCAGACAAGCTGGAGCGTGTTCCGAAGAGGGCAACCAAGATGATCAGGGGTCTGGAAACAAAGCCCTATGAAGAGAGACTGAAAGAACTGGGCATGTTTAGCCTGGAGAAGAGAAGACTGATGGGAGACATGAGAGCACTCTTCAAATACTTCAAAGGTTGTCACACAGAGGAGGGCCAGGATCTCTTCTCGATCCTCCCAGAGTGCAGGACACAGAATAACAGGCTCAAGTTAAAGGAAGCCAGATTCCGGCTGGACATCAGGAAAAACTTCCTAACTGTTAGAGCAGTGCGACGGTGGAATCAGTTACCTAGGGAGGTGGTGGGCTCTCCCACACTAGAGGCCTTCAAGAGGCAGCTGGACAACCATCTGTCGGGGATGCTTTAGGGTGGATTCCTGCATTGAGCAGGGGGTTGGGCTTGATGGCCTTGTAGGCCCCTTCCAACTCTGCTATTCTTGGATTCTATTATCTCCTGACTCCCAGTCTGACACTCTAGCCACTACACCACACTAGCTCTTAGTGCTATATATATAGTGCTATGTGGTTCACACAATATTACACCAGAGTTGGGGCAGGGGAGAGCTTATTGGGAAATTATCCTAACCAACTGCACATCTTACCATAAAGATCCCCCCTAATGCTCAATCAAATTCCATTAGAACTTGCCTTTGCCTCCTTTTTATGCAAGTTTTTCAATGGCTCAGAAGAGTGCTGCTGTCGTGCTTTGACCCGCAAAAAGCATCACAGCATCATCTAGTGGCCGTTCAAAGCTTTACATGTCTTAAGCTCATTTCGGGACCAAAAAACCGCTCACATATTCCCAAGCAGGAAACACATGGAGACAGAGACCTGCAACCCAACCAACTCAGAAAGAAAAGGCGGTTGAAGTTTTACTCTCTGAACTCAACGCAAGCTCAGAAAAAACGACCTTCACTGGGCAAAGAAATCAAAGAGGAACCACTTCACTTGCTAGATTGCTGTGGAAGTAACATAAAACAGCTGAGACGTATACATATCCAAATGGAAGGCGGTGAACATTTGGGGATGTAATTTTAACTTGAGCCATCCCTGCTCCTTACCAAACGCATTACAGCCCCTTACAACTCAAAGCCCTTTTGCAATGGATGGTTACCAATAAACAATTATAATGTTTGTGAACATTCCATGACGTCAAAGGAGCTCAGCCAATTGGGGGGGGGGGGGCGGGGAAGACAGCAGAAATAAATTACAAAACAAAAATAAAAGCCAGTGTGGTGTGGTGGCTAAAGTGTTGGACTGGGAGTCGGAGATCCGGGTTCTAGTCCCCACTCGGCCATGGAAACTCACTGGGTGACTTTGGGCCAGTCACAGACTCTCAGCCCAACCTACCTCACAGGGTTGTTGTTGTGAGGATAACATGGAGAGGAGGAGGATTATGTACGCCGCCTTGGGTTCCTTAAGAGGAAAAAAGGTGGGATATAAACGCAATAATAAATAAACAAGTTTTAAAAGTGTGTGGCTGAACACAATACCCTTCTGCAATTAGGGGTTGTCTGGAAACAGTGCAAAAATATTTATGTGGCATTTTCTTCTGAAACAGAACCAAAACTATGAACTATTCCGAGCTTATGCAGACACTGTGATGTACGGTTTCAAATCTCTACCTAGGGAAGAGGTTCGTCGGGTGCTTCTGGTCCTGTCACACACCCTTAGCCTAACCTACCTCACAGGACTGTTGTGAGGAGAAAGGCAAGGAGGGAGGAAGAGAACAGCTCCTTGAAGGATAAAACTGTAAGAAGTCAACAAGTGTTCCCACAGGCAGGACGGATGGTGAAACACCCACAGCTAGGCCTTCTAGTCAGACGGTTCTTTATTTAGAGCATCCGTTTTTTATTATCCCAAAATGTACAGTAAATCACTTTTATAAAGGCGTACCCTCCTCCCCCCAAAAGTCAAACTTTAAAAACTGTTAAAAAGATTTAATTTAAAAACTAGGAAAATAAAAATAAAACCACTGTTCTGAGATAAATTACTTCTTATATAAAGTCTTTTAATGGGACAAATCTATGCATGTTTAGACAGGGGGGGAAAACAAGGCCTACAGCTTACGGCAGTCTAAACATGCACAGGATCGCACCCTAAGCTTCCTGTCCCTTTAGACAAGGTGGCAGGGGGGGGAGAGACCCAGAAAACAGAGGAGAAATATAACTATTTAAAAGCAGTCCGTCACAATCTGATATGTGCCCTCCAAAGGTGAAAAGACACACACACACCCCAAGAATTTAGAACCGCCATTTTGATCAGTGCAGGATGAGAGAGGTTTGGATTCCAATTGCATCTTTCAAGGATCCTTAAAGGGGAAATTGAAACGGGTGAGATTTTTCACGGGACCTGACCGGGAAAGGAAAGGACATCCTGAAACCACAAACGAAGGGAGAAGATTGTGATACCCAGGGCGGATTCGCAAACCCTGCCATTCACATACTGGTCCCATTGTATTGGCTGAGAAGATGGCAGACAAGAAGGATTTTGCTCTAAGGCAATGCAGTCGCTCTAACCTCCGCCACCCCACCTGTATCAAGCACACATTTTTTATTTTTGCAATTCGAAATGTGCATGGATCCAAAAAGTCCAACTCTTGGTCAACTTTGCCGACCAGGACGAGACTTTGGAGGGAGGGATGTTCTGAAGGGGAGGGTGTGTGTAAACATTAACATCCAAACTGGTTGTCAACCAGGAACGCTTTCTGTCAACCAGGATATATGGCTTCCTGCTAGCACCATGCGAAAGAAAATCTTCGCACGGATGAATTGCGGTAGGTTACTGTTTCGCGTGCGTCTGCCTCGGTAAAAAGGACACGAAAAGCGTTAACGCAGGAAAGCCGTTTGGGAAAGAGCCCCCACCCCACCACGGCGAACATAGATTTTGCATTTTTCTTTTTCTCTCCCCCCCCCCCACGTGTCACCTCTATGATAATTAAGGGTTCCCCTAACAGCACAATCATTCTAAACACCCCCTGTGCTGGGCAGATGTCAAAATGGAAGATTTACCAGACATCTGTGCACCTCAGGAGTGCACAGAGTGGAAAAGGTCCATCAAAAGCACGCGTAGACCTAACACAACGGAGAGAAGATAGCAAGTTTCCCCCCGGCACAGAGGTGGTAATTGGCATGCAGGCCTCTGTACGTTCAAGAGGTGTTACAGTCCCATAAGGAATGGCTGCATGAATGAATCAGGTTATTGTTTTTAAATGTCCAAGTCTCTGACTGGGGTTCACACAACACGCTAACCCACATTCAAGTGTTCAAGTGTGGTTTGTTGTTGAACCTTGGGTTATCGTGTTACCTGAACCCAGCCACGCTAACAAACCACTGCTTGTGAACCACAAACAACCCATGAAAAGAACCTATGGTTTGTTGTTGGGTTGTGAACCGTGGGTTGTTTAAACCATGGTTTGTTATCACGGCTGGGTTCAGGCAACATATCACACGTTTCAACAACAACCTACACTCAATCCTTGACGGTGAGAGATCATGTCGTCTGAACTCTTATAAAATGTATTCCAGCATTGGTCGAAGTGTCCCCCATCCCCACCGGATCTGAGCTCCACATTTTGCTCCTCAAATCCAATTCACCGCTGCTCTAACTCAGCCTTCCCTGACCCAGATGCTTTTGCAGAGAGAGTATCTCCCATCAGTCCCAGTCAGGATGGCCAATAGTCAGGGTTGATGGGAATTGTAGTCCAAAACATCTCACAGCCACCAGGCTGGGGAAGTCAACTCTAACTGGACGGGGAGGGGAATCTGCAGCCCTACAGATAATGTTGGACTACAACTCCCATCTGTGCTGACTGGGGCTGATGGGAGTTGGAGTCCCAAGACAGGACAGATGTTCCAGCAGGGTGGAAAGGGAGAGGGGACGCCCAGGTGAAGGTGGCAATGGCGCCTGTAGGGTGATGAGCAGCAATTCTCTGGGGGCATTCACCGCTAGGAGGGCGGGGGGGATGGAGTCAGAACACCTGGCCCCCACTGCCTAAGGGGTCTTTTTCATGAACCAACAGCGCCCTCCAGTGGCCAGACTGATCACTGCCCTACACTTGTGAGTGGTCTTGGCAGCCGGTTACTGGGAACGTTACTGAGAACATGGTGACAGCCATCCAGCTGCCCCCAAAACAGCAGGCCCAAGGCAGCTCCAGGACACCCTATGTGCGAGTCCTTCTGCTGTGGCATGTGTCCACAGCAAAGGGGTGTGAGCAGCATGCAAATAGACCAACTCCCCCAAACAAGGACGCATCACAGGGCCCGAAGATGACTTGCTAACCTGGAGGAACGTCCCTGGTGAACCCCAGAAATCACTTCCTTGGAAGCCGGGAACAAAGAAAAACAAGGCTATGGTTCTTAGCCTGGGTGGGCTTTTAAAAGGGGACAGAGCTAGAGTCAGAGCGCCCCAGAGCCCCCCCCCCCAAAGCACTGAAGAGCAGGCAGTGAGACGCCTGAAGACATCGGCCCGCCATCCCACGCACATATCCCACGCAGCAGCAGGAGGCACCGACAAAGTATACAGAGGATGGGCTGGCGAAGGAACGAGGCAGATAAAAAGGCACGTAGGAGTCATCCGTCGAAGGCCGCCAGTCGGTGCCTCGGCTCGCTCAGGCAGAGGAGAGGCGCAGCGCAGTCTGTCGAGAAGCGGCAGCGCGGCCCTTGCTTGGCCCGAGGGCTCTCGAGTTCACAGCGCGCCGGGCTTGTAGGGCAACCGTACGGAGAAAGAAGAGGGCAAGCGTCTCGAGACTGCTCCTCTGGGCTTGCGGATGGACTGTACCTGGAGCACGAGCCCTTCGGTGCTCGAGGCGAAACGCTTCGCCGCAATGCGCGTTCCAGCAGGATGCCGCCGGGCCACGTTCCCCAGCAATCTCTGTGTGGGGGACAGGCAAGGCACGCCCCCACTGCGGCGGAGGTTCGCAGCAGGCGAATGCCCCCGCCTGCCAAGGCTTCAAGTAGGCAGCGCACGCAGTTCCGGCCGGGGCACCCCCTCTACTGCGAAAGAGACGGGTCGAGCAACTTCAAGACGCCCCCCACCAGGTGCAGGCTGCCCGTCGCCAGGACCCGGATGGCCACCGCCTCCTTCAGCAGGACGGCCCCGCTGCTGGCCACGGGGTGAAGGTGGAGCCCCCTGGGGGCCGGGGGCTGGAAGTGCAGGTCCCTGCCCTGGGTGATCCACTGCAAGGCGTGGGAGATGCAGGGGAAGACCAAGGAGTTGGAGTTGAGCGGGCGGGCCGAGGGGGGAACGAAGAGCGGGGGCCCGTGCAGGGGGGCCTGCTTCAGCCACCCGCCCACCCCCTCCACCTCGGTCGAGACGGACAGCCACGGGTCTTGGCCCCCCTTCGCCTCCATCAGGCGGTTCCAGTGGCTCTGGTTCTGCAGGCAGCGGGTCAGGACGTTTTCCAGCGTGACGTTGAAGTTCTGCTGGTCTGCAAGGACGGGAAAAAGACAAAGGCGATCTGTAGGGGGCGATTCTTCTAGGGGGAAGGGGCCGGCAGTGTCAGCGGGGCAGTGACTCCATTCCGGGTTTCGGTCAGACCAGTTGTGAAAAAAGAGGGGGAAAGCACCACGAAAAGGCTATAGGAAAAAGAGGCGGCTAGCTCTGGTGCTATGAAATCTCAAAAAGGTTTCTTTATTTTTCTTATACGAAATATGAAAAAAAATGTTCTAAAGACTTTAAACCAAGTGTGTGCAACGCTCAACGTTTCGGATCGTGTGGATGGACCCTTCGTCAGGAGCTGCACAACAACATGAATGACTTTTCTAAAGTCATTATAAATTCAAAACCTGATTGATTGATTGATTTTTACAAGATCGCAGTCGTATTCATTCTGCCTCCATCAGCAGTCAAACCGTTCAGTGATCCGCAAGATCTGAAATGCTGAGCGTTGTACAAGTTTGGTTTGATAGCACCAGAGCTAGTCGCCCCTTTTTCCTATAGCCTTCAGACAGAACCAGACAGAACTCTAAAGAATACAAGGTGCTATACAAGGTGCTCAGCAATCCTACATCCGTTTAGGCAGAAATAACGTTCTACAACTCCCAGCATTCCCCAGCCAGAACGCAGAGAGTTGTAGCACTTTTTTCCTGTCTAAACATGCATAAGATTGTGTTCGCATTGTGGATTCGAACCCAGCACTTAGGGGCCTGGCACTCACATTATCATAGAATCATAGAATAGCACAGTTGGAAGGGGCCTCGAGTCCAACCCCTTGCTCAATGCAGGAATCCACCCTAAAGCATCCCTGACAGAGGGTTGTCCAGCTGCCTCTTGAAGGCCTCTAGTGTGGGAAAGCCCACCACCTCCCTAGGTAACTGGTTCCATTGTCGTACTGCTCTAACAGTCAGGAAGCTTTTCCTGATGTCCAGACGGAATCTGGCTTCCTTTAACTTGAGCCCGTTATTCCGTGTCCTGCACTCTGGGAGGATCAAGAAGAGATCCTGGCCCTCCTCTGTGTGACGACCTTTCAAGTATTTGAAGAGTGCTATCATGTCTCCCCTCAATCTTCTCTTCAAGGGTGTCTTCAAGGTGCTTTAACTATAACACCCATAAGCCCTAGCTAGCATAGCCGACGGTCAGGGGTTATGCGAGTGGTATTCCAAAACGTCTGGAACGCACAAGTATCGTTTGAGAGGGAGAGAAATGACCCCCCCTCCAGGACCTTAATATTATAGCCCCAGCCCTAAAACCAACCTGCATTCCCCACAGTAGACACCTCAGTGAAATTGGGGCAGAAAACGGCATAGTCGAACTGGCAAGGCTGAAAATATAATAAAAATCAAGATCAGCAGGATTATGGCAGGGGGGAGGGAAATTACAATTTTGGATATGTATATATATATATATTTTCAAAGATCAACTGAAACTCTTACCAGCAGCAGTTTGAGCAAGGCGGCCGTGTCCCGGTCCCCCGTCACGTTAAAGAGCAGCACGCGGACCTCGGAGCCGCTGTAAATACAAGGAAAGAGACCGGAGTGTCATCAGCCCCACACGCGTCAAGGCAAGATCAGAACGAAGATCCACTCAGCACAGGATCCTGTCTTCAAAGCGCGTCCAGCCAAACGCCTGCGGAAATCCCACAAGCGGAGACGTGCCTTATCTGTCCCCCCGAACCTGGTATTTACAACCTGGAATGGACCTGCAACAAAACGTTGCAGCGTGAAGTATTTGGGATCCCATGTAGCGTGGCTTATTTTTCTCGAAAAAGCCACCTAGAGGACCCGTGGTTTGTTGTCGGATTGTTCAGGGTGGCTAACAGCCACCCTGCATGGTTAATGAGACATCCTGGGGGAAATGTCCTGGATTCAGACGGCACGCTAACCCGTGGTTCAACGAACAACCCAGGGTTTAACAACAACATCACACTCAACCACTGAGTGTGGGTTAGCGTGTTGTGTGAACGGCCCCTAAGCAACCGCCTCCATCCCAACTACTTTAGGGGAATTCCCCCACCCCCATTCGACTTACTCTGCGGGTTTTTCTTCATTGAAGGCCGCCTGGCGAAACCAGCGGACGCAGGCCTGGATGCTGCTGGTGGTGTGGGCTCCGTCGATGTACCACGTCACGGGGCCGTGGCGCAGCACCTGGTTGCGGCCCAGCCACACCGTCGCCTGCAGCCCTAGGGAGTGAGACCGAGCAAAAGGGACAGCTGAATAAATGCCCCCAATCTGAAATCTGAGATCTGCAGCTGCTGGACGCAGGGCCTTCTCGGTGGCAGCCTCCCAATAGCTGCGGAACTCCCTTTCCCAATAATGATGAGTTTTCAGCTTCGTCTTTACGGCTTTCTAAACAGGCCTTTGAAAGCTCTCAGTTTTTAATTGCTTCCAGCTGAGATGTAAGACCGTTGCTTTTTAAATTATTTCGGGCGCAACCCTGTGCATGTTTAGACAGGGGGGAAAACTCCTACAACTTCCATCATGCTGGCTGGTGCATGCTGGGAGTTGTAGGACTTCGTTTTCTGTCTAAACATGCATAGGACTGTGCCCCTTATTGTTTAAAGTGCTGCCAATAAATTTTAAAACTGGTTTAACACATGTGCTGGGATAGACAGAATAATAGTTATAGACTGCTTGTTTAGTTTGATATATGGTCCGGAGAGCTTTTGAGGTCGCTTTTGTAGATGTACGTCAGCTGCCTTGGGAGGACTTTGCCCTGAAAGGCAGCAGGGAAATATTTGAAACAAACAAGCAAGAAAACTGGAAGTCCCCTTTAGCTATTGTAGCTAAATGTCCCTGGATAGAGCAATCTTGTTCCTGTGAAATCTGGCCCTAAAAATCCACCCTACTGATTCCGTGCTGAACCGGCCTTTAACAAGGACAGAGAAGATGTAGTCACTATCTGACCTTTCCTCGATGCAGAACTGTACAGAAAATGTCCCCGCGCCCTGCTCTACTGTCTCCGTGCCAAGGGACACAATGCAACTGCATACAGAAAAAGTATCCTCAGAGACTAGACGCCGCTTTCACTTGGAGATATGTAAAAGAACGAATCAAGGCACCTTCTCGTAGCAGCGCAATGCTTAAAATTTGACTCGGCTTTTCTTGGCCCAGCCTGGAGCAAGGCAAAAATGGGTTTTAAGCCACGTTGGCTAAAAAATAACTGACCATAAGGCTAGGAAACTTGACTAAAAGTCAATTGACCATTCATACACACAAGATGATTTCACACAACATGCTAACCCACACTCAGTGGTTGAGCGTGGGTTGTTGGTTCAACTATGGGTTAGTGTGTTGTCCGAACCCTGGGCTTTTTCCGCAGGACAGCTTGTTAATCATGCAGTGTGGCTTGCTGATAAACCAGGGTTCTCAAGGTGGCTTGTTCTAGAAAATTCCCTGCGGAAAAGGGTTCAGACAGCACGCTAACCTGCAATTCAACAAACAACCCATGGTTCAACAACAACCCACACTCAGTGGTTGAATGTGGGTTAGCATGCTGTGCCTGAGTTTGCATTTTCCCCTCCTCCCTCCTCCTCTCATTTTCCTTTTTTGTCGTGTCTTTTAGATCGTGGGGCAGGAACTGTCTTTTTTTTATTATTGATCACATATAACCCACTTTGGGAGCCTTTCTGGCCAAAGAGCAAGGTAAAAATGCTTTAAATAAATAAATGGAAAGCAAGCACTTCAACTCCCAAGTTACCACCTTTTCTCCTTTGCCTGATGCTGAAATGAAGAACAGCGGAGGTACAGAGTCAATTGTTTGAATACTCAAAAAGAATTGCCTGGTAGGGGATCTTGATCCCGAAAAAGGGATCCCATTTCTTCCATCGGGTTTTATCAGAGAGGAAACCACTATCACTGTTGAGGCCTTGGCTCAACCGATCAAATTTATTTTCCACCCCCTTCCTTGCATTCCACCCGTCGTCTTCCTCGAGGACAACCCCTTGGTGAAATAGCCACGGAGGCTAAAAAGAGCGTCCACAATGTTGCTTTCCTTATCGGGATAAGCAGCTTTCTCTCCCGACGAAAGTCAAGGGCAGTGGTGACGGGCAAGGGAACACAGCTTGAGCGAAGGAGGCCTGGGACCCATTTTTAGGATTCGAACACAGAGAGGGAGCAGAAAAAGGAGTCAGAGGAGAAGGAGAAGAGGCTTTACCTTGTGCCATCGCTTTGCCTGGCTTGAAGGCGGGGGCCACAGGTAGAGGCCTCTTCGTTGGCAGCTCTGAGCTTGGCCATGGGTCCTTCAAAAGCCCGTTATCTGCCCAAACACAGGATTCATCACTGCTTTCGTCAATCAGTCACTTATGCTATGATCCTAAACATGCTTTTTTAAAAAAAGTTTATATCCCACAACCTTCAGTTAAAGATGCACCAACCCCCCAAATATGAGCCTTTAAAAATATAGATTTTTTTAAAAAACAACAACAACAATTCCTTTAAGAGTACAACCCTATGCATATAAGTTAAAAACAAGTGATGAATTGTTGAAAAAAGGTTACACGTGTCAATGGTTTTCTTATCTACCAGTTATGGAAAGGTTCAAAATGGACAGGAAAAATCATGGATTTGAACAAACGACATGAACCTACCCGTACACTGCGCTCAACATCTAAGGTCCTCCTCCGAGTGCCTACTCCGAGGGAAGCTCAGAGGGTGGCAACAAGGGAGAGGGCCTTCTCGGTGGTGGCCCCCCGACTGTGGAATGATCTCCCTGATGAGGCTCGCCTGGCACCAACACTGTTATCTTTCAGGCGCCAGGTCAAGGCTTTTTTCTTCTCCCAGGCATTTAACAGCATTTAACAATGCTAAGTTTGTTTTTAACGGACCCCAGAACGGTTGTTTTTAAATGGATACTGTTGTTTTTGATGGTTTTAAATTTTGTACACTTTTAACGTTTACTATTTTTAACTTCTGTAAACCGCCCAGAGAGCTTCAGCTATGGGGTGGTATATAAATGTAATACATAAAATAAATAAACAAAATCTGAATTTGAAATAGCATTATGTACAAATGATGAACATGTTATTGCAAAGATGTATAAACTATTGTTAAGATATGAGACGGAAGATGATAAAATGGGCACAGAATATTGGACATAACATCTTAATGGAAGAATGGGGAAATATGTGGCGAAAAGGTCTGGAATTTACACTATGTGCAAAGCTTAAAGAGAATTTTTATAAGATGATGTACAGATGGTATATGTCACCTGTAAAATTAGCAAAAATGTTTAAAGAGGCTTCAAGTAAGTGTTGGAAATGTAAAAAAAAAGAAGGCACCTTCTATCACAGCCTTCCTCAAACTGGGGCGCTCCAGATGTGTTGGACTGCATCTCCCAGAATGCTGGGGCAAGACATTTTGGATTGATACATTTTCTAATCCAAAAAAATATTAAAGACAAATATAGAAATGAAACTGGAAGCTTTCTTACTTGGACTAATGGACAAAGAAACGAAAGAGAAGGGGGGAACTCTGTTTTCGTATACTGTGACGGCAACAAGACTGTTATTTGCACAGAACTGGAAAGACCCAGCGATACCGACAATGGAGGAATGGATGTTGAAGATGTTGGAACTTGCAGAGATGGCAAAACTTACAGCGACAATGAGAGAAAGTTCAACAGCCAGGTTTATGTCGGAATGGAAACCTTTCATAGAATATTTGAAAGAGGCAGAGAAAAATAATGTATTCGTTTGTGGATTTTAAATTAAGATGGGGGAAAGGAAGGAAAGAAGCATAATTCTGTGAACCCGATGAATGTAAATGGGGTGGACATGTAAAGGGTAATTAAGAAATTAAGGGGCATTTCTGGCATGAAGAGGGCAAAAGAAAAATATATCCTAACCTTCTCCCTTAAATGTTTTTTAGTGTAATTGTAGATGTTATATGTAGCTTTGTTTGTATGTATTATGCGGGATGTTCGTTTAGATGTTGTTGGGGAAAAATAAAAATTATTATTTTTAAAAAAAATAGCTACAAGCCCTGATGGCTAAGTGCAACCTCCAATATTCAAAGCAATTATTATTATTATTATTATTATTATTATTATTATTATTATTATTATTATTATTTTCTTACCCACCTCTCCCTTTGGATCGAGGCGGGGAACAACATTAGAACAGGAATCAATACATCTTAAAAATTCATGATTTTACATTGATCTGGATAGGCCTGCCAGAAAAGGCTAGTCTTTAAAGCTGCCTTAAAATCACACAGAGAATTAATTTTACGAATCTCCTCCGGCAGGCCATTCCACAATCTGGGGGCGACAGAAGAAAAGGTCCTCTGGGAAACTGATGTCAGCCTAGTTTTAGTAAGCCTGTGTGCACCAGTTGCTGGGGAACATGGGTGGGAGGGTGCTGTTGCACCATGTACTCGATGGAGCCTTGGTCTGATCCAGCAGGGCAGAACCTTCTTAGGTTCTTAGCCTAATCATTTCATGTGAGGGATTAGGAGTCTTTTAAGGGCGGCAGAGACGTCCCATGGGAAGGTATACAAAATGGCTCGCCCTTACCCAGGTAGCCGTGCCGCCCGAGCCACAAACGGGACAGCTGGAGGGCCAGAGCGGCGTTTGAGCGTTGGTGGTCTCCCGCCAAGCCCAGCTGAAGGGGCGTGTCGCCGTCCTCAAAGGCATCCAAGTCAGGGCACAGGTACAGCGGGCTCTGCAAAAGCAAAGGGGCATCCAGGTTAAACGCACCGCTCCATGGGGTCCGTCCCGCCGGCGGTCTGGGAAGCAGCCCCAGCTGTGGATTCCACAATTCCACGACCCCAGCCGTGGATTCCACGACTCGCCTAGTCGCCTTGAGGGACTAGCAGCTCCGTGCAGGCGAATGCACGGAATTCTGGGCAGGCGGGCGGGAGAGGGACAGAGCGCTCCGTCCGTCCTCAGCCCACCTGCCAGGTCTCCATGCTGGCCGTGGAGGAAGGGGAAATCCTTTCTCCCCGAGGCCGCACGGAACAGAGCAGGAGGCCGAGTTTCCATCTGGTTACAGAAGAAGGCAAGCGCAGGGGAGAGAGACACGGATCTGCCCCCACTTGCAGGCAGCCATTTTTTAAACTCACCTGCTGAGAGGCTGCTAAACAAAAAAAATTAGGCTAGCGAGTTTTCCAGCCTTATATAGAAGGCTGCAGGGCACGTCGCGGTACCTGGGAGATTTTAGGCCTGGGGAAAAGCGATTCCCAGCCTTGCGACAACTGCATGGATGAAGGTACACCGGCTGAACCATCACTACTTTCCTCTCCTCGGGACGGGAAGGCCGCTGCTCCGAAAAAGGGCTAACGTGAGGGAAGGACAAGGGCCACATGCGGCAACGGGGGTCCTGACCCCTCTCCCAAACACGCACACTCATTCCCCATCCACCATCTCAGCATACAGGAATGGGGAGGTCTGAGCATGGGAGGGGGCGTGGCTCAGTGGCAGAGCTCCTGCTTTGCATATAGAAGGTCCCAGGTTTCGATCCCGCGCTTCTCCAGGTAGCGCTGGGAAAACAGCGGCCTGAAATCCTGGAGAGCCGCTGCTGCCAGTCCGTGTCGATAACACTGGGCTAAATAGGCCCAGAGTCTGATTAGGGGTACGGCAGCTTCCTATGTACCAAAACTGCCCCTCCCTTTGCGCTATCACTTCACACCTCCCACCCCACGCTTATATTAAGCTGAACAAGGCAGGAGTCACGTGGGGCTGTCTCTCTCTATTCACACCACACACTAACCCCCACTCAGTGGTTGAGTGTGGGTCGTCTGTTGAACCGTGGGTTGTTTTTCGAACCATGGGTTAGTGTGTTGTCTGAACCCAGGATGTTTTCCGCAGGGTGGCTTGTTAAACGCCCGAACAACCCAACAGCAAATTACAGCTTTTCTAGGGGGCTTGCTTGAGAAAAATAAGTTAACAAGCCAACCTACAGAAAAAGTCCTGGGTTCATGCTAATCCACAGTTCAGCAAACAACCCACAGTTCGGCAAACAACCCATGCTTCGGGCAAACAACCCACGGTTCAGCAAACAACCCACGGTTCAGCAAACAACCCACAGTTCGGCAAACAAGTCACGGTTCAGCAAACAACCCACGGTTCAACAAACAACCCACACTCAACCACTGAATGGGGTTAGCGTGTGGTGTGAAACCAGTCTCTGTGTGCCAGCTTTCCCCTGAACACATGCCCCACAGCTTGATCCCAATGATATAGGACAGGATACAAAGGCTTAAATATTAGAATGTAAGCCTATGCGGCAGAGTCTTGCTATTTACTGTTTTACTCTGTACAGCACCATGTACATTGATGGTGCTATATAAATAAATAATAATAATAATAATAATAATAATAATAATAATAAATAAACAAATAAAGATGTATAAATCCCCTTCAGAACTATTTTACCCAGTAAATTCATAAGCGGCAGGGAGGGGGGGATTTGGTGGCACAAGAACCCAGAAGGCCACCAAGTGGCCTGCAGGTTGCCCATGTGGGCTAACGGCACACACTTTTGTGCTCTGCGGAGTACCTTACCGAGTTCTTCTGGGCGCGTTCCCTCAAAACCTCTAGCGACCGCTCCGGCTGCGGTACAGTGAACGCCGGCACTCCAGGCTGAAAAAAAGGAAGCCGAGGAACCATCAGAGACCAGCCTCGGAGCTTCATAAAAGGATGTCTGGGCGCCACACTTCAAGAAGGACACAGACAAGCTGGGGGTGGTGGTGGTCAGAGGAGGGCAACCACGATGATCAGGGGTCTGGAAACAAAGCCCTATGACGAGAGACTGAAAGAACTGGGCATGTTTAGCCTGGAGAAGAGAAGACTGAGGGGAGACATGAGAGCACTGCGTAAAGAAATGTGTTGTCTGAACTGAGCCATTGTTAGACTTGTTAGACCCTAGGTAACTGATTCCATTGTCGTACTGCTCTAACAGTCAGGAAGTTTTTCATGATGTCCAGCTGGAATCTGGCTTCCTTTAACTTGAGCCCGTTATTCTGTGTCCTGCACTCTGGGAGGATCGAGAAGAGATCCTGGCCCTCCTCTGTGTGACAACCTTTTAAGTATTTGAAGAGGGCTCTCATGTCTCCCCTCAATCTTCTCTTCTCCAGACTAAACAGGCCCAGTTCTTTCAGTCTCTCGTCATAGGGCTTTGTTTCCAGACCCCTGATCATCCTGGTTGCCCTCCTCTGAACACGCTCCAGCTTGTCTGCATCCTTCTTGAATTGTGCAGCCCAGAACTGGACGCAATACTCTAGATGAGGCCTAACCAGGGCCGAATAGAGAGGAACCAGTACCTCACGTGATTTGGAAGCTAGACTTCTATTAATGCAGCCCAAAACAGCATTGGCCTTT
Source organism: Elgaria multicarinata webbii (assembly GCF_023053635.1). Lineage (NCBI taxonomy): Eukaryota > Metazoa > Chordata > Lepidosauria > Squamata > Anguidae > Elgaria > Elgaria multicarinata. Next base: position 4,976,231 of record NC_086189.1, read on the forward strand.
CTTGCAGCCATATCGCACTGTTGGCTCCTATTCAGCTTGTGATCTACAACAATTCCAAGATCCTTCTCGTTTGTAGTATTGCTGAGCCAAGTATCCCCCATCTTGTAACTGTGCACTTGGTTTCTATTTCCTAGATGTAGAACTTGGCATTTATCCCTATTAAATGTCATTCTGTTGCTTTCAGCCCAGCACTCCAGCCTATCAAGATCACTTTGAAGTTTGTTTCTGTCTGGATAGTATTAGCTATACTATATACTATACTATAATTCTGGATAGTATTAGCTATCCCACCCAATTTGGTGTCATCTGCAAATTTGATCAGCGTTCCCTGCACCTCCTCGTCCAAATCATTGATAAAAATGTTGACGAGCACTGGGCCCAGGACTGAGCCCTGCGGTACCCCACTCGTTGCCTCTTCCCAGTTTGAGACTAGATGACCTTTTGGCTCCCTTCCAACACCGATCCCATGAAACAGATCTGTCTCCACATTCGTGAGACTGTAAAGGAAATGCCAACCTGTTCCTCCCCATCCCTAGGACAGAACTACATTTGTTTCAGTGGAAAATGAAATGGTCAAATTTTAGATTGAACAGAGGTCCGTATTTTCCAGTCGGCCTCCCCTCACTGCCATGTAAACAGCTCTGTGCATACCACAAACAATTTATCAGCCGGGGGGGGTAGTGCAAATCCTCCCTCCCTATTGCGCTAGCTTACTGTATGCAGGGAGTTTTTGTTTGTTTGTTAGTCTGACGAAGGGGTGCATTAAAAGAAAGGGGAACTTCCGTTCATCGGAAGTGGCATAGTCCAGAATCCTACCACTGCTAAGGCTGGGTTCACACAACACACTAACCCACCATGGGTTGTCGTGCTGTCTTAACGCAGCGCATTTTCCGCAAGGCGGCTTGTTTGCCGTGCCGTGTGGTTTATTTTTCTTGAACAAGCCACCTTGAGAACCCACGGCTTGTTGCTGGGTTGTTCAGGGCAGTTAACGAGCCACGCCGCACAGCCAACGAGCAACCCTGCAGAAAGCACACTGCGTTCAGACAACAAGATAACCCATGGTTCAACAGCAACTCACGCTGGGTGGGCAGAGCAGGAGCGGGGATTTGGAACGCTGTTTTTAGGTCCTCTGTGCCACAGCGCAAGGAGTTCGTGCCCCAGGGCACCGTTACCTTGAAGATCCCGGCCTTCTGCCAGGCAATCTTCTCAATGGTGTCGCCCAGGATGCTGGTGTGGTCAATGCCTAGCGAGGAGACCCCGCAGACCACAGGCTTCCTGCAAAGACGGGAAGGGAAGTGAGAAAAGGAAGGCATCCCTCGGCACAGAAGATGTGGTGGAGAAGCCACAAGCTGCAGCCAAAGACAATATGCAAAAAGAACTGACACATACACACACACCCCAAACCATTTAGCAAGCCCAAGGGGCCAATGCAATGAGGGCAGGACAACGGCACGATGTGCAAGGGGTTTAGGGCTGCGTCAAGCCTGCCCGCTTTCCCCACTGGGCCATGGTGGCACTATAAGGCTTTATGGGCATGGCGTGGCTCCAACCCTTCCGTCATTGCCTGGGACCGCCTGCCTCATTCAGCTCCTCCCGTTCCATCAGTGGGCTTTTCCCCTAGCTGCATCCGAGGGTGAGATAGCTAAGCCCCCTCCATCGGCCTGGTTGGGACCGCCTGCCTCATCAGGCTCCTCCCCTCCCATCAGTGGCCTTTTCCCCTAGCTGCATCTGAGGGTGAGACAGCAAAGCCCCCTCCATTGGCCTGGCTGGGACTGCCTGCCTCATTCAGCTCCTCCCCTTCCATCAGTGGCCTTTTCCCCTAGCTGCATCCGAGGGTGAGATAGCTAAGCCCCATCCATCGGCCTGGCTGGGACCGCCTGCCTCATTCAGCTCCTCCCCTTCCATCAGTGGGCTTTTCCCCTAGCTGCATCCGAGGGTGAGACAGTGAAGCCCCCTCCGTCGGCCTAGCTGGGACCGCCTGCCCCATTCCACTCCTGCCCTCCCATCAGTGGCCTTTTCCCCTAGCAGCATCCAAGGGTGAGACGGCGAAGCCCCTCCGTCGGCCTAGCTGGGACTGCCTGCCCCATTCCGCTCCTCTCCTCCCAGAATTGCATCCATCTACAGCCATTCCACCTGACCACTTCCTAACGTTCTGAGCATACAGTTTTGATAGCCAACCTGCTTATTTCCCCCGTTCCTATAAAACGTACGCCGCCTTGATTGCTTCAGCAGAAAACAAAACGGAGTAAAATATATAAAACGGGGCACAAATGGCCAACAGGAATATTCTGTTTGGGAAACTGCACCAATATGGGGGCAGGGGCACTCACACATTGGGAGGGGAGAAAGGAGCAACCCACAGGACAGGGCGGAGGGGACGGCCAACGTTCCTTTTGAAAGATGGGGTATTTCAGTGTCTCCTATCGAGAAAGTGAACCACCATTTCGCTCCCCCTACCTGATGATATTGGTACAGTCATAGGCGCCCCCAATGCCAACTTCCATGACGGCCAAGTCAACCTGGAAAGAACGAGAAAGGACATCAGCAAGGTCCAGCCAGGCCATCACATAAACCAGGAGAAGGAAAGCTGCAGGCCTCCAGGTGTTTTTCATTTATTTATTTATTACATTTATATCCCACCTTTTTTCCTCCAAGGAACTCAAGGCGGTGTACATAATCCTCCTCCTCTCCATGTTAACCTCACAACAACAACCCTGTGAGGTAGGTTGGGCTGAGAGTCTGGGACAGGCCCAAAGTCACCCAGTGGGTTTCCATGGCCGAGTGGGGACTAGAACCCGGATCTACTGACTCCCAGTCTAACACCTTAGCCACTAAACCACACTGGCTCTACAACTGGACGACAACTCCCTGACTGGTGCTAATGAGAGTGGCAGGGCTTTTTTTCTGTCTAAACATGAATAGGACTTTGCCTTAAATCAGTTTTCCCCACAAACACACATTTGCAATCAGATTTTTAAGACATTTAAATCCAATTTTTGTAAAAGGAAATGCTTTAAAATGGTAAATGCCAAGTTTTTCTTAAAGAGTAACTAGGTTAACAGTCAACATTCTGAATAACAGCATGCAGGCGTTCACCAAAGGAATCAAGGCCTCTACAAGATACATTGAGTTACGGTGCAATGTTGTACGTGTCTACTCAGAAGTAAGTCTCATTGAGTTCAACAGGACTTACTCCCAGGTAACATATAACATATAGTTAAGAACTGAAGATGAATATGTGTGGTTTTTATGTATGTATATGATTTATTATTTGTAACTATAGAAAATCAATAAAATTATTATTTTTTAAAAGGACTTACTCCCAGGAAAATCAGTACAGGATTACAGCCTCAAAGGAGGGTTTTTCCCTACTTATAGGAAGAACTATTTTTTTTATTTCTCACTTCACAACAGACGAGACCCATTAATTATTATTATTATTATTATTATTATTATTATTATTATTATTATTATTTATACAGAGCTTTATTACAAAGCTCTGTACATAAAATAAAGTAAGTCATCAGTTTACAATACAATAGTCCATTCGACTCTACTAAATGCAAGTTTACAGCAGAAATAACACAACAATTTTCAACAATACACTACAACGATATTTAACAATAGCCTCTGCTGGAACAATACAAGAATATTTAACTATAACCTCTGCTGGAAAGTACACACGGATCCTTATGCATCTCGCTCTTTCCCATCACAATTGGGGATCATGAGACTTTGCCTGGAAAATCCATCAGACAAATGTAGGAGAGACAGAGAGAGAGTGAGTGCAAATGTACCTTTTCCTGCAAAAAGACGTGGAAAGCCATAATGGTGAGGAAGCGGAAGTAGGCCGGCATGGCCATGTGGTTAGAATCCTGTCAAGAAAGCAGACTGGTTAGGAGAAGGCTGAATTCAACCTTGGACAACCTAGGCCCTAATCGAAGCCTCTCTGTAGATTTCCAAATCACGCAAAGTACTGGTACCCCCCTATTTGGCACTGGTTAGGACTCATCTTGAGTGTTGCGTCCAGTTCTGGGTGCCACACTTCAAGAAGGATGCAGACAAGCTGGAGGGGGTTCAGAGGAGGGCAACCAGGATGGTCAGGGGTCTGGAAACAAAGCCCTATGAGGAGAGACTGAAGGAACTGGGCACGTTTAGCCTGGAGAAGAGAAGATGGAGGGGAGACATGAGAGCACTCTTCAAATACTTAAAAGGTTGTCAAACAGAGGAGGGCCAGGATCTCTTCTCGATCCTCCCAGAGTGCAAGACACGGAATAACGGGCCCAAGTTACAGGAATCCAGATTCCAGCTGAACATCAGGAAAAACTTCCTGACTGTTAGAGCAGTGCAACAATGGAACCAGTTACCTAAGGAGGTGGTGGGCTCTCCCACCCTAGAGGCCTTCAAGAGGCAGCTGGACAACCATCTGTCAGGTATGCTTTAAGGTGGATTCCTGCATTGAGCAGGGGGCTGGACTTGATGGCCTTAGAGGCCCCTTCCAATTCTACTATTCTATGTAGTCACCAATAATCACCCAAGCTGGGTTTCCCAAAGTGTGCCCATTTTAGAGAATTATAAACCCGACTGGTTTAGAGACTTCATTACATTTTCATCCCTCCTGTTTTATATAAATCCTAAGCCAGGCGTGGGCAGAAAATAAATCGGGATCTCCTGGGTGATTTGCAATAGATGAGCAGGTGTTTCGAATACCCAGTTGTCTTAGCAGCAGCTACAAAAGAGTCCTCCGTCTAAATTAGGCTGCTAAAATGAAGAAATCCAGGGGGAAGAGTGAGCCAGGAGGGTTTCTGTGTGTGAAAGGACTGGCGCTCAGTTCTGATACTGAAAAAGAAACCCTTGGTGTGACCCACATACACAGTTGTACCCTTCACACTACTAGGCCAATTTTCTATAGCTTGGTGCGCTCCGGATGTTTTGGACCGCAAGTCCCATCAGCCCCAGCCAGCATAGCCAATGGTCAGGAAAGCTGGGAATTGTAGTCCAAGACATCAGAACACCGTAAGTTGGAGGTCATACTGGCCGTATGTCTGCCCTGTAGCACTTTTTTCTACTGGAATCCCGTAAGTGAACTCCATGGCTCCACCTTTAAATGGCGGGAGGCAGAAACCATTTTAAAATGAATTTAGTAAATAATAACATTGATTCTGGAAGCCTGAGGTCTGCCACCCCTCACAACGACCTTCTGCCTCCCCTCTCGGAGCATCACGCGGGCAGGGGCGGAACGGCTCACCTTGGTTTCGTCCAAACGGTTGTAGACCTGCCAGAAGTACTTGCTGAAAAGCTCTTTGCTGATGGGCTGCCCGTTAATCCGGATCCTCTCGCGGACTTGAACCAGGTGCGGAGAACTTGGGAGAGAGATGGCAAGGCGGAGGGGAAGGTTAAGCCAGGTGAGGCTACGAACTTTGGAGAAGGAACTTATGATACGCATCTGATTGTGATAATATTTTAAACTCTTAAAATATGCGGGACATGTACTAATTAAACGTCATCATATATTGTTTTATTCATAGTCCCATTTTATTCCGTCGGTTTGGGAATATTATATGTGCTCATATTGTTGTGTTGTTTTGCTGGTCTTGTGACCGTAAATAAAATTCATTCAATTCATGATACGCAGCTTTTGTGCAAGTGAGTTGGGAAATCAATGGCCATATTACCCTATTTCTTTGATTCTAAGACGCACTTTTTAATTTCATATTTTTACCTATATCCATTTTTGCTGTGTGGTTTTATCCTGGTTGTGCTTTTTATATTGTATTTTGTATTTGTGTTTTTAAATTGTTCGTTGTTTTATTATGCGCTTCATGGTTTTAATTTTTGTGAACCGCCCAGAGAGCTTCAGCTATTGGGTGGTATAGAAATTAAATAAATAAATAAATAAAGTCCCTGTTCAAGTCACCAATTGTGCTCCCTACTTCATAGACGTATCCATAAGGAACACAACAACTGGAGTCAAAACTACCTCGAAATACAAGCCTAACCCCAATGGCAGGTTTTTATAACGCAGAGAGAAGTAATTTTGTTCATCAGCAGCTGCAAGAGAGCAGAAATTGCTGTGCTTACTATACTACGGGCAACAGCCTACAGCACCATGTACATTGATGATGCTATATAAATAAATAATAATAATAATAATAACTGATGCATAAATTGGACAATGTAAGTAGATATGTATAAAATGGTATGAAAAACCAACGTTTGCTGGTATGAAACTTGAGATCTGTCATTACTGACGGATAACCCATGGATTCTATTTGTGTACGAGTCTTCTACGAAGCCTTCGCATGGATTCTTATCTGTGTACGCTCACTTTTCTCATTCCTAGTGCTGCCTTTTTAATCAGGGCATGCCCTTCTTTGCTTATAAGCCAATGTGCTGTATTTGCATCTATCCACATCTGCCTATATTTGTGCGTTACAGGCTGTAGACTGAAATAAACTGATCGATTGACAAAAATTATGACCTCGGCATCATCGAAGGATTTCCCAGGGTTCCTTGAGGGAAGCCATGTCTGATATGGAATTTTTAGCGGAGATGTCTTTCGCTGCTCAACTATAAAGTCTGACAAGACAGGACGTGAGTCCTACATGGTCATGGCTTTAGTCTACCATATTGTGTGTGTATAAAACCGAGAAAATCTCGAAAGGCTTCCATTTCCACAGTTTCGCCCAATACTTTTCTTTCCTCCAAGCAAACGGCTAGCTCAGGAGCAGAGGAGACTGGGGTTTGTGAAGTAGAGGATATACATTACACCGTGTCAAATTACCCTGAGGAAGGACCTAAGGGTCCAAAATGCGTCTTGGTTTATCGTATTAAAAAACACCCTTCGTTCTACGCCTTTGACTTGGGCTTTTTTGGGGTAGCTCAGGAACCATCCGAGGTACATCAAAGTCTGTGCACCGCCGTTGCCTCCAGCAACTCCAACCCCAGCTCCGCAAAACCAAGAAAGGCCAAGCCGTACCTGTAGAAACCGGTTTTTAAGCCATAGTTGCGAAGAATGCGTTCTGTGAAGGCACATGCTGAACCCTGAGGGAGAGGAAAGAGGTAAGGAGTTACCAAGCGGCTAAAGCCAGTCAGACAGGTTGTGACATTTTTGGGCAGAAAGGAAGGCCCAGACCACATACTGTTAATTAAAAACACACACACACCTGTTCAGAGACACCTCTGCATAGCAAGAAACAGCGGGACAAAATGGCCGCCAATTCAATTCAGTTGATTTGCCCTCATATCAGGAAGTTGGTGTGGGTGGGTGGACAGAACAGGTGCCCAAGTCATTCCAGTACATGGTTACACATTAAAATGGGGGCTAATTTAGACTTGAATTTAATTTATGTAGTGGCTTGCCAAGAGGCGAGGAATAATGTACACTACCAGCCAGTTTAAAGCCGTTCAGTGGCCGTACTCCAACTGGCCCATCTAGTCCAGCACTCTGTTCAGCCGGGCATAAACAAGCAGGACACGGTGCACAGCACCCTCCCACCCATGTTCCCCAGCAACTGGTGCACACAGGCTTACTGCCTCAAATACCGGAGATAGCACACAACCATCAGGGTTGGTAGCCATTGATAGCCTCTGCCTCCAAGAATTTATCCTGTTCAAGCAGGTCTTTGGCATGTAACCCAGTCTGTTGGGCTAGGTGCTGTTTTTATTCTGTAATGTTTGCGGATTTAATCAATGTTTCATATGCATTATTGTTGGTTTTTTTAAACAAGTTTTTATCTACTCGCTTTTTAACGTTAACTGCCTTGAGTGGCATTTTTTTGTGTTGGACAGGCAGGGTATAAATTGAATAAATGAACTTAATGAAATCCAGGTTTCCATCCACCTAAGAATATCTGACCATACCAGCTCTTCAAACCCTCCAAAAGGGTTATTGCTTATTATTTATTTATTAAATGTATGCATCGCCCCAAACAGCTAAAAGCAGTCTGGAAGTGACTTACACACTCAACACAGAAATCTGTGATTAATATAACACCCCAAAATCAGCATAAGCCATAATTAGCACAATAGTACAAATAAAAATGAATCCCATGAAAACAGGATCTAAAAATAATACAAGACGAAGAGTGCTCATCTTCAATTACACAATCTACACCCGCTCACAGCCTAGAATGGACACAACAACAAAACCCCCGCAGCAACTAATGTTCAAATACGTGAGTACTGCATTCAGTTCTGAGCACCACACTTCAAGAAGGATGCAGACAAGCTGGAGCGTGTTCAGAAGAGGGCAACCAGGATGATCAGGGGTCTGGAAGCAAAGCCCTATGAGGGGGGACTGAAAGAACTGGGCCTGTTTAGCCTGGAGAAGGGAAGGCTGAGGGGAGACATGATAACCCTCTTCAAGGACTTGAAAGGTTGTCCCACAGAGGAAGGCCAGGATCTCTTCTCGATCCTCCAAGAGTGCAGGACAATGGAATAATGGGCTCAAGTGACAGGCAGCCAGATTCCGGCTGGACATTAGGAAAAACTTCCTGACTGTTAGAGCAGCACGACAATGGAACCCATGACCTAGGGAGGTGGTGGGCTCTCCCACCTTAGAGGCCTTCAAGAGACAGCTCGACAGCCATCTGTCAGGGATGCTTAAGGGTGGATTCCTGCATTGAGCAGGGGGTTGGACTCGATGGCCTTACAGGCCCCTTCCAACTCTATGGTTCTATGAAAGTACATTCCAGAAACATGGGGCTATCACAGAAAAGGCCTGACACACACAGTCCAGCTTAGAATCATAGAATAGTAGAGTTGGAAGGGGCCTACAAGGCCATCGAGTCCAACCCCCTGCTCAATGCAGGAATCCACCCTAAAGCATCCCTGACAGACAGCTGTCCAGCTGCCTCTTGAAGGCCTCTATTGTGGGAGAGCCCACCACCTCCCTAGGTAACTGGTTCCATTGTCATACTGCTCTAACAGTGAGGAAGTTTTTCCGAATGTCCAGCTGGAAACTGGCTTCCTGTCACTTGAGCCCGTTATTCCGTGCTTCTTTCGGAGGAGGCACACAGAAAAAGGCCACTGTAGCCGACCCTTCAGAATTATTAAATTGGGAATGAACCATTCCCAAATCTCCCCAGTTTGATAGGCCTCACTTTTCACCCTTCACGTCAAGGGCCTTCAAAGGCATCCCGCCTTGTTTTTCCCCTCCGCTCACCTTGCCCTTTGTCCCAGTGACGTGAATAATGTTCAATTGATCCAGGTCTTCGACCTGCCGGAGAGAAAGTAAATGGCATGATCAGTTTCAGCTTTTTCAGATACTTCCCGCTCTCCCTCCCAACATCAGTGCAGGCAAGCTTGGAGCCATAGGCCCGAAAGAACACGGAAAACCAAGATGGCACCCCTCACGCTTCGCGGCCAGTCTCGCACCTTCAACCCGCTCCGTTCCAGGAAGCCGGACATGGCCTCTAGCTGCGCCTGGGGGTCTCCCCGCTCTCGCTTCACCTGCTCCAGGTAGCTGGCGTTGGTCTGAAGCGTGTTCAGCGTCCGAATGGCATCCTGAAACAAAACCGGACAAAGGCAAAAGCAGTCAACCTCAAAAGGTCGTGAAGAAAAACAGGGAAATGACCAAAATTTGTCTGGATCATCTTTGCGGCCTCTCATCCTCCACCCTCATGTCCGCCGTTAACATTCCTATAACGACCAAGAAGAAACTGGAATAGGGTCCATGGTTCCAGATTATCAATGCACAGTCCAGTGGTGGTCAGAAAGGAGAAAACGCGGAGATGGTGACCTCTTCTCCTGAAGCCAGTGGAGGCCGGTGGCCCCAACGTCAGTGGGGCGTTGAATCCCCTCTGGGTTTCAGTCAGAACTCTGCAAAGCACCTTGGATAGCTCCTTTAGAGTTCTGACTGAAACCCAGAGCGGATTCACCGCCCCAGCAGCGGTGGCGGATTTAGAAACAAGCCTCTAAATATGTTGGCGATAACCAAGATGTAAGATGAACTCACGTCGGCTTAAATATTTGGTGTTACTTATAGCAGAGTTGCCTTATAGAGAGAAAGCGTGGCAATGCAGCATTTAGTATTGGAGGCCACAAGCGCAACCTAGAGCCAGTTTTTAAAAAAGTCCAAATCAACTTACTTTATTGGTGCTTTTACACCCATCCTCAAAGAAGGGTGTCTTAACACTATTTAACTAAAAGCACCCCTTACTGCTGGGTGGTACCCTTTCATTACCTTTCCTATTATAATGAATTACAGTCTTTTTCTCTTCATTTTTATGGTATGGAGCCTCTGAAACTTGACGCGACTTAGGGCCTCAGCATGTCTTAATTTGGCCCCAGCCACCAGCCTCCGCTGGCTAAATCCATCTCAGAAGGCCTTCTGCCTTTCCCTGTCTGAACATTTCCAATGCCAGAGCGAGAGGACAGCAGTCCCCAAAGTGAATCCTGCACCCCACACCGAGAGAAGAATTTGCTTCCCTGCCCCCTCCAAATGAAACCGCTATTCCCACCATTAAAAATGATACACTGACTAAAAATACAGCACTCATTCCTACATGGAGTACATGGATCGCTTTTTCCTCCCCCTAAGTCAAGGTGGGGAATCTCTTTCCCCACCCTTAGATGTGTTGGACTCCATCTCCCATCATTCCCCATCCCAGTGGGAATGCTGGGACTTGCAGTCCAACACATCTGGAGGGCGCCACGTTCAGGAAGGCAAACTCCATGAGAAAGACGGGATCAGAAAACAGTGTCTGGACGACCAAGGACGAAAGCTCCAGAAAGCATTTCTTTTGTTTCTTTCGTTTGTCCGAAAAAGATTTTAAAAAGAAGGGGTTTCATATTTTTAAAATCCAGGCTTTCCTTTCCACCAATTGATTTCACGTCAAAATAAAAACATACATTAAAAGCAGCTTAAAAACGTAATGACGACATAGAACAATAAGCCATTAAAACCCATTTACTTTTTACTGCTTTATTATATTGTGATTGTTATTAAATGCAGTTCACATACATTATGTAGCTGTAATCCTTACAACGATTTTATTAAACTCAAAGGGGGACGGGACGTTGTTCATGAAAAGGGCAAAATCCAAGCTGGAACTACGGCAGGAAAATCAGCTATCAACACACCTCTCCAAAAGGTATTATGAAAATGTTGGATGTTGACTTGCCATCTTAAAACGCAGGAAATAAAATCGAAAACACACCACAGGATTAGTCCGGGCAAGTCAAACATTAATAAAGATTTTTGTGGATTTGTTTTGCAAAACCGAACCAGCGGAAAATTGGCTCGGGGCATTTGGAAATACAGGGAAAGCGCACGAGTGGGCGCCCTCACCGGAAAGCACATGCAATATCAGCGAGTCATTTATGCGCAGGCCAAAGGCCAGTAACAGCATGCACTCTTGGGCGTACGGACACAAGAAGATTTCCCACCACTGAAACAGAGTCTGCTACTAACACACAGAGCTGACCACAAGCATCAAGTCAAGAGTAAATATACATTAAAAATGGCAGTCTTCACGTTCGGAAGACCTAGAGATGGCCGTGCACGTGCTGGTCACTTGGAGGCTTGATTTCTGCAATGCACTCTACATAGAGCTACCTTTGTACCTAGTCCGGAAACTTCAAGTAGTTCAAAATATGGCAGCCAGGCTAGTCACTGGTACACCTAGGGGTGACCACATCACATCAGTTTTAAAATCTCTTCACTGGCTGCCAATTAGTTTCCGGGCGAAGTATAAAGTGTTGGTTATCACCTTTAAAGGCCTACGTGGTTTGGGTCCAGGCTACCTGCGGGATCGCCTTCTCCCGTACAATCCGCCCCGCACACTCAGGTCCTCTGGGAAGAATCTACTCCAGTCAACCAAAGCTAGGCCGACAGGTATCACCCAGAGGACCTTCTCTTCTGCTGCTCCCAGACTGTGGAATGGCCTGCCGGAGGAGATTTGTCAACTTAACAGTCTTTTAGCATTCAAGAAAGCTAGCAAGACTGATCTCTTCTGGCAGGCCTGTCCAGGGGAATTTTAGGATACTTTTAGAATGTTTTTAGGATGTTTTAAAAATGTATATTATGTTCTTAATTCAGTTTTATGAATTTTATATTTACTGTTGTTCCCTGCCTCGATCAAAGTGGAGAGGTGGGTAAGAAATAATAATAATAATAATATTGAAGTGCACACGCTGTGTACTGGTCAGGTGTACCCTATCCTTCCCCAGGGACAACAGGTGCTGTACGTTGTTGCCAGAGGTTGCACGGGCCTCCTGAACCACTAAGCTGTTTTACAAGCTTCCAGAGAAGGGTTTGCACACTCACTTGTTTATTTTACTATGAGGCACTGAACAAACAGGAGAGTAAAATAAAACCACAGGTGAGGCATGACAGACAAACGTGTTGCAATCGTGGCTGAACGAAGAAGCAGGGCCCACAAACACACCCATCGCGGAAGTGTGACGGCCGTTTTGAAGTACATTTGTACACACCTAAAGTCTCCCTCTTCGAGCCTTCCCCAATCCCAGATGTGTGGGATCACAACTCCCATCATCCAATGCCCCTGCTGGTTGAGGAAAGTCGGACAGTCGATTCTCCAACTCAGATTAATATAGAGCCTGGAAGACTAGCATTCCACCTCACCCTGGTTACCCCTCAGAGAGGGAAATAAAATTTGAAGAAAAGCACATTAACCCGACGGGGTGGGAGGCGTACTTAAAATAGGCTGCACGTCTCCACCAGGAGCTGGTGTGTAACGGGACATTCCGCTTCTATAAAAAGCACCAGCTTCTCCCGCCTTGTCACTAAGCTACTGTATTTCCTGGCGCGACGATGCAGCGTTACTGTATGCTCACAGAAGACACAGAGCGGTTGCCAATGCCGCGGCCACCCACTCAACAACCAGGGTCCCTTTTTGCAATACGTTCAAGAAGCCAAGACATTGCCAATGTCCTCCTGGTCATTCATTCATTCAGCTATATTTAAGAAACGCTTATATTAAAGAAACTTCTAAGTGATGTACAGAGGACAAGATTTACCTCTTGGAAAAGGTAGAATCATAGAATAGTAGAGTTGGAAGGGGCCTCTAAGGCCATCGAGTCCAACCCCCAGCTCAATGCAGGAATCCACCCTAAAGCATACATCAAGAAGCCAAAATCTCTAGGAGTAGGAAATTCCAGAAAGTGGGTGCTATGGACGTGAAAGGCCCTATTCCGAAGCCTTGATAGACCGGGCCTATTCCAAGCCATGTGAAACCTTGGATCACACCAACAGGACAGTAGAGATCAGGCAATCTATAATGATTCTGGTCTTGAGTTGTTTACTCCTGTTAACATCCCAGTCGTTTCCAGGCCAACCGTAAGGTCAGCCCCACGTGACGTGCTTGTAGTCATCCAGTTTTGAGGTTACCGCTGCAATGGACCACAGGGGGCCAGCTACCCCTGATCAGGAATGGCTATCACTCCCTGCACCCCGCTAACTCTAGGCAATGTGACCAGTCAGTGCACAGCCCGGCAAATAAAGAGCTAGATTTGGTACAGTGAGAACGCAGGATCCAAGTCTCACCTCCAACTGGACCATCCTTGAATGGCTTTGAGTAAGTCATTCTCTCAGCCTGAATTCTGTAAAATGGGTACAAGGATTTTGTACCCAAAAGCTGTATCAGGTATTGAACTGGGGGTTGGCGGGAATTCAAAATCCTGTGTACCGCCACCAAGCAGGGTACCACAGGGTTGAAGAGACCAAGAAAGAGGACTCTGGGATGGCAATGGGCCGGAGAGAGCCTTATAAAAACTTCTAATAAAAACAGGAAGTTGCTCCCCACAAACACACAATTTTTGGCAAATTTCTCCCCCTCACCTCACTTTATCTCGTCTGCACCTTTGACTCAACAAATCTATGCTATGAAAGGCTCTACACTCACCTCTGAAGTTTGAAAATTGAAAGAGGAGGAACAAAGGACCAGGAGATAGAAAAAACCCCAGGATTAAACAGAAACCACTGAGAGATTATACAATGACAGAACATCTCACCAGAAGAACCCACGAGAGATTTAACAATATGTGTCAACAGGGCTGAGTGTTGGTTGGTATAAGCTATGAATGGACACCAATTGTCAATGAAATTGTTACTACTACTATTACTCACTGCTACTACTATTAAGGGTGCAATGTTACGCATGTTTAGACAGAAAAAAGTCCTACACATCTCAGGATACTGAAAGTTGTAGGATCTTTTTCTGTCTAAACATGCATAGGATTGCACCCTGAAAAGACTTCTAGTCTGCTTTTCAGGGTTTTTACAACGCAGATCACAACATATTTCAAAATGCAAGTAGTAAAACTGTAATAAAATTTAACAAATAATTCAAGAAGATAGTGACAGACGATGATAAAACACAAAAAGAACAGTACAGCAAAACTAAGAAAGTGTAAACTAGAATAAATAGGTCTTTAAAAGCTTCTGAAAAGCTACCAAAGAGGGAATCATACGGAGTTCCCGAAAGAAGCCATTACAAAGATGTGGGGCCACCAGAGACAACTCCCCATCTCTGGTGTTTGCTACTCTCATGGTTCTCACTGGTGAAGCGCAAGGCCTCAGATGCCAACCTGAAATGGCAAGCGAGCTCATACAGGTGAAGGGGGTCCTCCAGAAAACCTGGCAGAATAGGTGGAACACTGTCCAAACTCTGAGCTCCTATGAGCATTCCAGCTGCCATATTCTGCACTGATGGCAGTTTCCAGGCCATCGTCAAGGGCAGCCCCATGTAAAGCGTATTACAGTAGCCAAGCCCAGACATGAACAGAATATGCCTTTCTGAGGCACAGCCTGCTTTCTCTAAATAGATGAAGCGGAGAAAAAGGACTCCTGTGCCCTCCTTGGCAAACACAGAGCCCAGGAGAACTTCCAAACTGCATACCTGGGTTTTTTTTGGGGGGGGGGGGGGGAGTGCAACCCCATCCCTCCAGATTAGCAGATATCCGCAATGCATCCATCTCATCCAAGTTAAGCTACAAGCTGGTGAAAGTAAACATGCCGCCAAGTTCTGATAGGAAAATAATCTTTTTTGCAGGGAGCAAGACGCAAGCCCATGTAGGCATTTCACCAGTGCAGTATCAAGCCAGGGAAAGAAAATAATTAATTAAATGCAAGAGGCACTCACCTCCATCTCCCTGATGGATGAATCTTCTCAGCCTTATTAGAAACTTTTCCGAGTCAAACAGATTCCCAAAAGAGATCAAGGAAGGGAAAGATGTATCCTGCTACAAACTCAGTGGGGCTATTGCAATAAACCCCCGGGGGCAAGAAATGGGAAGACCGGGGAAAAGAAGGGCTAGGACCCAGTTCTTTTTTCCTGGGACTTTTTCTACATGTGACTGGGCCTTATTTCCTGCTCGGACGTTATTGGATTAGACACAACAATTACGTGTCCACGCAACGCTGCTGGAATAGAACGGAGTTGTGTCACATGGGAGAAATTAATACCCTCACAGCTGTATCAGTGAAGGAGGGTAAGAAAAAGAAACCTAGATATTTTGTGGGAAGGAAGAAATGGGGGAGGCAAAGGAGAAATCTTTTTGCCTCCCCCAGATGGGTAAGGGGGAGTGGGGGAACATGAACGTTTATACACAGAGACGCACACACAAATAAAAATAGGACCAAGAGTGATTAACATGAAATAAAAAGATTTAATCCAGTGCAGTGCCCTCCAGATGTGCTGGACTACACTTCCATCATCCACCGGGAGACTGAGCTCAGAGAAAGTGTCTTCAGCACATATGCTCTCTCCCCACACAACCACCCACATTGTCCTGCCCTCCGGCAATCAGTTCCCTGTTCTCAGGCAATGAGGACTAGCACCCTGCGCATTCCCTTTTATTGCTGGGATTGCAAGAGCAGCACACGTGTGCAGGCCCAACCCCTAATGTTGCAAGAGAAGGAGATCTCTACAACTGGTAGGGAATTCCTCCCGCCCTTTTCCCACCCCAGCCACACGCAGACACCTATGTCACATACAGGTAGCTCCTCTCATAAAAATGTCTATTCCAGTGCACATTGGGGCATTTTTTATCTGGCTTCTAAAATTTCTATGGCCATACCTGGGAACGTCGCACTCCCCAAAATAGGGGTCTGAAACCTGTGGCTCTTTATAGACGTTGGGCTACAACATGCCTCATCCCTGATGACTGATCGTGGTAGCTGGGGCCGATGGGAGTCACATCTCAACGGCCACGGGTTCATTGCCCCTGTGATAAGTGTCAGAAACCCAACAGCCGCTCCTGAAGCACGCACGTCGGAATTATTGGCGTGCGCATGGAAGGATTCCAAACAAGTAAATAAATAACACATTTTCAAAGCTGCCAGAAAAGTGAGTGCGCACCAGTATGCCACATACATAAATAAATAAATAAATAAGGCGCATAGAAGTCGGCGCATGCCAGGGTTCCAAGCCTGGGATCTGATCCATGCCTATGCAGAAGCAAGCCCCATTGAATTCAATGGGGGGGGGCTACATCACAGGTATAAAAATGCATCTCAAAATCAATCACTCCACAGACATGAAACATGTCGAGAAGGGGGGGCGCCTTTCTCGCTCTCCTCCCCGTGCGCAACCCCATTGCCTGTTGAGCCAGAAGCGAGTCCTACCGCTCCCAGCATCCCCCAGCCAGCCGTGCATGCTGGGAGTTGTAGGACTTGTCCCCCCCACACACCCATGCACGCGGGATTGCACCCTCGGGCAGACCCCGGCCAGGCGCGAGGCGGCCGTCTTGGGAGGGGGGGTCCCCGGCTACCCCACCCCAGGCTCGCGAGGAGGCGGAGGAGGCGGAGGAGACGTGCCCGGGAGCGCAGCAGCCCGACCGCCCGACCGCCCCGGGCCCCCACGTGCAGGTCTCCCGGCTGATGCAACCTTCGGAGCCGGAGCAAAGGCAGGCGGGCGGCGACTCACCTGGTACTCCATCCTGGGCGCGCGGGCCGGGCGGGCGCTGAGGGTCCGGCGGGCGCCCGCAGGGGGCGGCGGCAGGAGCCGCTGCAGCAGCGCCAGGCGCAGAGCCCGCAGCCGGCGCGAGCCCATGGCAAGCGCCTCCCCCCGCCCTGGCCCACGCGCTCGCTCGCCCGCTCTCTCCCTCCCCTCCCCTCTCTCTCTCTCTCTCTCTCTCTCGCGCGCGCGCGCTACCCGAGCCCGTCCATCAGTCCGCCTCTGACGCAACCCGGCCGGGCGGCTGCGGTGCGCGTGCGCAGGGAGCCGGCCCAGCCATCTTGGGGAATGGCAAAGACGTGGGGCGATTCTTGGTCTCGGTCTTTCACAAACACCCCCCCCCCCCAAAAAAAAAAACACTGACCAAACGTAAAGACGAAAGGCTAGAGCGGCCTTGCCTCCCCACAACGTGGTGCCCTCAGGATGCTGTGTGACTGCAGCTCCCATTAGCCCCAGCTGGCAGGGGTAAAAGACCCTTCAGAAATGTTGGACTTCAGCTCCCATTAGCCCCAGCTGGCAGGGGTAAAAGACCCTTCAGAAATGTTGGACTTCAGTTCCCATTAGCCCCAGCTAGCAAGGGTAACAGACCCTTCAGAAATGTTCGACTTCAACTCCCATTAACCCCAGCTAACATGGGTAAGAGTAAAGACCCTTCAGATTCTGTGGACTTCAATTCCTATCAACCCCAGATGGCATGGGTGAGGGTCAGGACCTTCCAGGTGTTTTGGACTTCAATTCCCATCAGTCCCAGCTAGCATAGGCAAGAATGCTGAAGGGTTGGTGCCATCCAGATGTCAACTCCCAGCATCCCCGACCATTGGCCATGCTGGCTGCACCTGATGGGACTTGAAGTACAAAACGTATGGAGGGATCACGATTGAGGAAAGCGCTACTATACAGTCAAGATCAAGTCGACGTGTTCTGGAAATGCAAACGATGACACTTTAAAATCTATATTAGAGCAATATATTTATTATGCCAATGTCACACAGTAGTGTGCAAGCTTTTATGTTCTGCAGAACTCTTCATCAGGATGGTAAACAAAGAAATGAGATGGGTGGGGATAGAGGAAAAAGTGTCCTCAGAATCCCTGAATATCAGTTGCTGGGGAACATGGGTGGGAGGGTGCTGTTGCACTCCCGTCCTGCTTGTGGGTTTTCCATGGGCAGCTGGTTGGCCACTGTGTGAATAGAATGCTGGACTAGATGGACCCTTGGTCTGATCCAGCAGGGATCTTGCAATGTACTATATTATTACTATAACTAGATATATAGTTATATACTGCTTACCATATGTAAAAAGTATCTCTAAGCATTCCAGTTAAGCTCAGAGTACTGGGGTGGTGATAGTCCAGATAAGAAAGAACACGTGCATTTGTTACATTTACATCCTGCCTTTTCCTCCAAGGAACCCAAAGCGGCATACATAATCTTCCTCCTCTCCATTTTATCCTTACAACAACCTTGTGAGGTAGGTTAATGTGTATGGCCCTGTTCAGACGACACGCGAAACCATGCTGCTTAACCACAAAATGGTTAACAGAATGCATTCCATTAACCATTTTGTAGTTAAGCAGCATGGTTTAGCGTGTCGTCTGAACGGGGCCAATATAATCTAAATAAAATATATTAACATCCTCCCCCCACTGCCAGTCAGAAGCAGCCTAAGGTCTTCCAACTACCTGCCCTAAAATATGGCGCCCAATGCCCAACAGTCGGGAGGGTCTATAATTCAGTGGTACAATCCCTGCTTTGTAAGGAGGTCCTGGACTACTCTACGCGCACACACACACACGGCCTGGAATCCTGAAGAGCCGTTGCTGCCAGTCAGTGTCAACAGTACTGGGTTAGATGGATCAAGGGTTTGACCCGAGATAAGGTAGCGCACCACATTCTAAAGCATCTCCCAGCAATGTCCAACAAACCAGACTCCGTTTTCAAAGGCAGCCCCTGACCTAGACAACATTGCACGAACCCATTCTGGCGATGGCTAACTGAACTCGGAGTCCCTCCCAAAACGTACGCGTGATTTCCTTTTCTCACCCTTGCCTTGCCATGCGGTGCGCTCCATGCGCGCCACGCGCGCACCCGGCCCAAGAAGAGCACAAATGTACCTTGAACGTGTCTCGGATCTTTCTTCTTTCCATTATCAAGCGCCAGACGGACCGCTCGTCCGTGCCCTGTGGCAAAATGTGCAGAAATGCTTTGGGCTGGTTCCTGAGGCTCAGTTAAACAACAACCGGAGGCCACCGAAGGTCGCATTCTGCACCCAACAGCCCTCCCCTCTCTCCCCTCCCCACGACATTTTGTTTGGTTAAGATTGTGAAGCCGCAGCCTCCAACCGGCCTGGGTGTGCGGTTTCATCTGCTTGCGTTGCGCCAACTAGGAGGGAACCCTCGCACTGAAGGGAGCAAACATGCTACTAGTCCTGATGGCTCTATGTTACCAGCAGTCTCAGCGGTGGGATGCCCAGGTACACCAGTCGCTGGGGGACATGTGGCAATTAAAGCTGCAAGCCTAGGCATGCTTAGACAGGAAAAAGTCCTAAAACTCCCCCGCCCCGCCCCCCCACATGCCCCAGCCAAAGATGTCCTGGGGCATGCTGGGAGTTGTAGGACTTTTTTCTGTCTGGCTAGGGCATGCTGGGAGTTGTAGGACTTTTTCTGCCTGGTTAGGGCATGCTGGGAGTTGTAGAACTTTTTTCTGTCTGGCTAGGGCATGCTGGGAGTTGTAGGACTTTTTTCTGCCTGGCTAGGGCATGCTGGGAGTTGTAGAACTTTTTCTTCTTCCTTTTTTTGCCTGGATGGGAGTTGTAGGACTTTTTTCTGCCTGGCTAGGGCATGTGGGGAGTTGTAAGGCTTTTTCTGTCTGGCTAGGACATGCTGGGAGTTGTAGGACTTTTTTTCTGCCTGCCTAAGGCATGCTGGGAGTTGTAGGACTTTTTTCAGCCTGTCTAGGGTATGCTGGTAGTTGTAGCATTTTTTTCTGTCTAAACATGTACAGGATTGTGACCTAAATCTCTTGACAGTAACTAAACCTCAAGAGAGGCATTTTAATATTTTATTAAAATATGAGGTTGGGGGAATGTCAGAAAAGTCAGAAAACTGCCCAAGATCAGTGATTGGAAGAAAGGGGATGCTATTTGGACAACTGGAGGATCAGACTGGGACCCAGGAGGTCTGGATCTGACCTTAGGCATCCCACCCCTGACTTATTTGAAAGACCGGTGATTCTGGTCTGTCAGGACAGACTCTGATTCTCCACATTTCCAGCCAAGGCAGGCATGTGGGCAGTTCAGACACTGCTCAGCTCCTCGCCCCAAGGGACATAGGCCAGGCAGACTGCCCTCTCGTTCATGAGGATCAACTACGTCCACCCCACTCCTGACCGGAGCAGCATTTATTCCTTTGTTAAGTTTTATCACGGTGGCGTACGCCATTGTCCCATTTTCTCCCCACAATCCTGCGAGGTAGGTTAGGCATCAAGGAGAGAGGCAGTTTGAAACTGGTCCAAAGTCATCCAATGGGGGAGGGGGGATTTGAACTCGGATCTTCCCAGATCTTGTCTGACAACAAACAGCTACACACCACTGTAAAACTCTGTAAGCTAACCAATCAAGAGAGTCAGACACAGTACAAGATGTTAAAGCAATTATTTTAATTACAGTTTACAGCATTCTTCATAGTGCTGTTTTTTTTAAAAAAAGACAGAACATGATGAGGTTCAATATGGATAATTCTCCCACCTGCATCCAGAACATCCAGGTCTTCCCAGAGTGGGAAAGAAAGAGAGCCCTTCCCATGTATTCTAGGTCCAAGAAAGTGAATATTTACTTCTGCTGCTAGTAGCAAGGGGGGGGGGGGGAGGTCTCCAGACCTCAGATTCCACCAAGAAAAGCAGAAAAGAGGGACCCCAGAAGGCACAGCAGCAAAGATGAAGGGCCCATCGTACGGTGACTCCAGAGACAGGAGATTGGCATAGGGATCTGGATTTAACAATACTTACATGAGACCAGCCTTCCCCAACTTGCTGATTTCCAGATGTGCTGGACTGCAGCTCCCAGCATCCCCAGCCAGCGAATGCTGGGAGCTGCAGCGCACACCTGGAGGGCACCAGGTTGGGGGAGGCCAGGGAGCAGACCGGCTGAAATCCATAGGACTCAAGTCACAACGGGCACAAACGTCGTGGATTTGAACGGGTCGCTTGAAGCATGCTGAAATCCGGCAAGCAACCCAGGAAAGGCGGAGCCCTCGTTCCCTCCTGCCACCGAAGGAGGACTACGGGTTAGTCAGCAAAAGTGGCAGAATCTGTCAGCGGGGCCCAATCAATCACGTCATATGGGTGGATGGACCCCACATAACAAGATCCAAGGCCGTTCGCCTGTTCTTCGACTGAGGGCTGCGCCCGCTCGGCCACTCCCCATCTCATGCACTGCAATGCCACAGGGCGGTGCGTGACTTCATATGCGCACCCCACCTGTCAACCCGCTACAGCTTCCCCCCGCCCCCATTGGGGCAAGCGATGGGATGGCCCAGGGGCGGGGGGGATGGACATGCAAAGGCTAACCCACTTGCTTGGCAGAACTACAGCTTGAGAAATCAAGGCAGCTACTACAGCTCCCTAAGCGTTCGAAGAGAGCGTTTCAGTAGTTCCGAAAAGCAGCAATTCACCGACTCTGCTGTCAGGCACAATTCTGCAGAGCCTTTGTGCATTTCCAGTTTATCTAGCCCTGCAACTCTCGGATACCGGCTTTTTCATAGGAGAGTCAGAAGCGGACAAAACGAACTGAGCCGTCGCATACACTTTTTTTTTTTTTTTTTGGATAAGTCAGTACTTTAAAGTAACGTGTGGATCTCTCTCTTCCTCCGCTGAACCAACGGCCATCAGAACACTCTGTCAAACTCTGTCTGATTGGTCGCAGCTGGATTCCTGCCCTGATTGGCCGGTTGCTGCGGCATGTGTCCGCCCCTCCTCCTGGGCGGGGCTAGGTACTCGAACATGGATTGGTTATGGGTGGAGAGCATGTTCTTGAGGTCAGAGGGCATCGGGTCAGACCAGAAGAAGTCGTGATTGAGGGCGTCGTCGCTGTCTATCCTTTGGGCCGGATCCAACACCAGCAGTTTATCTATGAGATCCAAAGCGTACGGATCTTTGACGTAGGCCTTCAGTCGCTCCTTCACCTTGCGCTTTTGCCCTTTGGGCAGGTCCAACTTCTGGTAGAGTTCACATTTATCCACAGTTGGCCAGACCTAAAAAATTATCAGCAGGAGATTAAATCCAATGAGAGGGGAGAGAGGGAAGGAGAGAGCGCCAGTTCGGATTCAAAACACTACGAAGTTCTCCATTTCTTTGTTTATTTAAACCTACTTCAGGAAGGAAATAAAAATGGTAAACAAATAAAAATGGTAAACTACTGCAATGTGTTGTACGTGGGGCTACCCTTGAAGACTGCCTGGTAAGGGCAGTTAGTTTGAAATACAGCTGCTCAACGGGCATTGGAAATCACATCGTGGCAACCGTTTAAGTGGCTGGGCTGGCTCCTGATTCCAGGCACAATTCAAGGTGCTGATGCATACTGTCAAGTCTAAGATGGCTGGGGCCAGGATATTTCAGGCTCATCCGCCTTCTTATGAGCCTCGTGTGGCGCAGAGCGGTAAAGCAGCAGTTTCTGCAGCTGAAACTCTCCCCACTGCCTGAGTTCGATCCCAGCGGAAGCTGCTTTCAGGCAGCCGGCTCGGGGTCGACTCAGCCTTCCATCCGCACGAGGTCGGTAAAATGAGTACCCAGCTAGCTGGGGGAAAGGGAATCATGGCCGGGGAAGGCAACGGCAAACCACCCCGCTATAAGGCCTGCCAAGAAAACGTCAGCGAAAGCTGGCGTCCCTCCAAGAGTCAGTAATGACTCAGTGCTTGCATGAGAAGTTCCTTTCCTTTTCCTTCCGCCTTCTTATCAGTCGTCTGATTAATACAATAGTCTTTGGAGACTCCTCCAGAAACCCGGCTATGTGAAGGCAAGACAGGGGACAAAGAGAAGCAGGCCTTCTAACTGCCCCCCCAAGGAAGGTTTGCCTGGCACCCACTTTTGAAACCTTTCCGCCAGCAGGTACGGAAAGGTATCAAAAGAACTTGTTTCCCCGCAGAACTTTTTCAAATACTTTTTATTCCTACTGGAATTGCTTCTACGCCACTTTTACGTGCTGTTTTTACTAGTCGTCGGCTCGAATGTTGCTGCATGATTATGTTTTTAACGGGACGTAATCCGTCTTACGCAGCACAATCTGTCTTGACTCAGAAGTTATGCGCTACCAGAATTGAAGCCTTCGTGCTGTGAAACCAACCTGAGAAACTAGAATAAATAAAAGGGCAGGGATATAAGCAGGGACAGTGCCGAGGGTAGGCATGTTGGGGCATGGGCCGAGGGCCCCGCCCCCCATAGCAGGGGCCCACTAGTAAGAGCCCCCTGGAGCTGCTGTTCCTCCTCTTCACCCTGGCAACCTGTTTGTTCACCTGCCTCTTGCTCTGGTCCAGGTGACGGTGGTGTTATAAAGCAAGGAGCTGTAGCTGACACAGCCTACTGGCTCTCTGCCCGGCAAGCAAGCAGGTGGTAGTAAGGAAGAGAAAAAGTATCAGCTGGCAAGAATGCTGGAAAGAAGGCAGAATCACCGGGGGCCTTCTGCCTAAGGAAGGGGCCTCCAAAACCCACATATAAAGCTCACAATAAAAGTAATCATTTTAAAACCTTAACTACCAATCAAGTCATTAAATCCACCCCTGGTCCAGAGGCTCAGGGCAGGTTGACAATAAGGTAAGCCAGCGGTTTAAAAGCACCCCCCTTCTAACCCTGAAACGCCCAATGCCATGGCTTACTAAATACGCTCATGGCAGGGTCCCCAAAAACCCGTTTCCAACTTCAGTTCCCCAGATGTTGACTACAACTCCCATCATCCCCGACCATTAGCCACACTGGTTGAGGATCGTGTGAGTCGTAGTCCAGCATCATCTGGGACTCACGGTTGGGAACAGCTGCTTTAAGGAAGCAACAAGCTCCTTGAACGGAGCTCGGAAGTAAACCGTGAACTATTGTCAACCTTTGAAAACACCCAGCAATCCCACTGAAAACCCTGACGGCTGTGGTTTGAATTAAGTGCAGCTTCCGAACTGTCTTCAAGGGCAGCCCCATGAATAAGACATTACAGTAGTCCATCCAGGTTATCTGAAAAACTGACTCCCCCCCCACACACACATGAACCTGTCGCACCGTTAAGATTTGCACTACAGGTGCCGTTCCGTGACCCATCATGAGTGAGTATTTCAACTCCTGGTTCCTGAGCCTCAAAAGCCCCAAGAACCTACCTCTGTGGTGATGGAGCCACACAGCTGGCTGATGAGGGTGAGTTGGTGCTGCTCCGTATTCCCTTGCATGATGGGGCTTCGAGTCCACATTTCAGCCATTATGCAGCCTGCCCCCCAGAGGTCGATGGGAGGGCCGTAATCTCGCTCCCCTAAACGGAAGAAACTCTCATTAATCTCGGTTAAACGGGACTGGCCAACTCAGTTCGAGAGCAAAGAGGCTCCAATTACCGTTGGTTACCAATTTGTTCCCAGGCTCAACTTAAAATGCCAGCGTTAACACTTCAAAGTCTGAAACAGGCCAGGATCAGGTTTAGTTAACGTTTAAGGCGCTGATATACTATGCATAATATTTATACCAGCCGACTAACAAGGCAAATTAAAAATGAAATGGTAACAAGGTGTATAATAAATTATGGAATTCACTACCACAAGATATGGTGATGGCCACCCATTTGGATGGCTTTATCATAGAATCATAGAATAGCAGAGCTGGAAGGGACCTACAAGGCCATCGAGTCCAACCCCCTGCTCAATGCAGGAATCCACCCTAAAGCATCCCTGACAGATGGTTGTCCAGCTGCCTCTTGAAGGCCTCTAGTGTGGGAGAGCCCACAACCTCCCTAGGTAACTGGTTCCATTGTCGCACTGCTCTAACAGTCAGGAAGTTTTTCCTGCTGTCCAGCTGGAATCTGGCTTCCTGTCACTTGAGCCCGTTATTCCGTGTCCTGCACTCTGGGAGGATCGAGAAGAGATCCTGGCCCTCCTCTGTGTGACAACCTTTTAAGTATTTGAAGAGTGCTCTCATGTCTCCCCTCAATCTTCACTTCTCCAGGCTAAACATAAAAAGGGGCTGGCTAAATCCCTGGAGGAGAAGGCTATCAATGGCTACTATCCCTGATGGCTATGTGCTACCTCCAGTATCAGAGGCAGTAAGCCTATTATACACCACTTGCTGGGGAACATGGGCGGGAGAGTGCTGTTGCACTCACGTCCTGCGTGTGGGTTCCCCACAGGCAGATGGTTCGCCACAGTGTGAACAGAGTGCTGGACTAGATGGACCTTTGGTCTGATCCAGCCTCAGGGCTCTTCTCATGTTCTTAAGTCCCCAAGGCCCATCTCAATGCCAGCGTCGAAGGGGCAAGGTGAAAGTCCATCAGAAGGAAGTTCCAAAGATTCCTGGCCTCCACTGAGAAGGCCCTGTCTTGGGTGCACGCCAACCACAGCAATTGTAATGGTAGACAAGCTAAAAGGACCCTTGTGGTGATTTGGTATTGAATGTTGTTCCCTGCCTCAATCCAAAGGGAGAGGTGGGTGAGGAATAAATAAATTTATTATTATTATTAATACCCAGGAGCAGCTCCGGAGGCCGATACCACAGGGTCACTACCCGGTTGGTGTAGCGGTTGGGCTGGCTGTTCTTCGCCAGGCTGAAAGCCCGAGCCAAGCCGAAGTCGGCCAGTTTCAGGACGCCGTCGCGGGTGATGAGCACGTTCGCCGCTTTCATGTCTCTGTGCAGGATCTGGGGAAGAAAACCGGGCAGATGATTAAAAAGGGAAAAAAGAAGCAACTGCATCATGGGAACTCACAGCTGCCGTTACCTATTTCAGCCTCCCCCAACCTGTTGCCCTCCAGATGTTTTGGACTACACATCTGGAGGACAACAGGTTGGGGAAGGCTGGTCTTCTTTCAGTCACACTGTCATGTTTGTCAGGACGCTCGTACTTTTGATGGGAGGCAAATGATGAGGCTTGCTAAGTAATCCACAAAGCTTTTATTAAGCAATAAACGTCTCCTCTACCTGAATAGAGTCTAACCTCTCGGAAACGTCCCCCTGGGCAAAACTATGCAAACTAAGCAAGACAATTGTCCGTTCAAGAAGAATAAGAAGCTACTTCTCAAATGCCCGTAACTTCAGAGAGCCTGGTGTGGGGGCAGGTTCCGGCGTAATCTCTCCGACCTTCTCACGCCTTCTTTTTGCTTCCGGCGGACCCTAACATCAGCTAGTTTATCAGGACACTCACTCCTGGAAGAAAACTCACTTCCCACTAAGTGTGTAGGATTTAGCCTTGAGGAGATAAGCTCTGGAGAGGGCTGACTCCCAGCTGGGGAATCGCCCGTGAGAGCTTCCTCCCCCACTGGTACAGGCTGGCCGGTGTCCGGCGCCGCGTCCTCCAGCTCTGAATCTGATTCTGATTGATCACCTGAAACACCTCCTCCCAAAACAGGGCCAGTAGGGTTAAACACGACACACACCAGGCACGCTGAAAGGGGAACCCTCGTGTGTGCCGTGAGGGGAGCAGCAGCGATTGCCCGCACCTTATTCCGGTGGATGTAGTAGAGGCCGTTCAAGAGCATCTGCATGACCTTCTTGATCTCCGAGAGTGTGAACTTGACGTGGGCGTTGCTGAGGAGGCCGGCCAGGTCGTGCTCACAGAAGTCGAAGACCAGGTAGATGCTGCCCTTGCAACGGTTGTACGGGGAGGCTGCAGGGAGAGAAAGAAAAGCGGTTGCAGTCTCCGGCCTCGAACGTTGCCCACCTACCACCCAACGCGAGGTGATGCATTGGGAGGACCTGATGGAAGGAAAAAGGGAGACGGAGGGCCCCTGGCTCCAGCCAAGGACACCCACAAAAATGCCCGAATTGGAAGTGCTCCCCGTCTCTCGCAAGCTGCCCCTCCTCTTGGAGCCACACTTCGCCCATAATTTAAAGACCCTGCACATGTTTCAAAGGGCAACTCCCACATAGCTGACCATTGGCCTTGACGAATTAGGGGCGCTGCAATCCAAAGCACCTAGAGGGCACCAGGTTGCTGCCGCCACTGCCCAGCTGAACACTCTGTTCCTTTCAGCTATGGCTTCGTTAGGGCCGCACCCCAATAAGAGACGTTTCGAAGCAGAACACACACACACACAGGTTGCTGTGATTTTGAGATGTTACAAAGCGTCCCCTCCCGCAAATTCTGCTATTTGGAAAAGAAGGAGAACGGGAGGGGTTTTTTGGCCTTGGAAAAGAACAGAAAAGCAAGATCCATCAGGACAGGAGGGGGGGAATCTAGAGTTCTGGGGGGCAGTTTTGCCCCCTTTGTGTGGGCCGCAGGGCGCCTGGGGGGGGAGCCAAACTCACCTTTTTGCTGCTTTAATTCAGCTGCTATGGATGCCCTTTGCCTACCACCTTCAAAACAGGAAAAATTGTAGGGGAGCAACGAGGTGCATGTGCAGCCTGCGTGTTGCCCACCCTGCATGAGAGTATTGATGCCTCGCACACCCTAACTAAAACGGCTGTTCTGACATCATCGTGCAAACAACTTTCTGGCCTGTTATTGCGTTCCGGTGGCCTTAATTCCTCAGGATTTCACACTTGCACATTCCAGAAGTAGCCTCAGGCGGAGAAGCGGAGACACCTCCACCATAAAATATTTTACACTTATTTCTAACCTTCCTGTTGAAGCCTGACGGAAGAAGAAATTATGGATGCCATACCCTTTTAAAGCTGGGAGGCCCCAAAAACCTCAATATTGTATAAGCCAACGTAAATCTTTCCGTCATCTTGGTGAGGACTTTGTTTAACATAATATTCATATAAAAATATTACCCATCGACACCCAACCCCCGCCTTTCCCTCACATTAAGGAGAAAAAAAGCCCATTTCTTTCCTTCTCTCAAAGTCTGGCACCTGAAAAATCTATGGATTTTGCGGGGAGAGGAAAAAACCCTTGCACATGCTGATCGGACGAGGATGGCGGAATTCAATATTGCAGCCCTAATTTCTTTCTTACCTTTGGTCCTGCAGATCTCAATGAGATTCACCACATTTTCATGCTTCAACAACTGGAGGATTTTGATTTCCCGCAGGGCTGTGATAGGGAACTAAAAAGAGAAGAAGTGGCTATTAAGAGGCCTTAACAAGCACCAGTGTTGCCTTCCCCAACATGGCAGCCCTAAGATCAGCTTCAGCCCGGGACAAGCAGCTTAGAGCACTACACTGGGAGGAAAAGGGATCATAAACGGTGTACGCACTGCAGTAGCTATTTCTATTTCTTACTTCCCTCTCTCAAGAACCTAGCCCCCAAGGTACATTACAAATTAATAAAGTAATCCACATACAAGAAAATACATTGACGCGCACACAGAAGTTTCTAGTCCTTATTATTCTGAAGGAGGACCCTGGCATAGAATCATAGAATAGTAGAGTTGGAAGGGGCCTTTAAGACCATCGAGTCCAACCCCCTGCTCAATGCAGGAATCCACCCTAAAGCATCCCTGACAGGCAGTTGTCCAGCTGCCTCTTGAATGCCTCTAGTGTGGGAGAGCCCACAACCTCCCTAGGTAACTGGTTCCATTGTCGTACCACTCTAACAGTCAGGAAGTTTTTCCTGTGACTATGATCCAGCAGGGCCCCTCCTTAGACAAGGAAGCCCAAGGAAGCCATATATCACCCCGCAACTTGACTTTTCTAGGTCTAAGTATTAACAGGAAAAGCCACAGAAGATGAGGAAGGCGGCATAAGAAAGGCAATGATTGGGCCTCTTGAAGGCCTCCAGGGTGGGAGAGCCCACCACCTCCCTAAGTCATTGGTTCCATTGTCGTACTGCTCTAACAGTCAGGAGGGTTTTCCTGATGTCCAGCCAGAATCTGGCTTCCTATCACTTGAGCCTATTTTTCCATGTCCTGCACTCTCGGATGATCGAGAAGAGATCCTAAACTAGTAAGCCTGTGTGTACCAGTGTCTGGGGGACATGGCTGGGAGAGTGCTGTTGCACCATGTCCTGCTTGTTCATCCCTGGTCGACGGCTGGTTGGCCACTGTGTGAACAGAGTGCTGGACTAGATGGACCCTTGGTCTGATCCAGCAAGGCTCTTCTTATGTTCTTAAGGGCGCATAGTTCACACAGCACCTAGTTAAACTATGGAAAGCTTCCACGCTTACAACGACCCCAACACACACACACCACAAACTTACCCCCTCTTTTTCATTCTCCATCAGCACTTTTTTCAGTGCCACTTTCTTGCCCGTCTGACGATGCTTTGCTTTGAACACTTCCCTGTAGAGAAGAGGGCAATGACATTAGAGTATTGCATCTAGTTCTGGGCACCACACTTCAAGAAGGATGCAGACAAGCTGGAGCGTGTTCAGAGGAGGGCAACCAAGGATGATCAGGGGTCTGGAAACAAAGCCCTATGAGCAGAGACTGAAAGAACTGGGCATGTTAAGCCTGGAGAAGAGAAGACTGAGGGGAGACATGAGAGCACTCTTCAAATACTTAAAAGGTTGTCACACAGAGGAGGGCCAGGATCTCTTCTCAATCATCTCAGAATGCAGGACACGGAATAACGGGCTCAAGTTACAGGAAGCCAGATTTCGGCTGGACATCAGGAAAAACGTCCTGACTGTTAGAGAGGTATGACAATGGGATCAATGAGCCAGGGAGGTGGTGGCCTCTCCCACACTAGAGGCTTTCAAGAGGCATCTGGACAACCATCTGTCAGGGATGCTGTAGGGTGGATTCCTGCATTGAGCAGGGGGTTGGACTCGATGGCCTTATAGGCCCCTTCCAACTCTACTATTCTATGACTAAGATTTCCTGAGGAGGAGAGAAGGGCGGGCTACCAAGGCAGAGAGGGCACTAGTCAGTTGACACTGCCACTGCACCCTTGGACACGAAGTAGCCAAGCGAAAACTAGGCTGGCTGAGACCGGATGCAAGGTTGAACCTCAGCTTGATTCAGCAGCGACTGAATGGAACATCCAGGCTCCAAAGCAATCCAAATCGGAATTCCTGTTGCTGGGAGACAAACAGTGGAGGTGGCCAGTTTGTGGGCTTCCCAGCGGCATCATAGAATCATAGAACAGCAGAGCTGGAAGGGGCCTACAAGGCCATCGAGTCCAACCCCCTGCTCAGGGCAGGAATCCACCCTAAAGCATCCCTGACAGATGGTTGTCCAGCTGCCTGTTGAAGGCCTCTAGTGTGGGAGAGCCCACAACCTCCCTAGGTAACTGGTTCCATTGTCGTACTGCTCTAACAGTCAGGAGGTTTTTCCTGATGGCTATGATCCAGCAGGGCCCCTTCTTAGACAAGGAAGCCCAAGGAAGCCATATATCACCCCGCAACATGACTTTTCTAGGTCTAAGTATTATCAGGAAAAGGCACAGAGGATGAGGAAGGCGGCATAAGAAAGGCAATGATTGGGGTGAGTCTATAAAGGAGGGGGAGATGAATCAGGGAGCCTGTAAAGGAGAAGGGAGGCTATAAAAGGAGGGATGGGACTGGAGGGGTTATAGAGGAGGTGAACAAGGAGAGCTTATAAGGGATCCTATAAAGGTGAAGAGGTATGTCCAGAAAACCTATAAAAGAGGGGGGGGATGAATCCGGGAGCCTATAAAAGAAGCAAGTGGGGGAGCCTTTATAAAGGAAAGGGGGTATGAAGGAAATGATGGGAGTGGGGGAGCCTATAAAGGAGATAAATAGAGGGAACTTAAAAGAGAGTACATAAAGGAGGAGATGAATCAGGGAGCCTATAAAGCAAGGAAATGAGGGAGCCTATAGGGGAGGTAAGTGGGACAGCCAATAAAGGTGAACTGGGGTGGGGTGCTATAAAAAGGAGGGATGGGATTGGAGGATGGGCTATAGAGGAAGTGAATGGGGAGAGCCCATGAAAGACAAAGGAGGCAACTTGGGAGCCTACAGTGGACAGCGGGAGGGGAGTGAGGGTTGGGATGGGGGGCTATAGAGGAGATGAACAGGGGGAGCACGTAGGGAAACCCATAAAGGAGGTGAGGTGATTGGGGGAGCCTATAAACGAAGGAGAGCCTATAAAGGGGGCAGATGAATAAGGGAACTTATAAAGGAGGGGGCTATAAAAGAAGGAATGGGTTTGGAGGGGGGCTAAAGAGGAGGTGAACAGAGAGCCTATAAGAGAGCTTCGGCTATTGGGCGGTTTAAAAATGTAATAAATAAAATAAAATAAATAAATAAATAAATAAGAGAGACATATGGGGGAGCCTACAGAGGAATGAGGGGCTAGAAAGGGAGGATTGGGGCCATAGAGGAGTTGAACTGGGTGAGCTCATATGGGAACCCATAAAGGAAGAGGGGTAAGTACGTTTGAAATACCGTATTCTCCCTTATGAGCCTGCCCGTGCTTTGAGATCTTCTGGAGAAGCCCTTCTTTCAGTCCCACCATCTTCACAGGTGTGCCTGGTGGGAACATGGGAGAGGGCCTTCTCGGTGGCTGCTCCAGTGCTTTGGAAGCTAGGCTGGCTCCCTCATTGATGGGCTTTCGGAAGCAGGCTAAAACTTTTTGTTCCAGCAGGCCTTTGGAGAATAATCTGGCCCTCCATCTATGTTAATGTCTTATAATTTTGTTGCGTATTTTAAACGTTTATGGTTTTGTTTCCCTCCCCCCCAATGTATGTTTTAAACTTTGTAAGGCCACCTTGAGGCCCAGCATTGGGCAAAAGGCGGGATACAAATAAATAATAATAATAATAAGTGGGAGGAGCCTATAAAAGAAGGGGAAGTCAATCAGGGAGCCTAGAAAGAGGGAGGCAAGTGGGGGAGCCTATGGAGGAAAGGGGAGCTATAAAGCGAGGGCTGGGGGGGAGCAGAGGTGGTGAAGGGGAGGCCTCATGAGGGAGCCTATCCAGGAGGAAGTGCAAGTGTGGGGAGCCTATGGAAGAGGGGGAGGTCAATCAGGGAGCCTACAAAGAGGGAGGCACATGGGGGAGCCTTTGGAGGAAAGGGGGGGCTATAAAGCGAGGGCTGGGGGGGAGCAGAGGTGGTGAAGGGGAGGCCTCATGAGGGAGCCTATCCAGGAGGAAGTGCAAGTGTGGGGAGCCTATGGAAGAGGGGGAGGTCAATCAGGGAGCCTACAAAGAGGGAGGCACATGGGGGAGCCTTTGGAGGAAAGGGGGGGCTATAAAGCGAGGGCTGGGGGGGAGCAGAGGTGGTGAAGGGGAGGCCTCATGAGGGAGCCTATCCAGGAGGAAGTGCAAGTGTGGGGAGCCTATGGAAGAGGAGGAGGTCAATCAGGGAGCCTGGAAAGAGGGAGGCACGTGGGGGAGCCTTTGGAGTAAAGGGGGGCTATAAAGCGAGGGCTCGGGGGGGGGGAAGGCAGAGATGGTGAAAGGGGGGCCTCATTGGGGAGCCTATCCGGGAGGAAGTGCAAGTGGGGGGAGCCTATGGAAGAGGGGGAGGTCAATCAGGGAGGGTGGAAAGAGGGAGGCACGTGGGAGAGCCTTTGGAGGAAAGGGGGGGTTGGGGGCCTGAGGGGAGGGGGAGGGGTTCCACAGAGGCGGTGGACGACTTAGGGGGCGCCCGCCCGCCCGCCCTCTCCCGCCCTGCCTCCCGGCGGGCCGGGGCCTTGCGCTCACCCGAAGGTGCCCTGCCCGATCTTGGCCAGCTTCTCGTACTTGGAGACCTCGTCGCAGTAGGGGCACTCCACCGTGTCGTACTGCTTGGCCATGGCGGAGCCGGCGCCCCCCGCGCTCTCTTCTGGCTGCCGCCGGCCTCCGTCCGAGGGGCGCAGGGGCGCGTTTCCGGCCGCGCTTCCGCCCGCACGCTCCATTTCCTCCTCCGACACGAAGCCCCGCGCGCACGCGCACGCGCCACTTCCGGGAAGCGCTGCCGCGGGCGTCGGCGGCGCGGGGCATGCCGGGAGATGTAGTTCAGAGAGGGAGGGAGGCGGGGCGGAGACAGCGCGGCGTGCTCCGGATGTGTTGGAGTACGAGTCCCATCAGTAACAAGCAAGTGCCGGGGATGATGGGATTTGTAGTCCAGGCAGGTTTTCTACCTGGCATTCCTCTCCTGCCAGGATTTCTCCTGTGTGCCTTTGCAAGACAGGCAGAAATTCAACAGGTGGAGAAAGAGCTAGAAGCAGCGTGGCTCGGATGCAGAGCACCTTGGATAGCACCTCCTGAAATCCAGAGCTGATTCACAGCCCCATTGACCTCGCAGCCACCAGCCTCCCCTGGAGAAATTCAACAGGTGAAGGAGAGCTACAAGATAGCAGAGACTGGGGAAAGATGCTCCTGTTGAATCGCTGCCTTCGAAAGCGAGGTTACCGGAGGAAGGTGCGGGGGACGTCTTGGTAGTTGATGGCGTCACATAAAGGACCCGCAAACTTCCATGAGCGGCCAGTCGCGAGCGTGCAATAAATCGCTTGTGTAGAGACTAGCGGGGTGGGGGGTGGGGAGAGGATCGTGAGGTTCCTATCTCTTCTCGATCGTCCCAGAGTGCAGGACACGGAATAATGGGCTCAACTTACAGGAAGCCAGATTCCGGCTGGACATCAGGAAAAATCTCCTGACTGTTAGAGCAGTACGACAATGGAACCAATGACCTAGGGAGGTTGTGGGCTCTCCCACCCTAGAGGCCTTCAAGAGGCAGCTGGACAACCATCTGTCAGGGATGCTTTAGGGTGGATTCCTGCCCTGAGCAGGGGGTTGGACTTGATGGCCTTGTAGGCCCCTTCCAACTCTGCTATTCTATGATCATGGGCTTTGTTTGCGGCCCTCTTTTATCACAAATTAATTAACCTATTGCCAGGAAGGCCATATGTCCTTGAATCCATACCCTCCACGGGGCAAGGGGGGAATTCCTCTTCAAGGAGCACATGCAGCAGGGCTGGCATCTCCAGCTCGTCTCTGGACAGAGCTGCGGGGGACTCGTGGGCATGACCCTTGTGCAGCCCGGTGCTCCGCTACGCCACTTCCCTGACCGTGCCGCTTCCTTTCTGGCTGGGCCCCTTCTGCTGATGTTTCCTCCCCACTTCATCAGCCCTTTCGGCAGACAAGATGCATAACAATGTCTTTCTTTGTGCTCTGGGAGCAAAGGAAGTCTGGGGGTTCCTGCTATTATCCAGCATCTGCCGTGCAGTGCCGCCATCACATACGAAAAAAGAACAACCCGGGCTGAGTGAAGAACTCCAGGCAGGCAGCCTGTGCCTTTTCATACTTAAGGATTATTATTATTATTATTATTTTATCTATTCATTTTTATTTATTTATTTCATTTATATCCCACCTTTTTTCCTCCAAGGAACCCAAGGCGACGTACATAATCCTCCTCCTCTCCATTTTATCCTCACAACAACCACCTTGTGAGGTAGGTTGGGCTGAGAGTCTGTGACTGGCCCAAAGTCACCCAGTGGGTTTCCATGGCCGAATGGGGACTAGAACCCGGATCTCCCGACTCCCAGTCCAACATCTTAGCCACTACACCACACTGGCTCTATTATTATTATTATTATTATTATTATTATTATTATTATTATTATTTACATTTATATACCACCACATAGCTGACGCTCTCTGGGCAGTTTACAAAGATTAAAACCTCAAACCTTAAAAAGACAATATATGAATTTTAAAAGCATAAAAACAGATTACATACCAGGACAGGCAATATCTATTTAAAACAACTATTCTGGGGTCAGTTAAAAACTCAACATATGCTGTTAAATGCCTGGGAGAAGAGAAAAGTCTTGACTTAGCGCCGAAAATATAACAATGTTGGTGCCAGGTGAGCCTCGTCGGGGAGATAATTCCATAATTGGCGGGCCACCACTGAAAAGGCCCTCTCCCTTGATGCCATCCTCAGAGCTTCCCTTGGAGTAGGCACCCAGCGTAGTATACGGATAGCTTCATGTCGGGAGAGGCGTTCTGTCAGGTATTGTGGTCCCATGAGAACTTCTGACAAAGGTAAGCTTGCAGAGACATTGACATTCTCAAACTAATTCCTAATAATTCTACCTGTCTTCAACTAGGCCTCCGGCCTAGTTGGAGACCTACACCTGACATCAAAACAGGCCTAGAACTCCCAGCATGCCCCAGCCAGTCATGGGAGCCACCACTTAAAAGTCTCTCTTCCTGTTCAGCATCTGCCTTCGATGACGGGGCACCCAGAGTAGAGCCCCAGACGTATTAAGCCTTCTTATTTAAACTTTTAGATTTAACGGCTGCTTTTCTCTGTTTCACATTGTATTTCCTCCAAGGCTGTTCATTCTTGTTTGTTTTTTGTGTCCTGCGTTTTTATTCTTTTCGCTTTGTGATCCGCCCAGTGCAGCTTTGAGACTGGGCAGGTTAAAAATAAAACGAATAAATACGCCAAAGCACCACGGGCCGACACAGCATTTAGAGCACGGAGCAGCGGGTCACGCTTCGGCTGAACCCCTCCCAAATTAAGATGGCTTCCTCTAATTTCAGAGGAAGCCGGGTTTAATCTGTAAGGGCCTCAGACCCACACATGCGCTCCGTTGTGGTTCTGTGACCGGATGCGGGGGGGATTTCCCCCTTGCCCGCATGTTCTTGCTGCAATCGGCTGATCAAACGACTGCTTGCAATGCTCATTTTGGGGGCGTGCTCCGTGTTTTTGATGTGCTGCCTTTTTTTTTCTTTTTTTTGGTGCTCCTTTTAAAACGTTGTGATATGGATTCTCCGTGCACAAGGTCCCACCATGAACTGGAGTTTTCACATGTGTGCATTTTCTCCTGTCGTTCACAGCATGCCTGTGCACATTTTCCAAATACACCTCTCTTTCTTTCTTTTTTAACATGCATTTCTCAAATATATACGTTTTTGGACACTTTGGGGGGGGGGGTTCTACAAAATTGGTACAGTCTGAGTTTATGAAGAACAGGGATACTTCCAGATGAGGCTTTTATTATGCAATCGTCCTGCCTCATTCATGGAATTTTACAGGGACGACAAATTTTGAAGACGACAAGCATCTTCAACTTGCAACCCTCCCGTTTCTACATCACTTTTTCCATCTCTTTTTCTTTCCACAACAAATCAGTTAGGGGAGAAGAGATATGAAATAGCGACACAATATCTTTTGAATGGCAGCGCGAGGAGCCCTCCATCCGGAAACACCCTAGATATCCGTTTAGATTAGTTAAAATACAGAAGTTTTTCGGTCAGCTTTTAAAGCCCTACATGGTTTGGGTCCAGGTTACCTGTGGGATCGCCTTCTCCCGTACAATCCGCCCTGCACACTCAGGTCCTCTGGGAAGAATCCACTTCAGCTAGCAAAAACTAGATTAACAACTGTTACCCAGAGGACCTTCTCTTCTGCTGCTCCCAGACTGTGGAATGGCCTGCCGGAGGAGATTCGTCAACTTAAACAGTCTTTCCAAGTTTAAGAAAGCCATGATCTCTTCCGGAAGGCCTACCCAGATGAATTTTAAGATGTCCAATTGTTATTTTAATCTTGTATCAGTTTTATATGTTTTTAAAATCAGTTTCATGCAATTTATGGTGTGTGTTTTTTATTTAATGTTGTTCCCCGCCTCAATCCAGAGGGAGCGGTGGGGAAGAAATAAATAAATAGATGATGATGATGATGATAATGAAGAGTTTTTCTTTGACCATGTTATCACACTGACTGGATTCACACAGAATGCCACCCCAAGCTTGGTTGTTTTCTGGAGGGAGGAAGCAGCAGCCAGGCACCTCTCCACCGTGCCTGGGTCCAGCTCCAGCTCAGAGCCCCCTCCCTCCTGCTGTCAACTGTAACTGCTGAACTTTGCAATTAAGATTGTAGTGCCTGAATTTGCTTTCCTTTTCCCCCTCCTCCTCCTCCCTCCCAATCCCCATTCCTTTTGTGTCATGTCTTTTAGATTGTAAGCCTGTGGGCAGGGACGGTCAAGAAATACTTTTGTAAGCTGCCGTGAGAGGCTTTTTTGGCTGAATGGCGGCATAAAAACCCTTAAATAAATAAATAAATAAAACCCCACAGTGGGTTAGTGTGTCATCTGAACCAGGACTGGTTTTATCAGGGTGGATTGCTTTTCCCAAAAACATAAAAACAAAATACAATAATAATAACCAGGATGATCAGAGGTCTGGAAACAAAGCCCTATGAAGAGAGACTGAAAGAACTGGGCATGTTTAGCCTGGAGAAGAGAAGATTGAGGGGAGACATGAGAGCACCCTTCAAATACTTAAAAGGTTGTCACACAGAGGAGGGCCAGGATCCCTTCTCGATCCTCCCAGAGTGCAGGACACGGAATAACGGACTCAAGTTAAAGGAAGCCAGATTCCAGCTGGACATCAGGAAAAACTTCCTGACTGTTAGAGCAGTACGACAATGGAACCAGTTACCTAGGGAGGTTGTGGGCTCTCCCACCCTAGAGGCCTTCAAGAGGCAGCTGGACAACCACCTGTCAAGGATTCTTTAGGGTGGATTCCTGCATTGAGCAGGGGGTTGGACTCGATGGCCTTGTAGGCCCCTTCCAACTCTGCTATTCTATGATTCTACGAATAATGGGTCCGTTTGTGATCATCAAACAGGGCTAGGAAAATGCAAAGAATAAAAATCCTGGTCCTGTTTTTGTGCTATTTTTTAAAAAACAAAACGGGATCAGGAACATGATCGGAATAGGGACAGGAGCATGGCAGCAGATAGGATAGTTTCTGCAGCCTAGTCCCCTGGGATGCTGGGTAGTGGACCGGGGGTGGGGAGTGGATGCATGTGGATGCAATGTGGATGGTCCCCTGGATCAACTGTCAGGTGCACAAACCTTGCCCTGTGGATTCATGGAATCATAGAATAGTAGAGTTGAAAGGGGCCTATAAGGCCATCGAGTCCAACCCCCTGCTCAATGCAGGAATCCCCCCTAAAGCATCCCTGACAGGCAGTTGTCCAGCTGCCTCTTGAATGCCTCTAGTGTGGGAGAGCCCACAACCTCCCTAGGTAACTGGTTCCATTGTCGTACTGCTCTAACAGTCAGGAAGTTTTTCCTGATGTCCAGCCGGAATCTGGCTTCCTGTCACTTGAGCTCGTTATTCTGTGTCCTGCACTCTGCGATGATCAAGAAGAGATCCTGGCCCTCCTCTGTGTGGTAAAACAACCCACAGTGCGTGGCTAACTACCCACCATGGGTTGGCGTGTGGTGCAAACGCACCCATTGCAATGGCATGTAAATTTCCAATCGTTTATTTCTACAGCCTGGAATCTGATCACGAAAGGCGGGGGGGGGGGAGGTAAAGGGTGACCAGCAGCTCCGCCCTACATCCAAAGGGACAAGCCAGGCAGGAGCACGTGAAGCGGTGAGCATGGCCTTCTATTTTTCTTCTTTCGTGCCGCCGTTTTTGTTTTGCTTTTTTTAGAAACGTTGACGGTCAAACGGGGAAAGCAAAGGATGCTGTGGGTGATGGTGGGTTCAGGCCCGTGTTGTGCAACGAGAGAGGAAATGGGCGAGCAAAACAGAAAGCGAGAGAGGCGTGGGGAGGGTGTGGGAAAGGAACAGAGACTCAGCTCAGGAAGGCTCGATGAAAGTTGTACACATTTTGCAAGCTTCTCCTTCCAGCAGCGCCTCGCCAGAACTTGAAAGATGGCTGAAAGCCAGAAGAAAGGAGGGTTTAAGAGTAAGTAACATCTGCATGAGAACGGATCTGGTCCTTCTACGGCTTGTGCGATGTTGGCCTTCCCCTGGAATTGTAGGGGGTGGGTTGCCACCTTTTTCCCCGGCCAGGGCTCCTCTCTTTTTGACAAGCGCATGACGTGTAGAAAATCAACAAGAGAAGCTTTTGCGTGCTAGGGCCAGCTGTGCCCATGGAGTTTCTGTCTGTAAGGCAGCTGTCAAAGGCGCAGGAGCCCCGAAGAGGGGGGAAAGGTGGCAACCTCCCTCCGGGGCCTGTTGAGTGCATGCAGAGGTAAGAGGGAAGGTTACAACAGCTGGGATTGTTTAGCTTGGAAAAAAGGAGGCTAAGAGGAGACACGTTAGAGGTGTACAAGATTGTCATGGTGTGGAGAATGTGGACAGGGAGACATTTTTCTCCCTCTCTCAAAATGCTAGAACCCAAAGGGGTCATATTGTTAGAGGTTGTGGGCTCTCCCACACTAGAGGCATTCAAGAGGCAGCTGGACAACTAACTATATCCCATGAAGCTGATGGGTGGGAGATTCAGGACAGATCAAAGGAAGGACCTCTTCACACAGCGCAGAGTTAAACTATGGAACTCGCTACCACAAGATGTAGTGACGGCCACCAATTTGGATGGCTTTAAAAGGGGTTGGATAACTTCCTGGAGGAGAAGGCTATCCATGGCTACTAGCCCTGATGGTTATGTGCTGCTTCCAGTATCTGAGGCAGTAAGCCTGGGTGCACCAGTTGCTGGGGAACATGGGTGGGAGGGAGCTGTTGCACCATGTCCTGCTTTGTTGGTCCCTGGTCGACAGCTGGTTGGCCACTGTGGGAACGGAGTGCTGGACTAGATGGACCCTCGGTCTGACCCAGCCTCAGGGCTCTTCCTATGCATTTATGCTTATTAGGTATCACTATTCCTGTCGGGGCAAAAATCTGGCAGTCAGCGTGCTCCGCAAATCATTTATTATATTTTGCATTTGGATCATGTGGTGTTACCTTTCCTGGGCTTTGGGATGGGGTGAATTATATACGTTCGAATCCTTGGAACTGGAGCATTTACAAGCTAGTTGTCTGATCTCTTCTGGCAATTAAGGATGTTTCAACCTAGGACAGGGAGTGATCAACCTGAAGATCTCTGTAGGTTTAGGACTGTAACTCTCATAACTCCCAAACACAAGCAGCTGGAACAGCCCTGATCCGTTGCCACGCTTCTATCCACAGGGCCACGTTTCCTTCAAAATGTAAGTGTCACTCTTTGAACAGAGTGCTGGACTAGATGGACTCTTGGTCTGATCCAGCAGGGCTCTTCTTAAGTTCTTCTGCTCAAATCACGCTTTAAAACAACAACAACACTACAGGGCTGTCTTCACAGCACCAAGTTGGTGCCACCTTTCACCAAAACCCCACGGTTTCCATTACCTGGGGTGGTGTTGGGTAATCCCAATGCTAAGAAACAACAGTGTGATGTGACTGCAAAATAAGCAAATGCTATTTTGGGCTGCATTAATACAAGTATAGCTCCCAAATTGCGCGACGTACTGGTTCCCCTTTATTCGGCCCTGGTTAGGCCTCACCTTGAGTATTGCGTCCAGTTCTGGGCTCCACAATTCAAGAAGGATGCAGACAAGCTGGAGCGTGTTCAGAGGAGGGCAACCGGATGATCAGGGGTCTGGAAACAAAGCCCTATGAAGAGAGACTGAAAGAACTGGGCATGTTTAGCCTGGCGAAGAGAAGATTGAGGGGAGACATGATAGCACTCATCAAGAACTTGAAAGGTTGTCACACAGAGGAGGGCCAGGATCTCTTCTCGATCCTCCCAGAGTGCAGGACACGGAATAATGAGTTCAAGTTACAGGAAGCCAGATTCCAGCTGGACATCAGGAAAAACTTCCTGACTGTTAGAGCAGTACGACAATGGAATCAGTTACTTAGGGAGGTTGTGGGCTCTCCCACACTAGAGGCCTTCAAGAGGCAGCCTGACAACCATCTGTCAGGGATGCTTTATGGTGGATTCCTGCATTGAGCAGGGGGTTGGACTTGATGGCTTTAGAGGCTCCTTCCAACTCTGCTATTCTATGATTCTATGATTCTAAGCAAGCACGGGGTTTCCGGCAGTTTCTTCCTGGTTTCCTTCCACCAGGACCACCCCCCAGATTGGCCCCAGACCAAGGTCAGATGACGGGTTAGCTGTACTGACCTCGCTCCCACTGAAAAGGTCTGGGTATGTCTCCAGTTTTTTCAAAGCGCAGCTTCGTGGGAAAGCCCTGCAGTGGCCACAAATCTGCGGCTGCGTCATGTAACTGACACAGCGCAGATTCGCAGCCACTGTGAGGCTTTGGCCGTGTATAAACAGCCCCTGTGATTAACGTAATATATATTTGGCCCAGTCAGTCCTTGGACAAGGTGATGGACAGAGATAAGAGACAAAACAGCTTGCCTCATGAGACGTTGTCCTCTGTGTAGAAACTCTGGACGTGGCGTTCACAGCCATTGCTTTCCTTACAGCAACCTTGCAAAGCGGGCCTTTTTAAAATCATCCCCCCATTTTACAGATGGGAAGCCTGAGTCTGTAATAAGAGAGCAATTGACCCGAAGTCACCCCAAATGACTCCACGTGGCTGAATGGAGTAAAAATATCCAGGTCTCTCACAGGACCCTGCACTCTAAAGTCTCCCACACTGTTGATGTGTCCAAATATAGCTTCGAGAGAGAGCTGGGATACTCGTTACAGCGATATAACCAATTGTTCCCTGCAGTTGGGCCAAGCCAACTTCTTTCCAGCTGCTTGTGCTTCGCTGGGAATGTAGTGGGGCGGGGGGGAGAGAAAGAAGCAACAGTAGGTGTCCCTGGATGAGGGTGGGATGGCCTGGAAATTCCTTCCCAGCTTTCCCTGTGGGATTCGTTGTGTCTTCATTCCCCACACCCCTCCGCCTAGCAGTGCCCTGAACTCTCTTCAGGCATCGATTTAGACTTT
Organism: Elgaria multicarinata webbii; assembly: GCF_023053635.1. Lineage (NCBI taxonomy): Eukaryota > Metazoa > Chordata > Lepidosauria > Squamata > Anguidae > Elgaria > Elgaria multicarinata. The sequence continues at coordinate 5,017,846 of NC_086189.1, forward strand.
CCTCTTAACCACGTAGCTCTGGTATCTCTCCCATTAGAGTCCAGAGGCGGTTAGAAAGAATTGTACCATTTTGGAAAGCCGGTGCGAGAATCGCTCTTATTTATTTTTTAGCTGCTTTTTCCTACAAACAACCAGAAAATGCCCCACAGGTAGAAAACCAGCACAGTAAGGCACAGTGCTAGTTTTCTACTTGCAGAGAGTTTTTTTTAAAAAAAATATTTATATACCCATGAGAGAAGGAGTAAAAAGAGAGAGAGAGATTCCCTTCCTGCAATCTGAAGCGGCACAGGTCACACTGCAATGACCATGCTTGCTCAGAATAATAGGAGTTGTAGTCCAACATATTTGGAGAGCACCAGGTTGGGGAAGGCTGCTCTACCACCTCAGGATTCTAACAGGGACAGTAGTTCACCAGAGACAACAACAAAAAAACCCAGAAAATAAGGTATGTCCCTGATAAATAGGAATGATTTCAGCAGTGTATACAATTGTCTTAAAGTGTCTTGTGTATTCCCACATGCACCTTTTAGGGCAGCCTTTCAAATGTTTTGGACTACAATTCCCAGCATCCCTGGCTATTGGCCATGCTGATTGGAGCTGATGGACGTTGAAATCTAAAATTTCTGGAGAGCCCATTCAGGGCTTTATTTTCAAACGTGCAAAACTTGCACAAGACTGGGACAATCAGACCTGCAACGAAATGTTGCAGCGGGGGTTCCTAACAATGTCTTGTCCTTCGGCAAACCTTGGGGGTTCCCCCCAAGCCTGCTGACACCTCTTTCTTGTGTGTGGATGGTGCTGTTCCTCTCGGCCAGAGAAGGAACGGCCACAGGGAACTTGTTTTCGCTCTTTCCTGTCGGAAGGAACACCTATCAGAACTTTGAAACAAAGAACTGCTGCTATTTTTTCCTCCTCCTTTCCAATACCTTTTCCTTTTATGTTGTGTATTTTATATTGTAAGGGCTGTCTCATTATTAAAATTTGTAAACTGTTCTGAGAGCCTTTTGGTGGGGGAGCGAAGAGTGGAATAAAAATACTGTAAGGATGCAATCCTATGCATGCTTAGACAGAAAAAAAAATCCTACAGTTCTCAGCATGTCCCAGCCAGGCTGGCTGGTGTGAACGGACACAGGATCTTCTAGAATGTTCTCCCCTCAGAAAGTAACCGGCTCCTTGTTATTCTCCCCCCAGAGTTCTTTAAATTTAAACCTTTCGGGAGTTTGAGCAACCTTCCTCGGGCCTTCACCTTCCGCCGTGTCTCCGTCGCCCCCAGCACCCCAGAGACCCACAGCGGGGGTCTCCTGGCGCCCAACGGCTTCCTGGCACCCACCTTTCACAGCACGCAGGATGACTTGAACGCTGTACCCAAAAGCCCCTCGGGTTACGCCCGGTCATGCGACATGTACAGCCACATGGGGACCATGCCCAGGGCCGGCGGTGGGCGGTCGGGGAAGAAGGCCAAGAAGTCGGCCGAAGGGAAGACCCCGGCTGCTGCGGCACACACGATCCTGGAGTCCGGGGTGTCCGTGGTCCCCAAAAACGGCACTTCCACAGAGCAAGACTTGGCGCCATCCAAAGCCAAGCCCAGCCCGTCATGCTCTCAAACGACGGGGTCCGCCATTGTCAACAACGCTTCAGAATGCTTTCTTGAGGCCCGGCAGGCTTCGCCAGGCCCGAAAGTGAAGCCAAAGAAGAGTAAACGGGACCTTCTTCAGGCACCCGGGCAGGCCACTCTAGAGAGAGCGCAGGATGACTTGAGCACCATACCCAGAAGCCCCTCTGCTTACGCCCGGTCATGCGACACGTTCAGCCACATGGGGACTATGCCCAGAACCAGCACTGGGCAGTCGGGGAAGAAGGCCAAAAAGTCAGGCGAAGGAAAGACCCTGGCTACTGTGTCACTGGAGTCCGGAGGGAGAGTTGTGGTGGTCTCTGACCCCCCAAAAGAGACTTCCGCATCAAGTGACAGCACAGAGCAAGAGCCGTCGCCGTCCAAAGCCAACCCCGGTCCAGACTGCTCTCAAACAATGTGCCCCGTGGTGAACAATACTTCAGAATGCTTTCTTGAGGCCCGGCAGGCTTCGCTAGGCCCGAAAGAGAAGCCGAAGAGGAGTAAACGGGAGCTCCCTCAGATACCGGCTAGGCCCGCTTTGGAGAGTACGCGGGATGACTTGAACTCCACGCCCCAAACCCCGTCTCCGTACGCCCGCTCGTGCGATATGTACAGCCACACGGGGACGTTGCCGAGGGCCAAATCCGTGCCGACGGGGAGACAGGCCAGGGAGAAATCTCCAATGAGGAGTAAGCAGGTCTCCCTGCGGGCCACGGGGAAGGCGACCCGGGAAGGCAGGAATGAACCTGTCGCCAGGTGTGGTGAGCCCGTGGCCGCCGTGAAAATCCCTCAGGTGGACCCAGACCAAAGGTAAGGTCGAAACATCTGTCGCTGAAGAGCGGCATTTGAAAGGCCACACTTGCGTGGACGGTCCGGAGCAGTCTGGTTGCGCTTCTGTGAGGCAAAAAAGAAAAAGAAAGAGGCAATTTACCTGGCGTTGGATAGCTCAGTATGAAAGCTTCCTTTGAGCCTCCACCAAAATCTCTAGTCAGAGAGCAAGGTTCTAGTTTCTTTGCAGATGTTCACCTGCCTTTTGACGAGGATATTCTTACAAGTCCACATCCCAATCTTTCTTATGCGACCAAAATAGGTCTTAGCCAACATCATCAACATCAACAATAGACACACACCTCAAGGTACAATATAAAACAGAGTATTATAGTAGTTCGGTCACAATAATATATATTAATTACAGTTCTGTTCATTGATCAGGATATAAATTATAGCGGCCCATATCCCAAACCAGGCCATTGTCCTCTAATCTCGAGAAAGCTGCACAATTTCTTTTTTTTATCGTTCTGAGCTGTCTTGAGTCCCATTTCTTGGTAGAAAGGCAGAGTATAAATGAATTCAATATTTATTTATTTATTTATTTATTTCATTTATATCCTGCCTTTTTTCCTCCAAGGAACCCAAGGCAGCCTACATAATCCTCCTCCTGCTTTCCATTTTATCCTCACAACAACAACCCTGTGAGGTAGGTTGGGCTGAGAGTCAGTGACTGGCCCAAAGTCACCCAGTGGGGACTAGAACCCGGATCTCCTGATTCCCAGTCCAACACCTTAGCCACTACACCACACTAGCGCCCTTTCTCTCAAAAATAAATAACGTGCTAGTGCGCCATGCGGCACTACGGCGTCCGCAGGGTATGTGGCCAGGATTGTGGCCCACACAAAGGGCATGCTTCAATGGAATCCACTTGCCAGCCATTCTTGCAAAAAAAAACCAAAGCAGGGCTGCTACCACCTTGCCGTGGTACACATTGGCTTAAGTTGGCATCTGTCAGGGATGCTTTAGGGTGGATTCCTGCATTGAGCAGAGGGTTGGACTTGATGGCCTTGTAGGCCCCTTCCAACTCTGCTATTCTATGATTCTGTCTCTGCTTCTATCATCCAGGCCTGGCTCTTGAATTCTTCCCCTGGCGAAACTGTTCAGGATGCCTCTCAAATCAGACGGAGCGGGTACCCGTTAGGCACACTGTCACACACCCACACCCACCATTTGGGGTTTGTTTTCTCAGGCGGTTCATGTTATGGAAGCCACAGCGCAGGCTGCAGATGCCAAAAGCACGTTAAGGGGGAGGAATGTCTCTCAGCAACCGGCCTCCCGGCTCCTGGCTTCGCATTCCAGTGAAGGAAGGGAGGGAGAGGGGGACGCAGCTCTGGGGAGGAGAGACAGAGACCCAGAGGGAGGGACTCGTGTCGTGTCCGGTCCGTACTTCCAGAAGTTCAGAGCAGGCAAAGCTAGAGAGGCAGCAGGCGGCAGCAGCTGAAGGACCTGGGCGTCCGAGCCTGTTCACTTTCCAAGTGAGAGAAGGGGACGTCTGTTTTGCTCTCACGGTTCAGCCAGGTGGGAGAGATGACAATGGAGGTGGGCAGGCGATATCACACCCTGGACCACGTCAGGTAAGCGGGGCGGGTGCCCTTTTGCCAGCCATCTCTCAAAGGAAGAGACTTGGAGCGTAGGGCGTTTGCCTTCTACTGGGTCCTCCTAGCTGGTGATGTTCACGCTGACTCAAAGCCGCTGTCCTGGGTGGGTATGAGACAGGAGGTCTCTTTCCTAGCCCTACCTGGAGAATGAACCAGGAACCGTTGGTAGGCCAAACGTGAGCTCCACCACTGAGCTATGGCCCTTCACTTAAAGATATATCAAGGTTCTAGTCCTTATAGTTCAGGATAAAAAGCTGAATTCAATAGGAATGTAGGATGCTTGTCCATCTAAGTTCAGTCTTGCCTTCACTGATGGGTGGGTTTCAGGAGCTGTTTCCCAGACCTAACTGGAGGTGCCGGGACTGGAACGGCTCAGGTACAAACTTAATTTATGGTAGCGTAAACTTTCACTGGCAAGCGCCGGTTTCGTGAGATGTGTGTCTAGGATGTTGATGCTCCGGGCGAACTGCTCTCGAGGGTAGAGAGAAAGAGGCAATCCGCCGAGGGGCAAAAGGTCTAGGAGGAGCTGGGAGTCGGGGCAGAAATACAACCCGCTTCAAATCGAAGAGGTCCAGTTTAAAAAGACTGAGGCTGCAATCCTACTCCAATATCCCCCAGCCAGCCCTTCGGATGTGTCTACACGCTCTCCTAGTTTGGTCGCTTATGTGCGAAACTGCCAGAGTTTGGAAAGCGCGTCATCGCGTAGTAAGAGAGGGCTTTGTGCAATCTTCCCCAACCTGGCTGGGGATTATGGGAGTTGTTGTCCAACACAGCTGAAGAGCCCCAAGTTGGCGATGGCTCGCTTTGTGATTTTTTAGATTTTTTAGATTCCACCACCACTTAGGTTCCCCCTCATAGGATGGGCACAGGATCCGTTTGGGCTGTGCCCGGACAATGTTCCGCTTGTGACGAATGGGATGAGATGAATGTCTTGAACAGATTCTTCGAAAGGACACATGCAGGGAGGTTCGGTTCACTCAAGTGTGCGAAATTCGGCTCTAGTGTTAAGCTGGGTTAGTATCAATATTGTTCATGGTAGCACTAAGGGACTGAAGTTTGGATAAACATAAAAACATTGGAAGTGCCCTGCTGGAGCAAACCAAGGGTCCGTCTAGTCCAGCACTCTGTTCACACTGTGGCCAACCAGCTGTTGACCAGGAACCCACAAGCAGGACATGGTGCAACAGCACCCTCCCACCCATGTTCCCCAGCAACTGGTGCATATAGCCGTACTGCCTCTGATGCTGGAGGGAGCACATAGCCATTAGGGCTAGTAGCCCTTGATAGCCTTCTCCTCCAGGAATTTATCTAGCTCCTTTTTAAAGCCATCCAAACGGGTGGCCATCAATTCATCTTTCATAGCGAATTCCATAGTTTAACTAAGCGCTGTGTGAAGACGTCCTTCCTTTGATCTGTCCTGAATCTCCCACCATTCAGCTTCATGGGATGACCCCTTTGGATTCTAGAATCATAGAATCATAGAATAGCAGAGTTGGAAGAGGCCTACAAGGCCATCGAGTCCAACCCCCTGCTCAATGCAGGAATCCACCCTAAAGCATCCCTGACAGATGGTTGTCCAGCTGCCTCTTGAAGGCCTCTAGTGTGGGAGAGCCCACAACCTCACCAGGCAAGTGATTCCATTGTCGTACTGCTCTAACAGTCAGGAAGTTTTTCCTGATGTCCAGCTGGAATCTGGCTTCCTTTAACTTGAGCCCGTTATTCCATGTCCTGCCATCTGGGAGGATCGAGAAGAGATCCTGGCCCTCCTCTGTGTGACAACCTTTTAAGTATTTGAAGAGTGCTCTCATGTCTCCCCTAGTATTATGAGAGAGGGAGAAAAATGTCTCCCATTCCACGCATGATTTATACACCTCTATCATGTCTTCCCTTAACTTTCTCTTTTCCAAGCTAAACAATCCCAGCCTATTCTCCACCCCAGGCATCATTTTGTACACCTCTATCCTGTCTCCCCTCAGCCTCCTCTTTTCCTAGCTAACCAATCCCAGCTGTTGTAACCTTCCTGCATAGGGGAGATGTTCCAGCCCCTTGCTCATTTTCGTTGCCCTTTTCTGCACTTTTCCCAGCTCTATAATATCCTTTTTTAGGTGTAGTGATCAAAACTTCACACAGTATTCCAAGTGTGGTCGCACCATAGATTTGTATCAAGGCAGTACGATCCTGGCAGTTTTATTCGCGATTCCTCATCTATCAATCACGTTTGTGCAGCCCAACGGCAACCAAATGGCCCTGATCCAGCCAAAGGTCGCCACAGCTAAGCTCCAGGGGAAAGCAGCTAACGTCATCCCCCTGGCTTTTGATACAGCTCTGAAACTTTTAGCTGGGAGGCGGCCAACGTTTTCCAACGGGGAAGCGGCGAGTCATCAAAGTGCTGAGTGATTCAAGCGCCGAAAGACCGTACGAAGCACATTTGTGAGTCAACGGGCCTCCTGCACACATCAATTTAGTTGTGTGGTGGGTTGACATGAGCAACCAGCATGTATAATTAAGCAGTGTCCCCACAACCAGCAGATCCATGTACGAAATCGCATGAAACTCCACATAGCTGCCCTCCGACCCTCCAGCCCCCAGGATTTCTACAGCAGGGGTGGATGTAGAAGGTAGATCTGCATTCCCAGAAAGATCTCTGGATGATCTCTGGATTTCTGAACTCCCAAATGTTTAACTCTTGATTCCCCTCCCACATCAAAATCATAGTGCTGAGATGAAGTAAAACCTGGAGCCCTAAACTCTCTGCCTGCCTTTGATCTACTTTGGGTGTGTGGGGGGGTATATTTTATTTCTTTCTAAAAGCTAGAAGTCTGCTAATCGGAGCCAGGTGCAAAGTGCTAAGCAAGGCAGCGGTGTCAATTACTTTCCGTACCCCGTGAGCCATAGACCGTATATACAAATCTGCGTCTGAGTTCCCATCAATCAGGGGTTTTAACAGAAAAGTCTCAAAGGGGCCAGTAGAGTGGCACAAAGTGAACCAATTAGTAGTCCCATTTTACAGATGGGGAACACTGAGGCTAAAAGAAGAAGTTGGCATGAGGCTAGCAGTGGCAGAGAGATTTTTATATACAAAAAGAAATAATAATTCAATTTTGCTTGCTATTGTTTTATCTACTAGGAGTCAGAAATCCCTTTCAATCTATTGCAAGTCACCCACAGATCTACCAGTAGATCCCTGATCTAACTTCTGCCCACCCCTGGTTGTCTTCTCTCTTGAGAAGTATCGTATTGCCTTTATATAAATCTATGGTGCGGCCATACTTGGAATACTGTGTACAGTTCTGGTCACACCTAAAAATAGATATTATACAACTGGAGAAAGTGCAGAAATGGGCAACTCAAATGATTCAGGGGCTGGAGCATCTCCCCTAGGAGGGAAGGTTACAACAGCTGGGAGTGTTAGCTAGGAAAAGAGGAGGCTAAGGGGAGACATGAGGGAGGTGTACAAAATGATGCCTGGGGTGGAGAATGTGGATAGGGAGACATTTTTCTCCCTCTCCCATAATACTAGAACCCAAAGGGGTCCTCCCATGAAGCTGATTGGTGGGAGATTCAGGACAAGTAAAAGGAAGGACTTCTTCACACAGCACATACGGTAGTTAAATTATGGAATTCACTCCTGCAAGGTAGTGACGGCCACCAATTTGGATGGCTTTAAAGGGGGTTGGATAAATTCCTGGCGGAGAAGGCTATCAAAGGCTGCTAGTCCTCATGGTTCTATGCTACCTCCAGTATCCGAGGCAGAAAGCCTGTGTGCACCAGCTGCTGGGGAACATGGGTGGGAGGGTGCTGTTGCACCGTGTCCTGCTTAAGGGTTCCTGGTTGACGGCTAGTTGGCTACTGTGTGAACAGAATGTCCTGGTGGACACCTGCTTGGCCACTGTGTGAACAGAGTACTGGACTAGATGGACCCTTGGTCTGATCCAGCAGGGCTCTTCTGATGTTCTTGCCTTCTTATGACATGCCTGGTGTGGAGCGTGTGGATGGGCAGACATTTTTCTCCCTCTTCCATAATACTGGGACCCACTGAGGTCATATCCCACGGAGCTGATTGATGGGAGATTCAGGACCGATCAAAGGAAGGTCTTCTTCACACAGCGCAGAGTTGAACTATGGAATTTGGACCCAGTCACAGAGTTCCCATCTGCCCCCTCCTTCAGAATTCCCTCTTCCCTCTGAATTTAGCTGCAATCCTCACAGTAGCTTAGGTGGGACGTGGGCGAGGGTTCCCAGAAAAAGTGTATTGTAATGAGCTATCCCTGTTGTAACACCGGGGGTGTGTGTGTGTGGTTGCTCTTGAACGGGCAATTAAGGCCCCAGACTTTTTCCAAAGACCTGCTTGGGGATGTGTGAAAATGGCTAGCGCTGGGTGCGTTGATTCGGAGCAACACAGCTGCTTGCATTTTTAGCCTCTCCTTTGGGCGTGTGGCTGCAAGGACGGTCATGAAGAGCATCTGCATTTCAAAATTTACTACCACGTGCGCCCAGTCGCGCTTTCACTAAACAAACAAATAAATCCCTCCCCTGTGATGCCACGGTCCCAATCCGGCTTGCCCTCCCCACCAGCTATTTTTATTTTATTTTTTTTTAAATGGCCACAGACGTGCTCTCTGTGAATCATGCTGCATCTGCATTTGGCCCTAAGAAAGGATCCTCTTGTATTCTATTCCACGGATGGTGTCCCAGCTCTTGGTTTCCTACGCCTTTCTTTCTCCATTCTTTCCAGCGTCTCGTAGTCTAGATTTGAGTATTTCCTTCAGCCGTAGAGGATGCGGTCTCCTTCAGAAGAGCTTTCTGTCTCCCCCCCCCCCCCCAGGCCCCGAACTGTGGCGGTCTTGATAAACGAACGGAATTCGTCTACCAGGCGGTGTAGAAATGAAATAAATATATAAATGCTCCTGGGGAAAAACTAGCCCTCTTTTCTTCTGGAGAACGTTTGAGGTTTCCCGTCCACCAACTCTGTGGCTGTCAAAGCAGGAACTGTGCTGTGTGAACTTTCAAAAAGAAAAAACGAAATACAGGCACAGCAGCAAGTATGAGTCAGAGAAATAAAAAGACCGGTTGTTGTAATGGGGGAGAGAGAGAGAGAGAGAGAGAGGCTGAGAGGTAACTTTTTTGAATGAGCCAAAGAGGAGAGAGAACCATCGGTGACATCTGAGAATTTAAACTTTGTTCAGCTCCATCTTGTTTTCTCGACGTTGTTGATGAAAAGTAGAACTTTAACAATGCAGCTATTTGATTTACTTGGTTATCATCTTTTTCATTATCTATTTTTTTAAAAAGATTTTTAACTGTTTTAAAATCTAGAGCCTGAAATAAAAAGGGGTGACATTTCAAGCAACGCTTTTCATGCTGTTCATGGGAGGCAAGGAGAGGCCTTTAGACGCAAAACATAGACACTTTGCAGACCAGGGAAATAGAAAAGATTGATCCGAGCTTGGGTTTCGAAGGGAGACTTTGGGCACGTGAAGATGAAGCATTTAGTGATGCAATTGCCCTGGCTTGTTCATGGAATTTTACCAGGGGTCCAGATGTTGTCGGAATAGGTGTGGTTGGGATATATGGTTCTGTCCACCTCCCAATGTATCCTCACAACAACCCTGAAAGGTAGGCTAGGATTAAGGACAGCAAAATTATTATTATTATTATTAATTTATTTATTTATATAGCACCATCAATGTACATGGTGCTGTACAGCGTAAAACAGTAAATAGCAAGACCCTGCCGCATAGGCTTACATTCTACTAAAATCATAGTAAAGCAATAAGGAGGGGAAGGGAATGCAAACAGGCACTGGGTAGGGAAAACAGGCACAGGGTAGGGTAAAACTAACAGTATAAAGTCCGAGCAACATCAAGTTTTAAAAGCTTTAGGAAAAAGAAAAGTTTTTAGCTGAGCTTTAAAAGTTGTGATTGAGCTTGTAGATCTCAAATGTTCTGGGAGAGTGTTCCAGGCGTAAGGGGCAGCAGAAGAGAAGGGACAAAGCCGAGCAAGGGAAGTAGAGACCCTTGGGCAGGCGAGAAACATGGCATCAGAGGAGCGAAGAGCACGAGCGGGGCAATAGTGTGAGATGAGAGAGGAGAGATAGGCAGGAGCTAGACCGTGAAAAGCTTTGAAGGTCAACAGGAGAAGTTTACCCAGTGAGCTTCATGGCCCATGGGGATTTGAACCATGGATCTCCCTGGTCCTAGGTCAGCAGTGAATCCCAGCCTCTCCCAGATGTGTTGGACTAAAACTTCCATCATTGCCAGCCACCTGGCTGCAGGGGTGATTGGGCTTGTAGTCCAACACATCTGGATGGCATGGGGTTGGAGAAAGCTGCTCTGATGTCTGTAGGACCCTGGCACTCGGAGACCTTTCAAAAAATAGGCAGGAAACCCATACAGCTGGTTTATCTGTCCCTATCATACCACATGGGCCTTATCTAGGTAGGTGTTCTCCAGCAGCTATTGGGATTTTGAGTGTGCTTTCAGCCAATCAAGAAGAGCTGAGCCTTCCAGAACCACCCAACATTTTCCAGATTCAAACAAAGGAGTTTTTCATGTTCTTATAACTCCATTTACACTTGGGATTTTCCCTGCCCTCCATAACATTTTTCTGAAGCCCTTTGTCTGAGCATCCCTGCATTAAGGGGAAATGGTGTTGCTTACTCGTGGCTTTGTGCTTCTTGCTTCTTTTGCACAATTGTTATGGGCTGCATTACACGGGAGGAGAGGGGCGACTGCGTGGTTTGAATTGAATACTTCCCTCTAAGCGTGTTCCGTTCACTTCCATTGAGACAATGCCATCTAGTGGTGGACGATCCCGCTTTCCCCCGGATATTACTACATTAAAAGTGGTTCTTTTAATAGCAGGATTTCCAAGGGATAGCGCGGGAGACACCCTGGTCATTGACGATGTCATGTAATGGACCCGCAAACTTCCATGAGTGGCCAAAATGGCTCTCAAGGTGGCTTACAAAAATATTTCTTAAGACAGTCCCTGCCCGCAGGCTTACAATCTAAAAAAACATGACACAAAAGGAAAGGGGATTGGGAGGGAGGAGGGGGGGGGAAGAAGTAAATTCAGGCACTTGATTCTTTGTTGCAAAGTTCAGCAGCTGCTTCCTTTCCCTCCGATGGCCTTAGCAGCGACAGTTGGTAGCAGGAGGCAGGAGGCTTTCAGCTGGACCTGGACCCAGGCAAGATGGTTCCACTTTCTGATCCTTTTGAAACGAATCTGTACCCCCTACTCCATGGCTGGGCAGGGAACAGAACTGGGCGCACCCCCCCCCCACCAAAAGATGACCGCTTTTCCCCCTTGAAAAGCACAAGAGCTCCCCAAAACACAACAGGCACCTGAAAAGTGTCCAGGTATCATGCCAGCTTTCGCCGGCGATCCCCGGGCGCAACGGAGACGCATTCCAAAGGGAGCACTGGAATTTCTCCCAGGCACTTTGACACCGGCTCCAAACTTTAAAAAAAAAAAGATTTTTTAAAAAAACGTTGAGTCTCATTCAAGAATCCCACGAGCCATTCATTCACACGGCTCCCCTCCTATCGCCGTAAGCCGGCCCGCTCTGAGGATGAAGTCACAGCCAAACACATCTGCAAGCAGTTAGGAGAAGTTATTTTTAGTATTTTCGTTCTTCCCTTGCAGCCGCAGAGTGGAAGTCCAGGAGCGGGGGGCAGCGGCGTTCATTGGCACCCCGTCTTGGGCCTCATGTCTTTCCAGGGAGGGAAGCTGGGGAGTTTTTAAGACCCTCTTAAATTCCATTCCCCTCTTTGCTCTCATGCTCTTCAGTTTCCTGCCCTCCTCCCACCCTAGATTTTTTCTCACACGTTTTGCCAAGCGCCAGCGGACTGCCTCCCAGTTGCTCTCCGGCCGTGTGAAACAAACCGCTCCAGCCGACAGCTGGCGGCCTCCGAAAGGGAGACGAGAGCCAAGCGGGCTTTCCGAAGGCCCGTCTCTGGCACGCCGGTGGGCCCTTGAAACCCTGTGGGAAATCGCCACTTCTGAAGAGGGCACGAACCGCCCGCTTCGGCCGAGAGTTTTCTCAGCGGTTTTATGCGCCAGCTCGGTGCGTTTGTTTCCCACGAATCGCCATGTGCTGGCCCACAGCCTGCCCCATACTCATGCTATGTCTGCGCAAGAAATGGTACAGGCATTTGTAACCTCAAGACTGGATTACTGCAATGCGCTCTATGTGGGGCTGCCCTTGAAGCTGCTCCGGAAGCTGGAGCTAGTGCAGAACGCTGCAGCTCGGCTGTTGTCTGGAGCTGCCCCTTTCCAGCACGTAACTCCTCTGCTGAGGGAACTGTACTGGCTGCCTATTGGCTACCGGCCTAGAATTAAGGTTCTGGTACTAGTGTACGAAGCCCTAAACAACTTGGGACCAGGATACCCTACCAACCTGTCCGGTCACTGAGGTCATCCGAGGGCATGCTCCTGGTGGTTCCACATGGACCTATGGCCCAATTGGAATCCACCAGGAGAAGAGCCTTTATTGTGGTGGTCCCTTCCCTTTGGAACTCCCTGCCACCAGAGGTCAGGCAGGTGCCAACACTAGGCTGCTCCCGGCACCTCCTGAAAACATCTCTGTTTCGAGAAGCCTTCCTTGAGTCAATTGACTAGTCCCTGTTTTTACTGGCCCTTTGTTTTTAAATCGAACAATTTCAATTTGCTTTTTCAATCTTCTTTCTTTTTACACTTTATACCTATGTGCACCGCTCTGGAATCTATTTTAGATATGGAGCGGTATATAGGGTGACCCTATGAAAAGGAGGACAGGGCTCCTGTATCTTTAACAGTTGCATAGAAAAGGGAATTTCAGCAGGTGTCATTTGTATATATGGGGAACCTGGTGAAATTTCCTCTTCATCACCGCAGTTAAAGCTGCAGGAGCTATACTAGAGTGACCTGATTCAAAAGAGGGCAGGGCACCTGCAGCTTTAACTGTGGTGACGAAGAGGAAATTTCACCAGGTTCCCTATATATACAAATGACACCTGCTGAAATTTCCTTTTCAATACAACTGTTAAACATACAGGAGCCCTGTCCTCCTTTTCATAGGGTCACCCTAGCAGTATATAAATATTGTAAATAAATAAATAAGAGATGTGTCCACAGCGGTGGAATTCACATGGAGAAAATCCATGTGATCTCGTACCTCCTCCTTTTGCTTCATGGAGCAATTCCCGAACTTCCAATCTGGCAAAGGGCGGGGGAAATTTCATTCAATGCCCTTTTCAATAAGAATTTCCCAAAATTTGCAAATTTCTCCATCAACAGGAGCCAAAGAACTTGAAACTTAAAAAAAGCAATGCAGGAGAAATTAAAATTGACAGATTACTGCATTCTTGCAAACAGAAGCCTTTGATTGCTTAGCTCTTAAAAGTCTGGTTTTGAATCTCTGCGTTCAGCCATGTTTGTGGCACTGAAACGGGGTTAGAATCATAGAATAATAGAGTTGGAAGGGGCCTCCAAGGCCATCGAGTCCAACCCCCCTAAAGCATACCTGACAGATGGTTGTCCAGCTGCCTCTTGGATGCCTCTAGTATGGGAAAGCCAACAACCTCCCTAGGTAACTGGTTCCATTGTTGTACTGCTCTAACAGTCAGGAAGTTTTTCCTGATGTCCAGCCGGAATCTGACTTCCTGTAACTTGAGCCCGTTATTCCGTGTCCTGCACTCTGAAATGAACGAGAAGAGATCCTGGCCCTCCTCTGTGTGACAACCTTTCAGGTATTTGAAGAGTGCTCTCATGTCTCCCCTCCATCTTCTCTTCTCCAGGCTAAACATGCCCAGTAGTTTCAGTCTCTCTTCATAGGGCTTTGTTTCCAGACCCCCGATCATCCTGTTTGCCCTCTTCTGGACACGCTCCAGCTTATCTGCGTCCTTCTTGAATTGTGGAGAGGTTGCCACCTCTCTTTTTTTCTCTGGCAGGCTCTTCAGCTTTAAGAAATACCTGGCAGGCAGGTATATCACGGCCCTCTCCCTGCTAGAAATAGCTGTATCTGTTGAATTTGGCCAGTGCACGTCGGTGAGAATTTCAGTTCCATTAACTGATTATTAAGAAACTACTTAAATTCGCACATTTCTTCATAAACAAGTTAGAAAGAACTTGAGATTAATAATAATAATAATAATAATAATAATAATAATAATAATAATAATAATAATAATTGAATGTGGGAGAAAGCGAACCTGACAGTTTCAGCCATTTCTAGATCTGGCACTGAAACACTAACTCAGCAGTGTAGGAAAGTGCCCTGTGACCATAAGAAGAGCCCTGCTGGATCAGGCCAAGGGTCCATCTATTCCAGCATTCTGTTCTCACAGGGGCCAACCAGCTGCCCATGGAAAACTCACAAGCAGGACAGGAGTGCAACAGCACTCTCCTGCCCATTTTCCCCAGCAACAGGCCACCATGTCCTGTTTATGAGTTTCCCATGACCAGCCAGTTGACCACTGGGTGAACAGAATGCTGGACTGCATGGACCCCTGGTCTGATCTAGCATGGCACGTCTTGTGTAACTGGTGTACTGCTACTGGAGGTAGCATGGAGCCATGAGGACTAGTAGCCCTTGATAGCTTTATCCTCCATGAATTTGACCAACTCCCTTTTAAAGCCATCCAAATTGGTGGCCATCACTACATCTGGTGGTTGTGAGTTCCATAGCTTACCTATATGCTGTGTGAAGAAGGACTTAATTTTATCTCTCCCAAATCTCCCACCCATCAGCTTCATGGGAGAGGACCCTGTTGGGTTCTAGTATTATGGGAGCAGGAGAAAAATGTCTGCCTGTCCACATTCTCTGTACCATGCATAATTTTGTACACCTCTATCAGGTCTCCCCTTCAGCCTCCTTTTTTCCAAGCTAAACAATCCCAGCTGTTGTAACCTTCCCACCTAGGGGAGATGCTCCAGTCCCTGGATCATTTTAGTTGCCCTTTTCTGCAGTTTTCCCATCTCTATAATATCTTTTTTTAGGTTCTGTGACCAAAAGTACACACAGTATTCTAAGTGTGGTCACACCATAGATTTGTATAAAGGCAGTATGACCCTGGCAGTTTTATTCTCAATTCCTCATCCATCAATCACGTTTGTGCAGCCCACTGTCAACCAAACGGCCCTGATCCAGCCGAAGGTCACCACAGCTAAGCTCCAGGGGAAAGCAACGAACCTCCAACTTCCAACTCTGCAATATCTTTTTTTTTGCCCAGAACTGTACACAATACTCTATGTGTGGTTGCACCATAGATTTGCATAAGGGCTGTATGTGGATGTGGCCTAGGAGGAACTCTTCCCCTCTCCTTGCCCCACTGTTTCCTGCGTGAGGAATGCTCCAATTTTGAATATAAAATGGAGGCATGCTTCACTCTTATGCTCAGAAAGATTATAGTGTGGCACAGAGCAATTGCTACCCAAATTGAGTTGCTCACGATCCTTTCCATGAGTCACTGTTCTTCTGTGTGTGATATATAAGAACAGACCAACAAGCATCTAGCCTAGTATCCTGTTTCCATCAGTGCCAGGCCAGATGCTTCTAAGAAACCCACTGGTTAGACCTCATCTTGAGTATTGCGTTCAGTTCTGGGCACCATATATATCAAGAAGGATGCAGACAAGCTAGAGGAGGTTCAGAGGAGGACAGTGAGGATGATCAGGAAACAAAGCCCCCTGAGGAGAGGCTGAAAGAACGGGGCATGTTTAGCCTGGAAAAGAGAAGACTGAGGCCACAGCTAGACCTAAGGTTTATCTTGGGATCATCCAGGGTTCGCCCCTGCCTGAGCACTGGATCCCCTGTGTGTCACCTAGATGAACAGGTTTGACCCCTGGATGATCCAGGGATAAACCTTAGGTCTAGCTATGGCCCGAGAGGAGACATGATAGCTCTCTACAAATACTTGGAAGGTTGCCACACAGAGGAGGGCCAGGATCTGTTCTTGATCCTCCCAGAGTGCAGGACACGGAATAATGGCCTCAAGTTACAGGAAGCAAAATTCTGTCTGGACATTAGGAAAATTTTCCTGACTGTTAGAGCAGTACAACAATGGAATCAATGACCTAGGGAGGTGGTGGGCTGTCCCACACTAGACGCCTTCAAAAGGCAGCTGGTGGCTAGCCAACTGTCATAGAATCATAGAATAGTAGAGTTGGAAGGGGCCTATAAGGCCATCGAGTCCAACCCCCTGCTCAATGCAGGAATCCACCCTAAAGCATCCCTGACAGAGGGTTGTCCAGCTGCCTCTTGAAGGCCTCTAGTGTGGGAGAGCCCACAACCTCCCTAGGCCATTGGTTCCATTGTCGTACTGCTCTAACAGTCAGGAGGTTTTTCCTGATGTCCACCTGGAATCTGGCTTCCTGTAACTTGAGCCCATCATTCCGTGTCCTGCACTCTGGGAGGATCGAGAAGAGATCCTGGCCCTCCTCTGTGTGACAATTTTTTTAAGTATTTGAAGAGTGCTCTCATGTCTCCCCTCAATCTCCTCTTCTCCAGGTTAAACGTGCCCAGTTCTTTCAGTCTCTCTTCATAGGGCTTTGTTTCCAGACCCCTGATCAACCTGGTTTATTTATTATTTATTTATTTAAGGATTTTTTATGCCGACATTCAGCCAAAAAAGGCTCTCACGGCGGCTTACAAAGGTATTTCTTGACAGTCCCTGCCCACAGGTGCTACAATCTAAAAGATATGACACAAAAGGAAAGGGGATTGGGAGGGAGGAGGAGGAGGGGGGAAAGGAAAGCAAATTCAGGCACTACAATCTTAGTTGGAAAGTTCAGCAGTTACAGGTGACAGCAGGAGGGAGGGGGCTCTCAGCTGGAGCTGGACCCAGGCACGGTGGAGAGGTGCCTGGCTGCTGCTTCCTCCCTCACTGGTGGCCTCTCTGGAGACAGTTGGTAGCAGGAGGGAGGGGGCTCTCAGCTGGAGCTGGACCCAGGCACGGTGGAGAGGGGCCTGGCTGCTGCTTCCTCCCTCACTGGTGGCCCTCCTCTGAACACGCTCCAGCTTGTCTGCTTTAATGTGGATTCCTGCACTGAGCAGGGGTTTGACTTGATGGCCCCTTCCAATTCTACTATTCTGTGATTCTATGAACTCTCCCCTGATGTTTGTCTCTACCACTGCAAACCGATACACCATCTCTGAACATGGAGGATCCATTTACCCAATGCAGGTAAACCCTCATCTTTTGGGGCTCTACAATTCTGTAATCGGGCATTACATTTGATCTATATTAGACATGGACGTGTGTATTTCACAAAGCCGAATGCCAGGGAAAAGACCTGGGACACTGAAAGGAGAGGCGCACGTACTCTCCAAAGTGGAGTTATTGCTATCGTAATCATAAAAAAACCTAACCAATATTGCTCTCCTAAGACAGGCGTGATAGTGCATTGTTTAATATTTAAACGTGACGGTTGCCTTTGTGCCAGCAACAGAAGCTGCCCACGTCTAGCCTGGCCTTCTAGCTTCCCAGATATCCCTTGGATGGTCAGGGAACTCTCCCAAGTCGGACAAACTTTTAAAAACCCTTTTGCAGCCATAGCTCTCAGTGTGTCCTTTGTTCCCTGAACACAGATGCCCCTCGCTTAGATCTGAGCGTACCGCTCAATTCAGAGCGACTCACAAAAGCCGGAAGCGGTTGTCAAGGCGGGTGGAAATACCGAAGTACCCAGAAAATACTGAGAAGCTTTATCCTTTTCTTTCTTTTCTTTTTTTTTTAAAGGCATGCGATGATTGCAAAGTTACGTTTCAAAAGTGCTCGGGTAACATTTGGTAAAACTGAACGGAGTCAGGGGTCAGGGGGATGAATTGCTCTCCCGCCTCCCAAAGAAAATGAACAGAAGCAGAATAATTCGTGTAAAATAAGGAAATATATGTGAACGTGTGTTATTGAGAGAGGAGAGGGGTGTGTTGTTGTTCTGTTTTAGCAGAGAGCATAGGAGGATTTGCCCTAATTTCATAAAGGCCCACGGAGCAGTTCACACACACATTCTGTTCACACAGTAGTCAACCAGGAACCCATAAGCAGGACACGGGTGCAACAGCACCCTCCCACCCATGTTCCCCAACAACTGGTGCACACAGGCTTACTTCCTCGGATACTGGAGGGAGCACATAACCATCAGGGTTAGTAGCCATTGTTTGCCTTCTCCTCCAGGAATTTATCCAACCCCCTTTTAAAGCCACCCAAGTTGATGGCCATCACCACATCTTCTAGTAATGTTGCTATCAGTTGACCTTGGACAAATCACTTCACCCCATTTCAAATTAAGGTCAGCCCTGCTGGATCAGACCAAGGGTCCACCTAGTCCAGCATTCTGTTCACCAAGTGGCCAACCAGCTATTGACCAGGGACCCACAAGCAGGACATGAGTGTAGCAGCACCCTAATGCCCATGTTCCCCAACAACTAGTGTATGTAGGCTTACTGCCTCAGATACTGGAGGTAGCATAGAACCATGAGGACTAGTAGCCTTTGATAGCCTTCTCCTCCAGGAATTTATCCAACCCCCTTTGAAAGCCATCCAGATTGGTGGCCATCATGACATCTTGTGGTAGCAAGTTCCATTGTTTAACTATGTGACGTGTGAAGAAATCTGTCCTGAATCTCCCACCCATCAGCTTCATAGCATGACCCCTTTGGGTTGTAGTATTTTTATGATTTTGTTTTGACCTATAAGCTGAGCTGAGAATATTTGTTGATGGGCGGCCTTATAAAACTTAGCAAATTACAAGAATGAGTCAAAATACACTGTTTGGCTTCTGCTTAAATACCTCCACTTCCCAATGCAGACTGTTATACTGTCAAACAGCTCTTACTAATGGGAAGTTTCTCCCAACACAACATGCTAAACCACACTTAGTAGGTTGTTTGTTGAACCGTGGGTTGTTTCTTGAACCTTGGGTTAGCATGCTGTCCGAACCCAGCACAATTTTCATAGGGTGGCTTCTAAACCGTGCTGTGTGATTTGAACAGCCCAACCCTGAACAGCCCAACAATAAACCATAGTTTCTCAGGGTTAGGCCTCATCTAGAGTATTGCGTCCAGTTCTGGGCTCCACAATTCAAGAACGACGCAGACAAGCTGGAGCGTGTTCAGAGGAGGGCAACCAGGATGATCAGGAGTCTGGAAACAAAGCTCTATGAGGAGAGACTGAAACAACTGGGCATGTTTAGCCTGGAGAAGATTGAGGGGAGACATGATAGCACTCTTCAAATACTTCAAAGGTTGTCACACAGAGGAGGGCCAGGATCTCTTCTCGATCCTCCCAGAGTGCAGGACACAGAATAACGGGCTGAAGTTATAGGAAGTCAGATTCTGGCTGGACATCAGGAAAAACTTCCCGACTGTTAGAGCAGTACGACAATGGAACCAGTTACCTAGGGAGATTGTGGGCTCTCCCACACTAGAGGCATTCAAGAGGCAGCTGGACAACCATCTGTCAGGGATGCTTTAGGGTGGATTCCTGCACTGAGCAGGGGGTTGGACTTGACGGCCTTATAGGCCCCTTCCAACTCTACTATTCTATGATTCAAAGGTGGCTTGTTTAAGAAAAATAAGCCACTTTGACCCTGTTCAGATGACACATTATGGTGGTTAAGCGTTTTGAGCTAAACATTATGGCTAAGCGTGTCATGTGAATCATGACTTAGCGTGTTGTGGATTTAGGGTGGATTCCTGCACTGAGTGGGTGGTTGGACTTGATGACCTTATAGGCCCCTTCCAACTCTACTATCCTATGATTCTATGAACCATTCCTAACCATGGTGGCTACATAACCACGGTTTAAACACACTCACTAAGCATTTGCTGCAAAAGGGTTGCAGCCTAACCATGGATTAGTGTGTTTTCTGAACAGGCCTACTGCAGAGTTAACAAGCCACCCTGCCAAAAATGTCCTGGGTTCAGATGACACGCTAACCTACAGTTCAACAAACAACACACAGTTCAACAAATCCCACACTCTGTGGTTGTGTGCAGGTTAGAGTGTTGTGCGAATCCAGTCATTAGCTGAAATCTGCTTCCCTGCAGAGAAACTAGTTCAAGGTATACTAGTGGACGGTGAGCAGCCTTCTCCTGTCCTGACCCACCCACATTTATCTAGCAAGGGCAGCAGTCCCGTCTGGTTCCTGACCCCTGGATTCTGAGAGTTATTTTCGGCCCTCTTCACCAAGCCACCATTTCCGCCCCGCAAGATGTTCCTCCGTGTTCCTGCCATTTAGCAACATTTCGGGGAAACCGATGAGTGGGACAGGAAAGCTGCAGAGGAAACGTGTGCGTACAAACCTGTGTGTTCCAAACTTCCTCCCCGTACCCTGGGGAAGTTGGGGAGGGGAGAGAGAGAGAAAAACAAAATTCAAAGCTGAGTCAAAGGGAAACGGAGAGCATGTGTCACCAGGCACCAGGTTCCCCCAACCTGGGCTCCTCCAGATGTTTTGGACTACAACTCCCATCAGCCCCAGCCGGCACGACCAATACTCAGGGATGATGGGGGATGTAGTTCAAAACATCTGGAGGAAACCAGTTTGGGGAAGTCTGGGTGGCAGGATTAATCTTGGAAACATCTTTTCAGAGATTTCTGCAGGCAATTAAGAAATACTAATCCTAACCCCTGAAGAAGGCCCAAAATATTTTTAACATTGGGGACTTTTTCCTCTTCCCTCCCGCCCATTCCAAGAGTTTGGGACATACAGGCCACCATCGCCTCTTAAAAAAACCCTGTGGAATATTCTTTTGCTCTCCTTTCTCAGTGATGCCTTTGCCACCTAGTGGGGGAGGGGGCTATAAAATAGTGGCACATCTTCCGCATATTTATTTCCCCACTAAGCCCCCGTCTATAGGACAATGGGATTGCTCCTCATTAAATATAAACCCAAACTTTTGTTAATCGAATCTAGATAAACAGCAGCAACAGTGATTTATTTCCAGAATTTTTTTTATAGTGCGTACTGATGGGGATAATTGTACTGGCCTACCTTATAGGTTTGTTGTAACATTGACCCAGAGAATGTACATGAAGCGCACAGAACACTCCAACGAGCCATAGGGTTGTCGTTTTATGCTTCCTGATTCACGGATTGATAGCAAGTTTCAGGTGCGAAGACAGCCTTTTACAGAGAGCCCCGTTGCCTGTGAGAAGAGAGTGTGGTTGAGACGTAGGGCTTTTTTGTGATATGTTTGTTTGGGAAATATTTACAGATGCACAACTTGAGCAGCATGGCGGAGCAGGCGAGCTTTTAGGCCGGGGAGGGCAGCCCTCTGCAAGGGGTCAGTTTGGACTTTTGCCAGGAGCGATCTGTCCCTGTCCTGGCAGCCCACTGGGTGGGGAAGAAAGGGGAAAGTGAGACAGAAAGGGGTGGAAGAGAGGGGTGGGGAGAGCCACATAAAGAGAGACTGAAAGGGGGTGGCAGAGAGAGAGAGAGAGAGAGAGAGAGAAGGAAAGAGAGAACGCGGGTGGCACAAAGAGAGAGAGAAGAGGGGAGAGTGAAAGGGGGTGGCAGAGAGAGAGAGAGAGAAGGAAAGAGAGAATGCGGGTGGCACAGAGAAAGAGAGAGAGAAGAGGGGGAGTGAAAGGGGATGGCAGAGAGAGAGAAGGGGTGGCAGAGAGAGAGAGAAGCGGTGGCAGAGAGAGAGAGAAGCGGTGGCAGAGAGAGAAGCAAAAAGGGGTGGCTGTTGTGTTCGTACCCGTGCCCTCTGGCATTCACACGTGCTGGCAAGCTGACAAGAGACACTCATATCAGTGAGACTTCTTTTATTGAGGAAATCACACGGTAAACAGCGTAATGGTTACATTCTCCAAACAGCACTGCTTAAAGCGGAACGATGGTTAGAAAGCTTTTAGGCTCCTTTTCTGATATGATCCTTAAGGCAATCACTCGGGGGAGGGGGGTGTTTATGCCAGACGTCTGACATTCTCAAATTATTTCCTAATAAATCTACCTACTAGATACCTGACAGTGGCAGAGAAAGAGAGAGTGAGAGAGAGAGAGAGAGAGAAGATGGTGGCACACAAAGAGAGACAGAAAGGGGGTGGCAGAGAGAGAGGGGGAGAATAGGGAGAAATTCATTTAGTTTGCTTTTGAATTAGGGAAATGTTTCTACAAAAAGATATATGAAGAGGAAGTACTTACAGAAATGTGCATATTAGGGGGAATTATGTTTAAAAATGCACATATATGGGGAAACTGAGTGCAAAAATACATACAAATTTCCATGCGAACATTCTCAAACTGGTGTGGAAGCGGGATGGAATGAACTTCTGAAAAAATGTGGATATTTTGGGGAGAGAAACTGGCAGATGTGTCGTTCCCTGATAGGAGGTTTGAGAGAGAGGAGGAGGAGGAGGAGGAGGGGCCCCCATCCACTTGTACATCTGCCGACCACCACCCCTGGCAACGATGCCCCTGACAGATGATCCCCAAGGGAATGTGGCCTGGGACCAGGAAAAATAATAATTCTCCAAGCCTGTTTTAGACAGACGTTTGCTAGTCTTTAAAGCAGCTTCTGGTGGCAGCGTGACAAGGCAAAGAAGAAGGACATATGATTGGCGTCAGCTGAGGATGTTGATTAAAAATTATGATTGGCCGCAGAATAAGAATATAATAGAGAAAATAGCAAAAGTAAAACTAGATTTAGAACCTGCTTTATTTTTATGGACATGCACAAGAAAAGCAACTACACAGCACTTAAGAAAATTAGGGCGCAACCTTAGGCATGTTTAATCCTAGGCATGAATCCTGTGCGTGTTTAAACAGGAAAAAGCGCAGGCTGGCTGAGGATTGCTGAGAATCATAGGGCTCTTTTTTCCTGCCTAAACATAAGAACGTAAGAAGTGCCAGACTAGGTCAGACCGAGGGTCCATCTAGTCCAGCACTCTTTTCACACAGTGGCCAACCAGCCTTTGGCTAGGGACCCACAAGCAGGACATGGTGCAACAGCACCCTCCCGCCCATGTTCCCCAGCAACTGGTGCACACAGGCTTACTGCCTCGGATACTGGAGGTAGCACATAGCCATCAGGGCTAGTAGCCCTCGATAGCCTTCTCCTCTAGGAATTTATCCTACCCCCTTTTAAAGGGGGTACTGGTTCCTCTCTATTCGGCCCTGGTTAGGCCTCATCTAGAGTATTGTGTCCGTTTCTGGGCTCCACAATTCAAGAAGGATGCGGACAAGCTGGAGCGTGTTCAGAGGAGGGCAACCAGGATGATCAGGGGTCTGGAAGCAAAGCCCTATGAAGAGAGACTGAAAGAACTGGGCATGTTTAGCCTGGAGAAGAGAAGATTGAGGGGAGACATGAGAGCACTCTTCAAAGACTTAAAAGGTTGTCACACAGAGGAGGGCCAGGATCTCTTCTCCATCCTCCCAGAGCGCAGGACACAGAATAATGGGCTCAAGTTAAAGGAAGCCGGATTCCAGCTGGACATCAGGAAAAACTTCCTGACTGTTAGAGCAGTACGACAATGGAACCAGTTACCTAGGGAGGTTGCGGGCTCTCCCACAGCTGGACAAGCATCTGTCAGGGATGCTTTAGGGTGGATTCCTGCATTGAGCAGGGGGTTGGACTCGATGGCCTTGTAGGCCCCTTCCAACTCTGCTATCTATGATTCTATGAAAGCCATCCAAATTGGTGGCCATCACCACATCTTGTGGTAGCGAATTCCATAGTTTAACTTTGCTCTGTGTGAAGAAGTCCTTCCTTTTATTTATCCTGGATCTCCCACCACTCTACTTCATGGAATATGACCCCAATGGGTTCCGGTATTTTGAGAGAGGGAGAAAAATGTCTCCCTGTCCACATTCTCCACCCCATGCATAGGATTGCACCTTTAATATCTTATATGATGGCAGCCCCAAGGAAACGTCTTACACAAATTACTGGGGACAGATTTAAGGCCCTGAAGTAATGGAATGAAATGCATAATGGTAGGATTAGCCAGGAATGTCTAAGCGCACAAGCTATTTAAGGGTAAAAGGAGGAAGGCAGAAATTTAATAGATTTCCACAGAACTGGAGTTTATACATTGATTATTGGAACCGTAGAGTGCATCCATCAGGCGATTGTAGGTACTTATTTACGATGTTATTTTAGGATAGAATAGCATTATTGAACAGCGAAAGATGTTTTGTGCATTCATTTCTTTTTATATCGTATAATATGAAGAGGAGCGTTGCATAACACACATTCAGTATTTTTTTTTCATCAAATAAGATGGGTGTTCTTTAAAAAAGAAAATCCTTTTCAGTCCCGTCTGCTCTCCAAGAGCAAATAGCACCGCTAACCATCCGCAAAGACGCGGAGGACCGTCGTCTCCTTCACTGGTGGTGTTTCATCTGCAGAACATTCTCTTGCCACGCACCCAGGGAGAGCATTGATTTCAGACTGGCCGTGTGGCGTAACCTGTAGCTAGTAGCCACCAGCCACCAAAAGGCTCTGAGTAGCATCCTAACCACTAAAGAGCTGTGGGTAATAGCTATGTAAAAGCCGCAGTATAAGACGAGCCCTGCTGGATCAGACCAAAGGTCTGTTCAGGCCAACGTCCTGTTTTCCACAGTGGTCAGCCTGACGGCCAAATGAGAAGCCCACAAGCAACAGCCCTCCAGAAGCTGCAAGAGAATATTTGGTACAGCCTAGTGGAGGCTGGTGGCTTCAATATCAGCGGGGCGGTGAATCCGCTCCGGGTTTCACTTGGAACCAGTCAGAGCTCTAAAGGAGAGCTCCTTTAGAGTTCTGATTGGTTCCGAGAGAAACCCGGAGCGGATTCACCGCCCCGCTGACATCGGAGCCACCAGCCGTCACTCGTATGGCCTTCCCTGCACATGTCTGGTGCTATTCGAGAAGGCAAACCAATGGATCCTGTCCCAGCCGTGCCCCTGAGCCAAGCGTTCCTGGGACAATGAAGACGTCAATCCACAGGAAACATTTGGCCAGGCCAGAAATTGGTATTACCCCAATCGCGCTCTCGCCTTTTCAGCCTTAATTCTTCTCCGATCCTCTTAGTGACGTCAAGACCAAGCACTTGGGAAGAATCAGGTAGCTCTGGGAATTTCTCACGGAAACGTCGTCCTTCTGGCTGCATTTCAGCAGCAGCTCTGCTGAGCTTTGGCCGCGACATATCCGATTGCCTGGCAAAGCCTGTGCTCTCATAGAACCATAGAAGAGCAGAGTTGGAAGGGGCCTACAAGGCCATCGAGTCCAACCCCTGCTCAATGCAGGAATCCACCCTAAAGCATCCCTGACAGATGGTTGTCCAGCTGCCTCTTGAAGGCCTCTAGTGTGGGAGAGCCCACAACCTGGAAACAGACAGTGCTCAGCCTCCTAACCCATAAGGCTGCCACGCAGCCTGAAGATGCATGGGCAGTAACAGGTGATGGCTCTTGTGGCGGCTTACAGAAATATTTCCCACAGGCTTACAATCTTTAAAAAAAGACACAAGAGGAAAGGGAATGGGGAGGGAGGAGGGAAAAAAGCAAAGTTAGGCACTAGATTCTTAGTTGCAAAGTTCAGCACTAGGGTAATCGTATGAAAAGGAGGACAGGGCTCCTGTAACTTTCACAGCTGTATGTGTCATTTGTAGGCATGTAGCACCTGGTGAAATTCCCTCTTCATCGCAACAGTTAAAGCTGCAGGAGCCTTGCCCTCTTTTGTATCTGGTCCAGCGGGTAAGCGTTATACCATGGGGAGGGCATTTCCCCAGGTATAAAATGCTGCCTTGTAAGTGTTTGGAATCTACAATAGCTCTGAAAATGAACCCTGACCTTGACGAACGACATGCAGGCCGCACACAAGTCAGAGGCGTTTATTGGACAAGAAACAGGACATGCATGCAAAGCCTTCTCCAGCTTCATCAAGTGCAATTTTTCCCTACGGGCAATTATATTTCCCGCTGCCGGCCGGCCGGCCCTCATTCACAGTGGTGCAACGAGTGTTAAAAGGGCCAAGCGATGCCGGCCAACCACTGCCTGAACTTGATGATTGCCCCCAACAGCGCTGCGTTTTAACCCCGTTTCCAGTTGATGGTGGAAAAGTAACACCTCGGCAGCACTAAATGGGTCCTTGCGCAAAGCCACGGTACGCCCCAGCGCCAAGGGATGCAGCCTCCAAATCACGGTCACTATGCTACAAAACTTCGCTGAAAGGGTGATTCCCAGCACCACCGCCACCGGCATCCCCATCGATGTATTCCTTTCAGCATAAATTTACAGTTGCTTCAAGGCTGGAGACTGTAAGGCCACCAGCAGCATAATACACTTTGGTATGTTGCCAAATCCGTCAGATTGATCGGTGTACGTGC
Organism: Elgaria multicarinata webbii; assembly: GCF_023053635.1. NCBI lineage: Eukaryota > Metazoa > Chordata > Lepidosauria > Squamata > Anguidae > Elgaria > Elgaria multicarinata. The sequence goes on from NC_086189.1 coordinate 5,044,173, forward strand.
ATCATTTTTAAGGAGTGATCTTTTCTTTTTTTTATGAACAAAGGGGTACAGTTGTTTTGTTAGATTTGAAATGGTGCCTTATAACCGGAGCCAATATAGAGAGTTGTCTTGTTTGTTTGTTTATTTATTTATTTATTTATTTGTTTATTACATTTCTATACCACCCAATAGCTGAAGCTCTCTGGGAGGTTCACAAAAATTAAAATCATAGCAAGACAATCAACAGGTTAAAAGCACAAATACACAATACAATATAAAAAGCACAACCAGGATAAAACCATGCAGCAAAATCAATATAAAATTAAAATACAGAGTTAAAACAGTAAAATTTAAATTTAAGTTAAAATTAAGTGTTAAAATCAGCTGGCAACGAAAGGAGTACAGTGTAGGCGCCAGGCGGACCTCTCTGGGGAGCTCATTCCACAACCGGGGTGCCACAGCGGAGAAAGCCCTCCTTCTAGTAGCCACCTGCCTCACTTCCTTTGGCAGGGGCTCACGGAGAAGGGCTCCTGAAGATGATCTTAAGGTCCGGGCAGGTACATATGGGAGGAGGCGTTCCTTCAAATAACCTGGCCCCAAACCGTTTAGGGCTTTAAATGTCAATATCAGCACTTTGAATCAGGCCCGGACCTGGACTGGCAGCCAATGAAGTTGTAAAAGGACTGGCGTAATATGATCTCGCCGGCCAGTCCCTGTTAGTAAACGGGCTGCCCTATTTTGTACCAGTTGAAGTTTACGGATTGTTGTGAATACACATCTAGCGACGGCTACAAACTTGGCTATGTTGGGTTAAGACCTGAGAAAACTAGGCCTTAGCCAAATGCTTAAAATAAATATATATTGCATGGGAGCTTACTGAATTCCCCTGGGGAAGGTTTTCCACACAAGGCTTGGGCCCCTGTTGGGAAGGCCATGCTTCTTGTGGAGCTGATTTAACCTCAGGAATTGAGCGGAGCTGTACATACCGAAGAAGGCATTCCTTAAATCAGCCTTCCCCAACCTGGTGCCCTCCCGATGGTTGGATTACAATCTGGCTGGGGGATGCTGTGACTTGTAGTCCCAACACATCTGGAGGTGGCATGCTCCGGCCATTCCTGCTATGAAAGTCAGCTCCCAACCTTATCAGGAATAGTCCTGTGGTTCAAGGATGAAGGAAAATCAAACTATAGCCAGGGAGTTGTCCAGCAGAGAGCACAAGTGAGAAAGGTGTTGCTTCAGCGAGGAGTAGATGCCAACTAAACCGCTTTATAGGGAATGCTGGTGCCCCAGCCCTTCCTAGCTTGTCAGTAGGGCCCCTATCCATAGCATGCTTCCTTCTCATGAGTAGGGTGCAAGGATATCTGCCGTGCTGCTGGAGACCACTGTGTCTCCAGCTCTGAGCATCCGCCACCTTTGCTCATGAGGTTCTGGGGGTGCTCCTGGTGGGCCTGGATCTGTGGGGGGCAATCAGTCAAGGTGCTGATGTTCCTTCAGTTCCACATCCTCCTTGAGAGGGGTATAGCTGCTTCGAATTCCCCTGAACTATAGGATCCTTCTCCTCCTTTTCTGAGGTCTCTCCAGGTTCCAGGGCTGTCCTGGCAAGAAGGTGGTTGGACACGGCAGGAGGCTACCAGGTTGGGGGAGGTTACCTTAAGGTATCTCAGGAAACTGACTCTAGGGAAAAGTTGTAGTAATGGTTTTACTAACATAAGTTCCAGAAGCTGCCATGAAAAAGGCCCTTTTTGCTTGTTCCCACCAACCACCCCTGAGCTGGTGGTGGGACACGCAGAAGGATCTCTGTAGATGACATCAGACGATGGGTAGGCCCCAAACGGGAGAAGGGAGTCCTTAAGGCAGCAGTTCCCAGCCTTGGGTTATTGGACTACAACCCCTATCATCTCTGCCCCCTGACTAAGCTGGCTGGGGGATAATGGGAGTGGGAATCCAACAACACTGGGGGTCCAAAGGTTCGGAACTGATAACCAGTGAGCCTGGCTCAACGGCGGAGCAAAATGCTTCCTAGCACTGGCTTTGTTCATGGGGATGCAACCTAGGACTAAATGTGTGCGCCTCACTCCATCCAGCATCCACTCGGTCCATGCTTTGCACGCAGAAGGCCCCCCATTTAATTCCTGACGTCTCCAGGTAGAGCCCTGCCTGAAACCCTGGAGGGCCATTGCTGCCAGTCAGTGTTGGTAACACTGGGCTAGATAGGACTGTGGCCTATCTCTGTATGAGGCACCTTTCTCTCTTCTTCGTTGGAAATGCACTCTTGTTGATCTCTGGTTTTCCCCGCTGCTCCCCACACCCACCTTCCCTAACCATTGTGCAAGGTTGCCTGTGTGCACCAGTTGCTGGGGAACATGGGTGGGAGGGTACTGTTACACCATGTCCTGCCTCGTTGGTGGTCCCTGGCCAATGGCTGGTTGGCCACTGTGCGAACAGAGTGCTGGACTAGATTAGGGTGACCCTATGAAAAGGAGGACAGGGCTCCTATATCTTTAACCGTTGTATTGAAAAGGGAATTCCAGCAGGTGTCATTTGTATATATGGTGAACTTCCCTCTTCATCACAACAGTTAAAGCTGCAAGATCCCTGCCTCTTTTGTATGTGGTCACTCTAGTATAGCTCCTGCAGCTTTCACTGTTGTGATGAAGAGGGGATTTCACCAGGTTCTCCATATATACAAATGACACCTGCTGAAATTCCCTTTTCTATGCAACTGTTAAAGATACAGGAGCCCTGTCCTCCTTTTCATATGGTCACCCTAGACTAGATGGACCCTTGGTCTGATCCAGCATCAGGGCACTTCTGATGTTCTGATGTGTTTTGACTCCTCTCCACCTATTCATGATGCTCTTTCGATTTGATTTTTCTAGGCACCAGGACGGGCTGGGATCCTGCAGCGAATATGTGAAGGTAGGAAGCCAACTCTACATCTTTCTTGTACGCAAGCTGTGGGTTCTCTGGCGGAGTGGATCTGAAGCAGGGCCAGCCCTCGAGCCACAAGCAGCCCCAGGGGGGAGCAACTTTCGTGTCACCCCACTCTATTCGTTCAGTGTCAAATACCGTTGTTTAAATTGCATTGGTACCCTGTTTCATAACGTCCTTGAGCAATTTTCAGGCATGATTTTTACCCCTGTTTGTAGACAGCAATACATTTGCCCACATGCATCTAATCACAGTCACTCACGCACACTCTGTTTGGAGAATGGGCATTGATGTACATTTCAATCATTATCGTCATCATCATCATCATCATCATCATCACAGTTCTCTTGAGTGCCGTGCAGTCATAATCCTTATGTAGGCAGGGAACACCTGGGCAGCTCAGGGTGGGAGGGGGCTGTTGCACCATGTCCTGCTTGTTCATCCCTGGCCAACGGCTGGTTGGCCCCTGTGTGAACAGAGTGCTGGACTAGATGGACCCTTGGTCTGAACCAGCATCTTGGCTCTTCTTATGCTCTTAAGAATAGCTCAGGGGGCTACTGCTGCTGTGCCCTGGCATCTTCCACCTGAGACGGTTGCCTCACTCTGCTTAACGTCAGGGCCGGCCCTGGCTCTGGCCAAGAATTCCTGATCTGTACCATACGTCCTTTCGCACAAAAATAGGCTCCTGTTCCTTCCTCCTAGAGTGTCCTTTTTCAGCAATCTTCTTCGGGAGAGGAAAAAAGAGCTTTCTAGCTGTTGCTGTCGTTTGTCAGGAGTCAGAAACGCTTGTCAATGAACTGCAAATCAGCCAGAGATTTGCCGGGAGATCCCTAATCTACCTCGTGTGCCCACCCCTAGGAAGTGGCTGTGAGGCCTAGCTGAGTTTGGGTGTGGGTGTCAGGTGCCGTGATAACATACTTTATCTTTTAGCTGTCACATAGAAATGAGTGCAGAAAGAGGGAGAGAGAGAAAGAGAGAGAGAGAGAGAGAGGCCTCTTCAAACCCAACACAAAATCACTGTTTATCCCCCAGCAAATTAATAACGTTCCTGAGGATTCATTAGAGACCCGCAGCGGTGCCAGCTAAAGCCCTTATCCTCCTGATTTTCCTGTACTGGGGAAGTTTACTGCAGGTCAGTTGCTGTTGAGTGCTAAATCTTGCGTTGGAAGACGCTGAACGCCGTGCCCTGAAAAGACGTCTACATCCGAGCGGAGGCACGTTGCAGTTCGAAAGGGTGTCTCCAAACCAGCCTTCACCATCCATGCGCCCTCTGGGTGTGCCAGACTAGAATCTCCATCATTCCCAGCTGGCCACATTGGCTGGAGAATGATGGGGGTTGTAGTCCGACCGGACTGGAGAATGGCAGGTGGGCGAAGTCTGGGACGATTAAAAAACACACGCGTGCCTGTCCCTCCCTCCGATTAAAAAATAATTTTAGAACGTTTGGACATTTTTAAAAAATAAATAAATGAGTTTTTAAAAATATATAAATAGGTGGCAAGTGCTGTGTTTAAAAGAGCCCATTCTTCTGCGTGAGGTGTGGTTTGCCTTTTCGAAGATGAGGCCTGCTGTGAGCATGCATATATCTTCAAAACACAAAGGAAGGATGATGCTTTCACTTTCCAGCGCGTTCCTTATGTAGCTCAAATAGCCGCCATCTGTCAGGGATGCTGAAAGTGCAAGATTCCTCCATCGCGCAAGGGGGTGGACTCTGAAATCCAATGCTGAAATTCTTTGATTCTGTGGGTAGGTGAGGCAGAGAGCATGTGGCTAAGGTCATCCGGGGGGCTTCAATGGCCCATGCAGGATTTGAACACAGGCCTCCATGTTGTGAACAAACACTAATAAGCCAGTTCGGTCCTTAAAGCACTTGACAATCACCGAAACAGAATCGGCGGGAGGAAAGTGAGGTGTATCCAAAAATAGAGCAACATTTTAATATAAATACTAATATTCCACACAAAATTAAAACGAATGACTGGCAGTCGAAAATGCCGATCAGTACCTCACATGTAGTGGCTGTATAAATAGTCACAAAATGCTGATTTCTAAATCAAGGCGGTACAAGTAGACAATACCAGGATCAGTGGGGGCTGGTGGCTCTGGCGTCGGTGGGGCGGCCAATCCACACCTTTAGAGCTCTGGCTGGTTCCGACTGAAACCCGGAGCGGATTCACCGCCCCACTGACTCTGGAGCCCTTTGGAGAGCTCCTTTAGAGTTCTGGCTGGTTCCGACAGAAACCTGGAGGGGATTCACCGCCCCACTGACACCGGAGCCACCAGCCTCCACAGACGAATACCCCAAACATGTTTCGACCCATCTGGTTCTCTTCCGTGGGAGAAAATTTAAACAATCATTACAGCCCTTGTTGAAACAAAATTAAGATGATGTTTGGATTCCTATGTGGTACCAGTAATAGTTATAAATACAGTATCTGAACTCCACCTCATAGGGCTGGTAACTCCATGCAAAAAAAGCGGGGAAAGAATCTTCCCTGCCACATTCTGAAACAGGTAAAGAAGTTAAACAACTGGATGTTAATTGACTGTAATCACCCAAGGATATCTAACACAGGGCCATGCCATTTCTAACGACAACACTATACCACACCAAGTGGTGGTACCCCAAGTCCACATGCGGTAGGTTTTTGTGGGGTCTTGGGTAAGACCCCCTCAGTGGACACCCCCTCCCTCCGTGAATCTACCTTCGTACCACTGTGGTCACCACTTGCTTATTTTTCTCAAACAAGCCTCCTTGGTTTGTTGCTGGGTTCTTCAGGGTGATTAACAAGCCACACTGCTGGGTTCGCAGAACACGCTAACCCACCGTAGGTTAGCGTGTTGTGAGAATGCAATGCGTTTTCCACAGGATGGGTTATCGTGTTGTCGGAACACCGCGTGTTTTCCACATAGTGGCTTGATAACTATTATTTATTTATTTATTACAATATTTATACACTACTCCCCGTTGAAAATTTTGGAGCGGTGTACAAGATAAAAAGAAAATAAAAACAGGATAAAACACTTAAAACAGATTTTAAAAGAAGCAAAAACAGTGACTCCTGGCTGGACGTTAAGGAAAGGCTTCCTGGAATAATGATGTTTTTAGGAGGCGTCGAAAGGAGTACAAAGTTGGCGCCTGCCTGGCATCCAGAGGCAGGGAATTCCATAGGAGGGGGGCCACCACGCTGAAGGCTCTGCCCCTGGTGGACTCCAATCGGAGGATGGAACTATGTGGAACCACCAGGAGCAGGCCCTCAGATGACCTCAGTGACTGGGCAGGTTGGTAGGGGAGAAGGCACTCTCTCAGATATCCTGGTCCCAAGTTGTTTAGGGTTTTCTACACAAGTACCAGAACCTTCAACCTGGCCTGGTAGCGAATAGGCAGCCAGTGCAGTTCCCTCAGCAGAGGTGTTACATGCTGGAAAAGGGGCAGTTCCAGACAACAGCTGAGCTGCAGCATTCTGCACTAGCTCCAACTTCCGGAGCTTCAAGCCACCTTGAGAATCCATGGTTTGTTGTTAGGTTTTTCAGGGTAGTTAACAAGCCACACTGCATGGTTAATGAGCAACCCCATGGGAAAAGGTGCTGCATTCAGTCAACACAATAACCCTCAGTTCATCACCGACCCACACTGGGTGGGTTAGTGTGTTGTGTGAACCCAGCCGGAGTGGCGAACAAGCCACCCTGCAGAAAATGTCCTGGGTTCAGACAACATGCTAACCCATGGTTCAATGAACAACCCAAAGTTCAACAAACAATCCACAATTCAACAAACAACCCACACTCAGCCACTGAGTGTGGGTTAGCGTGTTGGGTGAACAGCCCCAATGTGTTTATAGATCATGGTGCACCACAGAGATGGAATCCTGCTGCAAAGAGCTTATGATCTAAATTGGAAGGTGGGGAGGTCGGGCTGAAAGGGGAGGAGACGCAGTTGCACAAACTGAAGCTTGATTGAGCTGAAGACTTTGCAGTTTAAAAAAAAAATCTGCTTTGAAAGAAGAAAAATAAGTGAAACCAGGAGAGGTCCCGAAAACCGGGTGGGTACTCAAGTGAAGCCCACGTTCCTCCTGGCTCATTGCTTTGTTCTTCTTTGCACTGCTGTGTACATGCACACACTTAGACCCTCCGCCCTGAGTATCAAGCGTGCTGCTTTTCGCTAAAATCGGTTCTGTGAGCAAAGCCTTCCTCTTCTGTCATTCCCTCTCCGTCTCCCTCTCTCTCCTCTTCTCCTTCTCCCTTTGTCCTTTCCTTTCCTTTGTTTGAAACCCCCCAGATTCCTGAGAATGACAGAGACGGCGCATACTGCTTCCAGTTCTCATCATGTTAAAGAGCAGGCTGGTTGGGGGATCCCAGGAGGCCCACAGTAGGTGGGGGCTGGAATGAGAGAGAGAGAGAGCAAGTGATGAAAGCTGACATTTCTGAGCACCCTACACACGGCGGAAATCGGATTCCGTCCCAGAAAACCCGGGAGCCTGAGCGAAAACAGACAGGCAGGTTAATGAAAGAGAGAGAAAAGAGACCCTTCTCAAATGCGCCTGTCATTTTGTAACATCGGAATGCTCCTTCTCCCGGGAGAAGCTGTGTCGTTGTCCCCCCTCTCCAAGAGTTCTGTGTCTTTCCAGGGAAGCAACACCCCGCCGTCTGGCCAACTAAAAAAGACACATTTCAACAAGGCGAATCACAATCAAAATTCTTTGAGCCCAGAATCTCCCTATCAGCCACCATCTGTTCTATTTCTCAGTCCCGGTAATGGATGAAAGATTTTGTGGCTCTCTTGCTTACAGCAATAACGAGCTGGGGATCTGGGGGGCGGGGGGCAGAGGCCCACCTGTGCCAGGTTCGGGGCCCAGAGAAGCTAATGAGTCTGGCAAACTGCAGATGCAGCCATGGCTCCAGAAATACGACATTCTCTGGAGTTTCTAAATGTGCCCACCGCCCCGCAAAGGTTAGAGAGTCCTCTCTTAGAGCTTTCTTGGTTATAGGATGGGATTTCTAACTAGACCACAGCTTTTCCCCAAGCAGGTGCCTTGGATTACAACACCCATAATCCTCAAACAGCATGGGGGAAGACTGAAGTAGAGGATGTTGAACTGGAGTTGGATGGAGACTTTGCCATTCTAAGTCTTCTTTATTCATTCTTCCCATGCGTTCCCCAAAGCCACCTTATTTCTTCCGCCTGTCTAAGAAGGATCTGCTCCTATATATGAAGTTCTACCGAGCGACCGGACAGACTTGTGCAACCAACGTTCCCTTCAGTCCAATCAAATATGTGCCGGTAGTGATAATGAGTTGCTACACTACGGGCCAAGCATCTCTCTGGCATCACTGTAGTGGTTCCGGCAATAGACTACCAGTGAGAATCGTAGCCCCAATACCATTGCTCAGAATAACGCATCACCCCAGGCTGGGTGGCCAGTTGCCATAGAACGCAGCATTAACCCTCGTCTCCTTTTCCAATTCTCTCCACACAGGGCTCATATTTTTTGTTCCGTGCTCATTAAATGGGAGCCTGATTACTTTTGTCAGTTCATCTGGAGAAGCCATGTTTCCATAAGGCTCCCTAAAGGAATCGGATTTGGCAGCAGGAGAAAGGCAGGGATATTACGGGTGTTGCCAGAAGCACCGTTCGCAGTCGGCCTGACTTTAGTGTCCTCTTTCAAAGGCGCCTTATGAAAATTAATGCTCTTCTTCCCCTTGAAAAATAAAATAAAATCTCTCGTCCAAGAAAAATAAAGACGTAAGGATCGTTCTGGGTACGACAAAAGATTGATCTAATCTGACTCCAGCGTCCTCTTTCCCCCCAGAACGGGCAAACAGATGGCCAAATAGGAAGTCCATAGACAAGGGCACGGAGGCAGCACTCCACCTCAGTAACAGATGCTCCAAATAGTGGAGACTGGTGGCACTGATGTCAGTGGGGTGGGAATCTGCTCCAGGTTTCACTCGGAACTCTAAAGGAACTCTCTAAGGTGCTTCCAAGCAAAACCATTCTGGAATTTCTGGATATAGACAGTCCAGGCTAAGATAATGCGAATCAATCTGCAAAGGATTTGGGGTGCATGGGGAAATCACTTTTTTTCCTGAAACCCCTGAGGTGCACGAGCTGTTTATTGCTTGTGTGTGGCTACAAAGGCAACCTGTAGAATGCATGAGCCGCTCCAGGTGGGATCGCAGATGTGGGAGGGGAGGAGCTGTCTCAGGAAGCAGAGCGCCCGTACCTAGCCAAGTGGCCTTGCCCTCCCCTTGCTTAGCAGAAGTACCGTGTGTTATTAAAAGGAGCAATGATATACCGTAGAATCATTGAATAGTAGAGTTGGAAGGGGCCTACAAGGCCATCGAGTCCAACCCCCTGCTCAATGCAGGAATCCAACCTAAAATATCCCTGACAGATGGTTGTCCAGCTGCCTCTTGAAGGCCTCCAGTGTGGGAGAGACCACCACCACCCTAGGTAACTGGTTCCATTGTCGTATTGCTCTAACAGTCAGAAAGTTTTTCCTGCTGTCCAACCGGAATCTGGCTTCCTGTAACTTGAGCCCGTTATTCCGTGTCCTGCGCTCTGGGAGGATCGAGAAGAGATCCTGGCCCTCCTCTGTGTGACAACCTTTCAAGTATTTGAAGAGTGCTCTCATGTCTCCCCTCAATCTTCTCTTCTCCAGGCTAAACATGCCCAGTTCTTTCAGCCTCTCCTCATAGGGCTTTGTTTCCAGACCCCTGATCATCCCGGTTGCCCTCCTCTGAACACGCTCCAGCTTGTCTGCGTCCTTCTTGAATTGTGGAGCCCAGAACTGGATGCAATACTCTAGATGAGGCCTAACCAGGGCTGAATAGAGAGGAACCAGTACCTCACGTGATTTGGAAGCTATACTTCTATGAATGCAGCCCAAAATAGCATTGGCCTTTCTTGCAGCCACATCGCACTGTTGGCTCCTATTCAGCTTGCGATCCACAACTAGCCCCAGGTGATTTGCCATTTGAATGCCCACTCTCCCAGTTTGGAGAGATCCCTTTGGAGCGCTTCACCATCTCTTTTTGTTTTAAGCACCCTATGTGCACAGTTGCATAAAAATACAGGTTGCAGAATTCAAGGCCCTTTAGGTTATTCACAAGAGTGGTGGGGAAAGACACTATCTTAGATGAGGATTAGACCAAAAAGGTCTAGGTGTGTCTGTTGGCCATGAGAGCTAAATAGAACCTCTTTGTGCAAAGCCAGTCTACCTCAGAATATCTGTTGTTGGGGAACAACAGTGAGGAAGTTATAATTCCCAGAAACAACTGGTTTGCAGTTGTGGGACACAGGTTGCTAGAACAGATGGATTTTCAGTCCAGCAAAGAATTCAGATTGTCTGCTCTCTCTCTCTCTCTCTCTCTCTTGCTCTCTCTTAGCTCTGTCTACTGAGTCCTGACTTTATTATACTCCATTCCCTTGAGTATTAATATTCCTTCTGAAACCCTTCGGGTCCTGGCTGGTCCCAGGGGAACACCATCTTGATCTCCCAGGTACCAAGCACATTAAAAATGCATCGAAATTGGCCACACTGAGCGCTCACCAGTGTCACTCCAAAGAATGATTTCTCCTTCAGCTGTATTTGCAGCGCCCTTTCCTGGGGAATGTATGGGACTTGTTTGAATTAATTTCACGGGGGAAAGAAATGTTATTCAAATATTAACTGTGGCAGAAAAATACCGTTGCGCATTAGCGGCTGTAGCAGAGTCCTTCTTTTTGAAAGTGTAGCAGTTGCTAATAGCTGTCAGAGCTTTCCAGATCTCTCATGGCCCCAAATTCCCTATGGCCAGGGATTTCACGCATACCTGGAAATGGGAGGACCGAACAAAACTGTTGCACCTGTGTGAGTCTACTACTATGTCATCCCATCTAGTGGAAATGAAGGATGCTGCTTTAAATGAAAAACAAAACAAATATCAGATCTGGATCAAGCAACTATCATTCTGTCGTGGGTCAGAGCCCTGACCATTCATTCTCAGAGGATTCTGACCCTTTGGCCTCAGAAGAAGAGGCTCCAGAGTTAATGGCTCAGGGAGAGGATTATGCTTCATAAAGACCCCAGCAGCTGGCTCCTCTGCGTCCAGCGGAGGTAGCATTACAGTCCTCAGACTCTGACGACTTGGGTCTTGAGGAAACTATCATATCACACCCACTGCCATGTTGTCAGAGCTTGAGATTGCTAAAACAGGCCAGGCCCCTTTAAGAGACCAAGTCAGTCAGTGGGGAGGTGGGGCCAACCAGCCTAAATGTAGCCAAACTCTTATTTAAGGCTCAGTCATGCTCTGCTCCTTGTTGGAGCAACAAGCAGACAACTCTGTCTGGCTTCCAGCTCCAGCACCACTTGAAGCTTTCCATGGTGCTGACCTGTTCCTATCTGGCTTCTTTGTGAAACCTGACCTATTCAGACTTCTGTTCAAGTCTGGACCCTAGGAGAACCCTGCAACCAAGGCTACAGTGACAGGCATCAGTAGAACCCATGGCCTACAACAGTACTTTTTTGTTTGTTTGTTTAATAAGTTTGAAAGGATCAGTTCTGGGCACCACAATTCAAGAAGGATGCAGACAAACAGGAGCGTGTTCAGAGAAGGGCAACCAGGATGATCAGGGGTCTGGAAACAAAGCCCTATGAAGAGAGACTGAAGCAACTGGGCATGTTTAGCCTGGAGAAGAGAAGACGGAGGGGAGACATGATAGCACTCTTCAAACACTTAAAAGGTTGTCACCCAGAGGAGGGCCAGGATCTCTTCTCAATCCTCCCAGAATGCAGGACAAGGAATAACGGGCTGAAGTTACAGGAAGCCAGATTCCGGCTGGACATCAGGAAAAACTTACTGATTGTTAGAGCACTATGACAATGGAATCACTTACCTAGGGAGGTTGTGGGCTCTCCCCCACTAGAGGCATTCAAGAGGCAGCTGGACAACTATCTGTCAGGGATGCTGTAGGGTGAATTCCTGCATTGAGCAGGGGGTTGGACTTGATGGCCTTATAGGCCTCTTCCAACTCTGCTATTCTATGATTCTATGAAAGTAGACCGCAACCTGTATTGTACTCTGCATGGGTGTCTGTCTGGAATCAGCTGCTGCAAATTTCAGTGGCTCATCCCCCCAATTGATTGGGAGGTACATGTCCCACCCACCCTCCACACCCATCATCCTGTGTGTATACACCCACCCACACCCACACCCCATCGTTAGTCTGTCTTTCTCATTTATTTTAACTAAAGTCTGACTGCATCCATAACGGATCCAGAGCCTCCTTTCTGCTTTGCTGTTTTACACCTCTCTCTCTCTTTCTCTTTGTGTGTATACATCCCTCATTCCTCCTAAAAATGATACTCAAGGTGGCTAATGAGAGAACAATTAAAACATAAAACAGATGAAAGACGCAATTAAAATGCATCATTAAATAGCAATAACAACACCCAACCAGTTAAAAAAAAAAGCTTCAGCAGTATACGAACTTATGTGCCAAAGGCCTTCTTAAACAAGTATAATGGGGAGAGGGAGAGAGAGAGAGAGAGAGAGAGAGAGAGAGAGAGAGAGAGAGAGAGAGAGAGAGAGAGAGAGAGAGAGAGAGACTAGCCTCCCTTGGCAAGGACTTCCAGAGCTTGGGCCTGGCTATATTGAGTATGTCCTGTCCCAAGTCCCACCAAATACACTTCTGATAGTAGTGAGACTAAGGCCATAGCTAGACCTAAGGTTTATCCCAGGATTGTCCTGGGGTCAAACCTGTTCATCTAAGAGCCACACAGGGCATCCAGAGCTCAGGCAGGGACGAACCCGGGATGATCCTGGGATAAACTTTAGGTCTAGCTACGGCCTAAGAGAAGGGCTTCCATGCGCTATCCTGTTCCTTCTCTAGTTTTGAAGAGTCCCCTAAATCTCCATCCCATCAGGAGCAGCAACCCCACTGTTGTGCCTTCTCTGCGTCATGGGGCCTGCTCTCTCTCTCTCTCTCTCCTGCCATGGGGAGACAGGGCAAATCTGGCCAATTCCCAACACACACACACCCGCAAATGTCTGAGCCCAACGCAGCGCCTTCCTCCGATAGCATACGGCCATCTCACATATTAAGCCATGCATGTCTAAGTACACACAGGCGTTGCAGCGGAGCGGAGAACGGCCCATTAAGTCAGTGATGGTTCCTTTGGTCGCTTCAGCCGTTGTACTTGGACAGCTGTGGAAATTCCGGAGCGAGGTTCCAAGCACGCCCATTCAGTTGTTTTCCATTGGGCTCGGCGAAGATCAGCATTTATCGTTCGTTCGTTCATTCCGTCCCTAATTTTAATTTATTTAAGCCGCCTGCGACAAGAGGTTGTTAACGGATGCCACCATCTATTTAGTTATTATTTTCATTGAACACCTCGTTAAAATAGATTTCTTTAGGCGAGGCACAGTTCCGCTTGAAATGCCTGTCCTCAGGCTTTATTACTGGCAGTAACAACTTTAAGCTACAATACGCTGGGATTGTTTGCTATTTGGGGTACTTTGGCTCCTCCCCTTTTGCCTTTAATAAATAATAATAATAATAATAATAATAATAATTAAATAATAAATTTATTTTTTACCTGCCTCTCCATTTTGATCGAGGTGGGTAACAACAGTAAGTATAAAATATATAAAATATTGCAACTTTTTTTTACTTTAGAAGACGTCACCCATTTTACTTTAGAATGCAAAGACTATTCAGATATTAGGAAAATGTATATCCTTCCTTTGCTAGTTGGGATGAAGGGAAGATCATCCCTCGAAAAACTGTGTTTTTATTGAATGATTTTAACAAATACATAACTTTTAGAACTGCTAAATTTCTTGTGCCGGCTCTGCTGTTGCGCACAAAGGCCAAGGGAATGAATGAACGAATGAATGTCACACATCTATGTGAAGCTGTGTGGTGGCTGGTTGCTAAGTACAATAAACTTGACTTGGACTATACTGATTAAAAATATAGTGTACATTCTTAAAACATCCTAAAAAAACATCCTAAAAGCATCCAAAAATTTCCACTGGATAGGCCTGCCTTTAGCCCTGCCCACCACTGCACCGTGAGTTCATCCTGCCAGTAGGAAGGCGTTAGACGCCCCTGAGTTAGGGGGAAGACACTTGAGCCACACACAGACTATTTTGTGCCCTAGGCAAGGTGAGCTACTTTTACACACACACACACACCCAAAAAAATGCCAACTTTGATTTTTAAGAATATATGTTTCCTGTAAAAAATAAGCACAAAACATGAAACTGCTAAATTTATTTTAAAGTGCAAGAAATATGTCATGCCAATTAGAGCAAACAAATTGGAAAGGAACATCAATGGGTCTAAAGTGCATTATTTAATAGGAATATCACCTCCAAATCATCCCCCCAACTCACACGTACGCACACACACACACACACTCAGCATCACTCACTCCAAACAAACACACGCATGAACACATGCATTCACTCAAAGACCCCATGCTCCCCATTCACCCATACATTCTCTCTCTCTCTCTCTCTCTCTCTCTCTCTCTTCCGGGCGCATTCCGGAAGTCTGAACGTGAAGCCACCCCACCCCCACCCCAGTGTCACTGGCTTCACTTCAGCTGGGCGGGCGCGGGGCGCCATCTCGCCTGCCCAGGCCCAGCTGAATCCTCAGGCCAGCCCGGCTCACAGCCAACGCGTGTGAGTGCTGCGCTGTGCCCAGCGCCCCTCTTAGCTTGGCGCTCTAGGCGGCCGCCTGAGTGGCCTCTATGGTAGCACCAGCCCTGGCCACACACACGCCCCAACACCCTATGCAACTTCTTCAAGCAGTTTTATTGGGGAGACCCCAACAGAACCGGAGGCTGACAGAGCACGCACGAAGCGCACGAGACTAGGAAACTGAAAACAGAAAAGTACACCTGTGCATGATGTATTATGCAGCATACAAAGCACTCAAGGGCAAACCTAGGATAAACCCTGCATTAAGTTTAATGCCTGACATTATGCAGGGAATTTTAAGATTGCAATCGCCGTGCAGCTTGGAGCTGCAGAGGGTTTTTGCGTCCGCTGCCAGCGGCGGGTTTACCAGAAGATCTGTGCCCTGTACGACGCTGGCAGAAGACGTGGGGTTGGCCCAGGGCAAACTTCGTACTTAAGCAAAGGACTTAAAGCTAGAGTGGGATGTAGGGGGTGTATTGTTGCCTCCTACCCAACAATACCATTAAGACTGGGGTGGTAATCCCACGTTTCCTTGGAGTAAAACATCTGCGTTTCTCAAGTTTTGACTTGTTTCAAATGATCGGGTATACTAAGTAGTGGCTTTTGATGTTCCAACAATAACAGTAATAACACATCGTGATGGTTAGGAACAACCCTGTTAAACGGTTCGAGAATGCATGGATGAACAAGCCTCCTGTTTTTTGCAATGCCACAGCTCACCCAAATAACGTGTGAAGGAACAGGACAGCGCCCCAGAGCGCCTGCAGAGTGCCTCGAAGGGTAGGATTTCCCAGGCATTATTTGAGATCTTTTCGGATATGTGCTCCTGGAAGATCTTTGCTCTGCTGGCACCCGGCTCGGAGCCTAATAAAAGCTCCTCCGCCTTCAAAGGTTAGGCAGGCACCAACTGGGAACAGGGCCTTTTTGGTAATGTCTCCCTCGCTTGGCAGAAATATTGTAATAGCACCTTTCTGAAGTAATGGGTTGGATGAGAACAAAAAATGTGTCATCCTCCTGAACTTTAAGTAATTGACTATGTGATTGCCACTATGAATTCTGTGTGTGTGTGTGTGTTTGTGTGTGTGAATTGATTTTTAGATGGTTTGGTTTGTATTTTACCACTAAGGGTTTCATTCTGGGTTTTTTAAACAGACTTGCTTGGTAGTGGAACAAGGTACAAAGCTTTTAAGCAATCAATCAAATGGAATGATGGCACAAAACATGTTGCAGCCTTCCCTAATCTGGTGCCCTCCAGATGTTGTGGAGTCCAACACATCTGGATGGCCATTATGATGGTCAACGTCAAGGTTATTTACTCTGCGTTTATTGCAACTTACTATTTAGTAGATGTCTTTGAGTGGATGTAGAGACAGGGTTTATTTGTTTTGCGATCCTTTAAGCTACATTTCTAGGACGTGGGGTGAATTCACCTCTCTTTCTCAATGTGTGAAGGCTGGCTGTGGGCAAGTGAAATCACTCTTCACATGCTCAGAGTCTTCCTACTCTTCATCGCTATGGCAAGAGCTGAGATCTGGCATGTCGCATCTGGAGTGTCGCATCTGGCATGCCGCATCTTAAAATCCAGCCCTGGTGGTGGGAGAAAGGCACTCTGCACATGTCCTGAACCCCCCTAAAATTATATCACCTGTCTCAGGCAGGCTTGGGCATCTTTTTGCATTTGAAGCTTCCACTGGATTTTTTCTCCCCTTCTTCCAAAGTTGCAAATGTGCAACTACACTGGGTCATTCTGTTTTAATTGCATCTTTTGCGGTTTTGATCTTTAAATCCACCCATATCGTGCATGGCGCAAAAAGGCACAGTTAGCCTGGGGTAGAAATGCTCCCCCACCTTCAAAGCCTCGGTGCCGAAAACACCTTTGGGTAGCTGAGCTCTCTCGCCCACATTTCCCCCCCACCCTGCTTATTGGGCTGAACACAAGGAGAACAAGGGTCAATGTGACCCAGCATTCTGCCTCCGACGGTGGGCGGCCAAATGCTTCCAAGAAGACCACAAGTAGGGCACGGCAGCATTACGGCCACCTTGGCGGGGCTTCTGCCCTGAAAGGCGGCCGAGAAATGTTTAGAACAAATAAGTCGCCCTCGCTGCCCCTCCCCGACAACTGGTGTTCACAGATAGACTGCCACTGATTCAGGAGGTCCCATTGAGCCAGACTGAGTTGGTGGTCCAACGTGTCTGGAGAAACTCCAGAGCGCCCTGTCGGTGCCCGGCTGCTGCTTCTACATGCAAATGCCCCCAATATAGAGGGGGGGGGGAAACCGCATCAGGAAGATCAATGCTTTTGGCTAAACCCCCCCCCCCCCAATGTCCTGGTATTATGGGATTGGGTGACAAACCGAGAGAGAGAGAGAGAGAGAGAGAGAGAGAGAGAGAGAGAGAGAGAGAGAGAGAGAGAGAGAGAGAGATGGGAAACCTTAGTATACATCATAGATGCAGAGTGAGGGGAGGCAATTTGAGCGGGGCTGGGGCGATGGTCGGGGAGGGGGGGCACCGGACAAAGTCCCCCACCCGCCCTCCTCCTCCTCCTCCTCCTCCTCTTCTTCTTCTTCTTCTTCTCTTTCTCCTCCTCTGCTTTTGGCTCCTCTGTGCGCCCCTGCCGGCCATTGGGGGGGGGGGCTGGGCTCCCTCCCTCCCTCTCCGTCTCCCCCCCCCCACGATACGCCCCGCCCCCGAGCAGGGATGAGGTAATCCGGGAAGCCTCGCTTGCAAATTAAAGCCGGGCAGCGGCGGGAGCCAGCGCTGGAGGAGCCGGGTGCGCGCTGCGCCTGCCTGCCTGCCTGCCTGCCGCTGCCGGAACCGGGACGCCCGAGACCCGAGCCATGACGGACCGGTGCAGCCTCTGGAGCGCCCTGTCGGCCGCCGCCTGCTGCTTCTACCGCGGATCCTTCATGCAAGTGCAGGTGAGGAAGGAGGGGGGGCTACTAGCCGGGGACCCCCCTTGCAGACACACCTCCCCCGCATCATCAGGGTGGGTGGGGGCCATGGGGGTCCCCGCCTCTGCCCTCCCCGTTGGGGGCGCACATGCCCCCATTCAGGGGGTGCAGGCAAGAGCCCCGGGGGGGAGGGTCTCCCCAGGAGAGAAGGGGATCCCCCACGCACACCCACCCACCCACTCCCAGATCTGGGGTGACTGCTTTCAGGGGTGAAGCCGGAGCGCCCCTAAGACTTCAGTCTTTTGTGCGTTGCAGGAGGGCCCCCCAGGATCTCTGAGATAACCCCCCTTCCTCGGCAGGCTATTCTGAGATTCAAGCTTTTTGGGGTGCAGAGGGGGGACCCCTCTAGTTTCAGGAGTTTTCCTTTTGGAGGACACACCCAGGGGTGGGTTCCCATTTCCCACTCATTCCTTTCTAGGTGCAGGTGTGCATGTACGGTTGAAGAACTACTCCCAGAAACTCTCTTTTTTCAGGGGAGGGGAGAGAATATGGGGTAACCCTCCCCCCAGATTCCCTCTTTATGGGGTTGAGGCAGGGAAATGTTTGTGACCTCTCAAATCCAAAGGATTGGAGACCCTCTTTACATAGGGGTACTGTTTGCACACACACACACACACACCCCTCCCATTCACCAGTATATTTCTATGGGGAATGCATTTCTGGGGGTGGGGGGTGGGGGTGCGTTTGACCTCTCCATTCTTGAGCATCTTTGTGGATCTTCTCCAGCTGATCCTTGTATGTGAACTTTGCTGATTTGCTACCCTGCTCTCTTTCCCCATTCATTCCGGACAGCCTCTGTGGGGATTCTGCTTCGCTTCAGATCAGAGTGGGTCACAGCTTGGGAAGGGGTCCAGCCCCCCTCCTGGTCTCTGACTCAGGCTTCAGCGGGGGGGGGGAGCGTGGACTCCCACCCCCATTTCCCCAAGCCTCTGGGTGTCATCCAACTGCAGAGTGGGGCGACACCACTCACAGCTGAACCAAAACTAAGAGGTGGGGTGGGGACGCACCTGCTGGAGAAAAACAGGGGGCTTGCCGCAAGGTGGGGAAAAGTAGGTCAAAATGAACCCCCTAGGTTTCTCATTGTACTGTATATGCTGCAGAAATTAGAGGAGGGGGGTGGACACCATACACACACCTCCTGTATGTTCCCTATCCCAGTTCTGTTTACCAGGGGATTCCCATTTTATTGGGGGCTCCTGCCTTTTCCCCTCCGGGCTACACTGTCTGCCCTGGCACTTTGTGGGAGCGACTGTCTGCTCTTTAATCCCTCCTTGCAGCTCGCAGACGGGTCCCCTCTGCAGTGCCCAAATGAGCAACCCCCCACCCCCACGGATCATATGTGGGCCTGACGAGGTCTTTTGCTCTCTGAGGCAGGGCAGGTATGACCAGTGTGTGTGTGTGTGTGTGAAAGAGAGAGTGTGTGTGCACTCCACACCACTAGTTACTTTCCTTTGCAGATGCTGTCTGGGTGCAAAGACTTTTTTTGGGGGGGGAACCCTCGGAAATGCCCCCCTTCCCTGCCCATTTTTGGAGGCTTTCTGACCTCCGAAGCCTCTGGGGTGTGCAACAGAAGAAAGTGTTTCGCTTGTGCAAATGGGGGTGTAGAAAGCCGGTGTATCCATCCCCGGGGAGAGGGAAGGTATACCTGTGCAAGATTCAGGCATCTTTACACACACACACACACACACACACACACACACACACACAAACCTGGGTTCTTGATTCCACCCTTTTGCACACACCGCCCACCCCGGCCAGGAAAAAAAGGCCTTTGGTTTTGTTCAGATTTCCTCCTTGTAAAATAAGAAGGGAAGAAAGAAAACCCTCTTCCGAGCGTATTTTAAACATTGCAGGTTCCCCGCCCCCCTCTAGAAGGGGAACATTGATTACTTGAGCATGATGTCATTGGTAACACAGGGATCCGAAAGCAACCGCGGCACTCTTGCTTATTCCCACCGCGCTGATCTATAGCCCAGCGCAGCGGATGACGTCTGTGCCGCCCTTTCGCCCCAGTTTGGAGGGTGGTGTTCTCCGTTTCGTATTTTCCTTTGTGTTTACTGTATCGGGGTTCCCCCTCCCTGTTCTTCTGAGCCCCAAAGCGGGGCTGTTTCTAAGCGGGGCTTTCGGGATTAGCTGGACTTAACCCCACGAACAAAGAACCTTGTGGGACCTTAAAGACTAGCCAATTTAGCCTGGCATCAATCTTTCGTGGACGCACTCTCGGTTTCATCAGACGCTGGAAGTATTAACCTCAAATTGCCAGGTCTAGATGCACACGCTGGGCGGGGGGGAAGTAACCTGTGTTGTCAGAAGGAACTGAAGTGCAGGAAGTACAGACAGTGATAATTACCTTAACAATGGAGTTGTAGCCCAGCACTACCTGGAGGTCAGCAGGTTGGGGAAAGCTGGATGGCAGGATGGGATAACGCCCCCCTGCTCTTTGATACTCATGCACTCAAGTGCTTTCTCTTCCAAAATTGACTTTAACATTTGTCCATGTTGTACGGAGGAGGGCTGGTCTGTCAGAAGCCGATTGGGGATGGCTGTTAAGATCCTCCACATTCTAAGGAAGTCTACCTCTGAATAGGAGTTGTTGAGGCGGAGCAAACAGTGAGCAGGGGAGGGGGCATTTGCCTTCATGCACTGTTGCGAGTGGGTTCACCCAAACCATCTGCCTTGCTGTCCCTCATCGGAAACAGCATGCTGGACTGGATAGAGATTTTATTTTATCTTTTATGCCATCCAGCGGCGCTTTCTTTGCATTCTTCAAAGGAGCAGGAGACAAAAGCACTGGCTGGTTGTGAAGGAGACACCATGTAGGATTTGCTTGGGCTTATTTCATTGTGAGAGTTCATTTGATAGGCACCTCAGATCTCTCAGGTTCGCCGTAGAGGCTTGGGGAGCGGAGGCCAGGGTGCCTCAGGTATCCTAAATTTCTCAGCGAAGGACCCATCGTTCAGCGGGAGGGCTTGGCCGTGGTGACCTGCTGTCCGTTGAATGTCCACCGTCCGATTCATGGGGGAGGAGAGATCCGTCAAAACGGCTATCGGCCACAATAGCTAAACGGAGCCTCTGGGTATAGGAGCAGTCTATCTCTGAATCTCCATCATTGAGGGATGTTTGCCGTGGTGTCTCTCACTTCTGGGCTCCCCGGCACCTGGCGGGTCACCCTGGGGAAAATACCACCCTGGACTTAGATGGACCTTTAGGCCTGATCCTGCAATGCGCTTCTTACATTCTTGGCCTCTCCCCTCCTGGGAGCATTGTGATCATCCCATGTTTGCTGAAATAGAACATGTGCAAAAATATCCCCTAATGTTCTGCGCCTGAGTGAGTCGCCGCCCGCCTTTCCCACCCTACTCCAAGGGGCTCGGAGTGATGCCCCGTGTCTCTCATCCGGTGGAACGCAGAAAGTTAACGATGGAGGCCGAGGCATTTGAGGGCGCGGGAGTCCAGCTTGCAGCCTGTCCCCAAACAATATCTTTTAAAAATAAATAATTGACCGTTTGCTGCTCTTTTATGCTGATGCCAGGGTGCTGTCCAATGGTAGGGCCGGCTCCAGATGACGTCTCACCCAGCAGCTACCCAGTATAATTTGCGGCCGAACAGGGAAGTGAACTGGGAATCTCCCAGTGCCCAGCCACAGCTATTAAACACCAAACTGGCTTTCCTTTGCATCCTCATTTATATCTCTGTGAAGCAAAGCCCCTCTTTTGCCGGGGGGGGGGGGCGGGGGCGCTGCCTTGTTACTTAAAAATCCCCTGTCTCAAACATGGTTTTGGAGTTGAACGGGGCATTGCTGCTGTGTGCCCTAGCAAAGCCAGGGTTAACAAAGGTGTGGCATCGGTTAATTTTGTGCATGTGCGTGCGTGCGTGTGTGTAGACAACACAAAAGCTTTTCCTGGTGTCCCAGCCTTTTAGAGCATCAAAGAGCCACCCCGCCCTGCCCTCCTGTGACTTTCACCTGTTTCTCTGCCGCGGGCACAGACACGCGCCCTCCTTTGCGGGCGGGCGTCTGTGGAACTCTGCATGAATGACTGGGGATCTTTCCAGCTGACAGCAGCATCTCTGCCTCTTCCCACCAATGGCAGCGCACTCGGGCGCTTGAAGCAATTACATCATCGCCAGCCAATGGCAGCCCAGGAGAGGGATGCAGCATTTGGAGTGAGATAACTGAGCGAAGGGTAGGTGGGGGTTCGGTCCACCTGCTCACGCCCACACACCCACCTGCGTCAAGGTATCTTAGGCTGGTGGGAGCGCACCGGCGCAAAGGCAAGAGTTGTTAGTTGTGCCCAGCGACGGCAGCCGGCTTTACCCCTCCATTGCATTTTTTAAAAAGATATTTACCCATCAGTCACCCCTCCCTGCATCTACCTGGATAGATTCTGCTCATACCCCCCCCTTCCCCACCCCCGGACAAGATCACAAACATGAAGTATTACCAGGCACAGAGCAAGGTGCACCAACTAGCTTGCTTCCAGGTTTACCTGATATTTTACCACGTTCTCTCCCTCCCCGGCTGTTTAGAAGGGAGGATCTTCTGCCCTTTGTGTGGGGTTACCACCCTCCCAAAGCGGCTCTGGCTTCTCATTATTTTCCCATCACACTTTAGAGTTCTGGAAACAAAGCCCTATGAAGACAGACTGAAACAACTGGGCACGTTTAACCTGGAGAAGAGGAGATGGAGGGGAGACATGAGAGCACTCTTCAAATACTTGAAAGGTTGTCACACAGAGGAGGGCCAGGATCTCTTCTCGATCCTCCCAGAGTGCAGGACACGGAATAACGGGCTCAAATTACAGGAAGCCAGATTCTGGCTGGACATCAGGACTGTTAGAGCAGTACAGCAATGGAACCAGTTACCTAGGGAGGTTGTGGGCTCTCCCACCCTAGAGGCCTTCAAGAGGCAGCTGAACAACCATCTATCAGGGACGCTTTAAGGTGGATTCCTGCATTGAGCAGGGGGTTGGACTCAATGGCCTTAGAGGCCCTTTCCAACTCTACTATTGTATGATTCTATATGAATGAGAAGCAGCACTGGGTGGCTCTTCCTTGCCCCATTGAGAAAATAGCTAAAATTTATTTATTTTATTTATTACACTTATATACCACCCCCATAGCCAGAGCTCTCTGGGGCTGGCGATGCTAGATAGCGTTAGCTTCCCCAGGCACAATCTAGGTTAACGGCTTTTTTGTCTAACATGCCTGTTTTCTTGCATCAGCGTCATCTGTCTGCACATTTCTGAGTTACACAGAGTTCTTCGACCACCGACGACGGCCTTGGCTCATCATCCCATTAAAACACACACACACCCTTTGCATCCGTTTAAATCCTGATGGGCACTTTGGTTCTTTGCAAGAGGCTCCCTTGACCCATTTTGTCATTTCTTAGGAGTTATGGAAGCGGTGGTGCATGGGGCTGTGTGTATCCCACGCCCTTGTAGCTGTTGCGGAATCTGGATTTCTGAGAATGTCTGCTTTTTAACAACTCGCTTGTCCTCATGGCTGCGGTGATAGGTTTTGGACATGGATGCAAAATGAAGCTGAACGGTGGGAGATTTGGAACAGGTCAAAGGAAGGACGTCTTCCATAAATTATGGAATTGGCTACTACAAGGTGTAGTGATGGCTGCCAACTTGGGTGGCCTTAGAGGGGGCTAAGAGAAATTCATGAAGGCTATCAAGGGGCACGATCCTTTGCACCCTGCCAATTCCCATCTGCAAATGGCGCCTGCCACTTGTGGAACGAAGGGGGAGCCGGAAATGAGAGAAAACGCTCATTTCTGAAACAAGCTCCGTCAACCTGATCCGATCCAGAAACAAGGATTTCTGCTCATTTGGGGGCTTCCTCCAGGCAGCGTTAAATCTCTGTTGCGCAAGCAGTGGGCCCTGCTTGCGCAATGGAATCCAGGGGACCCACCGCTTGCGCGGCACAATCTACGGGACGCAAGAGAATCGACGGGGGTGTTTCAGACTGGAAGCTCCTTGGGGCAGGTGACTCGTTTTTGCCTTGCGTCTTTGTAACCCGCGGTGCACTTAAATCGAGCGAGAGAAATAACGATAAACGTAATAATTAAGGCACATCTGAGCTGTTTTAAATGCAAGATTCCGGTGTGTGTGTGTAAAATCAATCTGGGTAGACTTGGAAAGCATCAGAATTAGGCAGCAAGATGTCATCATTCCTGCTGCAAGGGAAAAAAGCCCATTCTTCTGCCTAGAGACTTCCGGAAGCCGCCTCTTTTGCTGGCACACGGCGTAATTCCACGAGTGGAGGCACACGGTGAAGGTACCTGCTGCCTGTGGGCAGGGGAGTGGTGATGGCAGTGATCTTGGAGGCATCCCATAATCGGTGGCACCCAAGGCTAAAAGGAGCAAGTGTGGAGGGCTCTCTCTCGCTCTCTCCCTCTCGCTCTCCCCAAAGCAAGGGATCTGGAATGGGGTGGGGACGAAGCAGGGCCGGCTCTACCATGAGGCAGGGTGAGGTGGCTGCCTCAGGCAAGGAATGCTGAGGGAGGGCAAGGACTAGCAGTAAGGTGTGGATAGGACAAGGCTGTGTGTGCCTCACAGACTGACCTGTGCCCCCTCGACACTAGGCTGCTGCCCTCAGGTGTGGGCAGGAAGTACATCTCCAGATCTTTTGGACGTCAATGCCCAACCATTCCTGATCGTTGGCCATGCTGGCAGAGTCTTCTGGGAGTTGACATGCCAAACATCAGGCGACCTAGCTTCTGCCCACCCCGGCGATGGAGGACGCTGTCTTGTTCCCAGAGTCGAAATCAGATTCGGCTACCAGCCTGGAAGGTTTCTTGGTGTGGGTGGGAAGGGTACCATCTTGCCCTTGACCTCAGGCAACAAAATGTTTTGGGGCGGCGCTGGGGTGAAGAAATTTGTGGGGGGGAGTAAGCTATTTGCGTTCCTGTGCCTGGTGTATATGGGGGTGGGGGAGGCAGTGGACGTGTTCCCAGCTAGTGAGGATGCAAAGGTTTGGATGGCAAATAGCTTTGAGATATTCTGTTGCTGATGTTCTCTCTCCCTTCATGCCTGCATCGCTTTTGTTTCTTCTTGGCCTTTCCGACGCCAAGGTCACCCTTCCTCCTCCCTTATTACTCTCCACAGGAGGTCCCTTGGCGAGGCGGAGAGGGATGGAAGCACGAAAATACCCCACCCACCCCTCACTGAGAGAGACGCAGCTGCGTTGGCTGAGAAGGAGGCGGCAGATGGGGCAGAATCAGTCCCATACGTTTCAACCGCCTGTATTTAACCAGGGATGGTCCCGATTTTATGGGGCCCACCCCAGATAATCCTTCACCCCCATTGTAGGGGTTTCTTTGGGGGGGGGGATGTCTTGCTCCGTTATTACGAACGGCTACGCAATTGTCACCTTGTTCAGGGATCTCTGAGACGGCCCGTCCGGTTTGGGCCCTGGGGTGCCTGCCGCCCCCAGCGCAGCAGAGTTAAACGTGCTGAAAATTTCGTCCACCTCCGTGGCGTTACTGCCAGGCTGTGGTTCGTGGCTCCGGTGTTACATCAGTGCACGCACATGAGCATTAAAGCAGCCGTGCAGCGCACCGCGTGCCGTTTCCCACATCACTGGTGCGGTTTATTCTGTTCATTTGGTAAGACAGAATCAACTATATTTTCCCCCTCCTTTACCGCCATCCCGGAATATATTTAACCAAATACAAGCAAGCCCTATTTACAGTTCGATCTAGTTTCGAGCAGGCTGCGGGCAAAGAAGATCCTTCAGCAACATGTGCTGTGGATATTATTATTATTATTATTATTATTATCATCATTTCTATATCGCCCCATAGCCAAAGCTCTCTGAGCAGTTCACAAAAAATTAAACATTGAAAACAATAAGCAAAATTTAAAAGCATTAAAAAAACACGCAACAGACAGTACACACAGTGACAACATACATCTAAAAACAACTGAGAGACTGAAAGAACTGGGCATGTTTAGCCTGGAGAAGAGAAGATTGAGGGGAGACATGATAGCAGTCTTCAAATACTTAAAAGGTTGTCACACAGAGGAGGGCCAGGATCCCTTCTCGATCCTCCCAGAGTGCAGGACACGGAATAACGGGCTCAAGTTAAAGGAAGCCAGATTCTGGCTGGACATCAGGAAAAACTTCCTGACTGTTAGAGCAGTACGACAATGGAACCAGTTAGGTGGTGGGCTCTCCCACACTAGAGGCCTTCAAGAGGAAGCTGGACAACCATCTGTCAGGGCTGCTTTAGGGTGGATTCCTGCATTGAGCAGGGGGTTGGACTCGATGGCCTTGTAGGCCCCTTCCAACTCTGCTATTCTATGATTCTATGAACTTAGCCAAGCCGTAAAACAAATCTGGTCGGTTAAAATTCATCACATGCTGCTAAACGCCTGGGAAAAGAGAAAAGTCTTGACCTGGCGCCGAAAAGATAGCAATGTTGGTGCCAGGTGGGCCTCGGTGGGGAGATCGTTCCACAGCTGGGGGGCCACCACTGAGAAGGCCCTCTCCCTTGTTGCCTTCTTCCGGGCCTCTCTTGGAGTAGGCGCCCGGAGGAGGACCTTAGATGTCGCGCGTAGTGTACGGGTAGGTTCATGACGGGAGAGGCATTTCGTCAGGTATGGCACTCCCCAGCCTTGTAAGCCTTGATAGGTTAAAACCAGCTCCGATTCTTGCGATTTTAAAGTAGCTAAGAGAGTGCTGTTGTTTCCAACTGTGTAACGCCAAAGGGGATGCCGCCCTTTCGTGCCAGAGTCTGCATGTCTTTCAACCCCCTTAGTATCTTGCCCTCTCTGTTCACACACACACAATAACAACTCCATCCTCTCCACGGAGATGGCTGGACGCACCGGCTCGCAACACCTCGACCTAAAAGAATTGCTTCCCCCACTGCCACCCCTTCCAAAATTCCTCACGCCCACCGAGAAGAGTTAGCCTCCGAGGGATTCTCTCTATTTATTTCTTTATTTGTATTTGGGGCGTTTGCTCCAGGGGAGGAAGCTGTAGCGAGCTGAGAGAGGAGGAAGGGGTTGCCATGGCGACCGCATCTGCTCCAGCCTAGGTGGCCCCTGGGTAGGCCAAAAGGCCAAAGAGCTGGACCCGTGGCTACCATTCATTTTTAATAAGGGTTCAAGCACACATCAGAGCAGGGCGGGGGTTGTAAGGGCAGGACGAGCAGGGAATGAAGCAGCATCTTAAAGCAGGCTTCACAGCGGCCTGGGTTTTCAGGGTTTTACGAGTACCCAGTTATAATTTATCTATTTATTTAAAATGTTTCTTGGCCGCCTTTCAGGGCAGAAGCCCTCGCAAGGCAGCTTAAAACAATAAAACACATAAAAGCAGTTAAAATAGTAAAAGTGGTCAAAACAGAGACACAAGAACACAGCAATAAAAACAATAATTTCCACGGTGCATCTGAACTCTCTTGTCACTTAAAATTGATGGGAGAGGCCTTGCTTTAGGGTCTCCATCCTCTGAAAGTGAGATCGCAGGGCCTCCTCGGCATGGCCCCCGACTTTATTGAATCATCTTCCTAAGAAGCTCTGCCTGAGAATTGTAGAAAGCCGGTGCAAAGACGTCCTCCTTCTGGCAGGCGTTTCAGGAAGACTTAGGAGAGAGACAGGTCGATAATTGGTTTTGTTTTTTTTAAGGACTGTAGCTTATAGGGTTAGTTGCGATCTGAAATTATACTGGGGATTTTAGTAACTATCTTACTCAGTGTGTGTTGTATTGGCTTTACTGAGTGTTTTAATACGTGATGGATTCTATTTTTGTAAGTCGGCTAGGACACTTTGTGATACAGTAGCATAGAAAGTCGATTTAAAAGCAAAGCCTTGTAAAGGAAGTACCGTATTTCTTCGATTGTAAGACGCCATTGATTGTAAGATGCACACTAATTTCAGTACCACTAACAGGAAGAAAAAAAAACCTAAGACACACCCGCAATTCTAAGACGCACCCCATTTTTAGAGATGTTTATATGGGGGGAAAGTGCGTCTTAGAATTGAAGAAATATGGTAGTCCCATTTCAGCTTTGTATGGTTGGCTTGTTTTAGGCCTAGAATTCCCCATGCAAAGCAAGGGTCTATATCTGCAGGATTTCTTTACGGTTTTGTTAATGTTTTGCCTGTGGTTCAGTGAGCCTGCATGCATACTTAAGAGCGTAAGAAATGTTTGCCTAGAACTGCATCATGGTGTCATCTAGTTCAGCTTCAGCCAGCTAGCAAGAACTAGGTGACAACCTGGTCAGGTCCCAACGCAGAATAAGGGATGGATAAGGCATTTGTTCAGCCTGCATTTCCCAAACCAGAACCAGAATGCAGTTATACGTCGAAATCTGTTATTTTCTGTAATTTGCAGTGCAGTTCACCCCTCCAAAATAATTGTGAGGATATATTTGAAAGGGTGTGTACAAAAAAACATATATTTGGGGAAATGAGTACAAACTCTGGTTCCGCCCCGCCCCCGGGGAAAATTGCTTGCGAAAAAAATTGTGGACATTTGAAAAACAGGCGTAGAGAAATGCATCCTTTGGGGGGGGGGGGGAAACGCCTACAAAAATGCATGAATGTCAACACACACACAGAGAAATACGTAAGAGAGTTGCGTGCTGGCTAAAAATAAATGGATATCGAAATCTAGGGAAAGAAACAGAAGAAACTCAGCAGTGGGGAAATGGGAACCAGCGCAAAATTGGCCTTGACGGGTTTGGCCTCCATAGAACAGAAAATGATGCCTTCGATATCAAATCAAATGGTCGGTTCATCGTGCTCAGTAGTTTTCCAGCGTTTCAGACAGGGAATTCTCCTGGTCCTACATGGAGCTGCAGGGCTTTGAACCCAGGATCATTTCCACGCTCTAACCCTGAGCAATGGTCCTCCACCTTCCCTCTCCCCACACTGGTCCAGAACATCATGTGACATTTGCTGCTTACATCCCCCCTACACACCCCGTAGAGCTGAGACATTACGTCTTTGCCTGCTCTTTCCCCTGGGGAGAGGGAGTGGGCGTTGGGATGGAGAGGGTGGGGATTGTATGTTTAAGGCTCAGGTGCACGGCTATTAAGAGGCCCAGCTCATCTTTATGCAGAAGATCCCCCTTTTAAATCCGTCATTATTATTCATTACACCAGCAGGCTTGACACACAGTGGGGTTAACTCTTTGCGGGACACGCTTCTGCCTGTCCGCGCAATCTGTCACGAACGGGTCGGGGTAGGGGTCGGTGCGCGGGGGGGGGAGCAAGGAGTGGTGACTCCCCACCGAGCGCATTGTCCTGTCTCAGATTTTCTGTCTGCTCCTTGCGGTTCCGTTACAACACACCCACACGCAGACTCTGCATAAGCGCCGGCACAATGCTCTTCGCTCTATTGACGCTGCAGAGCAGCAACCGGACTTACAAAGGTAGCAGTTGCTAAATCCCTGCAGGGAGCCGGGGATTTGGGAACGTGCAAAGAGGAACTGGGGAAAGTGTAACGGCTAGGCTAGATCTGCCATGATTTAGCACAGCCGCATGGCCTTAATCCTGTCGGGGCTGTAGGGATTTGGGGTGGAACCTATTCATCCGTGGGGACAAAGGTGACAGGGCTACTCGATCCAGGCAAGGACCCATTCATCCCCAAGTGAAATGGAGCAGCTTTCCTCGAAATCAAGTATAGGAGTTGGGGAGGCGGTCCTAGACGCTTCATTCTGAAACGCTGGAGGGCGAGACTTGGCCCACATCCTACCGATCAAATAACCTTGAGGACTCTTCAGGCCGGCTCTCTTTCCAGGGTTCTTTCCGCCTTACCGCTCCCATCTTTGAAATGGGAACAAAGGGTCAGAACCAACGCTGGCCACCCCCCACCCCCCCAAAGGAACCGAAACTGTTGACAGAACGAGTTTCCCGCTTCCCCTTGCACTTCGGTAGTTCCAGGCGAGTCCCCCCGCCCCCCCCCCCCCCGTCTTGCAAAATCGTTGCTGCAACCCACCCACCCCTGAATCGGCTGTGGCTTCGTCTCGGCTTGCATCACCATCTCCCTAGCCTACAGAGCAACTCCTGATAGACCGAAATAACCCGGTGATGTCAGGCTCCGCTGGCACGGTTGTCGTGATGGAGAGGCAGAAGGGAGATTTCCTCCCGAAGGATAGCTCAAGCGTTCGGCGCAAGCGCCCCGCTTGGGAGGATGAAGAAGAGAAGGCGCGCATGTGTGTGTGTGTGTGAAGAGACAGCCGCCTTCAAGGCTTCTGCTTCTCCCAAGCGCACTCATGCGCACCAGACGAGGTACATCGCCCCAGAGTTGGCTCGCCAAGCCGATCTGTCAACTGAGCCTACTCCGCTGACAGGCCTCTCACAGTCGAAACCACTTCACAGCTCATGTTAGCTGACAGGTCTGTTTTCACTCGGCTCAGTGCCCAGCGAGCGGTCACAGCGGCCGCCATGTGCGGGCTGCCCGGGCGTTGCGCTCTTGGTGGTGTGCTGGGGTCGAGAGGCCCGTCCGCCCAAGACCTCGTTACGCAATTGGTTATACTGGGTTACTTCGTACCCTTTCCTCGGCAGGCTCCAGCCTCCGATGTGCTCGCACACGTCGATTCCTTTGAAAAATATGAGCCCTTTTCTGTTTGAGTAGGCGGCCTGGAGTAGCATCAAATCGCTTCTTGTCACATTCTCAAATAAGAGCCGGCTTCTTTCTCCGCCGTATTAAAAAAGGGGGAAATAAATTATCTTCAATGATGCATCTACCATAGGTAAATTTAGACTTGGATTTAATGGGTAAAATCCAACGTAAGTCCTAGGTAGACTAGGCCAGAGGGACTCGGTGGCGGCGTTTGATTTAAACCTCTCTCCCTCTCTGCAGTTCTCCAAGGAGAAGTACATCCTAGATTCGTCGCCCGAAAAGCTTCACAAGGAGCTGGAGGAGGAGCTCAAACTCAGCAGCACGGACCTCCGGAGCCATGCCTGGTACCACGGGCGCATCCCCCGGGAGGTGAGGGACAGTTGGGAAAACCTCTGGCCCGGTGGCCTTTGGGTGTTTGTTAGTTGCATGCGCACCGCTGTGAGTGAGGGATTGGGGCCAGCCCCTTGGCCTCAGCCGGAGGGATGGGGGAGATATTGACACGGAGCCCTGGGTATCTCTCTCTCTCTTTCTGATTGTTGGATTGTGGTGGTGTATGTGTTTGTGTCACAGAATTCTTCACTTATATTATATGTAGCCCTTGAATCGCATCTGTTTCTTGGATCTTTCTCCCTCGTCCGCCCCCCCACCCCACTTGCTTTGCTCGCCATCCTTGGCCATCCAGGAGAAGGGGGGGAGGGGATCTGGTTCACACAACACTGCAAGACAGAGTACAGATTGAGTGTGGGCTGTGGTTGAACCGTGGGTTTGTTATTGAATCGTGGATTGTTGTGTGAACCGCACAGTGCTAACACAAACAACCCACAGTTCACATCCCAACAATCATGGGTTGTTCGAGGTCAACAAACCATGGTTTGTTAGTACCCCTGGGTCAACAACCCATGATTTGTTAACACCCCTGGGTTCACACAATGCAACGACCCATGATTCAACAAGAACCCAAATTCAACAACAATCCACACTCAACCTGTACCCTGCCTTGCCATGCTGTGTGAATCCACACAGTGCTCCCACTCTGCTTCCATTATCTGATCAGCCTGCCACAGCTGTCTTCCTCTTTTCCCTGTAACAGACCCCCCCCCCCCGTGCTTCATCCGAGAGTCTGCGACTGGCCCAGAGTCACCCAGTGAGCTTCTGTGGCCGAGTGGGGACTAGAATACGGATCTCCCGACTCCCAGTCCAACACTCTAACCACTACACCACACTTGCTCTCAACTCAGTGGAACGCTCTCCTCAGCGAGGTCCCACGTTTTTGTCTTTTTAGCACCAGGTTAAGATTTTCCTCTGCTCCCAAGCATTTCACAGCATATGATAAGGTTTTCACGGGCCCTGGGATTTTACTGTTGTTTTAAATTGTTGTGGGGGGGGGGTTTTACGTAAAGGTTTTTATATTATGTTGTTATATTGTATTTTAGGGTAAACTGCCCAGAGAGCTTTGGCTATTGTAATAAAGGACAGGAAATGTAATAAAGGAAAAGGTGTCTTTAAGCAAGCCGACAAGTTTTTATCCCTAATCTCAGACGTGTGGCCTCATTTTAGTTAGTGGCAAGAGGATAATATTATTCTCTGCATGTGCTCAGAGGCACCATCTGGATTCTTTCCACCTATGCCCTGGCGTTCAGAACAGCATCCAGTATTAGCTGCTGTTTTTCTAAGATAACTGGAGTGAGAGCAGAAGCCCTTCCCTGAGCAAGCAAGGTGCATCTCAGGTTCTTCCGAAGCCCTTGCGAATTTACAAAGGGAAAATAATCTCCTTTCCTCTCCGGCCTTTTAGGTCTCCGAGAGCCTGGTACAGAGGAACGGGGACTTCTTGATCCGCGACTCGCTCACCAGCCTGGGGGATTACGTGCTGACGTGCCTCTGGCACAACGAGCCCCTCCACTTCAAAATCAACAAGGTGATGGTGAAGTCCAGTGAGGGCCGCACCCACATCCAGTACCTCTTTGAGCAGGAGAGCTTTGACAACGTGCCGGCGCTGGTGCGCTTCTACGTGGGCAACCGCAAGGCGGTCTCGGAGCAGAGCGGTGCCATCTTCTACTGCCCCATCAACCGCACGTTCCCGCTGCGCTACTTGGAGGCCAGCTACGGACTCGCCAATGGGAAGCACAGCGGCTCACACGCCCACTCCAGCCAGAAAGGGGGGCACATCAAACGCCGGAGCATCACCATGACCGACGGGTTGACGGCTGACAAAATCACCAGGGGCGATGGGTGCCCAACAAGGTAGACCTATATATCAGGGGAGGGCAGACTTGAGACCAGCTCTGGGGGAGACCCTTTCAGCCGGGAGCTGAATTTAATTTTGGAGCAGCTCTCAGGGGTGGTGTCCCAGGGGTGGGCGGAACCAAAGGCCACAGGGGTGGAAATACCAGACGACCGCCACGTCTTATCTTAAAGCTCTTACTGCTGGGCACTACGCCTTTGGAGAACGGGGGGGGGGGAATGTTCAAGAGCCAGGAAAGCATCAAATGAGCGGTGGAAGCTGAGCGGTGGGAGATTCAGGTCAGGCGAAAGGAAGGACTTTTTCAGGCGGCGCATAGTCAAACTGGGATTTCGCTAGCAGGAGGTGTGGTGAGAAGTCGCGGACTTTGATGGTTTAAAAAGGGGATTAGGCAAATGAATAGAGGAAAGGCTGCCGTGGGCCACTGGTCATGATGGCAACGTGTTTCTTCAAGGGTTTAGCTCATAGCCCTTGAAGAGCAGTCACTGGGGAGCCTGGGTGGGCAGTGGCTGCTGCGCTCATGTGCCGCTTGTGGGCATCTGGTTGGCCATCATGGGAGCCGAATGTGGGACTAGAGAAGGCTTTGGTCTGAACCAGCAGGGCACGTCTTATGTTCTTAGAGACAGGCCCTGTTCAGACGACACACTAAGCCACGGTGGTTAAGCATTTCGAGCTAAACATTATGGCTTAGCGTGTTGCGTGAACCATTCCTAACCATGGTGGCTACATAATCACGGTTTAAACCACGGTTTAAACACACTTACTAGCGTTAGTGGCCTATCCATGGCTTGGCGTGTAGTCTGAACAGGCCCATAGAAGGCACATTAGGTCAACCTGATAGGGATGTTCTGCCTTCCCATAAATGTCCATATGTGAGCATCTTGACATTTTCAAAACAATGATAAACCGGCCAGTCTTTATGTTTCCTCTTGAAGCTTTGTTGGTTTTGCTGCCGTTTTCACAAGCCTAACACATTAATAGGACCCTGTCGTTTTGGAGAGATCTTATGCCTGATACCCGTCTTTCTCTTCTTCCCTTCCCAGCGTCTCCTTGCCACATCACCGGGACATCATCCGGAACTGTGCAGTCAGTGTGGATCAGATCCAAGATCTTCACTCCCCGATGTCCCCCATCTCCGAGACCCCTGCAACCCCAGCCTATAGCACTGGTAGGAACGGTTTAACCCATAGACCCAAGTTCGCACATCACAATACTTGAGCTGTTGAACCCAGCTGTTGTCAGGGCCAGGTAGCAGCGATCAAACACCCTGCTTCCTGCACACTTGTCACGTCTGCTTTCAATCAACAACCCAGGAATGCACAATCCCTTGGTTGTTATTATGACGTCTGAACCCAGAACTTTGGGTTGTTTACAGGGATAAACAACCCAGAGTAAACCCAAGAACAAATCATGGGCGATTGTTCGGTGAACTCTTGAGTGGTACAATCCAAGGTTCTTCATCGTGGTCTCTGTGCATCACACCTATGGGCTCTGCGCCTGCGCAGAGACCTCGTCCAGGAAACTTCTAAAGCTCACAGCGTCCAACCCAGGAATGGGGTGCACCTGGGTTGTTGATTGAAAGCGAAAGCAATGAGCATGCGGGACGCCACACACTCATTCCCACACCGCAGCTCCAACAACCCATGGTTTAAACAACCTATGGGTTATCGTTATGTGCAAACTGGTCCAAACATTTCTTAAGTATTTTAAACTCTTGGAAGTATAGTAGCACTTTTACATCTGCTAGTTGCTTTGGGCACGCATTTATTGTTTTACCTTTTGTAATCTGCCTTGAAATCTCTTGATTAGAAAAAGGTAAATAAAGGCCTCTCTGAAGGAGAACCAAACAGAGCAGAATGAGCAGCTACATGCACTTAGACCTAGTCGTCGGCATAAATCCTTCTAAAAGGATGTGGAAAGTTTTCCAGCTGTTACAGAATGGCAGTATGTGCACACGGAGGTCACGACACGCGGCCTCGTGGCCTGTTGCAACTCAAAGGCTCGCTTCATTGTCCGTGCTTGCAGCGTGTCCAGTCTTATGATAACGAGGCGTCTCTACTCTCTTCCAGTTTCTCGGCTAAAACCACAGGCAGGTCAGGCCGGCAACGGCGTAACCCCGGGGTCCCCGGTCATCAGGCGATCCAGCGAACCGCAACTGTGCCAAGGAAACGGTAGCAAGCCCGACCAGCCGGACAGCAGCCACTCCACCCCTTCCCATGGCTACTCCAAAGCTTCCCCTTCCCCTTCAGTCAGCAGCTACAGCGACCCGGACACGGGACATTACTGCCAGCTCCATCCCCCCTCCCCGGTCCAGTGGGACAGGCCGACTCAGGACGGCAAGCAGACGCCGGCCAAGAGCTACGTAGAGAGGCTAAAGGGGGACGAGAGCCAGAGGGGTCTCTCTCTCAACGGTTCCGAGGTGGAGGCCGGATCCAGGAAGAGGCCCGATCAGGACACGGCGGGCTTCGTTGTCCCGATAGTGGAACGGACCTCCTCCTTCAACCCTGCCGTGTTCCACTCACGGCTCATCCCTCTGGAGAATAAGCCCCTGGAAATGGCGGTGCTCAAAAAGGTCAAGGAGCTCCTGGCAGAGGTGGACGCCAAGACCCTGGCCCGACACATCACCCACGTGGACTGCATGGTACGGGGCTGGTACAGGGCACAGGAAACTAGAGGTTGCTTTAGGCCAGGGGTAGGCAGCCTGGTGCCCTCCAGATGTTTTGGACAACACCCATCAGCCCCAGATAGCATGGCCTTGGTCGGGGATTATGGGAGTTGTGCACCCCTCCCCTCGCAGGCCTTTTGGACTACTAGTTGCCTGCTGTTGTTTTAGGCTGCCGGAAAGTCTGATAGAATGGGCAACTAGTGCATCCTAGTGGCTCAAGGAATTCTGCTTGGTCGGAACACTCCGTTATTGCACAGGGCGGGACGGGTGTGCAGATCTACGCGTTCACACAAAGCCCGTGATACAGACAGTGGAGGCCGGTGGCTCTGATGTCAGTGGGGGCGGTGAATCTGCTCCGGGTTTTGGTCAGAACGCTAAAGGAACTGTCCCTTGGTGCAGAAGGGCTGCTGCTGTTTTAATTTCCCACAATGCCCCGGAGTGATGCTAGATCTGAGGGATGATGGGAGATGGGAATGGTGTCCACCTGATGCTAACTGGAGGAGTGTCTCTGCTGGGGAAGCCTGGATCAGAAGCCTCTGACACAGGAAGTGACTCATTCTGAGGGTTCCCCTATTTAGGGTGTCCAAATGAAAAGGAGGACAGGGCTCCTGTATCTTTAACAGTTGGATTAAAAGGGAGTTTCCGCAGGGGTCCTTTGTATACATGCAGCACCTGGTGAAATTCCTTGTTCATCACAACAGTGAAAGCTGCAGGAGCCCTGCCCTCTTTTGTACCTGGTCACTCTAGGCAGCTTTCACTGTTGTGATGAACAAGGAATTTCACCAGGTGCTGCATGCTGAATTTCCCTTTTCTATACAACTGTTAAAGATACAGGAGCCCCGTCCTCCTTTTCATATGGTCACCCTACCTCTTCCTTTCTCCCGCTGTAGCTCAAGCAATAGGTCATGAAAAATGGGATTTATACACACTATATATTATTATTTTAAGACGCGTTACACTGGATGGCTCCCCCTGGATTCAAGTGTCTGCTCTGGGACACGTTTCCACCTTTCTTTCTTTCTTTGCAATCAGCGCCAAGTCTTTATTCACACTTGGCAAGCGCGCCGAAAGAGGCAGAGTTGCCGGGCCGCGAAGCCGTCCCCACGAGCCACCCTGTCCTTGGCTGTTTCCCGACAGCCTGTTATCTGCTCTTCCCAGACTGAAGCCGAGAGAACGTTGTCTGTAGGGAGGGGATTTTGCTGAGCCCGTCTTCAAACATGGAATGCAGCTGCTGCCAGGAGGGAGGAAGCCGGAGCGAGGCATCTCACCACCCGTTGGGCCTTGATCCAGCCAAGTTCGAATCCAAGTCCCAGCGGACTCTCCGGCATTCACCAGAAAGCCACGCCTTTTTCCCAGACCACTGATCAATTGATGGTTTTGCTGTTCTCGTGCCACCTTTTCTCCGGTTGAACTGGCTTAGTTGCTGGCAGGGGGAGCTCTTAAGCTAAAATACGCCCGCATTTTTGGCCTTCCCCTTTTGTCTTCCGTCCAATCCACCACTAGAATGGAGCTCCGGAGAGGTTTTCCAAAACTGATTCAATACCTCTAGTCTAAAACCAACTGAGGCTGCCCAGAAGGAGAGAGAAAAGCGGATTGAGGCATCTCTGCATCCCTTTGGTTGTGATCCAGCCAAGTCCCAATCCAACCCTCTCACATTCACCAGGCGGCTGTACCCTTTTCCCTCCGCATGTGTTGGACTACAATTCCCATAATCCTTACCAGCATGATGGATGTTGTTTAGTCCAACACCTCTGAG
The DNA here is from genome assembly GCF_023053635.1 of Elgaria multicarinata webbii. NCBI lineage: Eukaryota > Metazoa > Chordata > Lepidosauria > Squamata > Anguidae > Elgaria > Elgaria multicarinata. The sequence goes on from NC_086189.1 coordinate 5,080,969, forward strand.
GGGTGTCTACGCTCAACCCAGCTGGTCTAGGAAATCATGATAGGGTGCTGGAAGCTCTGTATAAGTTTACTGCATGGAACCATGTGTTGAAGAAGCAACAAATTGCTTTTTAAGAAAAAATCCGCTGTTACCATTTTTACAATATTTTGGTTGTTTGCTGTAATTTTATCTTGATATTATTCAATTACGCATCGTAACTCCCCTTGGGTGTGTGTTAATGCAGGGGGCAGGGAAATGAGATAAATCATAATGAATTCAATTTTTATTATTAATAGTTATAATAAATAATTTCCTCTGCGCCTTGCAGATATGCCCCTCCATCCGAGGAAAGAGATTAAACCGCTTTCCCCTCTTTGTTGCAGGTTGCTAGGATACTGGGCGTTACCAAGGAGATGCAGAGGCTCATGGGAGTGAGCTCGGGGATGGAGTTGCTCACCCTGCCCCACGGACATCAACTCCGGCTCGATTTATTGGAAAGGTAGAAGGCAAGGGGAGGTCAAAGCAAGGAGCACGGGGACTGGGGAGGGTGCAGGCCGGCAGGTACCCCGTACTCTGCTTGGTCCCGTCCTTCTGCAAAATTCAAGGATGCTGGCAAGAAATGGATGCAATTTGGCGTTGGACACAAAATTTGATGTTCTGGGAATCTGGGTTCTCCCCTGCTAAATATATATTTTAAAAGCACATTTCTAGACCTTAAGATTGCAACGATTATACTTGAAAGTGGCAGCGTGTTGCACAGAGCCAGCGATGGCGGTTCCACCTCTATATTCCTGGCTGTATTCCTGGAGAACTTCTGAATTGCTTCTCTCTCACTCCTCTCCACCTCCAGCCCCTGCATTTAGCTTCCGTGATGGAGTTCTCACTTTCCTTCTCCCCACCCCTCATCTGCCTTAGGTTCCATACGATGACCATCATGATCGCGGTGGATATTCTGGGATGCACGGGCAGCATGGAGGAGAGGGCCTCCCTCCTTCACAAGACCATCCAGCTGGCTGCTGAGCTGAAAAGTACCATGGGCAACATGTTCAGTTTCGCCGCGGTCATGAACGCGCTCGAGATGAGCCAGGTACTTGCATCAGCCCCGGCAAGGCGACGTCCATTTGGCTGTGGCCTTTCTTGCCCCCCGCCGCAGCGTTTTTGTAGTTCTCTGGAGTTCTCCCACTGCCACCAAATGGATGGTGCATTGGGCTGTAATAATAGCGTATTAGGAAATTGGGCTTTGGGTGTGCCAAGAAGCACTTCCAAAGCGGATGTGCAAAGGGGCTCTCCCGTCTACTTTTTGAGCACTTCCACCGTCGTGTCTGAAGATGCGGCAAAGAGATGTGCAGGTGGCGTGCGCGCACGCTTCTAGTTGGTGTCGGAAGCCGCTGTGCGTAGCTGTGGGAAAGAGACAAAGGGAATCACAGCAAGACGCCAGAAATAAACCACAATATCTGAATTGGAAAGGACGCAAGCAGATGATTTTAGACAAGCCATCCCCAACCTGGGGATCCTTCAGAGGTGTTGGACCCCCTTGTCATGTTGTCTAGGAATGATGGGAGTTGTAATTCAACAGATTTGGAGGGAACCCGGTTGGGGAAAGCTATTTTAGACCAACCCTTTGCTGTAAGAGACAGAAACTCCGGCACCTAAAGCATCCCCGATATAGTGCTGTCCAGTCTTGGCTCAAAAATGTTGCAAGGGAGGACATTTGGCAATCTCTTGAGGCAGTTTTTCCCATTTGCAGTGCTACTTTTTCATTGAGCCCCTTTCGCGCTGACCTCCATGGTTGCTGATTCCTCCCAGAAATCTTCAATAAGTGCTTGAATGCAGGAACCTTGTGGGCTGGCCAGTGCTGTGGTTCTTGGCCTGTAGTTGCAGGCGTGAGTCACTGTCCTTACAGAGAGACATATAACCTACTTGGCCAGTGCCCTCCTAAACAGACACACGCTTCTATCTTTTTCTGCTCGGCTTTCAGATCTCCCGGCTGGAGCAAACCTGGATAGTCCTACGCCAGCGTCACACAGAGGGTGCCATCCTCTATGAGAAGAAACTTAAGCCGTTCCTAAAGAGCCTGAACGAAGGCAAAGGTAAGAGGTGGACACGGGCTGCCCGACTCCTCCTGGTCATACGTTTGAATCAGTTTAAGCAAACCTGCACTTAGGCCTCACTTAGTAGCCAGTTACGCTGAATCTGCTGTTCTGTTGTTATCTTCGACTTTTAGTTAAGCGCGTTTGTTCCTTCACAGAGCTGCTTAATTATGAAATTAGCCTTGTGCGCGTGCCTGCCTTGAGCTGTTTGTGTGAGCATTAGCAAGCATCTTAGGCTCCTCACTTGGTTTTGCCTTTTAATCCTGTACTCAGAAGTTGGTACTGTGGTGCAGTACAGAGTTTGCATGTGGGAGAAATAGGAACGTAGGGAACCACTTTCCACTGGGATCATCTTGCCCAGTATTGTGTATTCTAACAGTCATTCTCCAGCGTCTCAGAAAGGCGGCTTTTTTTACATCACCTGCTCTGTGATCCTTTTAGCTGGGGATTGAACCACTGAGCTACGCCCCGCCTTCCATGCGGAGTTAAGCGTCACGGCAGATTTTTAACAGATTGTTTAGGCAAGGTGTTGTTTATCAATGTCTTTCCAGGCAAACCTTTGTGTATTTATTGTACGATGTCATTCGCTCGTCCATTGGGGCAGAGGGAGAGGGGAAATCCAGAAGACTTATTTCATGACAAGCTCATCCATTGCAGCAAAACTACGTTTCCCGAGCACTCAAAAATCATCCACGTTTTATTGTTCGAAAATGCAGCACTTTGTCCACTAAGCAGTGGCTTTAGGATACATACCACCACCCCAAAATTTTTAATTTTGCAAGGGCTTACAGTTGATATCATTTAGAAAAAGGGGGGGAACTGAATTCATGCAAATATTAGAGAATTCTAGAGTCGTAGGGTGCCTTAAAGGCCATCTAGTAGTTCCACCCCATTCTGTGCAGCAAATCCAAGACCAGAGCATCTCCCCAGCAAGTGAGAGAGACAACCCAGTCCTTCTAGGTTGTTGGCCCCGTTCTTGAACTGCTTGGACTGTCGAGATATTTCTCCTAATGTTCAACCAAAATCTACTCTCCTGTAATTTAATCCCACTAGACCTCGTCCTGCTCTCTGGAGCAGCAGTGAACAATATTTGCTAGTTTTGTCTGTGACAGCCCCTTCAGGGATTGGAAGAGAGCTATCAAGTCCCCCTCAGTCTTCTGTGAACGTATCCAGTTCCTTCATCCTTTCCTCATAGGGCTTGCTTTCTGCGCCCTGCAGCGTTTCCATTGCTCTCCTCTGAACCCATTCCAGTTTGTCTGCATCCTTCTTAAAGTGTGGCATCCAGAGGTAGACACAGTACTCCAGACGAGGTCTGAGTAGTACAGCACCAGTTTTGTTCATATTGCCAAAGGAGAGGGGAGCAGGGGAACAGAGTATGTGCAGGCCAGAATCTTCAAACTCTAATCCAGAAAAAAGCCAGCCTTGTACTTACCGGAGCTGCGGCCGGTCGAAAGAAGATGGCACTGGGCAAAATGGACCAAATGGCAGCTCAGCTGTTATAAACCCTTCACTTTCTCCTTCCAGAAGGAGGACCGCCACTGTCGAACACCACCTTCCCTCACATTGTACCCCTCATCACACTCCTGGAGCGAGACACGGCCCTTCCGGACAACCCAGAGCCCTGGGAAAACTTGGACAATGGCGTGGAGGTCGTCATGGCCCACCTGGAAGCAGCGCGGATGGTGGCCCATCACGGGGGGCTGTACCACACCAACGCGGAAGTGAAGCTGCAAGGTAAAGGCAGCCCCGTGTGCCAGAATTCACCCCAGAGCATGTGCAGAGGGGTAGAGACTGATGAGCACAACGCAAGAGTATACCACACCCATATCCGTTTGCTTGATGGATATGAAGTCGGGGAGGCGGGGGGCTGAGGAAATTCCTAGAATAATGGCCTGCAAACTTTCCAAAACTCCAGCAGTCGTTAAAACCAGCTGCATTTATTATGATAAACAAACAAACAAAGGTAGCCATTCTGCTTCATGAAGGGGGAAAAAACCCAAAATCCACAGTTGGGCAATAACTTTCTTTCTTAGGACCATCCAAAATTCCACAAAATTGTACAAGCTTTTGCATTCTCCATTGTGATAACATGGTTACTATACAATACAGTCTTGGATCATGGACACTGCGTTTACTTTTTCACTATTATATTTTATATATCTTTTCTATTGCATTAGAAAGAGTGAAACCAGTCCAGTGGGGAACCAGCTATTTTTTATTTTTCTTATTTGTTTGTTTATTGCATTTGTAGCCCCACCCTTCTTCCATCATGGAATTCAAAGCGGCATACACGGGGTTTCCAAGTAGCCTCCTATCCAGGCATTGACTTGACCTGCTTAGCTTCAATAATTTGGCCGCATCATGTGCCTTCAGACCATTTCAGAGATCGAGAGTTAAACTGCATGTTGTCCGTTTAACCATCTTCAGCAATTCCATCTGATTCTGGCCTCTCTTTTTACAGTGAGGAATTAGGACGCACAGGGCCCTGCGTATCTGTGCAGCGTTTTTAAAGGTTTCTTTATGTTGCTCTTGTCCCCACTGCAGGCTTCCAGCCCCAACCGGAACTTTTAGAGGTCTTCAGTACAGAGTTCCAGCTGCGTCTTCTCTGGGGCAGCCGGGGTGCTGAGAGCAGCCAGAGCGAGCGCTACGAGAAATTCAACAAGGTCCTCACAGCATTGTCCAACAAACTGGAGCCTGCAGTGCGCTCTAGCGAACTCTAGCCTCACAATGTGGACGTCTGAGCAAGCGAAGGGTGGGGTGCGGAAAACAGCCTGCGCCTTCCTCTTTGCATCAGCTGTGATAGGGTGCTGCCTTGGGTGGGGAGCGTGTCTCGGGCCGGCACAGGGAAGCCCGAAGTCTGCCGTTTCTGTCTGTAACAGTGACTGAGAATGAAGACGCCAAGCCAGGAGTTGGCCTTTCTTAGCATGAGATACTGACAATCAACATACAAGTTGTAGAGTGGGTTGATTTCCTTCCTGGGAAAACTGACAATGACCTAGCCCCTCCTAGCTATACCTCCTAGCCTTGCAAGCAGTATATGAAGATGCACTGCTGAAGCAGGTTGGGTATTTGCATTCTACATCCATAGCATGGTTCATGACTGGCGCAAAAGCTCCCCATCTGTGTGAGTAAGGACTTGATGCTGCTTCACATCTGGCCACAACTGACCTTGATGCCTCGCCGTTGCATTTTAGACCAGAGTGAAGAAATCTTCTCCCTTCGCTCCCTTGCTGTTAGGTGTAATCTGGGTGGTCCCCTATCAGCTCTCTAAGGGTCTTCTGTGTTGTTCTCTGCTGTATTTAACTGGATCGAGAAGGGGTACTTCCACACAGACGGCTCCTAGGGCTGCCAATTAAAAGGCAATCTGCAGCTATTCCATCTTTCCCAACATAAGAGATTTTCTATAGTAAGAAAAAATAAAGATGGAAGGAGCAGTGGGAACACACAGGAGGGTTACAAATGGAAGACAGTAACATGTGGACCAGGGGCATTGCTAGGCCTGCGCCCATAAGGCTTGACCCTGAATCTATTTCCTGGGGCCATTCCCAAGAGCCCTGCGTATGCATTGCTGTTGATGGGAGATTTTATTTGCTCAAATCACTCCTTGTGTGGTAATTAACATTAGAAAAAAATCTCCCAGTGGTGTCAGTGGGAGTTTTCCTAAATTTAATTGCTATGCAGGAAGGGGGGATTTCCCCTCTGCCTTACCACCCTGCCAGCATTGTGAACCCCCTTACTTGCATCAGAATTGTGCACCATTTTATTTCGAATTTAATTCCATGGAGCTTATAATAATTAATCAATGTGGGGGTAAAGAACTAATGAGGAATTGCTTAAATTTGGATCTGCGTGGGAACAGGAAAATTAATTCAGGGGTTGACCTCATTTCCCCTTCACATGCTTTTGGATTAGCACTGTCAATTTTTTTGAAACTTCATTTTGGCACAAACATTGCTATTTTTAGGTGTGTGTTGGTGTGTGTGTGAGAAAGAGTAAGTGAATGAAAGGCCCATGGGGGAAAAAACTACCAGCCACTCTCTTATTTGTGTTTTTCACACTATTGCAAATTAATCGTAATTGAAGACAAACTACTGATTGGGAATGATCTGGAAGGGGATGCAAATGACCAGAAAGATTTTGAGGTAATTTGGATGAGAAATTAATTGGCTGACTTTGCCTCCTGTGAAATTAAGATAAATCCTAGTAATTATTTCTACATATATAAATTAGCATGTGCTAATCTGTGCAGATTTGTGTCCTATGACTTGGGCCTGAAATGCTTTTAAGTGCCTAGCAATGTCCCTGGTCTGGAACCCCGAACAGGCCTGTGCCATATCCAGTAACTGCTTTGAAAGCTCAGAGCTGCTGCTGGGTCAAAGGAACCGAACACAGAACATCTACAATGCCACAACCTCAGGTTTTTAAAACTTGGGGAGGTGGACACTCCCTTAACTAATAAAGTCACTCCAAAGTCTGGCTTAGGGCAGAAGCCAATTCCACAATGGGGACAATTGATTGCTACTGATTCACATCCGACTAGTGATGTAATGTCCTTACATTCAGCATCTCCCATAACATATAGTTAGGCCCTCACACAAGGCTACGTCCAAATCCCTATCTCCACCCTCACATTTACAAACAAATACTTGATCTTCCTAAAGGTGTCTTTCATTTGGTTCTGCTCCTGCTTCAGGTTGGGAGCTGTTTTGTTTCCATTTGAGCCTTTTCTGCTTGTAAATAAAAGGATCCACATTGGGGAGTGTGTGTATATATAAATATATACATATGTATTCAAAAGGGACCTCTTTTGTAAATAATTATTCACCTCATTCTTTTTTTGTCTTGTAAATTAATGTATATAGATATATATATATACCATGGAGTGTCTTCTCTTGATTCTTGCATACAATAAAAAAAACTTTTATGCTTTTTTCTTCAAGAAACATTTGATTTTTCAAAACTTAATTTTCGCCTTTAAAAAAAAGGCAGAGTAGGTATTTCTACAGATATGCCTTTGACCTGTTGGGGGTTGCTTCTACAATTTTAGATCCTTACAAGCACTGCCAAAGTATTGCTTTTCCGAGTGGCTGGAAGCCAATGCAGAACTATATATTATCCAGCAATGCCCTTCCCTATCATGCCTCAAGATCCTTCTATATTTACTTACAAGTCTTGTTCAGCAAAGGGTCTTTCCAATATTAATTAAAATTGTGCCACTTTGCTGCGGTTGTGTTTTAAAAGCTTGTTTTAGAACGAGGGAAAATCCTGTCCGTGCAGCCCAACAAGGGTAAGAAGATGTCTCTGCAGCAGTGTGCCGCACTACTGTTCTTGAAACAGGAAAGAAGGGCAACTCGGGAATCTATGGCTGAAATAGCTAGCTAGTTAAAACAGTTCTAGCATGGTTGTACTTTGGAATGCAAAGAATTCCTTGTACGTGTGAGAAATTAAAATAGGGCTACAAATCAAGCGCTGAACATCAGCCAAAAACATCCAAACACAATCCCAATTTTATCTAAAAGCACATTGGTCCTATCTGTATGGCTTATTTGGAAAACCGCAGCAAATAATTAAACATTCGTATGAAGAGGGTCCCTAGACGGGTTGATGGGTCGTACCGAATTGGTTTTCTGGTAAGCTGGCTTTCAGAAATCTTGCCTGATCTCAATGTCGTTCCTTCCGATTTTGAAAGGACTCACGGACTCCCAGATACAGCACAGCCCTGAGCCGTCGTTAAGAAGTCTGTGTGCTTTCCACCAAAGGAGGCCATTTTGTGTAAACTGAGATCCCTAGACCAGGGTTGGGCGAGACTGTTGACCCAGAGGGAAGAGGGGTTGTAGTTCAGTAGAGCACATGCTTTGCATGCAGAAGGTCCCAGGTTCAATCTCCAGGTAGGGTGGGGGAAGTATCCTGCCTGAAACCATGGAGAACTGTTCCTGCCGGTCAGTGCTGACAATACTGAGCTAGATGGACTTGACTCAGTATAAGGCAGCTTCCTGTGTTCTTAGCCCTTGAGATGTTTTGGCCTATGACTTTCATCATCCCTCGCCATTAGTTTGTTAGGGCTGATGGGAGTTCCGGACCAAAACATCTGGAGGCCATGCCTGCTCTAGAGTTTGAGTATAGGGGGCAGTAAATTAGTTGTTCTGAGACAAACCAATGTACCTTCAGGCCATATAGGGAGAAGCTGCGTGGCTAAAGAGGGACTTTGCACTTTGAGGATTCCATTCTTTCCAGCCATTAGGTACTACACAATTTGTCTTCAGTTTACTTCTTTACACCACCTAAAATATCCAGCTTTGCTAATATGAAGACTGCCATGTGAACATAAGAAGAGCCATGCTGGATCAGACCCAGGGTCCATCCAGTCCCAACACCCTGTTCACACAATGGCTGACCAGATGTCCTGCTTGTGGGTTCCATGAGTGCAACAGCACCTTCCCATCCATGTTCCCCAACAACTGGAGTACAGAGGTATACTGCCTTTGATCCTGGAGGGAGCACAAAGCCATCAGGACCAATAGCTATTGATACCCTTTTCTTCCAGGAATTTATCCAACTGCCTTTTAAAACCATCCAAATTGGTGGCCATCAAGTTGGGTTTTTTTGTCCCAACGTGCATCACTTTACACTTCCTTACATTGAACTGCATTTGAATAGCAGAGTTGTAAGGGGCCAATAAGGCCATTGAGTCCAACCGCCCCCCTGCTCAATGCAGGAATCCAGCTGGTTGTCCAGCTGCCTCTTGAAGGCCTCTAGTGTGGGAGAGCCCACAATCTCCCTAGGTAACTGGTTCCATTGTTGTACTGCTCTAACAGTCAGGAAGTTTTTCCTGATGTCCAGCCGGAATCTGGCTTCCTTTAACTTGAGCCCGTTATTCCGGGTCCTGCACTCTGGGAGGATCGAGAAGAGATCCTGGCCCTCCTCTGTGTGACAACCTTTCAAGTATTTGAAGAGTGCTATCATGTCTCCCCTCAATCTTCTCTTCTCCAGGCTAAACATGTCCAGTTCTTTCAGTCTCTCTTCATAGGGCTTTGTTTCTAGACCCCTGATCATCCTGGTTGCCCTCTTCTGAACACGCTCCAGCTTGTCTGCGTCCTTCTTGAATTGTGGAGCCCAGAACTGGACGCAATACTCTAGATGAGGCCTAACCAGGGCCAAATAGAGAGGAACCAGTACCTCACGTGATCTGGAAGCTATACTTCTATTAATGCTGCCCAAAATAGCATTGGCCTTTCTTGCAGCCACATCGCACTGTTGGCTCCTATTCAGCTTGTGATCTACAACTAGCCCCAGGTGATTTGCCATTTGAATGCCCACTCTCCCAGTTTGGAGAGATCCCTTTGGAGCGCTTCACTCACCTCCTTCGGGAGAATTTACCATTTATTCCTACTCCTTAAGCTTCCCCTCACTTCCACTTCCATTTCCCTCGGTCTTTTCCCTTCAGCATTTCTTACTTCCCCCGTATTAATCTTTTATTTCGAATTCATCCCATTTTCCTGAGCACTTTTTCTCCCACCCTTTTAACTCTCCCCTCAGTTTCTCTCATCCCCTCATCGCATTCCCCCCCCCCGCTTAAAGCTTTTTCCTCTCATTAATTTTGTTTCTTATATGTCACCCACATCCCTTTCCACGAATTCCCTCAAGGCTTTTAAAATTAAGATTTCAACGCCTCCCTTCCCCCACTCCGTCCCTCAAGAACCGCCATTTCCTCCCAGCCCCCATTTTTGGTTTAAACTTAAATTTTCCCGCCTCAACCTTCCCAAACCACGCCCCCTTCAAGCTCCGCCCCCTTCTTTGCTACGGTGGGGGAAGAGCTTTAAACTCCCCGCTCTGAGCCGCGGTGCAGGCTGGGAGTCAGCCGGGCCGTCGCTGGGGTCGCTCTCCGCGATGGGCGTGTGACTGAGCCACTCGGGGCAAAGCGCGATGGCGAGGGGCGGGACCCCCCTCGCGCTGCTGCTGCTGCTGCCTCTGCTGGGGCGGGTGGGCGCGAGCGCCCCCTGGGAGCTGAGCTCGTGGCACTGCAGCTTCTCGGCCTCGTGCGAGTGCGACTTCCGGCCGGATTTAAGCGGTGAGCGGGGGAGGGGCTGAACAGAGCGAGCGAGGGCGCGCCCCGCCCGCAAGGTGGCGTAGTGGTTAGAGTGCCCGACTAGGACTGGGGAGGCTGCGGGTTCAAATCCCCCTTGCGGGGCAACTGGTTCGCCTTGGGCTAGCCACCACCATCCCCGTCCGCCTAGCCCTACCTCACAGGGTTGTTATGTGGATAAAATGGGAGGGTTCGCGAAGCTCACTGGGTCACCTTGGGCTAGTCATCATCATCCTTGTTAGCCTAGCCCTACCTCACAGGGCTGTTGCGGGGATAAAAAGCTCACTGGCTCACCTTGGGCTAGTCGCCGTTATCTTGGACTAGCCCTAACTCACGGAGTTCATGAAGCTCACTGGCTCACCTTGGGCTAGTCGCCGTTATCTTGGACTAGTCGCCGTTATTTCTCAGCCTAGCCCTACCTCGCAGGGTTGTTGTGGAGATAAACTGAGAGATTTTGTGAAGCTCACCTTGGGCTAGTCACCATCATCTCTGTCAACCTTAGACCTACCTCACAGGGTTGTTGTGGGGTTAAAATGGGAGTTATGGGGAGAGCTTGATCACACTGGAGGAAGGACGGGATTTTTATCAGGGGTGGCTTTTAAAAAATGTGTTGATTCCTGCACTAATGTTGTTCCCTGCCTCGATCCAAAGGGAGAGGCGGGTAAGAAATAAATGTATTATTATTATTATTATTATTATTATTATTATTATTATTATTATTATAATAATAAACCTGGGGCAGGCTCTAGTCAATGGTGAGGAGTAAGACCATCAGAAGAGCCCTGAGTCTGGATCAGACTGAGGGTCCTTCTAGTCCAGCGCTCTGTTCACACAGCGGCCGACCAGCTGTCGACCAGGGACCAAAAAAGCAGGACACGTTGCAACAGCACCCTCCAGCCCATGTTCCCCAGCAACTGGTGCACACTGGCTTGCTGCCTCAGATACTGGAGGTAGCACACAACCATCAGGGCTAGTAGCCCCTGATAGCCTTCTCCTCCAGGAATTTATCTGACCCCCCTTTGAAAGCCATCCAACTTGGTGGCCATCACCACATCTTGTGTGAGTGAATTCCATAATTTAACTATGCGCTGTGTGAAGAAGGATGTCCTTTGATCTGTCCTGAAACTAACCATTTATTGGCCCTGAATGATGCGTTGCAGTCCGATAACATCTGTAGGGCCGCACAATACCCATCCTTGCAGTAGGAAGATGCAGATTTAGGAGGAAAAAGCAACCGAAGGGGTGCTTCTCCAGATAAAGACATTCTTGAAATGAACAGGAGTGGCAGGGGAATTGAAAATGGGGAGGGGGGATAGACATTGATTGACAAAAGAGCTGGAGTTATAAGCCCTTTTTGGGACACGAAGAAGGGAAAAGTTGCAAAGCGGACAAAAATAATTTATTCTAAAGCATAGAAAGCCCCCCTAGCGCCCATTGGTGGAGAAAACGTCAGATATGTGTCTGTGTTCTTGTTTTTAAAATAGGGCGAAATAGCTCTTCTTTTCTGTGCTTGATCTCTCGATTCTGATGCATTCCAGGTCTAGAATGTGATCTGGCCATCAATCTGGTGGGCCAGCACTTGGCGAGACAACTCGTGATGAAAGGGCTGAAGGAGTTTGTGCACGACCGGGATCCCGTGAAGCCCCTGGTGCTGTCCTTCCATGGCTGGACCGGTACGGGCAAAACCTACGTCAGCTCCCTGATCGTCCGCTACCTCTTCCGTGCTGGACTCCGTAGCGTGTACGTGCACCAGTTCTCCCCCATGGTTCACTTCCCTCATCTGGAACAAATTGAGCAGTACAAGGTGAGGCGGTTGCCAACTTACTTTTCCCCCGTTGCGCTTTGTGTTAGTCTAGAAAGTTCTGCTTTGTTATGGCAGATACATGCCATAATCCCATGCTCTGAAGTGCCACTTAATCCGCAACCCTGTGCCCGTTTAAACAGGGGAAAAAAACCCTACAACTCCCAGCTTTCCCCAGCCAGACTGAGGAATGCTGGGAGTTGTAGGACTTTTTTTCTTTCTTAACGCGCATAGGATTGTGCCTTTAGGCTCCAATCCTACGCCCACTTACCTACAAGTAAGCCCCTTTGAACTCTGTAAGACTTATTTCTAACAGCACAGAGTTAAACTATAGAATTCACTGCCACAAGATGTGGTGACGGCCACCAATTTGAATGGCTTTAAAAGGGAGTTGGATAAATTCCTGGAGGAGGAGGCTATCAAGGGCTACTAGTCCTCATGGCTATACCTCCAGTACCGGAGGCAGTATAGCTATGGACTCCAGCGGCTGAGGAACATGGTTGCTGTTGCACCATGTCCTGCTTGTGGGTCCCTGGTTGACAGCTGGTTGGCCATTGTGTGAACAGAGTGCTGGACTAGATGGACCCTTGGTCTGATCCAGTGGGGCTCTTCTTATGTGGATCTGCCTAAGATTGCTCTGCCAAGCACTTGTTGCAGTGTGCTGTAGCAAAAGGTCTTTCCGCCTTCGAAACTCCTGGAAAAAGCCGTGATGTTTCCATGAAGTACACCATCTCTACTTCCCCTGACGCACCCAAAGACTGCAAATCCACATGACAAAGGCCATAAAATGCCTTGATCGTACATCTTCTGTCTCCTCAAGCCCCACCACTATCGCCAGTCATAATCATGTGCATTTTGGTACTTTAATCATAATTGCTACTATTATTATTTATTAACGTTTCTATACTGCCCTCTAGCCAAAGCTCTCTGGGCGGGTTACGAAGTTTAAAAACCATTAAAAATACAGTATACGTTTAAAAACTATTTACATTAAAAAAGCAGACAGTATACCCAGAGACAACATACCTCTGAAAATAACTTTAAGCAGTCAAGCATAAAGCAAATCCAGGACATGATTCAAACTCAGCGTATGCTGCCAAATGCCTGAGAAAAGAGAAAGATCTTAACCTGGCAATGGTGGCGCCAGGCGGACCTCGTCGGGGAGATCATTCCAGAATTGGGGAGCCACCACCAATAAGGCCATCTTCCTCATTGCTGTCTTCTGAGCCCCCTTTGGAGAACCTTAGATGCTGAACGTAGGGCCTGAGCAGTGATAGCCTGGCAACCTGTACGTGGGTTCCAAGGCTCTCTGAAAAGCAGCATTTGACTTTTTCTGTTTGCATCCGTCGGCTCTTCCTTTGCACTCTTGTGTCCCTGTCTGGATGCGTTTTCTTTTCTCTGCCTTCCCACAGAGCGATCTGAAGAACTGGATCCAGGGGAATTTGACCCGCTGTGGCCGGTCAGTGTTTCTTTTTGATGAAATGGACAAGATGCACCCGGGCTTGATTGACGTGATTATTCCGTTCCTGGGCCCTTCCTGGGTTGTCTTTGGAACCAACTACAGGAAAGCCATCTTCATTTTCATTAGGTGGGGACCGATTAAACAACCGCTGCAGACTTTGTGGGAAATTCTCCAGTGTACATTTGTTTGCCACCTGAGACTTAATTCATCCCCCACTTCCCCTCACTGGGATATTTTCTTCCTGGAAATCCTAAAGAAAAGGCTTCCAACTTTTTCTATGAATGACTTTTCAGTTAATTTTGCTTTCATTGGGCCCATTCTGAAGACAACTTAAACCATGGCTTTAACCATGGTGGTTAAGCCAGAAAGCCAGGCTGGGTTCAGAAGACACCTTAAACCACGGCTTTAACCATGGTGGTTAAGTCAGAAAGCCAGGCTGGGTTCAGAAGACACCTTAAACCATGGCTTTAACCACGGTGAATAAGGCTTTTTGCTTTATTCACCATGGTTAAAGCTGTGGTTTAAGGTGTCTTCTGAACACAGCCCAGCTTTCTGGCTTAACCATCATGGTGTCTTCTGGGGCCTCTGTCTGATTCCAAGTGGAATTTTCTCCAGCTTTAAATTACCCAATGTTAACAGCACAGTCCTATTCATGCCTTCTCAGATGTGAGTCTGAGTCTTGCCTCCAGGGAGGTGGGTACAGGATCTCAGCCTAACACTTGTTTTCAAAGCTCTGACAATTGCTCCTCTGTAATCTATTTATAATACTTCTGTACCGGCTCAATATCTTAAAAAGACTCCAGAGCTGTGAACATAGGTATAAACAGTAAAAAGAAAGATTTAAAAAGCCAATTAAAATTATTCAATTTAAAATAAAGGACCAGGGGAAAATGCTATTAGAGGATTGAGATGGTACGTTCATCCGGCAAGGCATCCTCTCTGTAACAGCCAGTGTAGTGTAGGAGAGCCAGTGTGGTGTAGTGGCTAAAGTGTCGGACTGGAGATTGGGAGATCCGAGTTCTAGTCCCCACTCAGCCACTGGATGACTTTGGGCCAGTCACAAACTCTCAGCCCAACCTACCTCACAGGATTGTTGTGAGGATAAAATGGAGAGGAGGAGGATTATGTATTCCGCCTTGGGTTCCTTGGAGGTACAAAGGCAGGATATAAATACAATAATAAATAAATAATAAAAAATAAATAATCGGGGGGCCACCACCGAGAAGGCCCTCTCCCTTGTTGCCACCCTCCAAAATTCCCTCAGGGGAGACACTTGAAGCAGGGCCTGAGAAGATGAATGCAGTGGATGGGTCGCTTCTCTTTTAGAAATGTAATAAATAAATAACACCCTTTCTTGTTCTCTGGCAGCAATGCTGGTGGGGATCAGATTAACCAAATGACTTTGGACCTCTGGCGAGCCCGCAAGGACCGGGAGGAGATCAGCTTTAAGGACCTGGAAGCATCTATTTTGGAAGCCGTCTTTGAAAATCCCCAAAGTGAGTACCGTTCGAGAGGGAGAGGGACTTCCTAAGCTCTTTCCCTGCCTCCGTTTCTCCCTTCAGAAAGTCAGTTTGCCTACAACAGCCTTCCTCAACCTGGGACGCTCCAGATGTGTTGGACTACAACTCCCAGAATGCCCCAGCCAGCAGAGCTGGCTGGGGCATTCTGGGAGTTGTAGTTCAATACATCTGGAGTGCCTCAGGTTGAGGAAGGCTGGCCTACAAGCTTAGTTGAATTGTGACCTCAATGCTCCACTGGGAGTCATTTTCAGAGATAAAGCACCCGCCAAGAATGGGTTCAGGAATACTTGCCCTCTCTGTACATTAAACTCCCATCCCCATTTCAGGGCACTGTCTGGAAATCATCTCTGGCCTCTTTCAGTGGCCGTGGTCGATATAACGGTGCCCACAGCAAAGGGAACATTAAGTTTAATTGCCCTTAAGCAACACATGGGGGCAATAAAACCCATGCACCTATATTATATTAGTAGTAGTATTACTAATGCTGCCTTTCCTCCATGGTGGCGTACCTGATCCTCTTCTTCTCCCTCTCCATTTTATCCTCACAACAACCCTGTGAGGTAGGTTAAGCTGAGGGTCAGTAACTGGCCCAAAGCCACCCAGGGAGGAGGTTCCATGGCCTTACCAACCCATCTAGTCATTGAGGTCAGCAGAAGGTGCACTCCCATGACCTGACTGGAGTCCACCAGGAGAAGAGCCTTTAGTGTGGTGGCCCCTTTTCTTTGGAACTCCCCACCCCTGGAGGTCAGGCAGGCGCCAATAGCATGCTGCTTCCAGCGCCTCTTGAAAACAGCTCTTTCCAGGAAGCCCTCCTTAACGGACTGGCCATGGCTTTTACTGGTCTTCTGTTTTGAAATGAACAGTTTTAATACGCTGTTTTTATCTTTTTATCCTTTTTTTTATTTTTTTATGTTCACTGCTCCGGAATCATTTTTGTGACCCGCCCAGGGAGCTTTAGCTATTGGGCGGTATAAAAATGCAATAAATAAATAAATAATGGCAAAGTGGAGCCTTGAATCCGGGTCTGCCCCTACCCCAGTCCAACGCTCCCACCGCTCCATCACACTGGCTGTCACCCGAAGGGGAAGGAACCACGCAACAGGCATGGAAATAAAGCAGAGCTCAGGGTGCTAACATTTGTTTTTCCTCTGGAGGAAGAGCAGGAGGGGGGGAGGAGTCTGGTGGCCGAATTCCAACACGCAAGTTCTGCTGCTTCTCGTGTGCCCCGAAAGTACAGGCTTTTGCTGCTTCGTTCCACAGAAACTTGCACCGTTTCTTTTCCCTCTTGCAGATGGGTTCTGGAAATCTGGCATCATCGAACAGGGCCTCATCGACCTCCTGGTGCCCTTCCTCCCTCTGAAGCAACACCACGTGAAAGAATGTGTGTCAAATGAGATCGCCAGCCAAGGCCTGCAGCCGCTCCCGGAGGTCATCCAGGCCGTGGCTGACAGCATCCCCTATTTCCCGGAAGAGGAGAAAATCTTCTCGTCCACAGGTTGCAAAACGGTGGCGTCCCGTCTGCCCTTCTTCCTCTGACCCGCCTGACAGCGTTGCTCCTGGGTGCCTGCAAGAGACGTCGCCAGACTCGATCCGGCTGCGGTTGGCGGGTGGTGCCGCTTCGCCCATCCCGATTTGCTTCGGTACCAAGGAAGAGACATTCCAAAGAGCAACGCTGACTCAGCCGAGGGACGAAACAAGCACTTTAGCCGAGTTCATCCTTTGCCCCGGCCCCTGGGGTGATGAGCGCAAAGGAGAAGAGGCTGTGATGTATTACAGGGAGGGAACATTAGCTGCATTTATAACATGGTTTTACAGACTCTTTTTAAGCGGCAGCTATCGCCTTCCGGTTCCTTAATGTAGCACAATTGAAGTCACTTTCTGTGGACACTACAGTCTTACCTCTTGTTTCTTAAAGAACATTTTAAAGACACACTGTGACTTCGTATCAATGGCCGCTTGGAATATCTTTAAATAGGTGGGTCGAACTCTGCAGTGCGGAAGTATGCATTCAGGGTATATGGACTTGATTGTGATTAGGTGCTAGTAAGGAGAGAGGTCAAGGACAGTTGCCTCTAGGGTAAGTCAGCAGAACCAGGCTCTCTCTGTCACGGGGTGGAGAGGAGGCGTGTTCAGGAGCAAGCTCTTTTGCCCTACGCCCCTTTGATTGTACAAGAAAACGGGGCGGGGTTTTTCCTTTCAGTGTGCCACTTTGAAGTGTCTGAGAAGTCCCTATATGTTCCTAAAGATGATGAAGTATTACTGTGCTACCTTATAGATGAAGACTATTCATCTAAATGGTCCCCTGATTGCTGAGCCTCTTGTTATGGACTTGTATGCAATGCTGGACTGTGATGGTTATGGAAAACTAAGCCACCGAAGGCGTACAGTCCGCAATCTTTTGTCACTTCCTCTCCGGATCTCCCTCTCGGGTGGTCCAGGCCTCAGCTTTCTCTGAGCATTGAGACTTGAGGGAAGGAGACCAGAGATTGCGCCTGATGATATTTCCACTAGATTTGGACAGTCTCTGGAGGAAAGTTTTAACAGGAACTGACAACGTAGCTTTCTCACCTGTTCCTAAACGGGCCGACTCGGTTACGAACCTCCAAAGAATGAGACCGTTCGCCAAAGTCTTCAAAAGTTTGTTTTATTTTAAATAAAAGCTCGAAAACAGGCCTCTTACCAAGACTGTGGGGTCTATGAAAACGGCAGCAGTTAGGAGTGTCTGGCGGGAAAGCAAAGTTGTTAGCCCAAACTCATCTGTGCGTTTGTTTTAGGCGCCTTGCAGCAGACGTTTGAAAACATGTCCATCTTCCTGAGATAAGACTGAAACAAGTATATGCCTACGCTAAACGTAGGACCTTCAGACGCCCAAAGGGCGACTGAAGTTTCTCAAAGGGCCTTGGTTAAAAGTTAAAGGCAGCACCAGGACTCCAAGGAGACCGTTGCAGGCGTAAAGGCACAGACAGCCAAATATTTGCCATAAACCTGAGTGTTTCCTAGACCGGACTTAACGTGTGAATGGTGGAATCCGTTTCTTTTTAGCGGTCGACGCTGACTGCACATGAAACTAGAAGTGAGGCTATCGACACGCAGAAGGCCCAGGCTGCCATCGAAAGCAGTTTGCCAGTTTGCAGCATTCGCAGCCCAAGTATTTGTTGTGACTATATGAGAGCGAAACAGACCTTTTCTGACCAGCTGCCCTCCAGATGTTGGACAGGGGGTTGCATTCCGACCCATCTGGAGGGCGCCTGGTCAGGAAACGCTTGGACTAACCTAACCTGCTGTTTTGCTGTGGATTTCTTCATGACAGGCTGCACAGACCTCAGCAATTGCAATGCGCTGTAGCTGGGGGAAATCTTCCTTGTAGCACTAAACAGACCCATGGTGAATTTCGGAAGGGGACTGACGGGAGATTCGGTGCTTGGTGGTCGTGGAGTTTTAAATAATAAATGCATTGGGCCTTCAGCCAGCCCAGTTCATCACATGGATCCCTTTGCGCAGAGAGCAAAGGAAATGACGTTGGGGAAACAGCTATAACCGCCAAACCAAAATGGACGAAATGTTCTTCTAAACTGGCCGTTTGAGATTCGTGGGGTCTTGATCCACTTTTGAGTCAGGATGGCTTTAACGATAAACATCTCAAGCTTGGAGGGACGAATATCCTCTGTGTTTCACTGACCACAAAATCAGAAGCATTTTTGGGGTGGGAGGCGAGTTTACTGAGCCGTACATCGGAACGCAATGCCGGTCCTCTGGCTAAAAGTGGCCGATGCCTTGGCCGAACTTCCTCCACTGGTAAGGTTCTCCCGAGCGCTGCTTTTCGGGCAGGTGAGGGTACGGATCCAGCCGCAGAGCGCGCAGTCCCACAGACGCTCCCTTTTCTCGTGCTTCTTTCAGCTCATGCTCCACCTGCCGGACACACAACAACATCTGTAAAATACCTGCTTGGCTCGGGGGGGGGGGCCTTTTGCCACCTTGTAAGAAGTACAAGGGAACACGACTGAGTTCGCACGGCAGTGGGGTTAAAAGAAGCCGCCGTGGCTTCTTCCCCCGGGGTTTACAGAATTGCCCGGCAAGGCTGACTTCGTACCATCCTACAACCCCGCTTGCACATCAGGGGTTGTAGTGTGGGTATGAAGCTGCAGGTGCCGGGTTCGGACGACACGCCGACCCACACTGCAACACGGGTGGATAATTATGTAAACGGGCTGGGGAGGGAGACCTGATGGTTTCTTTTACCCCCGCGATTGTGTGAACATGGCCTATGGGTTGGATCCAGATTTATGCCGGATGGACTGTACTAACTGACGTGAACTGCTGAAGAAGGTGAGCTGTGGGGGGAGAGGGGCACGGGATCCCCCAAAACCAACCAGGGAGACCTTCCGCAGGCAGAGTGCTTCCGCCTAGGGAAAGGCAGAGTCCCAGGTCCCACCACACATCACTGTGATCATTTTAAGTCAGCCTTCCGCAAGAAGGTGCCTCCAAATACTTCGAACCACAACCTGCATCCTCTCCAGCTAGCGTGGTGGCCTGGCACTGGAGGGTGGCATAGTTGGGCAGCGGCCATGGCCCCCAAGACCAGCAGGCAGCCCGCGGCCATGGCGGTGCTCCCATCTCTACTATGCACAAAGCGCCCGAGCAGTTCACCTTGTGGGGATGCTCAGTTTGCGTGCCCCGCCTCTTCCAGGCTAGGGAGCCCACAAAACCCTGGAGCCAGCACTGAGCCGGACGGGGTCAGGGGCTGGCAGTGCCAAGGCTGCAGGCCCCCCACTCTCCCCGGGTTTGCGGGGGCTCTTTGGTTCAGCCTTTAAAAAGCCTCCGCTGCTCTGCGAGATCTAGACCGCCCACGGAGTAAAATCCGCACACAAACCAGATGAATTGCATCAGCAAGCGAACCGTTCAGGGCCGGTGCCAGACTATTTTGCGCCCTAGGCAAGGCGATCTTCTTGCGCACACACGCACACACGCCCAAATTGCGCGGAAGTCCGAATGTGGAGAGCTAGGACTGGCTCACTTCGATTTGGGACCGAGCCGTCTGGAATTCACTGGGACTTACTTCCGTGCAAACGCAACCCGCTATGCAGCCTGGCGTCCCAATCCCCTCCGCACGTTTACTCGGGGGAATAAGGCTTCCGAGTAAGGAGGCATAGGCGGATCGGGCCGCACTGGTGCCTCCCAGTGCAACGCTTTCTCGGATGCAAGTCCTGTTGATCCACGCGCGCAGGATCGGGAAGCAGGAGAGTTTGCCTTGCCAGGAGTCCACGAGTCCCTAGCTTTCCTGGGGGAAGGGAGAGGGAGTCCCGCATGCCCGCCTGCCTGGACATTGCGGCCTGTTTGAGGAGAGAGGCGAGGTGACCCGGTGCCTTTTCCTCGGGAGTAAGGCAGAGGCTGGCTTGGGCCAGGATCAAGTTCACCACGTGCTTTTTCTTCTTCTGGCGGTGGCAGCCTCCCGGCTCTGGGAGGGCAGCTTCCGGGTGGCTAGAGCGGCTCTGGGAGGGTGGCTTCTGGGTGGAAGTCCGAACGTGGAGCCGCCCACCCCCACCCCAGCATCCCTGGCTTCACTTCAGCTGGACGGGCGCGGGGTGCCATCTCGCCCGCCCAGGCCCAGCTGAATCCTCGGGCCAGCCCGGGCTGGCTCACAGCCAACAACGCGCGTGAGTGCTGCGCTGCATGGCGCCCCTCTTAGCTTGGCGCTCTAGGCGGCTGCCTGAGTGGCCTCTATGGTAGCACCGGCCCTGGAACCGTTGCATCGACAAGTACATTGAGGAGCGATGCTTCCCGCAGCTCCAAACACAAACTGATCCGTGCGCCGCTCTTCTCGAGGAAGAGGCTCACCGCGTGAGTCTTCTTCTGGCAGGCGGTGAGCTTCTGGTACAGCCGCCTCTCTTCAGCAACCTGCTCCATCTCCTCGTTCTCGTCCGCCGTCTCGAGGTCTTCGTTTTCAACGTACACATTTCGGGAGGGCGGTTTCGTTCCTCGCGGCTCCGGACTGTGGGAAGGTGGGGAAAAGCAGAGAGCCAAACGGAAGCATGGCAGAGCGAGATGTGCAGAAGGCCACAGAGCAAGGAGCTATCGAAAGACGAACCCAGAAGGAAGCAGCACGTGGAGGTGTAAGACTTCAGATTCTTAATAACACAAGCTCTGCCCTTTCTGCATTCAGATATCGGTTAATTCTCCACCAACCCAACTTCACTATTACTTTGTCATCTCCCCTTCCCTCCCCTCAGTCATAGAATCATAGAATAATAGAGTTGGAAGGGGCCTAAAGGCCATCGAGTCCAACCCCCTGCTCAGTGCAGGAATCCACCCTAAAGCATCCCTGACAGATGGTTGTCCAGCTGCCTCTTGAAGGCCTCTAGTGTGGGAGAGCCCACCACCTCCCTAGGTCATTGGTTCCATTGTCGTACTGCTCTAACAGTCAGGAAGTTTTTTCTGATGTCCAGCTGGAATCTGGCTTCCTTTAATTTGAGCCCATTATTCCGTGTCCTGCACTCTGGGAGGATAGAGAAGAGATCCTGGCCCTCCTCTGTGTGACAACCTTTTAAGTCTTTGAAGAGTGCTATCATGTCTCCCCTCAATCTCCTCTTCAGGCTAAACATGCCCAGTTCTTTCAGTCTCTCCTCATAGGGCTTTGTTTCCAGACCCCTGATTATTATTATTATTTATTATTTTATTACATTTATATACCACCCCACAGCCAAAGCTCTCTGGGCGGTTTACAACTGATCATCCTGGTTGCCCTCCTCTGAACCCCCTCCAGCTTGTCTGCATCCTTCTTGAAGTGTGGAGCCCACAACTGGACGCAATACTCCAGATAAGGCCTAATCAGGGCCGAATAGAGAGGAACCAGTACCTCACGCGATTTGGAAGCTATACTTCTGTTAATGCAGCCCAAAATAGCATTTGCCTTTCTTGCAGCCGTATTGCACTGTTAGCTCATATTCAGCTGTCTAGGGGGCTTCTGAGAATAATGATGATGATAATAATAATAATTGTTCAATAATAGAGAAACATTATTATTTATTATTATTATTTGCATTTATGTCCTGCCTTTTTTCCTCCAAGAACCCCAAGGCGGCCTACATAATCCTCCTCTGCTCCATTTTATCCTCACAACAACCCTGTGTGGTAGGCTGGGCTGGCAGTCACCCAGTGGGCTTCCATGGCCGAGTGGGGCCTAGAACCCGGATCTCCCAATTCCCAGTCCAACACTTTAGTCACTACACCACACATAGCATGCCTTCAGTGATTCAAAACACTTAACATGCATTTTCTAGTCATCCTCATTACAACAACCCTGTAAGGTCTGCCAGTATTCTTTTTCCAGAGGTGGTGGGGGGAGGACTGAGGCAGGGAAAGAGCAGCGTGCCTAAAGCCATGTAGTGAGTTCAGAGCCAAAATTCGAACCAAGGCCCTTCTCGATTTGTAGCTGACTCTTTTCGTCCATGGGAAAACTCAAATGGGTTTTGCTTTTTTTCCAAATACAGAATGGACTGAGTAACGTGTGCTGTTTTTGGAGGGAAACGCGGGATATAAATTTAAGTAAATAAATCAAACCATCAAACCAGAAGCCTAGATCTCATGTTCACACCCCTCCAACATTTTGCAAGTGAAAATGGGGGACATGCTTGGCACAGCCCAATTCTCATCCTAAGTTTCACTGCTCACGCCTCCCCTTCCGCTGTACGTCACGGCACACGGTATTGCTTTACTCTCCAACAGCCCTCAAAGCCAAGAGAACAATTCACCAAAAGAACAAACTTGGAAACGCACAGAATAGCTTCGCTCCGGATGGATTGTTCCTAACAAAAAAAAACATTGTCAAAGAGGCTCTTAGGATTTGGGAGGAAATCTCCCATTGACGCCAATGGAGGAGCTGTACCTTTCTTGCTGAGCCAAGACCTCGCAGGCCGGACAGGCTGCCAGCCTCCGGTCCAAAACAGCTTTGGCAACAGCGCCAACTTTACTGTTGGGCATGGAGAGAATGGGCTCCCCTGGGAAGAGTTTTTGGGCCAGAGCATGGACCTGAAAAAGAAAAAAAGAAAATTAAAGGAGAGTTCTTCATTACCACGTCAAAAAGAAAAGCTTTTCAATTTCCGTCTTCCTTAGTGTAGCCTGCCTTCCCATCATCCCCAGGCAATGACTATGATGACTGGAGTGATAGTTGTAGTTCAACATATCCGAACAGCACCAGGCCGTGAAAGGCTGCGGTGGTGTTTATATAGTTCCCCTCGTTTTGCACCAGTGGGTAAACAAACCAGGAAAGGGAGACCTTTGTGTGACGTCCGAACCGAGGGTTATGGGTTATTGCGCCCAAACAAGCCAGGATCGTAAGCCAGCTTTAAGCCAGGGTTTGTTGTCGGCTTATGAATCCTGGCTTGTTTGGGCGCAATAAATCATAAGCCTGGGTTCAGACATCACACAACGTTCTCCGAGCCCGATTTGTTTACCTGCTCATGCAAAACAGAAGCGAACAAGCTGCATACGTGAACCCGCTGTTTGTTCATATCCAAGTTTATTAAACTATAGTTCAGGACTCAAATTGATGTGAAAATGCGGCTGGTGTTCCTATTTCTCTCTTCCCCTTCCCAGAATTCCCTGGGGCATTAGTTCTTAGTGACACGACTTCACCGACACAAGTACAATCCAACACAAGTGTGAGCCAGACTAGAGGCTGGAAGAGGATAAACATTAATGCACATCAGATAGATACCTCCTGACTACTGGGGTTGAGGAGCAGGGCTGTAATAATGTCCTCTTTAGCCCCCATCATCTCCTGCAGGAACATGCGGCTCTTGGCCCGGTGCAGATAATACTTCATCTCACGGGGGTTATTCTCAACTGCGTGGGAGAAATAGGCTTCGGCCTGCGGGTATCGCCTGAAAGGAAAGAAGAGGCGGAGAAACGGAAGGACTTCTACCCATGTCAAAGATCAGGTTGCCTACCTTGCAGGGCTGCTGTAAGACCAACTGAGATGCCAGGTGCTTTGAGCACGGAGGGAAAGTGATGTATTGATATGAAGGATTACGACAATGTTTTATTCAGTTTGATTCAGTTTATTTACACCCCCAGGGCACGGCCTAAAGGCTAACGGGTGCGGCGAGCTTTGCTGAACCAAAGCAGGCCGAGGGCTGTCCGGATGGGGGATGGCCCGGCCACTCCCATACGGGTACCGAGCTTGGGTCTCGTCTACTGGCGGTTCGGTGTGCGCACACCACAGGGTTTACCTGCGTGTTGCGATGGCTCTCAACCCTACGCAGGAGCTTTGGAGGGAACGTCCTCACAGGGAAGCTGGAATCCCTGCCCTCTCCTCACCGGAAAGCCCCCAGCGTACCTCTCCCTGAACTCCTGCATCCCCATTTCGTTGTGCAGCCGAGCGACGCGTTTCTGCAGCCTGGAGTCGAGGGGTCTCAGCTCCAAGGCTTGCTGGTAATCTGCCATCGCAAAGTTCAGCTCGCCCAGTTTAAGGAAGCAATCTGGAAAAAGACGAGCAGCAAGAACCCCTCAGCAAGCAGCCGGGAAAGGACACTCTTTCACTCACTTGCCTCCCACCCCCAACGTAGCGCCTCTGCCCCGAGGAGCTTACAATGTAAACTTCCAAAGCCCAGTTAGAGAGCAATCCTACGCCCCAAGACGGTCTGGGGTGGGTGGGGAGCAGAGTCTCGTTCAGCCCTCCCCTCACTTCTCGATTCTTGCCACTGAAACTGGATTTTTAGAACATTTTGTCTTATTAAGTCTGCAAATCTATCCACGTTTAGATAGAGAGAAGGCCTACGACTCCCAGCATTTCCTTACAGTGGCAAAAATGCTGAGAGTTGTAGGACATTTTTCTGTCCAAACACGCATAAGAATGCACCCTAAAAGATCTGGAGATCTCGCAGGCTTGCACACTTTGGGGTGATCTTTTGATGGTCCTAATAATAGTGCCCTAAAATACACTTCGGAATTTTACTTACGGCCAACATAGCTTTTTTTTTTCTTTTCCCCTTCCTTTTTTTTGGGGTGTGTGTGATATTTATTTATTTATTTATTTATTACATTTATATTCCACCCCATAGCCGAAGCTCTCTGCAATTCAACACAGGGGACCTGAGCATCTTGGTCAAAGGGGCTTTTTATTTTGGGAAGTGGGAATCGTGAAAGGTGGGCACATAAAGTCATGGGTGCGGTAAATCTGATCTATCCAACACATCACGAATTTACCACTACTCAATGTGATGGTGGCTTAGGTGGCATTTCATAGGGACTAGATAAATTCGCGGCAGAGGAGAATGTCTATCAAGGCCGGCCGCTACTCATGGCAAGTGGAACTGCAACAAAATGTTGCAGAGAGAGAAGTGCTCTTGTTGGGTGCTCTGCTCTGCCACCCTCTTTGCCGTCATTTTTTGCAGCTGCAAAAACAGCAAATGCTATTTTGGGCTGCATTAATAGAAGTATAGCTTCCAAATCACGTGAGATACTGGTTCCTCTCTATTCGGCCCTGGTTAGGCCTCATCTAGAGTATTGCGTCCAGTTCTGGGCTCCACAATTCAAGAAGGACGCAGACAAGCTGGAGCGTGTTCAGAGGAGGGCAATGAGGATGATCAGGGGTCTGGAAACAAAGCCCTATGAAGAGAGACTGAAAGAACTGGGCATGTTTAGCCTGGAGAAGAGAAGGTTGAGGGGAGACATGATAGCACTCTTCAAATACTTGAAAGGTTATCACACAGAGGAGGGCCAGGATCTCTTCTCCATCATCCCAGAATGCAGGACACTGAATAACCGGTTTAAGTTACAGGAAGCCAGATTCTGGCTGGACATCAGGAAAAACGTCCTGACTGTTTGAGCGGTACGACAATGGAACCAGTTACCTAGTGAGGCTGTGGTCTCTCCCACACTAGAGCCTTCAAGAGGCAGCTGGACAACCATCTATCAGGGATGCTTTAGGGTGGATTCCTGCACTGAGCAGGGGGTTGGACTCGATGGCCTTGTAGGCCCCTTCCAACTCCACTATTCTAGGGTTGTATAAGGGCTAGGAACTTGCGTCCTCAAAATTAAAGCTGTGATCCTCGGGAAAGTGAAACTCTGCCCTCCCGGACTCCGCGTCTTGCCTCTGGTTCTCCCCCCCCCCCCCCCGGCATGGACGCAGCCCAGCAGGACGTCCACCAACGCGCTCACACCTCCTCGGTTGCTGTAGAGCTCCTTCTGGTTCTTCTCCCCCTTGATGGCTTTGTTGAGGAGCAGCGCCGCCTCCTCGTAGCAGCCCCTGGCGTAGCAGTGCACGGCGAAATCATTGTAAGTGAGGAGCACCTGCTTCTGGGCTTCGGCACGGACCTCACTGCCTTCCTCCTCCTCCTGACAGAGGTCCACGGCCTTGAGGTAGTCGTCGATGGCAGCGCTGAAGTCTTTCAGCCTCCTCAGGATGTTCCCTCTGCCAAAGGCAGTGCAAGACAGGGTGAGGGAGAAGAAAATCAAGAGGAACAAGCCGGGAGAAGAAGCTGCTTTCTACTGGTCGTAAAACTGAGCAGCGGAGGCTGGTGGCTCCAAGGTCCGTGGGACTGTGAATCCGTTCCAGGTTTTAGTCAGAACTCTAAAAGGGAGAGCTCCTTCAGAGTTCTACTTTGCTGTCTTGTGACCGTAATAAACTACTACTGCTTTCCTTTAGAGTTCTGACTGGTTCCGACTGAAACCCAGAGCGGATTCACTGCCCTACTGAACCCGGAGCCACCAGCCTCCACTGCTGGGCATTGTAGGACTTTTTTCTGCCTAAGCCTGCACAAGATTGTGCCTTCAAAGATCTTCACTGGCTCCCTAGTCTGTCTGTAATCCAGGACTATTACAAGGGGCTGCTTTTAACTTACAAAACCCAGAGCAAACTGGGCCCAGGGTATCTAAAGGACCACCTTCGACATGAACCCACCTCACTGCTGAGATCGTCAGATGGGGAACAATTATTATGATTATTACCGTATTTCTTCGATTGTAAGACGCCATTGATTGTAAGACGCACACTAATTTCAGTACCACCAACAGGGAAAAAAAGCTTTGATTCTAAGAATAATAATCGCACCCGCGATTCTAAGACGCACCCCGTTTTTAGAGATGTTTATATGGGGAAAAAGGTGCGTCTTACAATCGAAGAAATACGGTATTATTATTATTATTATTGACCCATCAATCCTGAATGCTCTCCTTACCTGGGCTCGCCCGGGACCTAGTCTGATGCCTTTTTTGGCCTCCAACCGAAGACCTTTTTACTTGCCCAGAGTTTTTAGAACAGCGGCCTGCTATTTTCGAACTGTGCACCCCATCTAGAAGCAGTGGTGGCTGGTTGTCAGTGGGGCAGTGAATCGGCACTGGGTTTCAGTTGGAACCAGTTAAAACTCTGAAGGCGCTCTCTTGGGAGAGCACCTTCAGAGTTCCGACTGAAACGCGGCCTGGATTCACCGCCCCGCTGACCTCTGTTAGCAAAAGTGACTCCATTTTAGAAAATCATTGCTATGTATGATGGGCATGCCCTGCCTGTAACCTTTTGCTGTTTTATAACATGTTTTTTTCTCTTAGCTGTACTTTGAGGTAATTAGAGCCAAGCTGAACAGGAGGCGCTTATCAGTAACCGCATTAGACTATGCCAAAAGATAAATCAAAGGGGAGGAGTTGCAGGGGATTGCTAGCTAGAGAAGTGTATAAGAATGTTATGCTTTCTGTAAACAGGGTCCAAACTGCTTTTATTGCTCTTCGCACCAAGTTGCAACTTTAATAAACGTGGACTGTACCCTCCCTGAGTGGTCTGTGCCTTTCTATGGGATCCACCCCTAGAAAGAAAGAACAAGGCTGTTTGTCTAACACCTTGGAGCCACCAGCCTCCACTGAACACTGGTCCTTCTAGCGCAGTATTGCCTCTGCACTGTCTGGCCGTGGCTTTCAAGCCGTGGTCTATCCGAACCTTACGTGGAGATGCTGGGGAGACATGCAAAATCTGTGCTCTACCACTGAGTTCTTGTCCTTCACCTAAAAATAAAGTAAGATTCCAGCCCACGCGGTTCTGAAAATAATTTCCCAGTCCTCATGGTTCTGAAACTACTTTGGGCCTCGCTCTTGATGTCCCTCTGCAGAGAAAAACAGGAAGCTGCCCTCTATCACGTCAAAGCATTGCCCAATTTAGCTCAGTATTGTCACCCACAGACACCAGTAGAGGGTTGTCCATTAGGGATTTGCAGATTTTGTAAAATCTGCTCTGTTTCATAGATTGTTCGGGGCCTTTCGTTCCTCCTTCTGCTCATGGATGGAATCGGATTTTCTTCCCATTTCTTGAATTTGCGCAAATTTGCGTGTGTGCAAATGCACAATTTCCCCCTCCCCGACTATATTTGCTTTAAAAGCCAAATAATAATAATAATAATAACCACAGTCCAGAAGTCCGTAGAATCCCAGTGCAACATTCTAACCACTGCACAAGCAAGAGGAAGAAATGGCCTTCCAAGATGCTGTGATGCGCTGGAATTATTTGTACCTGAACAGGAAATACTTCGCCTCCACAGGGTTGTAGTCGATGGCACGGTTGATTTTGAGCAGGGAGGCCTGCAGGTTTCCCTTCACTGCCTTGTTCACAGCTTCGTCCTTGGATTTCTGCGCCTCCTTCCTCAACTTAGCCAGCATGGCCCGCGCTTCGCTGTGCTCTGGATCTAACGCCAGGGCGTCTCGGAGGTTGAAGAAAGTGAAGGTGGCCTTCGGGGAAGACAAGGCGAGCACTGTCGCTTGGAGGAGAGTTTGGAGACCAGGTGGATCTCCAAACTCCAAACAGGGATACCCGGTACTTGGAGCAGCAGGGACTGAGAAGTGCTCATTCTGAAAGGAGTGTTTCTCCATCGCGACTAGCAGGGATGTTGCTAGCCCTGGATCCATAGAGCCCCGTCCCCAGACCTAGTTCTCATTGCCGGCTGAGGAATGCTGGGAGTTGCAGGACCTCTTTCTGTCTAAACACACGTAGGATTGCATTCTTAAGGGGAGGACTTTTCCAAGGGTTTGAGATGATCTGGGGCAGGGTGCAAATCCTCTGGAAAATTATTTTAAGATGATTTGGATGAGAAATCATTGGCTAGCTTGGACTCCGGCGAACTTTAAATAAATCCTAGGAATTATTTCTAAATTTGAATATTGGCATTTGCAGATTTCACGCAGGCGTGTCCTATGGGCCCTAAATCTTTGACATGCCTAGCAAGGCCCCTGGTGACAAGTCCCTGCTGACAGCCACCGTGAATTTTGTCTAATCCCCTTTTAAAGTCAGACAGGTTGGTGGCCATTGGCCAACGCCACATCTTGCAGCAGGGAGTTCCGTCGGTTAATTCTCCCTTGTGCGAAGAAGAAGTACTCCTTCTTTTCTACCCAATTAACTGCCAATTAACTTCAGGTGTTAAGTGTAAGGGAAGAGAAGCTGCAATCATCTGTTAACATTACATTAGAGTGTGCACCAAGGGAATTTTATTTATTTTTAAGGCCCCAATTGGAGCAGTGGGCAGGGTGGGGAAGCATGATTTCCAGAGCATGCGGGAAGTGTGTGCTTCCACTGCCATGCTAATGGCGGCTGCCATTAGTGTGGTGGAGGGAAATATGCACTTTCCAGAGGCTTTGGCGGCATTAGGGTGTGCCTGGGCACACCCGGCACACCCTGTACGCACGCCTATGGATGATATCCACTTTCTCCACTCCATGCATGATTTCATAAACCTGTGCTGCGTCCTTCTTCTGTCAACACGGTGGCCCCATCCTGCCATACAGACAAGAGCACGGGCAAAGGACTTATGGTACTTATTTTTAGTAACCTGCCTGCCGACCTCTTGCTCTCCCGAGCTTTGCAAAGCGTGTGAAGGCCCCTTGCGCACAGAAGCTGTGGGAGAAGGAAGGGCCGGTGTTTTTCCAATGTTTTCAAAAAGGAATTAGCGGGCTTTTTACCTTGCCAAAGTATTCATAGAGCCAAGCCCTCAGGACAAAGAGATCGGGGTTCGTCTTCTCCCGGGCAACCTCTTCGTTGACCATCTGAAGACAATCGTTGTATCTTTTCAGGGCGGCGAGGCAGGCGACGCTAGGAAAGGAGAAGGCGCAGGGTGACGAACGGATCAACGTCTGTTAGCTGGGCTAGGACGGATGGACGGACGGGCAGCAGCCACTGCGCCCGGCAGGGAAGCGCTAGGGGGAAGGTTCAGATAAGGGGACCTGAGAAGAACGGGAGAAGGCAAAACTGCATGGGGCCGGCGCCCAGCAAGGCCTTGGAAAAGCAGCCATGTCGCGGAAGGATACTTGGCATAAGTGGTGGCTTTCCTTCCAACGCAAAGAGCAGGTTCGGGAGACAGATGGACGGCACAGATCAGGACATGGGAGGAAAGGGGTTAAAGCCAACCCCCACCAGAATCCCAATTTGGATTTGGGGACAGGGGTGGCACGCCAACTGGTTTTGCTTTTTTTTTAAAGCATTTGCGCGATTGCAATTGCTAACGTTGAGGCCTGGCCTTGAGAAGCAGGCCTCCATTATATTGGCAACAGGTACCCTTCTGAAGTTACCATAGCAACGTGGCCTTCTTGGATTGATAAAAACCAAGAAGTGGGCCTCAGAGGGGGTTGAGTGGTGCTGCTTCTGATTTACAGGGTCCCTCAGAGCAGGAGGAAACATCAAGGTGTTGTGGTTGTTTTGTAATAATCCATTAGGTACCAGAATAACCCAGTACCATTTTAAAAAAATACTTAATCAGACAACGGTCTGGTTTATTGTCCACCGTGGCGTTATAGGCCAAACGAGATGAAAACGCATCGTCTTTCTTGTCACAAATCAGCCGTTACCTCCTCATGCGATAAAGGGTCGTCTGAGGCTGCACTTCTGAGGCGCGCATGAAGGATTCCAGGGCGTCTACAAAGATCTTTTGCTCATACAGACACTGGCCCTGCGAATTCGAACACATCACCAACGTCAGGAACGAGCACTGAGGGAGATGAGAATGAGGCCACATTCTCCTTCCTTTTCTTTCTTTTGGAGTATTTAAACTTAGACGCCCATCTTTTTGCTGTTGGGGCTTGAGGTGATAAGCACAGAAACAAATTATTACGCTGTATTGTTAGAGCATTGGGTTCAAGACAGGCAGGTTCAAACCCCCCACAGCTCTGGAGTTTACTTCGGGTCAGTCACAATCTCTGGACCTGACCTACCTCACCGAGATGTTGTGAGGGTGAAAACGGAGCAGGGAGAATTGTGCCTTCAGCTCCCTGGAGGAAAGGCGGGATATAAATGTAATAAGTAAGCAAATAAAACCAGTCTGCAATAAGCAAAAGTGTTAGCGCATACAAGCTAGGAGCAGAAACAGCAGCAGATGGAGAAAAGCCAGCAGTGAGAAACACGAGAATATAAAGGGAGTTGTGCTAAATCGGGCCAAAGGCCTGCATTCCAGCCCACAGTGGCCGACCAGTTTTATTTATTTATTTATTTATTTATTGCATTTTTATACCGCCCAATAGCCGAAGCTCTCTGGGCGGTTCACAAAAATTAAAACCACAATAAAACAACCAACAGGTTAAAAGCACAATTACAAAATACAGTATAAAAAGCGCAACCATGATAAAACCACACAGCAAAATTGATATAAGATTAAAATACAGAGTTAAAACAGTAAAATTTAAATTTAAGTTAAAATTAAGTGTTAAAATACTGAGTGAATAAAAAGGTCTTCAGTTGCTCCAATGGGAAATTGACAAGCAGCACATCAGCAGAATTATAGTCCACAGCAACGGCTTTTTTTATGTGCGAATACTTTTATCCTGGAGGTAATATCCAGCCATCACGACTAGTAGCCATGGATGACCTTATTCCCCATGAATCTGTATCCTTTCAAAAGCCGTCCAAGTTGGAGGCCATCACTACATCGTGCGGCAGCAAATTCCTCGGTCGAAACTATGCGCTGGGTGAAGAAGTCCTTCCTTTTGTCTGTCCTGAATCTCCGCACCTTTCCACTTCATCGGATGGCCCCGATTCTAGTCTTGGAAAAGATGGAGAATGGCTTCTCTTTTTCCACTTTCTCCATTGTTTTATGCAAAATATTTCTTGAGATCTGAAGGCGCGGAAAAAACCAGAAAAATTTGGGGGGAAACTGGGGTTTTTCCGTTTTTTCCTTAAGCCGCCATGAGAGCCTTTTTTGGCTGAATGGCGGCATAAAAATGCATAAATAAATAAATAAAAAATAAATGTCAGGGATGGAAACTTGGCCCAATTAACTGAGCATTTTTATCCCACCATTCAGCCAAAAAAGGCTCTCATGGCGGCTTACAAAATATTTCTTGAGATCTGAAGGCATGGAAAAAAACAGAAAAAATTGGGGAAAAACTGGGGTTTTT
Source organism: Elgaria multicarinata webbii (assembly GCF_023053635.1). Taxonomy (NCBI): domain Eukaryota; kingdom Metazoa; phylum Chordata; class Lepidosauria; order Squamata; family Anguidae; genus Elgaria; species Elgaria multicarinata. The sequence continues at coordinate 5,113,259 of NC_086189.1, forward strand.
CCGTTTTTTCCCTCTTTTGTTTTTTTCCTGAAAAATTGGAAAAAATGGAAAAAAAATTAAGAAAAAACAGATTATGGGATGTTTTATTTTAGCATGATGAATAAAATGTTTAAGACAAGGTGTTCAGATATTTACTTCTCCAAATGATTTCTGAAAACTGTACAGTATCAGATTATCACAAAGTATGTGCACCGAGGACAAGCAAGTCCTAGGTTGCAAACTGAGACTACAACTCTCAAATACAAGAGCAAGATGCATTTCTGCCTCTAGGGGGCAGCACTGCCATGGAAGTAGAGACTGAAACTAATACTGATAGCGATAGCTCAGAAAATGAGTCTGATTAAATTTCATGCATATTCATTGAACCTTGGTCCCCCCTTTTTTCTCAGTTCTTTTTAAGGGAATGGGGGCTTTATGTCTTGACACTGGAGGACTTGCGGAGACATAAATACTTTTCTTTGTTACTAATGTTGGTTTCTTCTGTTGTTGTTTTAAATTGATATTTTGCCTGTTCCTCATAAACTGGCAGAACCAAAGAAGTTCCTTACAGTTCAGGTGTCCCTAACAGTTCAGGAGCTTGTAGCTCCATTTGTTACCCCAAAAACGGTTTAAAAAATTTGTAATAATTGTTTTAATACACTGTACTTTTAATATACCAAATGTAATAATTTTATGCCAAATCAACTTGGACATAATTACATTTTATGTTCCTAAAGTAACAAAGTGACTTTCAATCTGTAAAAAGCGCTAATATTGCATTATTTCAATTTTTCCGAAAATTGCCGTTTCCCTCCGAAAAAAAAAAGTCCCCCCCCCACATGGCTTCAAAATTTCCAGAAAGTTTACATCTCTAGCACCACTACACTGCGCCCCGCACTGCTTAGTTGCTTTCCCCCTTAAATAAAAAGCCCCAAATGCTGTTTACCTGTCCACAGATAACTGAGGAATTACACTTCCCAGAATCCCCCAGGGTTTCAGCTAAAGTGGTTTTGTGGGTGTGGGCGATACGCAGCTAGAAGAGGGGAGTGACGAGTCCCTGGGAAGGCGCATCATGTTCATACACGGCTGACCTGCAGGTGGAAAATGAAGGCAAGGCGGGCTCCAATGCTCTCCTTCATCGAGGACATGAGGTAGGCCTTCCGGAGGTGCATCGCAGCGGACTGGAAGTCGCAGAGCTGGAGAAGAGCTTCTGCCTTCTTCTCATACAGTTCCAGCTGCAGAACACGTTAGGCATAATTAAGAAGGGAACTGAGAATAAAACTGCCAGTACCACAATGCCCTTATACAAATCTATGGTGAGGCCACACTTGGAATACTGTGCCCAGTTCTGGTCGCAGCACCTAAAAAAAAGATATTGTAGAGCTGGAAAATGAGCAGAAAGGGGTGACGAAAATTAACAAGGGGCTGGAGCAACTCCCCTACGGGGGATGTACAACAGCTCAGATTGTTTAGCTTGGAGAAAAGGAGGCTCAGGAGAGACTTGATAGAGGTGTACAAAATTATGCAGGGTGTGGAGAATGTGGAGGGGGAGACGTCCCGTCCCCCCAATAATACTGGAACTCAACAGGGTCATCGCATGTAGCTGAATGTTGGGAGATTCCAGAAAGATCAAAGGAAGTCCTTCTTCACATAGCACAGAGTTAAACTATGGAATTCATTGCCACAAGATGTAGTGATGGCCACCAATTTGGATGGCTTTAATAGAGGGTTGGATAAATTCCTGGAAGAGGAGGATATCAATGGCTACTAGTCCTGATGGCTCTATGCTACCTCCAAGATTAGAGGCAGTAAGCCTATATACACCAGTTGCTGGGGAACATGGGTGGGAGGGTGCTGTTGCACTCGTTTCCTGCTTGTGGGTCTTCTGTGGGTAGTAGGTTGATCACTGTGTGAACAGAGTACTGGACTAGATGGACCCTTGGTCCGATCCAGCCTCAGGACTCTTCTGATGTTCTTAACCAAATCTCCCAGCAACCCTCAGGAGAAGCCCCCTTCACCTCTGGAGGCCACACATAAGCAAAGCCCTTGAGCACTAGGGCCCATCTGCCTCAGCTCTGATTGTTCCAAACCCTCCCCATACCAGATTGGAAAAAGCACGAGGTTCTCTTACCTGGCAAGTGTTTCTCCATTTGGAAAAGAAAGATCTGGAACCACCTCTCTTTTAACAATGGGAGGACAGCCTGCCACGTACCAAAATCCCAGGCTTTTTCCTTCTGGAGTCTTTCCGGGTTTACAACGTGCTCCTTTAGATGGCGAACACCCGATTTGGAATTAAAAACATCCCTTCTCGACAATGCTTGTACTAGTCTGGATTGTGTGTGTGTGTGTGTGGGGTCATTTCATCTGTGTGTGGGGAGGGGTGTGTGATTTATTTATTTATTTATTTATTGCATTTTTATAACACCAAATAGCCAAAGCTCTCTGGGCGGTTTACAAAAATGTAAACCATGGAAACCATTCAAAATATAAAACAAATAGTATAAAAGCACAATATAAAATACAATATAAAAACACAACCAGGATAAAACCAAGCAACTATGCAGAATTTAATACAGATTTTAAAAACAAATTTAAAACAGCAAAGTTAAAATTAAGTTAATAGAATGTTAAAATGCAGAGGAAATAAAAAAGTGTGTAAAAGAGTATAGCATAGGTGCCAGGCGAACCTCTTTAGGGAACTCATTCCACAGCCGGGGTGCCACAGCAGAGAAGGCCCTCACTTACAATCCACCCCACCCCTCGCCAATAGCACTTTGGAATAACGTGTAAACAAAAAGCAAAAAGCGAGTCACGCTCCCTTGGCCCATAGGGTTTGTGCGGGTGGTTCATGGACCTCTATTCCGACCGACCGATTCCAGTTCCCACTGTCTTACCTTGCCAGGATCCAGGTTTAAGGCTTTGGTAAAGCAGGTGATTGCTTTTTCCCATTCCCCATTGAAGAAGTATTTGTTGCCTTTCCGGCAGCTGAGGGACAAAAGAAAACGGTAGAAGCTAGCTCCAGGAAGCCATTCCCCCATTTTTGGCAAAAAGCAATCCTATGCATGTTTAGACAGAATGTGCAATCCTATGCATGTTTAATGCGCAATCCTATGCATGTTTAGACAGAATGTGCAATCCTATGCATGTTTAATGCGCAATCCTACGCATGTTTAGACAGAATGTACAATCCTATGCAAGTTTAATGTGCAATCCTATGTATGTTTAGACAGAAAAAAGGCCTACAGCTCCCAGTATAGGCCTTTTTTCTGTCTAAACATGCATAGGATTGCAAGTTTACAAAGCTTGAATAAAACTGCTGATTCACCCATGCATCGTCTAACGACTTGAGTTTCTACCAGCCTGTCACGGAAAGGCACCCTGGCACCCTCCAGATGCCTTGGATTACAGCTCCCAAAAGCCCCAGCCAACATGGACAATGATCAGGGATTCTGGGAGTTGTAGTCCAACACATCAAGGTTACGTAGCCTCTTGCCGTACACGGTTTACAAACCCGCCGCAAACCACAGTTTCGACTCCAGTTTGCCGGCTGACATCTCGGCAAGCGGTCCTTAATTTCCTTCACGATGGTTTGGCACGATGCCCGAACAGAACCGCTGAGCAATACATGTTTACCGGAAGAAGCAGTGGTTTCACCTGCTTAGAGTAATTTAGCTGAACCATGAAAAGAAAACACATGCAACACTCACTGCTCCTTTATTCTGTTTTGCAAAATGCCTTCGAAAGTCCCAACTTTCGTAGGGTTCCTAATATACCGCAAGGTCCCGGTAGACCCAAAAATGTGCCGGAGGGATTTCTGCCGGGCTTCCTCAAGTTTTTCTTCTGTGACAGCGGTCGGAAAGAAACCCAGGTACACTGTTGACAACTTCACCTCCTGTGTTTGGGGAAGAACAACCATAAGAGTAAAGGAAGTCCTGGATCTCCTGGTAAGTCCCAGCCAGCCGGTAGCGTATAAAGGACAAGGAAACCGAAATACCCTCTGAAGCACATACAGAGTGCTTCCCCTTGATTTAGTAAGAATAACCACAGCCAACCACAGCTCATCTAAGGTTAAGCGGTAGGAGGAACAGGCTCCAATCAGGGGGCTGTACTAGAGTGACCATATGAAAAGGAGGAAAAGGCTCCTCTATCTTTAACAGTTGCATACAAAAGGGAATTTTAGCAGGTGTCATTTGTATATATGGGGACCTGCTGAAATTCCCTCTTCATCACAACAGTTGAAGCTGCAGGTGCCCTGCCCTGTTTTGAATCTGGTCACTCTAGTATAGCTCCTGCAGCTTTAACTGGTGTGATGAAGAGGGAATTTCACCAGGTTCCCCATATAGACAAATTGACACCTGCTGAAATTTCCTTTTCAATACAACTGTTAAAGATACAGGAGCCCTGTCCTCCATTTCATATGGTCACCCTACAGGCCGTACAGAGTGGCCACAAGCAAAAGAGCTTCCCATAAAAACTACACCAGTGGAAATCCCCTCCTCTGCAGAACTATTAAAGACTCAGGAGCCCTGATTTCTTTTGCATTTGGTTGGAGGCATGGCGACCATTTAGGAAATAACGCAGTCCTTGCAGAAAGAGCTGTGCTGCTGCTGTTGTTGTTATTACTTATGTTTTGCTTCAAGAATAGCGGGACTCCATGGCTTGCAAAAATTAGGCATATTAAGCCAACTTGCATAATTTAATTTATTCTTCCCAATTTGTTCTAAAGCTCACGCTGTTTTGCCTAGTGTGGTAGGGTGCTGCTAACGCAGGTGGGGATTTTTCCCTAGGCTTCTCTAGGCTTTCTTTTTTAATAACGATTTTATTGTACCTTTTGGAGGGGGGGAGGTTAAAGGCTTTGACTAAACAAAGGAACAAAAAAATACTACAGCTGGGGGAAATGATGGGGCTCCTGTATCTTTCACAGTTGTATAGAAAAGGGGATTTCAGCAAGTGACCTTTGTATGCCTGCATCCCCTGGTGAAATCCCTTCTTCATCACGACAGTTGCAGGAGCCCTGCCCTCTTTTGCATCTGGTCAGGAGGGAAGTTCACCCTCCAGAAGACCATTGAGAGTCCAAGGTCTTAAATGGGACCCCTTTAGCCTTGGGGGCGTTTTGCAGCCATCCCACAATATGTCCCCTCTCCTGCAGTTTCCTTCTCTCCCCCCAGGTGCGTCTCACCTGTTCCTTCTTCTCTTCCTTAACCTTCTCCTCTTCCTCCATCGCGCCTCCGCGTCCTCCCGTTGCTAAGCGCGCTCGAGGCAAGCAAACAGCCACTCTTCACAGCGGCCGCTAGAGGGAGAAGGAGAGCAAAAGGAACGAGACACGCGTTCGCTTGCAAGCCTCGAGTGCGAGGAAAGACGGTCGTGGGAAGAAGGTTCCCCGGCTCAGATCTCACCTACAAGAACTCACCAGCTATTTCTCAGCCTCCCAGCGTCTTCCTCATCCCGTCTCGCGGTTTCAATATTGAATGCAATACTACAAAATCATTGCATTCATTCATCGTTTTTTACGTTTATATACACACACACAAACACCTACGGGTGTGTACGGGAATGTGTAGAGTATATCGAGATAGATAGATATTAGGCTGACCCTATGAAAAGGAGGACAGGGCTCCTGTATTTTTAACAGTTTGCATAGAAAAGGGAATTTCAGCAGGTGTCATTTGTATATATGGAGAACCTGGTGAAATTCCCTCTTCATCACCACAGTTAAAGATGCAGAAGCTATACTAGAGTGGCCAGATTTAAGAAGGCAGGGCACCTGCAGCTTTCACTGTTGTGATGAAGAAATTTCACCAGGTTCTCCATATATACAAATGACACCTGCTGAAATTCCATTTTCAATACAACTGTTAAAGATACAGGAGCCCTGTCCTTCCTTCATATGGTCACCCAGCCTAATAGCTGAAGCCATAAGGACAGGGCCCAGCCTTGGTTGCCTTTTTGGGGAGCTGAAAAGAGACTACGAAGGCAGCTTCCAGATTTAAAAAACAAAAATACAATTTAAAATAAGGGGATAAAAACAAAGATTGTTTTTTAAGCCAATGAAATCATTACGCTAGCATTAGAACAACAGCAGTTTTAAAAATACATCGCCATAGCAGGCAGTCAAAATTTATTTGCATCCCACCCTACAACAACAAAAATTCAGGGCTACTCACACAAAACCAGAATTAAGAAACTGCGGATTTATTTTTTTAAGTCTTAAATCTTTGCTGCCCTCCCAAGAAATGAATGACTTGGGGCGTGCTTAGACAAAAATAACTCCTACAACCCCCAGCATGGCTGGCTGTTGAATGCTGGGAGTTGTAGGACTTTCCCCCCCTTGCGTAAACATGTATAGGATTGTGCCCTAAAGTATCTTAACAATCTCATCAATTGGTATTTAATAATTATATTGTATTGTATTTATCTTTATGCAGTAAACTGCTCTGAGTACAGTAGCAGGTCTTCAGCTTCTCCTTCCAAAATGTTTTGACCTCAGAAGGGATTTTCTAAGCCTTCCGATGGTCCCTGGGACACTCATCCAGGGATAAGTGATTGCCCTCTTAGAGATATTTTAATAATAATAATAACATGGTAAGTGGCATATAAATCTCTTAATAATAATAATCCAGTAACAGAAGCAGTATGTGTATGTGTCTATGTGCTCTTCTTCTGTGTTCTCAGCAAGGACTCAGGCCTTCAGAGAACTACTTCACAGCTCTCTTAGTTGATTTAATTCATTTTATGTAAACCGCCCAGAGAGCTTCGGGTATGGGGTGGCATACAAATGATATAAATAATAATAAATGATGATAATAAGCCAAAACTCCTTTTAAAGTGGTTCGAAGTGTCCCAGGATTCTGGGTTGTGTTTGTCTTTAATGATCTTGTGATGCACACAACTAATCTCCAGATTTGATAAATCTGTTGCAGCAAGGATAGACTTGTAGCACCTTCAAAAGGACTAGCCAAAGGGAGCTTCTGCCACAACAAATGTGTCTGCTTTTAAAGCGCCTCAAGACTCTTTGCTCATCTGGCAGTGCTGGGTGGCATAAGAAGTTATTATTCCCACCTCTCCTCTTCTGGGAACGTTTCTGTGGTGCAAATGCAGAGCGTTGTTCTTGATGATCTTGTAACGCGGCCTTCTAGATGTGTGGGGGACTACAATTCCCATCACCCAACCCAGCCAGATGATGGGAGTTGTAGTCCTCCACCTACATCTGGAAGGAGCCAAGTTGGGGAAGGCTGCACCAGTTAAAAGAAGCAGCCTGCAGCTTCCGCCCACAAGAAAGATGGCGTCAGGCTCGCTGGACCCTGCCTAGAAACGGCATACTCTGCCAGGACTTCTGCGATAGGCTGCTGGCAGCGATGACGTCACAGGGACAGGGCCGAAGGCGAGGCCAGGGCCGGCTTTCTCCTCAGTGGGAGGCCGGGGACCGGAAGTAGAACATCGGAGGCCTCTCAGAGGAGGCTGGCGGGGAAGATGCTGCCTTCCCAGCCCTTCGGGAGGCCGCTGAGGAGGGCTCTGAGTCACTACAAAGACGAGCTGCGAGCCGTTGGGAAGCGCGTGCTGGTAAGCGAGGGGGCTTGGAGGATGAGTTCCCTTCCGGTTCTGAATAAGTGCTTCCGGGTCATGGGAGGGGTGGATGGGCCAATCCAAGAGAAAAGCTAAGCTATGTGGTCTCATTCGGCCCTAACTTCCGGCTCTTGATAAAAGAATCCTCCATTTGCGGGGCAAGAGTGGTGGGAGCGGCTAACGCTTCCCCAACCTGGTGCCCTTCAAGTGTTTGGACTACATTTCCCAAGGGTCAGGCTGGTTGGGGGTTGATGGGTCGTGTGGCCCAAGGCAACTTGGAAGCCACCAGGTTGGGAACCTTGTTCATTGCAGTGCTTTAAAATAATGTCCTTGATCAAAAAAAAAATTTTATTACTATTATTATTTTTTTGCTGTCTGTGGGGAAGAAGACCCATCAAAATGAATGGGCCTGGAGCTAGTCATGACTAACTGTTCTCCCATTCATTCCAATGGGTCTACTCTAAGAAGGACTAACAGTACGCACTATCCTGTAAGAACATCAGAGCCCTGGTGGGTCAGGCCAAGGGTCCATCCAGTCCAGCACTCAGTTCACGCAGTGGCCAAAACAGCTGCCCACGGGAAACCCACAGGCAGGACATGAGTGCAACAGCGCACCCCCCCTCCCATGTTCCCCAGCAACTGGTGCACCCAAGCATACTGATGTACGTAGGGCCTCGCTTCACAGGTGGCCGGACTGGGAAATTACGGTCTGCGTGGCACCCGCCACAGCGTGGGCATGGCTGTCCTTAATCACCTGGCCAGCAAGCTGAGCGTGGCCGACAAGTGGAAAATGGACCGGCGGTGCTGCGCGGACGTGGCCATCGCCGGCCTGGGAGACGTGGAGCTGGTGCTGATGAAGCCTCGCCGGTTCATGAACGCCAACGGCCTCTCCGTGCTTGGCGCTGGTAAGAGGGGCTCTTCCTCTTCCTCGTAACCAGTGGAGTGGAGTTCGCCTTGGACTCCCGGAAGCTGCTCGGGCACCCGAGGCGAACAGGAAATAGTTCAGAACTGCCACAAGGAGACACCTACCCAAGAGGGCTCGTCCCCTCCAGTTCTTTTTTTCCCCAGAAGAGAGCAAGGCAGCCTCTTTTCTGTGACGCCTTGTGCATGCTAAAATTAATGTTCGCTTCATTTTTTAACTTCAAATTTAAACAATGGCCTGGTTTGCACTTACCGACAATCCTGAGTATGGGTTGAATCGTGGGTTGTTGCTGAATTGCGGGTTATCGTTACCTGCAAACCTGGAACTATGGTTTAACTATGGGTTGTTAACCACGACCAACCCAGAGTTCACAACCCAACCACAAACCTTGGGTTCTTTACCTGGGTTGTTCATGGTTAACAGCCCACAGTTAAACCATAAGTGTATAGCAGCAACTTACCGATTCAGTGACAAGCTGTATTCAGCCTGTAGTCTGGGTTATCATTATGTGTGAGCCAGGTCAGTGTAAGGCAGTGAGTGAACGCTTCTTGGACATCACTGATGCAAAACAAAAATCTTTTCCATCAATGCATGATTGCCGTTCCTCTGCTGTCCAGCAGAGGGCAAGCTGGGCCCTATCCTGCCATGCTGTGGACTGATGCTCACCAGATATTATGCTGACTTTGGGAAATGCCGTTCGTTCCATTAAATTGACTTAAAAGTGATATCACCAGCATCACACACACACACACACACACACACCAAACTCACTCGCCTCTAAACCTGTAAGGCTGCAATACTAAGTACACTTGCAAAGGAGTAAATCTCATTCAAGATAATGGGACTTTCTTCTCGAGTAAACCTGCTTAACACCTTTCTGCACAGACCCCCCAAGCAGTGGGGGCTGGTGGCTCTGCTTTCAGTAGGGCTATGAATCCATCCTGGGTTTCAGCCAGAACCAGACAGAACTCCAAAGGAGCTATTCAAGCTACTGAACCTATTTTAGGGATGGGCTTCAGTGCCTTGGAGAGTTCCTTAAGAGTTCTGGCTGGTTCTGACTGAAACCCAGAGTGGATTCACAGCCCCACCGAAATCGGAGCCACCAGCCACCACTGCTCCCAAGGGCCTGTTGTTCGAAATCTTCCGTTTAGTGGCAATTTTCTCACACCCTTCCCTCTCCCCAGCCTGGTTAAGAGGACTAGGTTGCATGTTGGTTAGATGTTTCTCCCAATTTTACTCCAAAGAACCCAAGGTAGTACATTTAGGGTGGATTCCTGCATTGAGCAGGGGGTTGGACTCGATGGCTTTGTAGGCCCCTTCCAACTCTGCTCTTCTATGATTCTATGACATGGTCTGTGTGTGGCTTCTCCTCTGTTCTTTTGTCTTCACAACAGCCTTACAAGGTAGGTTAGTCTGAGAGACAGAAACTGGCCCATGGTAACCCATTAAGCTTCATAGCAGAGCAGGGAATTAGCTCTAGAGGTTTCTGGACTTGCTTCTACACAGGGCTGACCCCAGGCATTTGGCTGCCTGAGGCAAAAAGACAAAATGGCCCTGGTTCACACAACACAACAAGCCAGATTATCGGTATGGTAGGAGTTGAATCATGGGTTGTCGTTGAATCGTGGGTTGTTGTGTCTTATGAACCCAGCCATGCTGCCAAACCATGGTTTGTTAACCACGAACAACCCTGGACCCCAGCTTCAGAAGGATATGTTGAAAGATTCACAGGGAAAGTGGGCATTTGGGGCGGAATTTGACGGAAGGGATGTGCCTTTTCAGAGGCATCCTGGCAGACCGTTCACCACCATCAGGCAGATCACGCCGCGGACTTGACCAAATCACGTCTCCTCCTGCTCGGCGCTTACGAACGGCGCCCCATCCTCTTGCGGTGGGGCGAAACGCTAAACTTTTATGCCTTTTTCTTTGTTTCAAGTGGAAACGTACAGCCTGGACGTTGACAACATCTACCTGGTTCACGACGACCTGGACAAGCCCCTGGGGAAAGTCGCCCTGAAGCTGGGAGGCAGCGCACGGTACGTCATTCCGAACCGTGCTTCGCCGGTTGATCCAAACATTGTGTGGGCCACTCGGTGAACAGAATGATGGACTAGATCAGCCTGCCTCAACCTGGGGCGCTCCAGATGTGTTGGACTGCATCTCCCAGAATGCCCCAGCCAGCAGCTGGCTGGGGCATTCTGGGAGATGCATTCCAACACATCTGGAGCGCCCCAGGTTGAGGCAGGCTGGACTAGATGGAGCCTTGGTCTGATCCAGCAGGGCTCTTCTGGTGCTCTTAAAGATGGAGAGAGAGAGTTGGGTAGGAGACCGATTTTCGATACTGGGGCGGGGGGGATGTTGCTTTTGGAACTAGAAAACGTGCAACGGGAAGCAGAGGTCCCAGGAGCAGTGCTAACAACTCCCCGAGTGCCACCCACTTCTCGTAGCCAGCATGGCCAACGGTCAAGAATGCTGAAAGTTGTTGTCCAAAACGTCAGGAGTGCGCCAGGCAGTGCTAGATTTTGACGTGCTCACCATGGAAGTCCTCAGGCCCCTGACCCAGAGCAAAGTCCAACATTTCAGCCTTCCATGTTGATCCGTAGCAACAACCCGGTTCTAGCGGTTTTCCGACCCATTAGGAGCTGGTCTTTCGTGACGCTCCTGGGTCTTACTGGCCCATCCAAGAGCACGCCACAATCGTTTGCATGACAACACGGAACGGGATATGGCAGCTGGGGAAATCCACCCTCCCCGCGACTGTGAGGATCGCAGCGAAACTCAGAGAGAACTGAGAAATCTGAGTGGGGTGGCAGATGAGGTCAGAGTCCTTGCTGGTAAAAAAAGTGCCCATGCTTCCTCCTCGTGGGCCCAGGCTCCGCTAACTCATTTTAATTTCACTTTTTATTACCACATTTCCATCCCGCCTTTCTTCCTCTCGCAAGGACCCCAGAGTGGTTCACTTAGTCCTCCTCTCCATATTTATCCTCACAACAACCCTGCGAGGTAGGTTAGGCTGAGAGACGGTGGCTGGCCCAGAGTCACCCAACGAGCTTCCTGGCTGAGTCTTCAAACCCAGTCCTATTCCGACACCCCAGCCACTTCCCCGCACTAGCTCGTTCCCCCGGATCCCCCATACTTCCTGAACATTGCCACCGTGTCGGGGAAGGTTGAAGCAAGCGTTTTCTGGCTCCTGCAAGGTGTTGGCTTACTTTGTCGGGAAACTGACCCGGGTGTCTTGTTCCTTCCCTTCCAGAGGCCACAACGGTGTCCGTTCCTGCATCAACTCCCTACACTCCGATGTGAGTCGCTGCGTCGGTCCCAAAGGCTTAGCGCCGAAGAGAATCGCTCTCCGGCTGTTTACAGCCATAACATGAGGCCTTGGCTGCCGCCCCAACATGCGACAGCCGCGCATTAGCAACCGCGCCTCTTTGGCGCTCCGCTTGAGGTTGCGCAAGCGTTTCTCGCTTGGTGCCGGGCCGGGGGGAGGAGGTTGCTTCAAGTGGAAGCAGATGGGCTGGCGAGGAGCCCACGAGGCCAACCTCGAAAGCGTTGCTGCAGATGGTTGGATCTGTGCGCCGCCAAAGTCATGTACAGGCGGAATTTCATGTCTGTCCAGCCCCAGGGCAGAGTCAAGTCTCTGCGCTTGGGTAGGCCCCTTTCTCCTCCCCACAGTGCCACGACCCAAACAGAGAGGGAAAGGGCCCCGCCCCCAGATTTGATGACCTCGCTGTTAAAAAGGCTGATGTCATTATTTATTCAAGCCAGCACCGCAGAGCCTCTTCCGACTGGAGATAGAACTGAGGCGGGAGGATGAGGATGAGGACGCTTTGGGCGCAATCCTGTGCCTGTGTAGACAGGGCGGGGAAAGGTCCTACAACTCCCAGCATGTGGCTGGGGCATACTGGAAGTTGTAGGACCTTTTCCCCCACCTCAACAGACATGCGCTAAAAGGCCAAACCGGCCATTCAAATTGATCCCGGGGAAAAAAGCCGTGCTCTAAACCATGGTTGTACGTGTGGAAGCTCAAACCATGGTTTGAGCCCAAAGCTAGAGTTAGCGCAAGCCATGGTTTGGTGTGTTAGGACTGAGCTGTCGGCGGATCTGAACACAGGGACGGACGGTAGGCGCGACACCCATGATTGGGGATACGTGGCACTGGGAGGAATATGTGTCCCAACTCCCCTTTCTCCCTCTCTCTCTCTCCCCTCTATGGTCCAGAGCATGATCCGACTCAGGGTTGGCATCGGGCGTCCAGCGGGAGAAGCCGCCGTGGACCGCTACGTCCTGGGCCGGTTCACCAGTGCTGAGCAAGAGGCCTTACCGCAAGTCTTTGACCAGGCTGTCGGAATGCTGCTAGAACACATCCAGCAAAAGAACGACGGCCCAGAGGGCTCGGCTGCCTGTAAGGAACCGCCCAAAGCCCCCCTGAAGAGGGAGGGCGCGTAATAATCTTTTAACTCTTTGAGCTTTTACGAGCCTGGTGTCCCCGGAATGCAGCCGTTGGGTGGCTTTCTTCCGACGGGACAGCTGTTGCCCGGGCGGACCAGGCTTCGAGAGTCTGCGGCAGGAGTGATCGCTTGGGAGTTGGGTGAACCGAGCGAGTTCGGAGAGGGCCGCTGATTTGCCATTCGGGCGCCCCAAGAACCACAGACGTCCTCTTTTAAAAACAAAACACGAAGCAACATGTTTCTAGCCCCCATGACTGCCAAGCGTGGTTGATTCCACGGACAGGGCCGGTTTTCCCATCTCTGACACTGGGGGTGTCGGTGGGGGCACAGCGCTTTGCTTTGCTTCTAGTCCCATTGCCCTTTTGGGCCGAATTAGAAAGCGTACGGCAACGGGGCACAATCGCTTACCTTTCCACACACTTAAAAGTCCGTCTTTTCTGGTATGACGGCTGACGCAAGCCTTCCAGTTTAACTCAGAATCCAAACCCCCAACCGCCAACAGCCCCCCCTCGGCTATGAGAAAGGTTAGGCCTACCTTTTCCCTGCCAGATGTCACTTCCGGAGGCCTCTGTGCCAACAGCTATCCTCTAAGGCAGCCTTCCTCAACCTGGGGCGCTCCAGATGTGTTGGACTGCATCTCCCTGGCTGGGGCATTCTGGGAGTTGTAGTCCAACACATCTGGAGCACCCCAGGTTGAGGAAGGCTGCTCTAAGGCCACCTTCTCCGATTCGTTGCCCTCCAGCTGTGTTGGACTACAGTCCCCAGCTGGGAGCTGTAGTCCAACACATCTCGAGGGCACCAGGGGAAGGCCGCCCTGAGAACCAGGGACGTGGGAGAAACCGGCAACACAACGAAAAAAGCGTGGATTTCGAGGATTCCAAATTCCAGATCTGCTTTTCCCGAGTCCTACAGATTCCACAGATTTGCAGACGGAGTATTTTTGTTGTTTCTTCGTTTGTTTTTACTTTCCAGAATTCTTCGCAAATTTAGGTGTAGAAACCATTCATAAAAAAAGAATAAATAACCGGACAAAAATGCACATTCGGGGGAGGGGGAGGGATTTGTGTACTTGGGGAAAATCTGATTCTGTCAACGAGCGGACGGCAGAAAAAAGGCACCCAGCAACTCTGCTCAACGCAAACGGAACAGATTTTATGAAATTGGGGCGTCCCAACATGGACCTCAGACGGCCGTGGAACCTGGGCACCAACCGTAGCAGGTCCCTTGCTCCACTTTGCTCCTTTCTGCAAACCTCTTTTATCGGGCAGTTTTGCACAGGCCAGTCCGTATATATATATATATTTTCAAAAAAACAAGACAAAGTCCCTCCACTCCCGCACCGTCTTGCCACCGTCGCTTGGAGGGACAGGAGCAAGCACCCATTGCAGAAGACCGGCTCTCCTCTCCTTCTGTCCCTACTTCCCGAGCAGCTCGTGGGAGACCCGCTCCATCACCGTCTCCGGCAGGCTGCACTCCTTCTCGGGGGGTTCCTCTTGCGGCCCGACCTCTTTGTCTTCCGTTTCCGCTTTCCACAACGAGATTAAGGGCTGCGGAGAGAAGGGGCCGGGGTTCGAGCTAGGCATGAGGGCCAACATTTTGCAGGCGAGGCCCAGAAGCAACGGCCAGAAGATTCCCACTGAATATTAGGAGACGCCCGCCAGGTACGGGATGTTCCGACAGTGGAACCGACTCTTTCCGGAGGTGGCAGGCTCTCCTCCACTGGAGGGTTTAAGCAGAGCCATCTATTAGGGGTGTTGTATTTCAGCCTTCCCCAACCGGTCCCTTCTGACTGTTTTGGACTTCAACCCCCATCAGCCCCAGCCAGCATGGCCAACGGTCAGGAATCCTGGGAGCTGTAGTCCAAAACATCTAGAATGTGCCAGGTTGGGGAAGGGTGCTTTAGTTGACAGATGGACGACCCCCCCCCCCCCAGCTCGGTTCCGTTTCTATGAAAACAGGGACAACTTGCACACCTATGGGCAGCTCCGCTGGCTCAAAGCAAATGTCTATTTAAACGGCGGCCTGTTTCCTACAGTGGCTAGTGGCCAGATGGCCCACAGGCAAGGCAGAAATCTCTATTTATCCCCCAGGAACTGGCATTCAGAGATTTGGAGCTTCCATTTAGAATAGATGGAGATAGATAGAAAGAAATCCACTTAGATAGATCCACTTCGATCCAAATAAATCCCCTCGAGCTCCATTTAGTTCCAAACAAATAGATCCATTCTAGCTCCATTTAGATCCGAATCGATAGACCCATTCCAGAGCCATTCAGGGCCAAACAGATAGATCCGTTCCAGATCCAGAAGGAACAGATCCCTTTAGAGAGGGCGTTCGCCCCGGCCCCACTCACCTCCTTGGCACTCAAGTAGGGGCGAAGCGTGTCGACTCGGGCCCGGGAGATCGCGTTCAGGGAGGGCATGCTGTGGGTGGGCCGAGGCTTCACTGCCTTGTAGATGTTGCAGTGCGACATGGTGGGAGGTGCCTTGGTGCGCCACTCGCTGGAAGACCTGAGAGGGGAAAAGAATGGTCCGAGGAGCAGCGTGGCGGGGAACGGCGGGTGGTGCGCAGGGATGGGAAGAGTGGATCGGGCCCAGGGGCTCCCCCCGCAACCTCCCCAAACGCATCAAGAAACCACGCAGATGACCCTCATTTGACTTGCGGACACACCTTGGATCGCTCTCTGACCGGTTCTGATTGGAACCCGAAGCGGATTCACCGCCCCACAGACATCCCAGCTACGAACCTCCGCTGTCCGGAGGAGAAGGGCTGGGGAAGGTGGAGGCAAACTAGCTCGCTCATTCTGGTCCTTTCTTGGCACGGCTTGGCTCTGACCACGTGCCACGGCACACCACCGTCCCAGGAGCCGGCCTCCTCCTCCTCCTCCTCCTCCTCCTCCTCCTCCTCCTCCTCCTCCTCCACCACCACCACCACTGTGGACTCCCACTGGTCCCATCTGAGCAGGCCCCTCTTCCTTACCTTTCCATCACGCCCGACAGTTTGGCCGCCTTGCTCTCCAGCAGGAAAGGCCGAAGGGCCTCGTTGGCCTCGATGCGCGCGATGCTTCGGTTCAGCAGGTTGAGGAGGCCCTGCAGGGCGTCCTTGCGCCGCAGCTGGAAGATCACGTCGAAGTCGCCATCCTCCTCCTCCTCGTCCAACGGCCGGTCCTACGGAGGGAGGGAGGGAAGGAGGGAGGCAACCCCCCACAATCAGGCTCCCTCGGGTTGCAGCGAGCCCAGCGCCCAGACATCGAGGGAGACCGGCGGTTGAAGTGGGGCAGACAGAACTCTGTGCTGTGACCCCAATCTGAGCATAAGTTTAGATCAGGGGTGCTGCAGCCTCTTTTTCCTGGCCGTACCCTGGCTGGGGGATGCTGGGAGTTGTAGGCACTTTCATCCTACAAAAACGCTTTCTTGGACGATTCGGGGTGTTTTCGCTGTACACTCTGTTTTGTTTATCGTGTGCAATGGGTCAGTGGAAATATTTCGAAGAGAATCATAGAATTATAGAATCATAGAATATGATTCTATGGAAGGGGCCTACAAGGCCATCGAGTCCAACCCCCTGCTCAATGCAGGAATCCACCCGAAAGCATCCCTGACAGATGGTTGTCTAGCTCCCTCTTGAAGGCCTCTAGTGTGAGAGAGCCCACAATCTCCCTAGGTAACTGGTTCCATTGTCGTACTGCTCTAACAGTCAGGAAGTTTTTCCTGATGTCCAGCTGGAATCTGGCTTCCTTTAACTTGAGCCCGTTATTCCGTGTCCTGCACTCTGGGAGGATCGAGAAGAGATCCTGGCCCTCCTCTGTGTGGGAACCTTTGAAGTATTTCAAGAGTGCTCTCATGTCTCCCCTCAGCCTTCTCTTCTCCAGGCTAAACCTGCCCAGTTCTTCCAGCCTCTCCTCATAGGGCTTTGTTTCCAGACCCCTGATCATCCTCATTCCACTTCCTTCAGCTGGTCTTAGGGGGCACAGCTCATTTAGGCGGTCATGTGTATTGTTCCTTCAAGATGTGGTTAGCATTTGGGGCCCTCCTGCTCATCTTGTCGAGCAGGCGCCCAGGCGTTTGCCCCAAAGGCCTACTCTAATGGTGCCACTGCTAGCAACAGGTCTAAACACACCGACGATAAAACTCCCGCCAGCGTCCCTGTCTTCTGGGGACCGTTGCGGAACTCACCGCCAGCACTTCCTTGAGGCCCTGGGCGGTGTGTTTGAGGACCCTCTCGGCAGTCCTCCTCTGCTGCTGTTCGTCCTCGAGGGCTTTTGCTTGGTCCTGCTCCTCAGTCATTTTGCACGCCAACTTGTCCTTCTGCATGCTCAGCTCCTCTCTGAGTGGGGTAGGAGAGTTGGGGGAGGGCGAAAAAGAAGTCGTTAGAGGGCAGCTAGCAGTTGCTCACTAGTAGGGTGACCCTATGAAAAGGAGGACCGGGCTCCCATATCTTTAACAGTTGCACAGAAAAGGGAATTTCAGCAAGTGTCATTTGTATATATGGGGAACCTGGTGAAATTCCCTCTTCATCACAACAGTTAAAGCTGCAGGTGCCCTGCCCTCATTTAAATCTGGTCACAGTATAGCTGCAGTATAGCTCCTGCAGCTTTAACTGTTGTGACGAAGAGGGGATTTCACCAGGTTCTCCATATATACAAATGACACCTGCTGAAATTCCTTTTTCAATCCAACTGTTAAAGACACAGGAGCCCTGCCCTCCTTTTCATAGGGTCACCCTACTCACTAGGAAAGATGCTTTGAAGTCATGGTGGTTGAAAACGTCAACCCGGCATTTAGGAGTTGTGAAAGGAAAGAATTCCAGGCTAGCTATTTTTCCTCAGGGTCTTCAACGTGGTTCCTGTGGCCACCAACGTGTCCATGGACACCTCTTTACTTTTTAATATGTTTTAATTATTAAATTGGGAGGCCGGCATGCTGCAAAGCGAAGTGCTGTCTTTCAGCAGCATCTTTCTTTGGATTCAAAAGTGCGGTTTTGTTTCAGAACACACACACACACACACCCTGCCTCGTTCTCCAACAAATTATTATTTTTATTATTTAGTCCCACCTGTTTGCCTTCTGGAGAAGGCGTGTTTTCTGACTGCCACGACTACTGTGGCGGCCATTTTGTGAGAGCACTCGTGACACTCAGGGTGCCGACTGATGTGAAAAGGTTGGGGACCCTCGGCTGATACTTATTAGGAAAAGGTTGGGAAAATAAAAGCAGCCGGTGTGGTGACGGCAGTGTAAAAACCTACGGTGAGGCCACGCTTGAAATACCGTGGCCGGTTTCGCTTTGCTGCACTGCAGGGGAGAAAGGATCGTGCCGGAGAAGGTGGTGAGGGAGCATGTCCCCTACAAGGAAAGGCTAAAAGGTTTAGGTAGGGTGACCATATGAAAAGGAGGACAGGGCTCCTGTATCTTTAACTGTTGCATAGAAAAGGGAATTTCACCAGGTTCCCCGTATATACAAATGACACCTGCTGAAATTCCCTTTTCAATCCAACTGTTAAAGATACAGGAGCCCTGTCCTCCTTTTCATATGGTCACCATAGTTTAGGGCACAACCCTACACACATTTAGACTGGAAAAAGTCCTACAATTCCTGAAGAATTCTGGGAGTTGTAGGACTTCTTTCTGTCTAACCATGTTGCGTAGCTGGAATGGTGGGAAAGAGCTGGCGGTATCTAGAATGCAAACCACACCGCTTGTAAAAAAAAAAATAGGGTGCCCATATGAAAAGGAGGACAGGGCTCCTGTGTCTTTAACAGTTGGATTGAAAAAGGAATTTCAGCAGGTGTCATTTGTACGCATGCAGAAGCTGCAGGAGCTATACTAGAGTGATCAGACACAAAAGAGGGCAGGGCTCCTGCAGCTTTAATTGTTGTGATGAAGAGGGGATTTCACCAGGTGCTGCAGGCATACTAACGTCACCTGCTGAAATTCATTCAACTGTTAAAGATACAGGAGCCCAGTCCTGTTTTTCGTATGGTCACCCTAGTAAAAACAATGTCCTGTTTTCCGCCAGGGAGCTCCCACCCCAAAAACTGGATAGAAAAAGACATTCCTACACAAGGCAGCCCACCAGGCCTAAATCACAATCCTTTTCGCGCACGCACACATCCATCCTCTGGAAAGACGTACCTGAGCGCCAGGTTCTGCTGCTCCAGCAGTTCGTTGGCCTCCTGGGTGTGGTCCATGACCACCTTCATCCGCACGTATTCATCCACCTGCTGCTGGAGCTCTTTGCACTTGCCAGTAAGCATCCAGATCATCTGTGGACCAACCACACCTGTGAAACCCAGAACAGAGTCACTGCCCCCACTGACATCGGAGCCTCCCAGCCCCGGCTTTGTACCAGCTTCGATCCTCAGCGTTTCCAGGATCAGGCCCCCTCTGCCTGTCAGTGCAGACTATACTGGGCTAAAGAAACAAAGAGTCTGGAGGTACAAGGCGGCTTTTGTATGTTCTGCTTTGGGGTTCCCCTCCAACTTTTCGGGCCAAGCGGATCATAAACTCCTGGAGGGAGGAAGCCGCAGCCAGGCACCTCTCCATCGTGCCTGGGTCCAGCTCCAGCTGAGAGCCCCCTCCCTCCTGCTACCAACTGTCACTGCAGAGGCCTCCAATGAGGGAGGAAGCAGCAGCCAGGCACCTCTCCATCATGCCTGGGTCCAGCTCCAGCTGAGACCCCCCTCCCTCCTGCTATCAACTGTCTCTGCAGAGACCAACAGTGAGGGAGGAAGCAGCAGCCAGGCACCTCTCCATCATGCCTGGGTCCAGTTCCAGCTGAGAGCCCCCTCCCTCCTGCTACCAACTGTCTCTGCAGAGGCCACCAGTGAGGGAGGAAGCAGCAGCCAGGCACCCCTCCATCGTGCCTGGGTCCAGCTCCAGCTGAGAGCCCCGTCCCTCCTGCTGCCAACTGTCACTGCTGAACTTTGCAACTAAGATTGTAGTGCCTGAATTTCCTTTCCTTTCCCCCTTCCTCCTCCCTCCCAATCCCCTTTCCTTTTGTGTCGTGTCTTTTAGATTGTAAGCCTGTGGGCAGGGACTGTCAAGAAATACTTTTGTAAGCCACCATGAGAGCCTTTTTTGGCTGAATGGCAGCATAAAAATGCATAAATAAATAAATAAATAAATAAATAAATAAATGTCAGGGATGGAAACTTGGCCCAATGAACTGAGCAGAGCTATGAGTGCGGAGCACGGAGACTCTATCATTTAAGACGCTTGTATTCTTCGGCTGAGACGTGATATGGGAGTAGGCAGCTGATAGTCGGTGTAGTCTAGTGGTTAGAGCATTGGACTGGGACTCAGGGGATCCGGGTTCGAGTCCCCACTCGGCTTTGAAGCTCACTGCCTTTCAACCTAACCTACCTCCCAGGGTTGTTGTTGGGAGGACCAAAATGGCGAGGAAGAGAATCACATGAGCCATCTTGCAGGTGGGATGTAAATGTGACCACTAAACTGGGTGCAATGAATCCATTGTCGCCCGGAACACGGCCCTTTGTGGCCGAGGGCCGCTCACCTTCTGATTGCTGACACTGGTTTTGGCCATCCTCTTCTCATTTTGCTCCAGCAACGCCAGGTGCTTCCGGGCCTCGGCAAGGGCCTCCTTCAGTCGGTCATTCTCTTGGATGAGTTGGAGGCTCTGCTCCGTTATCTTCGTCAGCTGGACGCTGATGGTGACGTTCTCCCGGACGGTGCGCTTGGTGGTCTCCGCCATCTGGTTGTTGGAGACCTTCCGGAACTCGGCTGCGACGGCATTCACCCGGTGGAGCATCTCTTTCTTCAGCCTGTGAGGGGCAGAGGGGGCATCACCTGCACCGCCCTGGAACGGACAGACGTGCCCCGGCGTTCGCTGGAGCCTCCACTGGGAATTGACAAGGGCCCATTGGCCAGTACCTGATCCGCCTCCACTGTTAACGTAACCCCTATGAGCGGCAGGTTTTAGAGCAGTGGTCTTCAACTGGTTGGGGTGATCATATGGAAAAGAGGACAAGGCTCCTGTATCTTTAACAGTTGCATAGAAAAGGGAATTTCAGCAGGTGTCCTTTGTAGGCATGCAGCACTTGGCGAAATCCCCTCTTCGGCACAACAGTGAAAGCTGCAGGAGCCCTGCCCTCTTTTGTATCTGGTCACTCTAGCATAGCTCCTGCAGCTTTCACTGTTGTGATGAAGAGGGAATTTCAGCAGGTTCTCCATATATACAAATGACACCTGCTGAAATTCCCTTTTCTATGCAGCTGTTAAAGATACAGGAGCCCCTTCCTCCTTTTCATACAGTCAACCTAGAACTGGTGGGTCGCAACCCAAAAGTGGGTCACGAGATCAGTCCAGATGGGTCGCAGCAAAGCTATCGGCGCCACGTTGGGCATGGAGAAAGTTGTGAAAGTGGGTCCCATATTGCAGACTTGGGGCCTTTCTACACAAAGCTTTTATTGTGCGTTCATGATTGCCTACTCACAGTAGTTTGTGAGTCCTTTCTGTGGTTACTCAAGGGTAGGTCAATAAGAACATAAGAAGAGCCCTGCTGGATCAGACCAAGGGTCCATCCAGTCCAGCACTCTGTTCACACAGTGGCCCACCAGCCATCGGCCAGGGATGAACAAGCAGGACATGGTGCAACAGAATCCTCCCGCCCATGTTCCCCAGCAACACAGGCTTATTGCCTCGAATACTGGAGGGAGCACACAACCATCATGGCTAGTAGCCATTGATAGCCTTCGCCTCCAGGAATTTATCCAACCCTCTTTTAAAGCCATCCAAATTGGTGGCCATCAGGTTTGGGCTTGGATATTCAGGCCTTGCCAGTGCATGCCTTGTGGGGCTCAGTGGGTTAATAGAATCATGGAATAGTAGAGTTGGAAGGGGCCTATAAGGCCATCGAGTCCAACCCCCTGCTCAATGCAGGAATCCACCTTCAAACATCCCTGACAGATGGTTGTCCAGCTGCCTCTTGAAGGCCTCTAGCGTGAGAGAGGTCTGCAACCTCCCTAGGCCATTGGTTCCATTGTCGTACTGCTCTAACAGTCAGGAAGTTTTTCCTGCTGTCCAGCCGGAATTGGGCTTCCTGTCACTTGAGCCCGTTATTCTGTGTCCTGCGCTCTGGGATGATGGAGAAGAGATCCTGGCCCTCCTCTGTGTGACAACCTTTGAAGTATTTGAAGAGTGCTCTCATGTCTCCCCTCCATCTTCTCTTCTCCAGGCTAAACAGGCCCAGTTCTTTCCGTCTCCCCTCATAGGGCTCCACCCCCTGAGCCACCATCTTGTCTCTGGCTCCGCCCCCACCCCTCATTTGACACCTATATCCTCCAGCTGCCTGAACAGTCATGGCGCTCATGGCACTTCCAGACGCCCTGCTGTGTGGCAACGCACCGCTCCTTGTCAATCACAGCCTTCTTCTCCAGGTTATAAATGTATTCCTTATGATTCTCCTCCTGTTGCATCAGTTGACTCTCAAGGTCGGAAAACCTGGCCATGAGCTCGTCTTTCTGGATCCGAAATTCCTCCAGAGCAGCCAGCTTGCCACCTGGACAACAGGAATCACGTCCTTAAGCAACATGTCTGGAATTCCAAACGCAAACACACTCCCTCCATTACCCAAGAGTAGAGCTGGTCGAGACAGGGGACCAGAAAAATTAAAGGAGAATTTGTCGAGGATTTAATGAATGCATTTGTTCCTCCATTTTACACTCCTTTGGGTAAAGCAATTGGAATTTTGATGACTAAACCAGGGCATTCCATTTAAAAAGAGAGAGAGAGAGAGAAATCAACACAGCTTTGCAAGACCTCAGAAACATTCAAGAAGGGTTTGCAAGATCTGAATTCATTGCCCAGCAAGCTACATAGCAGATACTTTTATATCCAGTATCTAAAGGTAAAGATTTCCTGCATGATATGAAGTGGTGTGTGTGTGTGTGTGCGTGGTGGTCGCAAGCTGTCATTGGGACAGGAATATTGAAGATGTATGGATTTTTATAACATTTATAACCATCCCAAGCTAATAATAATAATAATACCGTATTTCTTCGATTCTAAGACGCACTTTTTCCCCCATATAAACATCTCTAAAAACGGGGTGCGTCTTAGAATCGCGGGTGCGATTATTATTTCTTCTAATCAAAGCTTTTTTCTGTTGGTGGTACTGAAATTAATATGCATCTTACAATCGATGGCGTCTTAGAATCGAGTAGTAGTAGTAGTAGTAATAATAATAATAATAATAACAACAACAACAATAACATCAAAACCTAGGCTTCTCCTGGATAAATCTGAACTCCTTTTCTTCATTTCCCTGCCTCCGCCGGTCTCCCACTCCTGCACCAAGCAGATGGGATATATCAGGTAGCAATAAGCCACAAGCCATCAATGCTGATGGGGTTGGGTGGGTTTGTTTGTTTAAAGATTTTAGCACTGCAGAAAGCCTCAAGGAAAAAACATCATTTTTTCCCCACTTTGCACATCTGGTAACAACATGACACATGTCAATTTAAAAAGACAAAGAAATTATTATTTTTTTGCATGTATTTAAGAATAAGGTCTGAATGAATGGGGAGGGAGAGAGCTGCCCTGATTTTTTCTTCAGCCTGTTCCAAGTAGTAGAAGGGGCAGGATCGGGACCTGTGAAGCCCAGAGAAGGAAGATCAGCCCAAACCTCCTCCCTCTGACCTCCCAGACGTTGCCGCGCGTGCCTTACTTAGGGTCATGTTCTCCGAGGTGAGCACGTCCTTGGTCTCTTGGAATTCGTGCCGCAGCTGGGCCAGCTGGGCTTCGAAGGCGTCCTTCTCCGAGTCCTTGGCCAGCTGCAGGCTCTGCAGCTGGTAAGTGAGATCCGCGATCTCGTCCACGCGCTGGTTGAGCGTCTTCTTCAGGAAGGCCACGATCTCCTTGTTGTCTGCGATCATCTTCTCGTATTCAGTCCGGAAGAGGTCTTCACTCACTTGCAGCTCGTCCCATTTCTTCTGGTATCTAACGAAAGACGGATGCAACGGAACGGAACAACTACACAACCACACACCCCACCCCACCACACACACACACACACACACACACACAGAGGGCCAGATGAAGGCTTGTTGAGGCCCTAACCCATATCAAGATTCAGCAGCTCCACACCATAAAAATAGAGAGGGTTATCATGATAAGAGGAAGGGTAACAAAAGGGTACCATCCAATGTTAAGGGGTGCTTATAGTTAAACAGTGTTAGATAGCCTTCTCTGAAGACATGTATAAGAGCACTAATAAAGTAAGTTTTGAACTCCTTTAAAACTGGCTCTAGTTTGCGCTTATGGCCTCCAGTCACAGACTCTCAGCCCAACCCACCTCACAGGGTTGTTGTTGTGAGAATAAAGTGGAGAGGAGGAGGATTATGTACACTGCCTTGGGTTCCTTGCAGGAAAAAAGGTGGGGTATAAATGCAATAATAAATAAATGCAATAATAAAATAAATAAAACTAAATGCTGCATTGCCACACTTTCTCTACATAAGGCAACTCTGTTGTAAGTCACACCAGATTTTCCAGCGTAGTGAAGCCAAAACAATGTCATCTTTGTTTATCTTACATCTTAGTCATCTCCAAGATATTCAGAGGCCCCTCATAATACGAGGGCCGAAGCCATGGCTTTCTTGGCTTGTTCCTAAATCTGGGACTGCACACACACACCACTCCATACATCACAACAGACACCACGCCCTCTCGACTGCTAAACAACCGGCACTACAATATTGGAAAGATAAAAGCTCACCACCTCTAGTGCAATGGATTAAAGACTTAACAACACCACTGACATTTTAAGAGAGTGGTGTATAGGCGCCATTCACAAATGGACTCCTATTTGGATGTTTGGTCTGCCTTTACAATTTATGTGTCATTTACTCTTTCCCCCACCCCACCTTTCTTTTTTTTAAAGAATATTGTAATATTTGAAACAGGCCTTTAAAGTATGCAGTTGTACTTGCAGGTCACAGAACACAGGACAAAGTACCCAGTGTGTCAACTTGGTTGGCAGCCGGTACCAAGTGTACCCAAAGGAACTGTGTACGCTATCTTAGGTACTGCGAGATGGAGACGAATGGACCATTGTAGGGGCTACCATAGAACCTCCCTACCCTTGGCTTCCCCACCCACAAACTTCCTGTTTTTGACCACTTAGTGGAAAACTCAAGCAGCCCCTGGTCAAGCTGCCAAACTTGTGTGTGTGTTGCGGGGGGGGGGGGGGGCGGGTGTTTAGTTTTTCCAAGCAGCTGGGGCGCTCCAAGACAGCTGGGAGCCACCAGCCATCAATGCTCATTGAAGTTCAGTCCTTCACCCACCACCACCTCCCATCTCAGAGGTTGAGGAGGCAATTCTGGGAACAAAGTGGTTCAGGTCGATGGATCTCCGACATTTCCGCCCTATTCCAACTGCCCGTCTCCGGGGCACAGACATCAAAGAATACACTTTGCGCATGCGCAGACACCCACCAAAGCAACATCCCCTTTACGCACCGGGACAGCCGCCCTTCCAGATCTCGGATCTGAATCAAGTAAAATTCCCGGCTGTGCTCCGGTACAATGTTTTCGTCTATCTCGGGTTCCTTGGGGGGCTCTTCCTTCTTACGCCCTCCTTTCTTCTTGGGAGCCATGGTGCCTGTGGCTGTGATTTGCCCGAGAGGAGACCGGGAGGTTAGTGGCGATGGAGAGAAAGTAGCCGGTCCCTTTAAGAGGCAGAACGGCTTCACTGTTGCTAGGATGAAGGAGATGTACATAGCAACAGAGGAAGGGGGGGTCAGTCTGGAATGGAGCCTTAAAGGGCCAGGCAGCTTAACTCCTGCGTTTCCCTTATTCAGAAGGGCTAATTCTCACCAAGATAGCAAACCTGTGTCTGGGATGCATCACTGTAGAAGGAATGCAGGGAGAGGGGTTCACAAATGAATTCCCCCCCTCCCATTAAACACACGCACACACAAACATTGCTCCTAGAAAACTAGGATGCCAGGGACATTTCCAGCCAAGCCTTAGATACTAGTTTTCTTTGTGCGGGGAGGTTTTCTTTTTCCTCCCCCATCCCTATAAAATAGGGTTTGGAGGGTCACAAATTCTGCACTTTAAAAACACACACACACACACAAAACACATTTTTGTTGGGTCCTGCAACGAGATGCCCCAAGGAAGCAGAAGCACTAAAGACTACAGGTTGCCAACTTTCTCTCTAGATAGGGCTCCTGTGCCATCAGCAGATGCACATTCTTAAATGCAGCAAGTGACACTTCCTCCAGCATGGAGAATCAGTGATGGGGGGAAAAACTTTGCGGGATGAATTTCTGTAAGGTGTTAGATCTGTCTAACAGGAGCCCTAACAGAAAAAAAGTTGGTAACCCTTTGCTTTAGAGAGGGGAACAAGACTGCAGCAAAGACAGAAACCTCTAAATTTAAATAAGAGCTCGTGTTTAATCTGCAATGTAGTTTGCTTACTTCAATTTAAAAAAACACACCAAAAAAGCAGAGTTGAAGAACTGGTGATGTGCGTTGATTCAAGGCGAACAGAGAGAACCTGAGATGAAAACAGCTTAGCAGGAGCCTTATTTCTGCTCCATGGTTATCTGGAATGACTGTCCCAGTCAAAGAGGCAGCCGTTAGAAATCCCGGCTGGCTTAGAAGGAAGACGCCGTCTCTCCTTAGCACCCACGGCAATGCAAGGGGGAACAGAAAACTAACCCAAATTGGTACAAATAATTTATCCAAACCAAAGTTCATATAAAGTTGGAATGTTGGACCGTTCTAACAGCAAACATCTGTACAAAGTAACCTAGGCCTGGGCAGGCTGCAGAGGAAGGAGCGTCCCCCCTCCCCCCAGGGGGGTTAAAAAGAAGAAGAAATATCCAAGGGGACCCAAGGTCACGGCAGTTCCAGAGCCACTCCGCTGTAGGTGTGAATTCAGCTTTGTTCCCAGGGGAACGTGAAGGAAAAGTTCCACATTACTGGCCTGAAAGCGCCTTTGTGGTCCCACATGGGAGATTTCAGAGTTGCTGGGAAAGCACACACCGGCCTTTGAAACATGTTTCGCACACAGTCCCCTCTTTGTTCAAACATCTCAAGCAAACAGTGTCCTGAGAGAAGGTGGAGAGTGGGAGAATGTAACCTGGCTTTTGAATTTCTCTCACACTCGTAGGGGTGCGGAAGGTGAGCCTGGAAGGGAAGAGATTGGTGTTATTCCAGGGAGAAAAATCCAGTAAGAAGATAATATTTGGAGAAGAAAGTCTGAACATAAGAACATAAGAAGAGCCCTGATGCTGGATCAGACCAAGGGTCCATCTAGACCAGCA
Source organism: Elgaria multicarinata webbii (assembly GCF_023053635.1). Classification (NCBI taxonomy): domain Eukaryota; kingdom Metazoa; phylum Chordata; class Lepidosauria; order Squamata; family Anguidae; genus Elgaria; species Elgaria multicarinata. The sequence goes on from NC_086189.1 coordinate 5,140,463, forward strand.
CTCTGTTCACAGTGTGGCCAACCAGCCATCGGCCAGGGACCAACAAGGCAGGACATGGTACAACAGCACCCTCCCACCCATGTTCCCCAGCAACTGGTGCACACAGGCTTACTGCCTTGAATACTGGAGGTAACACACAACCATCAGGGCTAGTAGCCATGGATAGCCTCCCCCTCCAGGAATTTATCCAACCCCCTTTTAAAGCCATCCAAATTGGTGGCCATCACTACATCTTGTGGTAGTGAGTTCCATAATTTAACTATGCGCTGTGTTCGGCTTAGTAGAACTACATGTATGTGCCTATTATTATTATTATTATTATTATTATTATTATTATTATTATTATTATTATTATTTCTTACCCGCCTCTCCATTTTGTTCGAGGCGGGGAACAACAGTAAATATAAAATACATAAAACTGAATAAAAACGTAATATACATTGTTAAAACATCCTGAAAACATTCTAAAAACATCCTAAAATCCCAGTGGATAAAGCCTTGAAGCAATGAATTCTGATTATTCCAGTTGCTGAGGTTTCCCCAGGCACTGGCCAGCCACTTTCAGCCCACAAGGACTAGCAACGTGTCTTTTAAATCATTATTTGTTATGATTTGAAGCACTAACAATAGTGCTTTAATAACAGGGTTCAAAACATGATTTTAATCTTGTAATGCGGATTCACGGCTTTTTGTTTTTTCTGTATTTCTGTTTGATTTGAATTGTTGCACACTGCCTTGGTGACACAGGGCAACTGAGAGTAAGATTACGGCTGGTAAACATTCTCTCAGGAGTAAGTCCCATTGAAGCCCACGGGAGGACCTCGTTCTCAGCAGATTTGCACAGGACTGCAAATTCAGGCACGCACAGAACACCGTGCACCAATGTGGTCTCACGTCAGACAGCTATGCTTACTTTGTTCACAACGACGATACACCAATCTATATACACAGGTCCCTTGAGCAGTTACAAACACAGCAGGGAATTCCATGCTCTGTTTTGTAACTGGTCAATAGGGCAGGGCTCCTGCAGCTTTAACTGTTGTGATGAAGAGGGGATTTCACCAGGTGCTGCATGCATACAAATGACACCTGCTGAAATTCCTTTTTCTATACCACTGTGAAAGATACAGCAGCCCGGTCCTCCTTTCCATAGGGTCACCCTACTGTAGGCCTCAGCAAAATGACTCACAAAATTGGCTGCTAGAGAGAAAGGCAGCCCTGGAGAGAGGTTTTTTGTTCGTTTTTAGAGAGATGGACACTTTCCAGTTAAAGCCATGCCACGTTAAACCAAGAAAGAACTTCCAATGAAATGTGAGTTGCACACACAACTCTGCGTAGTACAGGCTTTCAGAAAACCACCAGTCCTGTAATGAACCATGATTTCCTTTGAGGATGCTAATTTATCTGTCCTAGAAACCCTGAGTCCACTGCATTCGGATAGGGTGTAGAGCATACAAAGACGTCATTTGACCAGCGAGGCCTGCGTTCTGTGCAAAACGCACCCTTTTCTCTCCAGGGTTGAACTCAGGGGAAGAAAACAGTTCTGTATATTTGTAGCCAAACGTGACCACGCACAGCACTGACTGGCCGGCACGTGTGACGTCACCAACCCATTGAACCTTTCATCTGCAGAGCAGTTTTGCAACTTTAAATAAAAAAAAACCCTGACTGTGCTTTTTTAAAAAATCAAAATAGGTAGTATATTTTTTTTAAAAAGTGAAGTAGATAGCCTTTACTACTAGTAGTAGATAGTAGATAGTACTATCTACTACTTAGATAGTAGATACAGCAAGGAGTTAGAATTCACATTGCCGATACATAGATCTCAGATTTACATTAGGAAGGCAGGAAGAAAAATCTCTACAGCTTCTTTGTTTTCAAATGTTTGACCAGGACTTTTCTCTTGTGCGCCCTCAACCACTCCTTGTGGATATTTGAAGCAACTCAGAGAACAGGGTGGCCGAATATAAACCAAATAAATGGGTTTTTTTTGGGGGGGGGAATACGTCAAGAGAGCAATGCCTTCTGGGAAAACGTTTCCGGCGGCCCAATAACTCCTTACAGCACGTGACTCTTGAGTGCTTCCACATCTGCTGCACATCTGTTTCCCGGGCATTACTTACCAGACCGCTTTTATAGCTCATCCCTAGAGGCCGAGCGAAAGGAATGGTCGGTTGTGCCTCTGCTGCCACGGGCATCTTTCAGGGTCTTCTGTGAGCCGCTCCAGTCTGTTTTGCGCGAGTCGTCGTCCCAGATGGTGGAGGTCTCCGTGTCACTCATCCATTGGGCGTCCCCAGTGTAGTGGGTTGGGAAGGCCAGGAGGGGACGCACCGAATACGCCCGCAGGTCGCGGTGGCTGAAATGCTGTTTGTAACCCTCGCTGAAGGAGAGAGGAAGAGAAGAGGTGAAGGCGTCCACCATGCCGTTGCAGCGGTAGAGTCAACAGTAGAAAATTCCAGGCTCGCCTTTGCACCAGCTTCGAATGCATTTGCTCAGTGCCGGTAAATACATATGCCGCTCCACAGAGGACAGAGACACCATCGAGGCTTTTGAAAAATTCTTTTTGAATGCTATTTATTTATTTTATTTATTATTGCATTTATATCCTGCCTTTTTTCCTCCAAGGAGCCCAAGGCAGCGTGCATAATCCTCCTCCGCTCCATTTTATCCTCACAACAACAACCCTGTGAGGTAGGTTGGGCTGAGAGGCTGTGACTGGCCCAAAGTCACCCGGTGGGTTTCCATGGCTGAGTGGGGACTAGAACCCGGATCTCCCAAATCCCAGTCCAACACTTTAGCCACTACACCACACCGGCTCCCTCATATTTCCCAAATGTGTACGTAATTTCGCCCTACTCTTTTGTATGTGTAAAGTCTGGTCAGTGACCGTAATAAAGTTTTTGTTTTTGTGAACCGCCCAGGGAGCTTCAGCTGTTGGGCGGTATAAAAATGCAATAAATAATAATAATAATAATAATAATGATGATGTTGATGACGACGTATGCCACTGAGCATGTACATAGTGCATTTCCCTCCCTCGCCACTGACTTTCCCTCCCTCAGGAGTGACTTAACCACTGCTATATCCCTCCCTCACCACTGACTTAGGCCACACGCAAGGTTAGCAAGCCAGACAGGCATAAGGGACTCTGGATGACTCTTTACCTCGCCTGAAATAGGAGACAGATACACAGGTTCTGCACCATTCAAAGAACCAGCCCACACCATCAGCGGAACTGCATGTTAAAAGCTTGTTCTGCTGCAAGTGGAGGGGCTGCATTTTTCTGTGCTCCACCACACACCAACGAATTCCCTGAACGTAAAACAACCAGCAGGTCCAGGAGGAAAAGCACTAGGCTAAACCCGAACTCTCTGCCACATGCTGTTATCCCACGCCAGGGAGAGGCGTGTACGGTGTGCTTTTTTGTGGGGGAGGGATTAGCGTTCAAACATGCAAGCCCATACGCAGCCCTGCAGTCTAAAATGGTACGGCCCCCGGGAAAAGGCGTCACGCCGCGATTCGCTGGTTGTGCAAACTGGCCCCAAGAGCCTTCTTGCAGGGAGAGGGCCGTAGCTCAGGGTGACAGAGGACCTGTTTGGCATGCAGAAGGTCACAGGTTTGATTCCCGACATCTCCAGGTAGGGCTGGGAAAGAATCCAGCCTGGAAGACTGGAGAGCCGCTGCTGCCAGTCCGTGTTGACGACACTCAGGTTCTGACTCAGTATCAGGCGGCTTCCCACGTTTCGGTTGAATCCAGCTCTTTATTCAGAACTATGAGGACTAGAACCTTATTTCATTTCGAGGTGAAGGACAATAGCTCAGCGGTAGAGGCCCAGCTCCCACACAGTCTGTCTGCAGCTATCCCATCCCACCCACTCAGTCCCAAAACGAGGGCTACGCAAGAACTTTGCTACACAGTGTGGTGGAGTGGTTAGAGTGTTGGACTGGGAGTCGGGAGATCCGGGTTCTAGTCCCCACTCAGCCATGGAAACCCACTGGGTGACTTTGGGCCAGTCACAGACTCTCAGCCCAACCTACCTCACAGGGTTGTTGTGAGGATAATATGGAGAGGAGGAGGATTATGTATGCTGCCTTGGGTTCCTTGGAGGAAAAAAAGTGGGATAGAAATGTAATAAATAAATACACACACACACACACACCAGGAGGGAGCGAAAAGCACATCGTTTTGAGAGAAAAAAATAGTGATTCTGGGAGGAGCGAGCTGGTGCCAAAAAAGCCCAGGTGAACTTCTAGTTTGGAGAGAGAGAGAGAGAGAGCCTGGCTTGGATGGAAAGTCTCGAAACGCAGCCAAAACGCTTGGCGCGGCCCAGGCCAGCTGCCTGCAAATCACATCCCCGTACGGTCCGCCCAACGCAATCCACGGGAAGCCATCCAGCGAGCAAAGGAAAAAGCTTGCCCCACTGAGCTCTCTTCCCATTTCGGGAGGGAGAGAGTTCAAGGCAAGGAGGGGTTGCTATTTCTCCTCCTCCTCTTCAGAGAGGGCAGATGGTTAGGCAGCGAGAGCGAGGCCGAGGAGGAGCAGCGGAAAGCAGTTCCGGAGACCAACTATGGGCCCTATTCTGGGATTGGGGCATCAGCCCGTGCCTGATAATATCGACCCTTGACGCTTATAGATCAGGAAACCCCCCCTCCCCTCCCGTTCCAATCCTTTCCCTGCAGAGTCCTGACTGAAACCCCGGAACGGATTCATCATCCCACCGGCATCGCAGCTGGGAGACCTCCCTGAGAGTTCGGACTGGTTCGGACCAAAACCAGGAGCAGAGTCACCGAACCACGGGCGTCCCACTGAACTACCCCACTTTATAAGTGAATGGGGGGCAGCAACAATTATGGCTACCTAGTCGGGTCGTCCAGTAATCCGACTGCTTTTGTGATCACCAGTAGATTTTCAGCTGCTTGTCTGCATATATTGCACAGAGAAGTTGCAACCGTTGTCCCAAACTAAATCTACTTCCCACCCAGTGAAGGCCAGCGGCTTCGATGTCTTTGGGGCGCTGAATCCGCTCCGGGTTTCAGTCAGAACTCTAAAGGAGGTGTCCAAGGCGCGGAGTTCTGACTGAAACCCGGAGCGGATTCAGTGCTTCACTGACATCGGAGCCACCAGCCTCACCTGGTTCCAGCGCTGTTGAACCACAACATCACAATTCCTTAAGAAGAAGAAGAAAAATCACTGAATTCGTCAAAGCGAATTCATGTATTTCAGTGGTTCCCAAAGTGGGCGGTACCGCCCCCTGGGGGGCGGTGGGATTGCATAGGGGGCGCTAAGAGGCAAAGAGGCAGCAGGGGGGCGCTCGAGGTGGTCTTTTCCGAGAAGCGCCTCTCCAGAAGGTCTTAAAACCCAGGGACATTTTTATGGGAGAAGGTAGTTTGGTCCCAAGACATACAGGGGAAGAACCCACACATGTATAAATACCGTTTAAAAAGAGTCCTTTTAATGGTGAATTGAAATGTTTCAAAAGCACCAAAACGCTAATGAAGAGACAGACCCTGCTTGGTGTGCCCCACTATCCTGCACTATGGAGCGTGGTTCAGAAGCTCCTGGTTGCATTTCCAACATCCTACTTGGTGGAACGTGGTTTTAGTGTGGTCTGCCTACTTCTCTCCAAGCGAAGAAATCGACTCCAGATTACTCAACATGGTGATTTAAGACTCCTGTTAAGTGACTTTAAACCAGACATTGGGAAACTGGTATCCCTTCATCAAGCCCATCCATCACATTAAGAATTTACAGAATAGTGAGGTACTCTACCCTAGTTACTAAATGTGATCTCTAATATTCTTGCTAAATGACTATCAAACTTTGAAAAGATGATATCACTGGATCAAGTTTAATTGAATAAACTAAAAATTGTAATTGGATTTTGAATAAATATTAAATTAATTGTTATTGTTTTGAATTTTATTGTTATTATCTTCCTTAGTGGGTCGTCGAAAACCGCTATTCTGATTAATGATTTTTATAGGGTAGGGTAGGGGGGCACTGGGCATGAGTTTGTGGAACCAAGGGGGCGGTGACCTGAAAAAGTTTGGGAACCACTGATGTATTTTGTTCCCACTGCCCTTGGTGGTGGGGTACCGGGACCGTGGTGCGTTGGACTGGTGGAAAGTTTGCATTTTCCTCCAGAGCCCTTTTTGCCACTGAAAATCCCCCCTCCAATACTATACATACACACACACACGCCCTCCATCGCTCCAGCACTGTCTGTCTGCTCCAGTCCGGATCGTAATCCGTCCCACCCCATGTTTTAAAAAGGATTGGAAAAGGGACAGACGATGACGTCTTTAACATCGTCTCTAGCTTGGCTCTAAAACCCTGTGGAATGACCCCAGTTTTCTGGATCGTGGCAGGTCTCCAGCGAGGAGCTAAAGAAACCGCCTGGCAAGAATTCCCCCTCCTTCGCTGTCAAGCTGTTGCCGCTGAAGGCTGATTATTCTGTTCCACCGTTTTCCATAGAGGGAGGGAGCTCACTCGAGCAGATGTTTTGCCTTAAGAGGCACAAAAGGGATGGTGGGTTGGGAGGGGAGGAGCGGGGGGGGGGAGGGGGTGCGGAGAAATCTTTGCTTTGCTTACAAGGCAAAATTCTGCCTGGCCGATTCTAGAACCCGGATCTGCGCGTCACCCGCCTTGAAGGAGTTGGAGAGTTTTGTGGAACTGGAGAGCTAGCTGCAAGGCTGAAGGTGGGGTGGGGTGGGGCGGGGGGTAAGGCTACATGCTCCCACCGTCAGGCTTCAACCCAGATTAGAGGGGAAAGACGGCCCAGGTAATGCCATTACATGCACTTGTCAAAATCAAGAGGCTCAGTGATCGGTAACAGGCAGTGTGACCCTCGTACAAGCCACTGGCCTACCCCAAGGTAATAGATTCACTTTCAACTTCCATACTTTTTAGCGTATGGGGTTCATACAATGAAGGAGAGCAGGCGGCTCAAGTAAGCGAGGCAGTTCACAAACTACGAAAGCAAAACACCCAAAAAAGTCAAAACCTCTTCCTCTGTGTGCTGAGAGACACTCAGGCCTTCGTCTCCTAATAGATTCACTCCAAACTCCCATGATTTTTAGCGCACTGAAGCAAGGAGGAATAAAGTCAAGGTGTCCATGTGATTCAAACAGCAGGTTGCTCGAGCAAGTGAGCCAATCCACAAACTATTCCCCCCCCAAAAAAAAAAGTAGAAAAAGGAAACGCAAAACCTCTTTCTCTCACCCCAAGTAGGGTTTAGTTTATCGAACCAAAGGGGGCTTCCTAAAATACCAAATCTAGTGACCACCAACTAGCAGCAGTGCTACGGCCCCAACGTGGATGGGCCATCACCCAGTTACAGGCTGGCTGAGATGACATCTTCTCACTCAGCAACAGCTCTTCACGCTGGGCAACGCTGAGCCACTATCACCACCGTCGACACTCATGGGGAAAGTGTTTAAAAACCAGCTGGATCCCAGGAACTGTACCCTGGCTTTGGATATTCACTCTAACAATGGGGCAGGCCCTTGTTTTGGAAGTAGAGTTGGAAGGGGTCTGTAAGGCCATCAAGTCCAACCCCCTGCTTAATGCAGGAATCCACCCTAAAGCATCCCTGACAGATAGTTGTCCAGCTGCCTCTTGAAGGCCTCTAGTGTGGGAGAGCCCACAACCTCCCTAGGTCACTGGTTCCATTGTCGTACTGCTCTAACAGTCAGGAAGTTTTTCCTGATGTCCAGCTGGAACCTGACTTCCTGTAAGCGCCCAGGACGGAGCAGGGGGATGGATTGAGCAGGAGACTAGACTCGATGGCCTTATAGGCTAGGGTGACCGTATGGAAAGGAGGACAGGGCTGCGGTATCTTTAACAGTCGTATTGGAAAGGGAATTACAGTAGGTGTCCTTTGTACGCATGCAGCACCTGGTGAAATTCTCTCTTCATCACGACAGTGAAAGCTGCAGGAGCCTTGCCCTCTAGAGTGTAGCTAGACTAGTATAGCTAGAGTGACCAGATTCAAAAGAGGGCAGGGCTCCTGCAGCTTTCACTGTTGTGATGAAGAGGACATTTTACCTGGTGCTGCATGCATTCAAATGACACCTGCTGAAATTCCCTTTTCCAAACAACTGTTAAATATACGGGAGCCCGGTCCTCCTTTCCATAGGGTCACTCTATTATAGGCTCCTTCCAACTCGACTATTCTATGATTCTATGAATTGTTGGGGCAACGGAGCCTTGCTTTATGCAATACTTTCCCTCGCAAGGAACACTTGAATCCTATGTATTGAGGGTGGGCAACTTCAGGAAACAATTTCGCCCCATTGGAGTCCATCATGGCCCCGTGGGTGCCAAAAAACAGCGATTTAACGAAAAAATGAAACAAAAGGAGATCCAGAGCTGCTAAAGAGCACCAAAAGAGTTAAAATGATCTTGCAAACAAGCTACTTTTGACCCTTTGTGTGCTCAGTAGCAGTTCTAGATGCCATTTTGTTTGCAATTCATTCCATTTTTTACATTTGGGGGGGGTGTTGCCTCTTATTTCTTGGCGAAGCAGGGGCATTGGGGCACTGGGGATGCACGTTGCCCATCCCTGCTCTGTATCAGTAATGAACGAATTCTCCTAGTGTGGGTCTTCACGTAGCCAAAACAAACCTCCCCTCATGCAAGCTGGAGATATCAGTGGGCTTGGAGGAACTTGCTTGCAGAAGTACAAAAAATATTTAGGGGGAAAAATAATGGAAGGAAAACAGCCCAGCTGAACGTGCTCAATGGGTACCGAATGGTGACCGACTGTTGGGGAAAAGGAAGACAGGAAAAAAACAGGAAGACCGGGAATGTAATAGAGTGCTGTGCAAAAGGGTATGACCGGCACCCTGAATAGAATCGCTTCACGCTGCCACATTTTGTTGCAGGCATAAAACCGCCCACGCTCTTCTACACAAAACAAGGCGTGAGCACATCGAGATAAGTGTGTTGTTCGGAAGAGCGGCCCGAATGGGCTAACTGACATCTCACAAATATGGCAAATAGTTCAGGCCTCTCCTTACTTGGGGTGCTTGTCATACATGATGGGCAGAAATTCATCCACGGGCAGCATTTTGGAGAGTGGCCGCGCGTCCAGCAGTTTCTGAGCCCCCTGCCGCGAGATGACATAGGCCAAGGTCCAGTAGGAATATTCCGGGACCACCAGGTTTCGCACATCCTCCACCAGCTCCTCGTTCTCCGAGTTCACCTGTTTCCTGCCTAGGTAGCTGAAAAGACAAAGAGCCCGGTTGAGTTCCCTCCTTTTGTTTTTCCTGGGACCTTTTGCATACAAGGCTGCATCTAAAAGAATCTCAGGTAGCAGAGCTAGGGAAAGGCGTTTGCCTGGGACCTTGGAAACCGTAGCCCCTTGCACTGGACTGTGCCGAGCTAGGTGGACAGATTTTCAGTGTGACAGAGACCCTGCTTTTGCCTGCAGAAGGTCCCAGGTTCAATCCCGGCACACTCCGGCTAAAAGCTCAACTTGTGACCATCATTTCAAAGCCCTCTGCGAGCAATCAGTTCAGGCCTCTGGCAAGAGCAAATTATCCCTACCCTGGGCAGCTCATTGGGCAGGGAGGAAGAGAAAAGGAGGTGGCATATAAGAAAGGGAAAGAAATGGGGTGCCATAAAAGAAAGAGAGAGAACGGAGGGTGCATAAAAGGAAGAGAGAGAGAGAAAGAAAGGGGTGCTATAAAAGAAAGAGAGAGAAAGGGGGTGCCATAAAAGAAAGAGAGAAAAAGGGGGGCATAAAAGGAAGAGAGAGAGAAAGGGGGTGCCATAAAAGAAAGAGAGAGAAAGGGAGTGCCATAAAAAGGGGAGAGGGAGAAAGGGGGTGCCATAAAAGGGAGAGAGAGAGAAAGGGGGTGCCATAAAAGGGAGAGAGAGAGAAAGGGGGTGCCATAAAAGGGAGAGAGAGAGAAAGGGGTTGCCATAATAGAGAGAGAAAGGGGTGCCATAAAGAAAGAGAAAGGGGTGCCATAAAAGGGAGAGGGAGAGAAAGGGGTGCCATAAAAGAAAGAGGTGCCATAAAAGAGAGGGGGGAGGTGCCATAAAAGAAAGAGTCAGAAAGGGGGTGCTATAAAAGAAAGAGTCAGAAAGGGGTGGCATGAAAGAAAGAGAGAGAGAGAAATGAAGTGGCAGAAAGAAAGCCAGAGAGCGAGAAAAGCGAGTGGCAGAAAGAAAGAGGGAAAACGAAAGAAAATGGAGTTTTAGAGGGTGGGAGAATTAGGGGTGGCCGAAAAAAGACCCAACATACATCAGGTCCCAGTCCATCTGTGCCTGCTCCAGTTCATCCATCAACCTCCGAAGTCGCTTCTTGAAGTAAGCCTCAAACCGCACGTCATCCTCCAACACGATCGACCTCTCCAGCCCCCGCTCAGCTATCTGAAAGAAAAACACCCACCCACGGAGAGTGGGGGAGAGAGGGTTCCCTGCTCCGTTACAGGGCTCTCCCAGGACTGCAGCAAGCAAAGCTCTAGACTCTGTCCCAGGGAAACTGGCATCCGTTGTCTGTTGTAATAAAACATAGCGCTTGCTGACAATATCAAAAGCCTCAGTCTTTTTCGAGAGGCAGGAGAGGGCAAAACGTCATCAACAGATGGAACAAATAAACTATTTCACATATTTGGAAACTGTAAGGCGCAAGGTCCTCAAACGGAGAACTAAGTCCGGTCCACCCTTTTTCCTTATTAATCTGCATTCAAACACCCACCCACACCCACACCCATCCATTCCACCCAGTGGAACGCTGTAGAGGGAGAATTCGGATGCAGGTCCTCTCCATCCATTCATCTAAGACAGCCTTCCTCAACCTGGGGCGTTCCAGATGTGTTGGACTGCATCTCCCAGAATGCCCCAGCCAGCTGGCTGGGGCATTCTGGGAGTTGTAGTCCAACACATCTGGAGCGCACCAGGTTGAGGAAGGCTGATCTAAGAGATCAGCTCCCTGTAATCCCTTTTCCTTTCGTATCGTGTCTTCCAGACTGTAAACCTGGGGGCAGGAACCATCTTATTACTGATCTTTGTAAGCTACCTAGGAACCTTTTGGGGGGGGAGTGAAGAGTAGGATAAAACAAATACCCCAACATAATAAGCGGGCCTTTAAAACTATCCTTAAATATGTATTTTCTTGCAAGAGAACCACACTGGAACTTTCGGGCATCGTGATAATTTAAGTCCCAATCTGCCCCTTTGCCCAGGAGTTGTGGGTTTAGGTCAGTTCTTATTGGAAGCCGCCGAGGTCGCAGCCCTGAGGTCTCCATGCTTTGAGCTTGATCTGCAGTGCGCACAATGGCCAGAGAGGGCACTGTTCAGCCCAGCAAGGTCAGGTGTCCCGAGGGACCAATAGCGGCCTGGGAGGCCCTATATAACCACTGCTCCAGCCTTTGGTTCCCAAATGATCCCCTGGAGAAGCTGCTGAATAGCCTTGTCTTGCCACACCACCTTGTCTGCCTTTCTCCGGGAGGAGAAGGCAGCTCTCAATGGCTCCTAGCCCTGGTGGTTATGTGCTACCTCCAGTATCCAAGGCACTAAGCCTATATGCACCAGTTGCTGGGGAACATGGGTGGGAGGGTGCTCTTCCACTCGTGTCCTGCTTACGGGTTCCTGGTCAACAGCCGGTTGGCCACAGTCCTGGACTAGATGGACCCTTGCTCTGATTCAGCATGGCTGTTCTTATACCCATCTCTGACCACATCATCCAACCTTCGGATTCCTGGAGGAGAAGGCTATCAAGCCCTGATGGTTATGTGCTAGCTCCAGTATCCGAGGCAGTAAGCCTGTGCGCCCCAGTTGCTGGGGAACATGGGTGGGAGGGTGCTGTTGCTTTGCTGGTCCTTGATCCACAACTGCTTGGCCACTGTGTGAACAGAGTGCTGGACTAGATGGACCCTTGGTCTGATCCAGCATCAGGGCTCTTCTTATGTTCTTCTGTCTGTATGATGGAAACAGACCCCCTACCTCCACCCCAGCCAGCCCTGGACCCCTCAGCTTGTCACTGAGCTTGGCTGAGGCCTGACACTATTATCGCATCCTCTCTCAGCTGGCTCTTCTCCATCCACCGTCCCTCCCCTGTCGCCCAACCCTGTCCAGCCCCTCACCTCTTTCCATACACGGTGGTGGCTGAGGAAGCAGCCAACTTCTCCCTTGGTGAGCGTCCTGCCCGCAAAAGGGTCATAATAGCCTGGTAGGAGGTCTACCCCCAGTTTCTTGATGTCGCTGCTGTTCAGGGCACTGGTGGAGAAGAGAAAGCAAAAGCCCACGATTACCAAGAAGGGCGTGTCTACGTTCACCGGCATTCTGTTACTATATTTCGCATTGACGGTAAGTTTGAAGGACATTAAACACTGCAACAGTACTGTTGAGAGTAAAATGGATAGCTCTGGCTTTGAAACACGAACAAAGACAACAATTCCATTACTTTAAAAGGTTACTACTGGCCTCTGGGGCAACAGCAGGAGACGGCACGCCACGTTTGCAACGGACATGGACATTGAGGGAGAGCAAATTCTTAGGAATGGGTACGAACACCCCATAGAATCATAGAATCATAGAATAGCAGAGTTAGAAGAGGCCTACAAGGCCATCGAGTCCAACCCCCTGCTCAATGCAGGAATCCACCCTAAAGCATCCCTGACAGATGCTTGTCCAGCTGCCTCTTGAAGGCCTCTAGTGTGGGAGAGCCCACCACCTCCCTAGGTAATAAGATGTGCCCTGATGCTGGATCAGACCAAGGGTCCATCTAGTCCAGCACTCTGTTCACACAGTGGCCAAACAGCTGTCGACCAGGGACCAACAAAGCAGGACATGGTGCAATAGCACCCTCCCACCCATGTTCCCCAGCAACTGGTGCACCCAGGCTTACTGCCTCTGATACTGAAGGTAGCACACAACCATCAGGGCTAGTAGCCCTGGATAGCCTTTGCCTCCAGGAATTTATCCAACCCCCTTTTAAAGCCATCCAAATTAGTGGCCGTCACTACATCTTGTGGCAGTGAGTTCCATAATTTAACTGTGCGCTGCGTGAAGAAGTCCTTCCTTTTATTTGTCCTGGATCTCCCACCCATCAGCTTCATGGGCGGACCCCACTTGGTTCTAGTATTTTGAGAGAGGGAGAAAAATGTCTCCCTGTCCACATTCTCCACACCAGGCCTAATTTTGTACACCTCTATCCGGTCTCCCCTTAGCCTCCTCTTCTCCAAGCTAAACAATCCCAGCTGATGTAACCTTCCCTCCTAGGGGAGATGCTCCAGCCCCTTCATCATTTTAGTTGCACTTTTTCCAGCTCTATAATATCCCTTTTTTAGGTGTGGTGACCAGAACTGTACACAGTATTGCTGTGTTCGCACGATAGATTTGTATAAGGGCAGTATGATCCTGGCCGCTTTATTCTCAATTCCTTTTCTTATAATGCCTAACATGGAGTTTGCCTTCTTTACAGCGGCCACACACTGGGTGGACATTTTCATCGAGCTGTCCACCACAACCCCCAGATCTCTTTCTTGTTCGGTCACCGCCAGCTCAGATCCCATTAGGCTGAGAACCGTGGCCATAGATTACAGCAGCCCTGTTCCGGGTAAATACACACACAAAAATAAAGCAAAAGAATGCATCCCCAAAAGCAGGGCCAGTAAGTTACCTTCCGTCCACCGCGTTCACCACCAAGGGGTCGATCTCCAACTCCAAGAGTGCGTCTAGCATGCGCTGCCGGCGGTCTGGACGCCGCGCCAAATTGATGAGGAACACCTAAAAGGGGGGAAACGAAAGGTTTCCACCTGTACAAGGCAAACCGGAAAGCAAAGCTGCTGTTGCAGGTGGGATTTAGGGGCCTTTGTGGTGTCTGGACGAGGGGACGACACCATCACAGCATCACTTTGGACTGGCCAACCAGAGGCCAAGCTGGATGACTAACGGTTTTGTATGATGTTTTACTACACTGTTATCCTTTTGTGGTTTTAATCCTGGCCTTATAAACTGCCCAGAGAATTTCGGCTAGTGGGCGGTACAGAAATGTAATAAAATAATGAATGAATGAATGAATGAATGAATAAATAAATAAATAAATTACCAGGAGGAGGGCCTTCTCTGCTGTGGCACCCTGGCTGTGGAATGAGCTCCCTAAGGAGGTTCGCTCGGCACCTACATTATAGGCCTTTAGACGCCAGGTGAAGACCTTTTTATTCTCCCAGCATTTTAACAGTCTATAAATTCAATTTTAACTTTGGTGTTTTAAATTTGTAATCTTGCATTGCTGCTGTTTTTATCTGGTTGAGCTTTTATATTGTATTTTATAGTATGGTTTTATACTGTTGTTTTATACTTTGAATGGTTTTAATTTTTGTGAACCGCCCAGAGAGCGGGATAGAAATGTAATAAATGTAATAAATTGGGCGGTATAGAAATGTAATAAATAAATAAATAAATAAATAATTTGTTACCTGCCCTCTCCCTCTGGATCGAGGCGGGATACAACACAAATGCAAAACACCATAAAATAAACTCAGGGACTGTTGTCAAAAGCCAACAAAAAGTGGCTTGGGTAATATACGTCACCACTAAAGTCAAGGTACTTTATGACTTCTATTTAAATAAAAGCCAAGCTCCCAGTCCTCATGGGGTTGAAGGACATTTTGAAACTGTGTGGGGAAAACCATTATCATTGTTTATTAGCAGGGGCACTGCTTCCATCTGCCACCTCTCTCAGAATCCCCTGTTCCCTCTGAGTTTAGCTGCAATCTTCACAGTAGCTTGGGTGGGAGGAGAATTTTCCAAACAATATATTGTCAAGTAATTGCAGAGTGGGAGGGGGGTTGAATGGGTGATTCAGCTATAATAATAATTAATAATATCGTATTTCTTCTATTCTAAGACGCCATTGATTGTAAGACGCACACTAATTTCAGTACCACAACAGAAAAAAGCTTCGATTCTAAGAAATAATAAACGCACCCGCGATTCTAAGACGCACCCCGTTTTTAGAGATGTTTATATGGGGGAAAAAGTGTGTCCTAGAATAGAAGAAATACGGTAATAACAATATATTTATTTCTTACCCGCCTCTCCCTCTGGATCGAGGCAGGGAACAACATTAAATACAAAAATACTATAAAATACATTAAAGTGATTAAAAACATATAAAACATTAAAAACATTATTAAAATAACAGCCAGACATCTTAAAATTGGACTGGGTAGGCGTGCTGGAAGAGATCAGTCTTTATAGCTTTCTTAAATTTGGAAAAACCACTAAGTTGGCGAATCTCTCCCGGCAGGTCATTCCACAGTCTGGAAGTGGCAAAAGAGAAAGTCCTCTGGGTAATGGTCATCAGCCTAGTCTTTGCTGACTGAAGTACATTCTTCCCAGAGGACCTGAGGGTGTGGGGTGAATTGTACAAGGGAAGGCGATCCCACAGGTAGCCTGGACCCAAACTATGTTGGGCTTTAAAGGTAATAGGAAAGGAAAGGAACCTCTCATGCAAGCACTGAGTCATTACTGACTCTTGGAGGGATGCCAGCTTTCGCTGACGTTTTCTTGGCAGGCCTTATAGCGGGGTGGTTTGCCGTTGCCTTCCCCGGCCGTTATTGCCTTTCCCCCAGCTAACTGGGTACTCATTTTACCGACCTCGTGTGGATGGAAGGCTGAGTCGACCCGAGCCGGCTGCCTGAAACCTGCTTCCACTGGGATCGAACTCAGGCCGTGGGGAGAGTTTCAGTTGCAGAAACTGCTGGTTTACCGCTCTTTATACTTCACCCAGAAACTAATTGGCAGCCAGTGGAGTGATTTTAAAGTTGCTTTACAAAGGAACTGTCCCTGATGGAGATGAGAAAGTGCTAGAGCTGGTTGGCTGATACGGATCAACACAGCTGCCTGCAATTTTGAGCCTCTCCTTGGGGAGGGAGGGGGGCTATGGGGGCTGTCATGACGAGCACCCGCATGCCCAAATTTACCACTACACTACTGAAGTAGCAGCAAGAGCAGAAGCTATGATGGGACAAGGGAGAGGGCTTTCTCTGTGGTGGCACCCCGGTTGTGGAATGCCCTCCCCTTGGAGGCCCGACTGGCGCCAGCGCTGATTTCATTTCGACGCCAAGTGAAAACACAGCTTTTTAACAAAGCCTTTGATCGTTAAATTCACCAAGACGGCACATTGTTTTAACTGTTTTGTTTTTACTGCTTTTAAATTATATATTGTTTTAACTTGGTTCATGGTTTAATTTGTTTTTAGCGGTGTATATTTATTGTGTAATACTGTATGCTTTTATCTGTACGCCGCCCTGAGATCTTAATGATATAGGGCGGGATACAATTGTTTTAAATAAATAAATAAATAACAAATAAGAAACCGTAGCCTCTGGTCGGCAACAGAACAGTTTGTGGCTACTCCCCGTGGCCATTGGCAACCTCGTGTCAGCAACAGCCGCACACATGCTGTTGAAACCACCTTTCAAATGTCCGCACGCAACCCGCCATGAGGACTAGAGGCTTAACTTTCAAAACAAAACCAGAAGCCGACACGGAGGCTCCCGGACAGGGGAGAGAGAAGAGGGCTGACCCCAGCCGGAATCCACCCATTTGACACAATGCGCGGACAGTCCCGATTCTCACTCTTACCTCATCAAACCCAATTTTGGTAGGGTGCTTCGGGGGGAGGTAAACGTGCCTGGAGGGGAACATGGGAGGTCCGTCCACTGCAAGAGAGACACAAAGCATGGGACGGAGGCCACACACCCCTCGCTGAGCGTGCAGCTCCTACTTATCAATGAGCTTTTCAGAAAAAGGCCGTGCTGGCATTTTGCTGGTGTATTCTGCCAGGCGTCCACCCCAACTCCCTCTTCCTTTCCCTTTACGTTCTTTGATTTATACATATGCGCTGGTTATCTTTAATCCTGGTTACTGTTGGGCTTCAACAATGGTTGCTGTTTAATAGAGGAGGCACTGCAGGGTTGAAGTGGGCGGTTGAACTGTTAAGATGCATTTTTGGGGAAATGGGAGGGAGGCTACATACAAAGGTATCTTTTAAAGTACATTTCCCTAGGCATAACTGTTTCCTCCCAGCATTTGAGAAAGCCAGGGTGGGCATCTTGGCTTTCACAAGCCGAAACACTTTGCAATAAGTCCAGGCCTCTGACGAAAGCGATTGGTCTCTCTCCTGGCAGCCTTCTGAGAGGGGAGGAAGAAGGAGAGAGGAAGAAAAGGGAGCGACGGAAAAAGAAAGACAGAGAGAAAAAGAGGGAGAGAAAGGGAGCGGCAGAAAGAGAAAGAAAAGGGGGTGGCAGAAAGAGAAAAAGAGAATAAAGAGTGTGGCAAAAAAGAGAGGAAAGAAGAAAAGGGGGTGGCAGAAAGAGAGAAAGAGAAAGGGGGTAGCAGAAAGGAAGAAAGAAGTGGTAGAAAAGAGTAAGAGAAAAGGGTGCAGCAGAGAGAGAGAGAGAAGGGTGTGACAAAAGAGAGAAAAGGGGGTGGCAGAAAGAGAGAAAGAGAAAGGGGGTAGCAGAAAGGAAGAAAGAAGTGGTAGAAAAAGAGTAAGAGAAACGGGCGCAACAGAGAGAGAGAGAGAAGGGTGTGACAAAAGAGAGAAAAGGGGGTGGCAGAAAGAGAGAGAAAAGGGTGCAGCTGAAAGAGAGAGAGAGAAAGAAGGGTGTGGCAGACGAGAGAAAAGGGGGCGGCAGAAAGAGAGAGTGAGCTGCAGTGGCCCTGCCCACTTTGGCTCTGGCCCCGCCCACTGCTTGCTTCGCTCCCGACAGATTATCCCTGGGAGAATGTGGCCGTGGACAGCAAAAAAGTGTCCCACTACTGGTGCAAGCCATATACTGATTTGGGGAAATAACAAAGGAGATCAGATTCAAAGGTATTTCTTGTTTGAAGTGCCACACTCAAGGGGCGAAAAGCACTGGGGTCTGGATAAGGCCGATATCGCCAGGAGACCAGCCTAACGCAAGACACAGGCCTTTCAGAGGCCTCAGAAGTAGGACTGATGTGTCTTAGAAAAGCAGAGTTATTTAACTATCAGCACAGTAGGAAGGAGTTCATGGCGAGGGGGACCGCTTGGTTCTCCCCACCCTAGATTTTCAAAAGCTGGCCAGAATGGCTCTCCCTTGAGATGGAAAAAGATCAACCGGACATGGGTGTGGCATCCAGATCTATAGGATCCCAGCTGGAAAAAAAGCTGCATTGATCCTCCCACCAGCGTCCATGACGATTTCTTGCAACGTGTGCGCATGCGCGCTGACTAACCCATGGCCTCCAGGATAAGATGCACAAAGTTGACGCGTTCATCTTCCAGGGTCTGATGAGACTTCACGGGGACGTTGATGTACCCCAAGTGCTCCTGGTTGCACAAGTACATCTGGGCTCCTGCACAGAAAACAGAAAAGAACCTATTGTAAAAAAAAGGAAAGCTTTTTTAAATGAAGGGTGGTGTAAACAACGTTTTAGGCTAGTTACATAAAAAGGTGGACCCCACATGACGGACGCAGGGTTCCTGAGTTTATAATGCTGCCCCCTGCTCCATTCTGGGCCCTCCGTGTGCTTCCAAACACCTCCCAAATTGGCACTCATAACCCTGACTGCTCTTTCTGTGGTTTCCATCTTGCTCTTTCTTTTTCTCTTTGTCCCCCTTTCTTTCTCTCACTTTCCTTTCTTTCTTTCTTTCCTTCCTTCCTTCCTTCATTTCTCTTTCTGTCTTTCCCTTCTTTTTATTTCTTTCCTTCCTCTTTCTTTCTTTCCTTCCTCCTTTCTCTTCCTTTCCTATTTCCTCTCCTTTACCTCTTTCCTTCCTTTCACTTCCTTTCACTTCCTTCACTTCACTTTCCTTCCTTCACTTTCTTTCCTTTCACTTTCTTTTCCTCTCTTTCCTTCCTTTCTTTTTCTCTTTCCTTTCCCTCTGCCTCTTCCTTTCCTTCTCTTTTTCCTTCATTCTTTTCGATTGCCCCCCCTCAGAATTATTAACCCTAACACTGCTACTCCTCATACAGCAAAGATGACGACAATTCGATCCAGTGTAGGGAGCTCTTCGCCCCTGCCTGCCTTCCTGCCTTCCTTCCTTCCTTCCTTCCTTCCTTCCTTCCTTCCTTCCTGCCTGCCTGCCTGCCTGCCTGCCTGCCTGCCTGCTCTCACCTGCGACCTGGCAGGAATATGCAAAGACAATGATGTCATCGAAGGGCCAGGTGTAGCCGGGATGGGGCGGGTGAAAGGCCAGCCCGGCGGTGTCAGCTTTCCGCAGATCAATCAAGAAGGCGGCGTACACCATGGGCACGGCGAAGCATCCGAGGCGCTGCCGGTTCTTGGTGGGGAAATAGTCGGCCGTCCTGCGGTAGTAACCCTGGCGTGGGCAAGAGATGTGAGAACCCCCCGTGGCGACGTGAAAACTGTTTACTATCCATTCTTTTTTTTAAAAAAAAATTGCTTAATTCTAGCTTCCAAGAACTATCCTGAAGTGAAAAGATCTTGCAGAGATTACGAAGGAGGCTAAGGTATTCTAAGTGTATTCTGGTACCCCCCCCCCCCATCTCTCATATCTCTTGGTGGCTGGGCAAGTTTACCTGGCAGTGGGGGCAGGGGTCAGCACTGGGGGGGAGGGCTGCCATATTAACTTCCCATAATGACCCAGAGCAATGTCACATCAAGGGCATCTTGGGAAATTAAACTGGCAGTTCATCCCAGCCACCAGAAATTGTGCCAGATGGGGAGGGGGGAGGAATTAAAGAAATGAAAGGGGCAAGGCAGGTGTCAGTGGAAGCCCTCACCAAGACCCTGGGGCCCTGACTGTTGCCCAATTAGGCCCTGATCCCCACCGAGTAGTGACCTACATACACGGGGCTGCCACAGTTGAGGCCCCGCTGGCCAAACTGGAAGCTCGTCCACCCAAGCGTCTTACCTGAGGCGTAATCCCACACCAGAAGTTAGAGTAATACGTCTGGGACTCCAGCATGGGCGCCACAACCGATTTGTTTTGTGCGATGAGGAATTTCAAGGTCTGGTTGTTTGTCAGAATGCAGTCAGTGTCGGCGAACTAGGGACAGAATTAAAACACAACGGCTCAGTTCAGACAACACGTCAGTCAACTCAGTGTGAAAACTCCACTCAGCGGTTGAGTTTTTAGGGGGTGCTCCCCACACATGTTCTGACTCCACAATTGTGTGAACGTGGGCTACCGTGGAGTTGAGTAAAAGGCAATGTGGCGTTTGACGGTTCTTCTGCTCTCTCTCCTCCCCAGTCCTCCCAATGGTATCCCATCAGCCATTGCTGTTAAAAAACAATCCCAGCGGCTCTTCTAGAGCAGCCCTCACTCTTTCGCCATTCTTGCCAGGAAACTCGATAGCCAGCGGGAAAAGTCAGCAATGGTATCCCATCAGCCACTGTTGCAAAAAAAAACCAACACCCAATCCTGGCAGCTCTCCTAGAGCGCCGCTCTTGCCAGAGAACTCTGTAGCCAGTGGGAAAAGTCAACGCAACAGAAACTGCCAGATAACACACAACACAACGGTTGTGCAGGAACTCTTCTCTGCACGGCATGGATATTCTGCGTGGAGTGTTTTTTTAAAAAACAAAACACTGTGCGTGGAGTTTTCCCACCATACAACACATTTCTCAACGGTGGTGTAAAAACTCCACCGTGGAGTTCTAAAACCGCCGTTGAGAATCGTTTTGTCTGACCTGAGCTATCTCACTGGAAAGTAGATTCTCCAGAGGGATCCTGGTGGGTCCCTCACATTCCTCCAATTGAAATCATCTGCACAGGTAGCAAATCTCCTCTATATGGTTTCGACGGATTTCAGAGTGATCACTCCGCATAAAGAAGAACGGCAGGCAGATGGGCTTGGACATGAAGAGGAAGGGGTGGGTGGGTTGGTAAATTCAAAGGATGCCATAAGTGGAGTTTCTTTGGGGTATGAGCAGGGGGGGGGGAAAGTGGGGTGCTGAGATGCTCTCAGTTTCAGGTGTGGTGGAGAAAAGGGTGGATGTGCTGGCTGGGGAATTCTGGGAGTTGTAGTCCAACACATCTGGAAGGTACCAGGTTGAGGAAGACTGGCGTGGATGATAATTTGGGGGAGGAGGACCCATGTCGTGGGGAAAGTGAAGTCCAGATGTACACAGGAATGGATACAATGCAGGAGATTCAAGTCGAGGGAGCGGTTTCCCCGCTACCAATGATCAGAACAGCTTACCAGAATGTAATCGGCCCGTTCAGCCCTGGCGAAGCTCAGAGCTTCCTGTTTGAGCCTCATGAGGTGTTCAAAACGCTGGTTACTCCACTCCTTGGGCCCCAGTTCATCAGGGTAAGAGCTGCAAGGGGAAACAGGGTTGTAAGCAGGGTGGGGGTAGGCCTGTGTGTTTTAGTTGATGTGACATAAGAACATCAGAAGAGCCGTGCTGGATCCGACCACGGGTCCATCTAATTCAGCATTCTGTTCACACAGAATTCAGCTGCCCATAGGAAACCCCCCCCAAGCAAAAGCACCTATTTCATGGAGCATCTATTTCAGAGGAGGGCAACCAGGATGATCAGGGGTCTGGAAACAAAGCCCTACGAAGAGAGACTGAAAGAACTGGGCATGTTTAGCCTGGAGAAGAGAAGATTGAGGGGGAAAACATGATGCAAGGAAAGGAACCTCTTGTGCCAGCACTGAGTCATTACTGACTCAGGGAGGGACGCCAGCTTTCGCTGAAGTTTTCTTGGCAGGCCTTATAGCGGGGTGGTTTGCCGTTGCCTTCCCCGGCCATTATTACCTTTCCCCCAGCTAACTGGGTACTCATTTTACCGACCTCGGGAGGATGGAAGGCTGAGTCGACCCGAGCCAGCTGCCTGAAACCAGCTTCCGCTGGGATCGAACTCAGACCATTGGGAGAGTTTCAGCTGCAGAAACTGCTGCTTTACCGCTCTGCGCCACACGAGGCTATTGGGAGACAGGATAGCACTCTTCAAATACTTAAAAGGTTGTCACACAGAGGAGGGCCAGGATCTCTTCTCGATCCTCCCAGAGTGCAGGACATGGAATAACGGGCTCAAGTTAAAGGAAGCCAGATTCTGGCTGGACATCAGGAAAAACGTCCTGACTGTTAGAGCAGTACGACAATGGAACCAGTTACCTAGGGAGGTTATGGGATCTCCCACACTGGAGGCATTCAAGAGGCAGCTGGACAAACATCTGTCAGGGATGCTTTAGGTGGATTCCTGCACTGAGCAGGGGGTTGGACTCGATGGCCTTAGAGGCCCCTTCCAACTCTACTGTTCTATGATTCTATGTAGCACTGAATTTATGAAACCATAAATCACCACCACGAATGAGAAGCAAGTCAGCTTCACTAAGTGGGTCCCTTCTATCCAGGTTCAAGAAACACAACGGCCTGTTTTCATGTTTCCAAAGGCCGTTCTCCCAAGCTGCCAGGGGGTTGACAAGCTGGAGTGGAACCAAAGAATGATACAGTGTGGAAAGTTCCCTGTGAGTAAACCCTCTCGAATTCTCTGCCCTAAAACAGGATTAGAAGGTAAGCTGATAAAAGCTGGCTCAATGCATAAAAGGTCAACCTAGTCCAGCTTCCTGGACCATCAGAAACTGCTTTATACTGAGTCAGACCTTGGTCCATTTAGCCCAGTATTGTCAACAAGGACTGGCAGCAGCGGCTCTCCGGGGTTCCAGGCAGGATTCTTTCTTAGCCTTTCCTGGAGAAGCCGGGAATCGAACCTGGGACCTTCTACAGGCAAAGAAGAGGCTCTACCAATGGAGCTACACCCCCTTTTCATAGTGGCTAAGTATGGCCTCTGAGAAGCACACAAGCAACAGACCTCTGCACTGGCCAAAAGTCACTCAGACAGAACCCAGATGTCCTGAATCTCAGTCAAATGCTCTAACCACTACACCACGCTGTTACTCCCTGCAGTTGACCCTACAGCGACTCATAGCCAACGGCACTTTGCCCCTGAACATGAGGATCCCATCAGCCACACCTCCACAAACGTACGGATGCCCCGTGGCAACATCCTAAGCTACGTGTTTGATTCCAGGGATCCAAACCCATCACGAACGTCCTTCGTCTCTGCACATGCTCTTCAGAAACCCCAGAAAGCGGACCTGAATCTCCCAAGCTTTACCTGGGCTCGTCCACAGATCTCCACTCAATGTGCCGGTAGAGACTTTCGACGGCCGTAAGCCATTCGTGCAGCATCTCCGTTGTGTTGTCCACGTTGTGGTCTGTCGCGCACCTGTGAACCCATATTGCAAAGCCGTTAGCCGCAGCGGAGACGGAACTCAAGTTGCGGTGGGGGCTGGGGAGACGCGACTGGCGATCTGGGGGCTGCATCGTCCTCCAGATTACTTGTCTGGCGCCGAAAGCCCCGCCGTTTGGGGCTTCGTTACACGTCAGTCCACGCAAGACGTCAAGGGCAACGGTTAGGTTGGCAAAAAGAGATATCCCAAAACAGATCCCAGCCAGAGTAGACTGGCCTAGTTAGACCAATGGGCCTGATTCAGAACAATGGCTTTCATGAGGGTGGATTCCTGCATTGAGCAGGGGGTTGGACTCGATGGCCCTGTAGGTCCCTTCCAATCCTGCTATTCTATGATTCTATGTTCACCTTCAGGGCAGCATCAATGGCACATGCCAAGGGCCCACATTCCAGCACAGGGACCCTGGAGTTGCTCCTCTTCACCATTATTATTATTATTATTATTATTATTATTATTATTATTAGGCAATGAGGATGATCAGGGGTCTGGAAACAAAGCCCTATGACGAGAGACTGAAAGAACTGGGCATGTTTAGCCCGGAGAAGAAAAGGCTGAGGGGAGACATGAGAGCACTCTTCAAATACTTGAAATGTTGTCACACAGAGGAGGGCCAAGATCTCTTCTCGATCATCCCAGAGTGCAGGACACGGAATAATGGGCTCAAGTGACAGGAAGCCGGATTCTGGCTGGACATCAGAAAAAACATCCTGACTGTTAGAGCGGTACGACAATGGAACAAGGTACCTAGGGAGGCTAGGTAAAGGCCTTGAAGATGCAGCTGGACAGCCATCTGTCAGGGATGCTTTAAGGTGGATTCCTGCATTGAGCAGGGGGTTGGACTTGATGGCCTTAGAGGCCCCTGCAGCTCTACTATTCTAGGATTCTATAATTCTATTAAATAGATGTCTATATGGCTGATTATATTTTAAAAATATACCGTATCTTCACCACTGTAACTTGCTTGCCTCTTGCTCTGCACAGACAATGGTGGCAGTGATAAGGAGGAGCGGGAGATGCAAGGGCCTGTTCGCTCCCTGGCTCTCTGACGGCCAAGGAAGCAAGTGGGAGCCACAATGAAGAAGAGGAAGAGCAGCTGGTCGTGATGATGGTGAGGAGGCAGATGCGCTGAGTGAGGGGGCTCAAGGAGGGTGTCTTGCCCATAAGGCCCTCCAAAACCTGGAGCCACCATTGCCTGGGTGGTATTAGATGCACTGCTTGGAGGCTGACAAGGGTGGGCATAATCGGGCACCTGCCGAGGGCCCAAAACCCAGCAGGGGCCGGGACTTGCTCCTCCTCATCACTGCAACCTGCTCGTTCGCCTGGTTTTGTGCAGCTTTTTTCCTCTCATTCTAAAAACTCAAATCGCCTCTCCTTAGGCTTTGTTAATGACAGCAAGACGTTTAAACTACAATATGCTGGTATTGTTTTTTTTATTATTTTGGCCACACCCACTGTGCCTTCGGTCCCGCCTAACACTGACATGTGGCGCCCCGGGAACGTCTCCCAAATCAAACTCGGCTCTCGGGCTGAAAACTAACAGTATAATGTATAAAGTCTAACAGTATAAAGTCTGCACAACATCAAAGCTTTTAAAACTTGATGTTGTGCAGACTTTATACTGTTAGTTTTACCCTACCCTGTGCCTGTTTACCCTACCCTGTGCCTGTTTGCATTCTCTTCCCCTCCTTATTGTTTTACTATGATTTTATTAGAATGTAAGCCTATGCGGCAGAGTCTTGCTATTTACTGTTTTACTCTGTACAGCACCATGTACATTGATGGTGCTATATAAATAAATAAATAATAATAATAATAATAATAATAATAATAATAATAATAATAATGAAAGAGGTTCCCCGCAGTAGCCTTCAACGTCAGAACTGAGTCAGAACTGAGACAGCCGTGGCCAGAAGGCCGCTGAACCCTCTCATCTGGGCCGGCGTGTGCTGAACAGTGCAAATTTCCCTCGGCGCTGGCTAGGAAGTCTGCAATTTAGACGCCACTATTACAACCTGGCGACATTCCCTCTCTCTGACAAAGTCCTTGAAATTACATGTTGATTTTCCAAACGGCTCACGATTCGAGTTTGGCTATGCCAGCACATCTTCTCAGGACATATTTATAGCTCGTGGCTTGTACTCTGTGTCAGAGCTTGCCTTTGCTGGCGCGTCGGCTTTTAAAGGGACCGCTAAGCTTCGCACGGAAGCTTGCCAGGGTGTTATTATTAACCCTTACTGATGCTATTCCTCGTAAGGTACTTTGGAATCAGGGCATTGTGCAGCAATAAGTATAAAAGGGAGCAAAGTTTTCTTGTCGGTTTGCAGTCTAAAAGAGACACAAGAACCAGGAGGAGCAGAAATTAAGAGTCCAAATGCTCCAGAGAAGGGATTTGTTTTCAGATGATGTTGAAACAACTGCAAGGCGGAAGAGATGCGGACATTGTGGGGCAGCGCGAGAGAGACCAAAGGGGATTTACTCAAGAGTAACCCTCCTGTGTTTTCCTACCGTTTCTTCCATTTCTTTTCTTTCCCCAAAAACATCTTTCCAGGAGGAAAAGACGGAGTAACTGCACAGTAGCTAGTTTCACACAACACGGCAAGCCAGAGTATGAGTTGAGGGTGGGTTGTTGTTGAACCATGGGTTGTTGTGTTGTGTGAACCCAGCTGTGTTAATAAGCCATGACTTGTTAACCAACAACAACCCACAAAGACAACCATGCCGTGTTGTTGGGGTGTGAATTGTGTGTTGCTCATGGTTAACAAGCCATGGTTTGTTAGTGTGGCTGGCTTCAAACAACGCAACAACCCACAATTCAACAACAATCCATGGTTCAATTACAACCCACACTCAGGCTTGTCGTGTTGTGTGAACCAAGGACTAGGGGCCCTCTTTCTCAACACCCCCCCCTACAAAAGAGTGGGAACTTAAAGACAAAGAACGAGTGGCTTAGACCAGATGCGATAAGGAAACGGTACCTGGTGATGGAAGAAACAGGAGCCAGACCAGATCCAGAAAAAACGAGCAAACAGCGGAGCTAAGAACGGAGGAAAGAAAAAGCAAAGCTGAGAAAGACGCAAGCCAGGAAGCAAGAGGAGATTTTCAACAGTTGATCTGGGAAAGAATAAAGGAGTAAAGCCAGCGTTTTTGCAGAGGAAGGAGAAAAAAGCCATGTCAAGATTAAGAGGCCCCATACCATAAAAGTAAATAGAAAAAGTGTATTACATTATAAGCGAAAGGGTAATGAAAGGGTACCACCCAGCATTAGAGTTTGTTTGTAGCTAAAACAGTGTTAGATAACCTTCTCTCGATGTGTATAAAAGCATTAGTAAAGTCAGTTGATTTGACTGGCTCTAGTTTGGGTTTATGGCCTCCAATACTAAATGCTGGGTTGCCACGCTTTCTATATATATATATGGCAACTCTGCTGTAAGTCATACCAGACTTTCCAACATATTTAAGCCATAGTGAATTCAATTATAATACAACTTAGTTATATCCAACATATTTAGAGGTCCCTCATAATATGAGGCCCTGAGCCATGGCTTACCTGGCTTGTTCCTAAATCTGGCACTGGCTAGGGATAAGAGTCAGTGACTGGTCCCAAATCACCCAGTGAGTTCCACACCCAAGTGGAAATTAAAACCCAGGTGTCTTAGGTTGCAGTCTAACACTCTAACCACTACACAAAGCTCCCCCAACCTGGTGTCCTCCAGAAGTGTTGGCCTACAACTTCCAGCCTACCATGCTGGCTGGGAATGATGGGACTTGCAGTCCAGCAAATCTGGAGGAGGCCAGGTTGGAGGAAAGCCCAGAATAGGAATTATTTCTGTGCTGTGAGTCTTACTCTGTCCAGTAATTTTGAACAGGCCAGGAGAATCAAGTCTAGAAACATCGCCGGGGTGGTTGGGTGGGGACTGTGTTAAAAAAAGAAAAGAAAAGAAAAGAAGAAAAGAAACTAATACACACCAGACGACAGAACTGGATTGAGACACCAGTATTCTTCTGCATTGGTTTAACAGAGCTCACAGATGGAAAACAGCTCATTAAAAAAAACAAAAGAATTGCATATTATACTACTGGAGTAATGTTTCCTACACACTCATAGAAAAGACTGTAAAACATGCTTGCAATGGATAAAGCATTGGAACAGAGAGAAAGGGAATCCCTCTGTTTTTTTAAACTGGGAAGAGGCTGCAAGGCTGGGAAAGTGCACTCTTTGGGTGAGGGGGGGGAGAGAGGGGGTAGGACAACAAGAAATGTCCTTTAGATGCCTGACAAATCTCCATCGAAAAGCACTAGGGTAACTTTCATTCCTCCTCCCCCAAAGAAGAGTTCTGTGTAACTCAAAAGCTTGCTGTCATACCTAAGTCATCAGTTCACTAAGACGCCGAGGTCAGAACCATTTGAGACTATCTGTCTTCACAGACCAGCACACTGTTATTGCAAATACTTCTGGCCGCTATCCAAGCCAGTTGGAGGGGCTTTATAGTTATGAAAAAAAATTCCCCCTCCCTTTCCAAGTGGAGGTCTTTGTCTCTAAGAGGACTGCAACCGATGAAAGACGAGATGAGCATGCAATGGTGTTGGACATGCATCTGACAGCTATTTCCTGGGCTCAACATTGCTTAGGTCCATAACGGCATATATTATTTTAAATCTCATAAAATAAGGGGAGGATTAAATTCATTGAAGGCGCAATCCTATGCATGTTTAGACGGGGGGGGGGGGGGAGTCCTACAACTTCCAGCTATGCTGACCAGGACATGCTGGGAGTTGTAGGACTTTTCTTTCTGTCTAAACATGCAAAGGATTGTGCCCTAATATATATATATATATATATATATATATATATATATATATATATATATATATTCTTATTCTTACACTCAGCTCTCTGCCTTGATTCTACACAATAGGAACTGCGCTTTCTCCATCATATCCTGTAGCATCAGGAGAGGCTGTGGCCAGGCCAACCTCAAAGGGAGTAAGTACCATTAAAAAAAAAGAATAGCAAAAACATCCCAAGAACAAAAGCAAACAAGCCAAAAAAAAAAGAAAAAAGTACAAAGGACGTGCAGGTCCACACTGGCAAAATTCAACACTCCCTTTCTTGTCCGGGCAGCCCCAAATACTACGTTCAGAGGCACGCAAAGTCTCCTGCACCCCAAAACCGGGCAGCTGGAAGCACTCAGGACACAGACTCACCCCCAAACTCACACATATACCGATGGAGGTTCCCCCAAACCACACGGGCGTGGCGAGAGGCGCCTGGAAGCCAGATGCTCCGAGGCACGCGGCCCTCCCCAAAAAGAATCGCACCCCACCCCGTCACCCCAAACTGAAATGCACCTTTGCACAGCGAGGCAAGAGAAAGGGGTCCCCGAATCATGCACGTACAGGCAAAGTCCCGGATACCCCCAAAACATGCTCACAACCGGGGGGGGGGGTATTGCAAATCTAGATGGGCGCTCCCCAGTTCAGCAAGTGGATTCTCCCCCAAAGCACCCCCAAAACACTCACTCACTCACACACCACCCCAAACCCACAGATTCGTTCAGATACCAGCCCCAGTTGAACCCGCACATCCAAAAATCCTGTTCTAGGGCACCCCCAAACCAAGCCCCCAAATACAGCCTTTTGGGGAGGGAGACCCCCCCAAAACTCGCCCCTGCCCTTGCTGACGGTGCTCCTTCCCCCAAAAGGGGTGCTCGGCGATGGAGGCAACCGAGGGTCGGGGGGGCGCCCCCTTACCAGATGGAGATGCGCTCCTTGGGGTAATCCATGCGCTCCAGGGCCCCCAGGTAATGGGGCAGGGAGTGTTGGGCGTTGCGGGCCAGGATGGCGATCAGTACGCTGGGCAGTTCGTCCGCCCCCCCGCCTGGGCTCCCCGCACGCTCCTCGGGCGGGGAGGAGACCCCCAAGCCCGGGCCCAGGAGGAGAACGAAGGCGCAAAGCCGGAGACAAGCAGCGCCCGGAGTCATGTCTGCGGAACGGGGGAGCGGGCGAGGGGAGGGGAGGGGGAGAGGCGGGGCCTGGGCCAAGGGGGCGGGGCCTCCAAATCTGGGGTGGATGGGGCATCTGTCTTTCAGGGACAGAGGAGCTGCCTTCTACCAAGTCAGACTTCCAGGAGTTCGGGGGGGGGGGGGAGTCCTACAACTTCCCCCGGGGGTGGGGTGAGAAGGGATGTCCTCCAGTTGCGTTGGACTACGACTTCCAGCATCCCCCAGCCAGGGGTTGCTGCGAGTTGTAGCCCGACGCATCTGGAGACCTCTCCTTCAACCCGACCGTCATCTTGCCCCCTTTCCCAACCCTACCTGGAAAGATTGGGTCCGGGACTGGCAGGGGGTGCTGTCCTTCGCCTCAAAAGAAATGAAGGTTCCAGTCCTCACTGTTCTAAAGAGAGGGCTGAATTAACAACGAATAGAAGAAGCTGATTTATATCAAGTCTGCCCCTCTAGCCAGATACTGTCTACGCAAGGTGGGTGTTCTTGTGGCCCTCTAGAAGTTTTGCCCAACAACCCCCAACAAGCCTGAGATCAGGACAGAAGAAGAGCCCTGAGGCTGGATCAGGACATGGGTCCCATCTAGACCAGCCTTCTGTTCACACAGTGGCCAACCAGCTGCCCCACGAGACACCCACAAGCAGGACAGGAGTGCAACAGCTCCCTCCCGCCCATGTTCCCCAGCAACTGGCATCCATGCGCATGCTGCCTCTGATACTGGAAGTAGCATGGAGCCATCAGGACTAGTAGCCCTTGATAGCTTTATCCTCCATCAATTTGTCCAATCCCCTTTGAAAGCCATCCAAATTGGCGGCCACGACCACATCCTGTGGTAGTGAGTTCCATAGTTTAATTCTGTGCTGCGTGAAGAAGTCCTTCCTTTTTGTGAACCGCCCAGAGAGCTTCGGCTATTGGGCGGTATAGAAATGCAATAAATAAATACATATCTGTCCTGGATCTCCCACCCATCAGCTTCATGGAATGACCCCACTGGGTTCTAGCACTGAGTAAGGGAGAAAAATGTCTCCCTCTTCACTTTCCCTACACCACATAATTTTGTACACCCAGGGCTGGTGCCAGACTATTTTGCACCCTAGGCAAGGTGAGCTACTTTCACCCACCCACCGACCCACCAAAAATGCCAACTTTGATTTTTAAGAACATATGTTTCCTGGAAAAAATATGAAGCACAAAACTTGAACCTGCTAAATTTATTTTAAAGTGCAAGAGATACGTCATGCCAATTATAGCAAACAAATTGGAAAGGAACGTCTATGGGTCTAAAATGCATTATTTAATAAGAATATCACCTCCAAATCATCCCCCCCACCAACTCACACGCGCGCACGCACACACACTCAGCATCACTCACTCCAAATAAACGCATGCATGAACACATGCATTCACTCAAAGGCCCCATGCTCCCCATTCACCCATACATTCTCTCTCTCTCTCTCTCTTCCGGGAGTGTTCCGGAAGTCCAAACGTGGAGCCGCCCCACCCCACCCCAGTGTCCCTGGCTTCACTTCGGCTGGGCAGGCGCGGGGCACCATTTCACCCGCCCAGGCCCAGCTGAATCCTCGGGCCGGGCCGGCTCACAGCCAACGCGTGTGAGTGCTGTGCTGTGCCTGGTGCCCCTCTTAGCTTGGTGCTCTAGGCGGCCGCCTGAGTGGCCTCTATGGTAGCACCGGCCCTGTGTACACCCCTTTCATATCTCCCCTTATTCATCTTTCTTCTAAGCTAAACAGTCCCAGCTGTTGTAACCTTCCCTCAGAGGGGAGTTACCTTAGTCCCTTGATCATTTCAGCTGCCCTTTTCCCAACTCTACAATATCCTTTTTAGGCACAGCGACCAGAAATGCACACAATATTCTAAAGTGTGGTCACAACATTGACTTGTATAAGGGCAGTATGATATTGGCAATTGTATTCTCAATTCCTTTCCTAATTATGCCCAGGATGGATTTTTCACAGCTGCCACACATACTGGGTTGACATTTTCATCGAGCTGTCCACCACAACCTCAAGAACTCAGTCACCGCTAACTCAGATCCCATCGGTTTAAACTTGAAATTGGGATATATATATTTTTTTGCCCCAACTTCAATGTAAACAAGTGTGCATCACTTTACACTTGTTTACATTGAACCGCATTTGCCATTTTGATGCCCATTCTCCCAGTTTGGAGTGAACCTTTTGGAGGTCTTCGCAACCCTGTTTTGTTTAACCATCCAAATTTGCCCACTTCACTGCTCAGTCCTAATTCCGGATCATTTATGAGCAAGTTGAAAAGAAACTGGTCCCGATACAGATCCCTGTGGGACCCCGCTATTGACATCCCTCCCTTGGGAGAATTGACCATTTATTCCTACTCTTTACTTTCTGTTTTTTAACCAGTTACTGATCCATAAGAGGACCTCTCCTTTTATGCCATTACTGCTAAGTTTGCTCAGGAATCTTTGGTGAGGGACTTTATCAAAAGCCTTTTGGAAGTCCAAGTAGACCATGTCTACGGATCACCCCTGTTCACATGTGTATTGACACTTTCAAAGAATTCCAAAAGGTTAGTCAGACAGGGAGGAGGAGGATGATAATGATAATTTGGTACAGGTTCTCATCTGCACAAATCCCAAACAGTTCACTACAACATGCACATACATGCAAGGGGAAGCCCTTCTTTCAGTCCCACCAACATCACAGGCACGCCTGGTGGGAACGCGGGAGAGGGCCTTCTCGGTGGCTGCTCCGGTACTCTGGAACTCTCTTCCCAGGGAAGCTAGACTGGCTCCCTCCTTCATGTGCTTTCGGAGGCAGGCAAAAACGTTTTTGTTCCGGCAGGACTTTAGCGATTAATCTGGGCCTCCATCTGTGCTAAGGACTTTTAAAATTGTCATGTGTTTTAAATGTATATGTTTTAAATTTTGTAAGGCCGCCTTGAGGCCCTGTATTGGGCAAAGGGTGGGATAATAATAATAATAATAATAATAATAATAATAATAATAATAATAATAATAATAATACCCACTGCCAATCTGGTTTCCTTCACATGTGTTAAACTACAACTCCCGGATACATATTCACTCCCAGAATTGTATTCTGCAAAGGATAATCCAGCAAAATGCTGCCATCTAGTGACCAAAATAGCATCCTAATTTGGGTTGAGTTTATCTTTTAAAGTTTTTTTTAAAAAAATTGTCAAACAAAATAAACAAAAAGTGGGGCTGTTAGAACCCCTCCCATTACATATACAAAATTCAATACATTACACATAAAAATTAACAATATAATCTTAATTTACTAGCAGTACAAACCTAATTCCTAATATAACAGGAGTGCCTCTTTAGTTAGGAAAAGGAAAGGAACCTCTCGTGCAAGCACTGAGTCATTACTGACTCTTGGAGGGACGCCAGCTTTCACTGACGTTTTCTTGGCAGGCCTTATAGCGGGGTGGTTTGCCGTTGCCTTCCTCGGCCATGATTACCTTTCCCCCACTCATTTTACCGACCTCGGGAGGATGGAAGGCTGAGTTGACCCGAGCTGGCTGCCTGAAACCAGCTTCCGCTGGGATTGAACTCAGGCCATGGGGAGAGTTTCAGCTGCAGAAACTGCTACTTTACCGCTCTGCGCCACACGAGGCTCTTTAGTTAACCCTTTAGTTAAGGTTAGTAAAAAAAACAACCAAAAATAACTTCTACCATTATAAGTTATACTGCTGATAAAAATGAAACTAGTTAGCTAATAATGTGAGACGTGGCATCCAAGGTCTGCCTGATGAGGTCTACAGTTCTGCAAAATTTCAAAGCAATTCAATAAGAATTCAGCACAGGTTCGAAGTGCTGAAAACCTACATATTTGTGCATTTTACTCCAAGCCGGAGCTCAACATAGATATTTCTTTCAAAGTTTGGCAAGGACTACTGGCATACTTTATCCAAGTTTGGAGGGCAACGTGAGTCATCTTTGCTGCATCCAGGCATCCCAAAGTCCCCATCTGGATTTGGGCCTGAAAGACCCAGGAAAAGTGTGGGTGAATGGAGGGCCGGTTGTAAGCAAGCGCCGTTTATGACATTGCACTACATCTCCACTGATCATGGGTCATGGCTGTTAAGCCATCAGACTTAGTTTCCGGTTTCTTTGCTTGGTGATGATGATGATGATGATGATGATGATGATGGTGATCATTTATATACTGCCCCATAGCCAAAGCTCTCTGGGCAGTTTACAAAAGATTAAAAACAGTGAACGTTAAAAACAAATATACAAAATTTAAAGGCATAAAAAGCATAAAAACAGACAATATCCATTAAAAACAACTATTCTGGGGTCAGTTAAGAAAAAAAAAAAAGCATATGCTGTTAAATGCCTGGGAGAAGAGAAAGGTCTTGACCTGGCACCCAAAAGATAACAATGTTGGCGCCAGGCGAGCCTCGTCGGGGAGATGGTTCTATAATTGGGGGGCCACCACTGAAAAGGCCCTCTCCCTTGTTGCCGTCCTCCGAGCTTCCCTCGGAGTAGGCACACGGAGGAGGACCTTAGATGTTGAGTGTAGTGTACGGGTAGGTTCATGTCAGGAGAGGCTTTCCATCAGGTATTGTGGTCCCAAGCTGTGCAAGGTGTAGTGGCTAGAATGTTGGACTGGGAATCGGGAGATCCAGGTTCTAGTCCCCACTCAGCCATGGAAACCCACTGGGTGAGTTTGGGCCAATTGCAGACTCTCAGCCCAACCTACCTCACAGGGTTGTTGTTGCAAGGATAAAAATGGAGAGGAGGAGGATTGTGTATGCCGCCTTTGGTTTCTTGGAGGACAAAAGGCGGGATATAAATGCAATAATAAATAATAAGGCTTTATCGGTTAAAACCAGCACCTTGGTGATGAGGCAGGAGAGCACGCACGTGCCCCGTTAAATCTCCCAGCCTTCTGCCAACACAATTTCTATTCCCTCAGTGGTAGGATCATGCCCACCTCCCTCGGTTATGCCTCAAATACTTGATGCAGCAACTTTCCACAATGCCCCTCAGGCAGTATCCCTGTGGGGCATTGTGGGATTTTAAAATAGCAGCTGCCTGGTTAGTGAACAGAGTGTTTGTTTAAAGAAGGCTAAAGGCAGGCATCAGTGACTGGCCATGCCAGGATGCTGGGATCCACGTCTTAGCAGTCGTCCTGGCTGTGGAGGACAACCTTGGTTCTTTATTCATCAACCTCCTCCATTCACATATAAGGCTGAACCAGGAAGGGGTTTTAATTTTCACAAGTGTGTACAGGTGAGGACAGCTGAATCCTGCAGGCCATCTCACCTCCCATGCTCTGTTATTCAAAGTAATTCTTTCTGTCTTAATTTGAGCCACTGCAGCCTTAAAAATCCCAACTCCCCTGTTTCTATTAGCACCTGAAACCCTCCACCCTTTATCTGCCCCACTCTGGGGAATCCGATTTCACAAGCCTACAAATTAAAAGTGGACAAAATACATCTGCATTGGGCAGGAAAAGAGGATCCACAGACTGACATTATTTTACACCCAAATAGGATGACATACAATCATATATATACTCTTACCAGTTCCATTAAACTCATCAGAACTTGTTTGTGAGTAGACATATTAGGACTGGGATGTACGTAAATATTATAGTGGTGAAAATACAATTTTGCTTATTGTTCAAAAAGAATGTGCAAGGCCAGAGCACGGAGGAAGGGACGGGGAAAGAATTCCTAGAAAAAAGAACAGACCACGATGAGGTACGGGGAGGGAAAAGGCAAGAAAAATCGTTCCCCCCCACCTGAGCACAACTTATGTTTATTTATTTTTGATTTTTAAATGTCTGCCTCTGTTTCCACCTTTCTTTTCTGAGAAACCCAAGGCAGCTAGCAACAGAAATAACTTTTGAAAAACAAAAGCAAAATTACATTCCATGCTAGACAGCAATATGTATCTTTTTAAAATCTGCACCTAGCAGCTAGAAAACGTGCACTCAAAGAAGATGGTACACACCCCAGGGCAAGTTCTAATAGTGTTAGAACTTGGAGTTCAGACTGTCTTTTGAACAGGTGGTTGCAAAAACCACAGACACACATACAGGTTTTATTCTGCGAACCAGGCAAGCATATCATTACTATGTGCCATTTTTGCAAGATCTGTTGGAAAGACAGATGGAGAAATCTGTCAGTTTTGTTTTCTCCCACATTCAGCCTCTTAAACTCATGTTCTTTCTGTCTCATTTATGAAGACTTTTGCAAATTTGGTTGAAGAAAAAAGAGATGTCTACTCTGGTGTTGAATAAGATTTGCAATATTTAATGGTAATTTCCTCAATAAAAAAATAGAAAATGTGTGGATTTTAAAAAGATAAATTGACGCGTACACTAGCTCGACGTTTTGGGCCCTTAGGTCCTTCTTCAGGAGATTTGCAGTTCAAGCAGTCCTCCTGAGGACAATATAGGAAAAGATATTCAGCATTTGTTATATAAAGGAACCTTGACGATTGTTACAGCTCGTGATGAAGGACCTAAGGGCCCGAAATGTTGAGCTAGTGTACACGTCAATTTATCTTTTTTTAAACCACACATTTTCTATTTTTTATTGAGGAAATTACCTTTAAATATTGCAAATCCTATTCAACACCAGAGTAGCCATCTCTTTTTTCTTCAACTGTCATTGGTGTTTTTGTCCCCCTTTGTAAACTTGGGTAAGTTCTTATCAAAAATGATCCGAACAAAATTTGCAGCTGTCTCTACTGGCCACAATCAATAGGTCTGGCTATTCCCAGCATGGAGAAGGCCATGTTGTACCTGCCTGCCATGGACTGGTTAAAGATGTGGTGCCTGGCAGAAATAAAAAAAGGTGGGCAAAGCTAATTTAGCACCAGAAACATGGATGGTACACACCTCTGGGCAAGTCTGGCTTTGAACACAAAGGGTTCAAAGCCAGACTAGTAAAAGCTAAGCACTCAAAGACAAAGCCCTGGATGGACCAATCTGTTAGGTGTGTTGTTGTTGTTTTTAACTGACCCCAGAATAGTTGTTTTAAACGATATTGCTGGTTTTATGCTTTTACATTTTTGAAAAATTTGTTTTTAATGTTCACTGTTTTTAACTTTTGTAAACCGCCCAGAGAGCTTTGGCTATGGGGTGGTATATAAATGTAATAAATAAATAAGTTTCACTTTGTCCCCCATTCAAATTTGTTAAATCTGAAGCTCTTACCATCCTTTTTATGAAAATAATAATAATAATAATGATAATGGAGGTTTTGGTATCAAAGAACAAACTGAATGCAATTCTTACCCATCTCTAGTAAATATACAAACGTGGCTCCCCCAACCACAATCTAATTTGACCCTGCCACTTTCTCTTTAAGTTTGAAACTACTAGGATGTCTCTCCTGGGGGCCTGTAGATGGTGCTCACGTACCACTCCGAGCTGGCCAGAGTCAGGCACAAACTTGCTGCATCCTGGTCAGTCCCAAGAGAGCCAATCAGGCGGGAAGTCCCAGAATTCCACCTTCGGGAACCAAACCTGCCAGCGCATCTTTGCCAAGTGGAGACGCCATCACTTAGCATAGAAACGCTCAGCCTGTGACTTAATGCATCCTTCCCTAACCTGTTGCTCTGCAGATGTGTTGGACTACAACTCCCAACAGCCCCCAGCCAGCTAGCCAGCCAGCCCCTCCTCCTTGCAATAGTATCGTATTTCATGCTGTGTTGGCACATTTCTTAGTTTTATATTGCTGGTTTTCTTGTGATTTTATTTGTATTTTCATCATAGTAAAACTCCTAGAGAAGTTTATTTTATGAGGCATTTGATAGATAGATTGATAATAGATAGATAGATAGATAGATAGATAGATAGATAGATAAGATTTAGCCACAGTGTTCTGAAATACTGGCCCAGATCCCAGGATGCATCTGACATAAACATGAGAGACCACAACATCAATTGCGTTGGAATGAGTAGTCACAGCTGTTAACTCCACCAAAATGCAACATTGTTCAATGGATCTAGTTCATTTCATTTCTTAAATTTATTAGACACCTTTCTCTAAAAACAAAAATCCTCAAGGCCATTTTACAGCAAGGATTAAAATGTATGAAGGTTTAAAACAATGTCAGGGTGCAGTCCTATGCATGCTTATCCAGAAAAAACAGTTCTACAACTCCCATCATGCCCCAGCCAGCCATAGCTGACTGAGGCATGCTGGGGATTGTCGGCCTTTTTTTCTGTCTAAAGATGTATAGGTTTGTGTCGTAAAATGTTCATTTCAAAACAAACCTGACCCTGAAATATGAAATAAAAATGTTAGCAACAACAATGACAACAACAATGTCTCATTATTATTTCATTGAATCATAGATTCAATGAATCATAGATTCAAACCCTAGAAAGGACGCGAGAGGTTATCTAATCTAATCCATTGCTCAACACAGGATGCAGCTACAGCAAACCTGAGAGTCACCCATATACCTTCTGCTTAAATACCTCCAGCAAAGGCGGTCCCATCGCTTCCCGAGGCATCCTGTTCCACTGCTGACTCACTCTTAGGAAATTTCTCCGAATGTTGAGCCGAAATCTGCTGCCCTGCCATTTCCACCCCTCGGTTCTAGTCCAGCTCGCGGGAGCAACAAGCGTTGAAACCAGCAAGGGTGTACAGGAATCCCTCCCTCTATTTCTGATGCTCAGAGGTGAGTGCCGTTCATTATGTTGCCAGCCACTCACAAAAGGAAAGTATCAGCAGTCCCAGGGGGTTCCCAAGGTTTGCAAAAGTACCGAAAAGATTTGGGGGGCGGAATCCTAAAGGGGGGGGGACCCCAAACAGAGGTCAGGGAGGATTTAGCATGCTCAATGGCGGTAGAAAACTGGGCAGCGAGGAGTGATGGCGGAAGGCCTTTGTCATACTAAATCCTGGTCGCTCAGTTTAAATAGCCCAATTTGGACCAGTCACTAAAGCATTATCTGCAGGGCTGATATTATTGTGAAATACAGCACTCGCTTCCAAATGCATGCATTAAAAAGGCGCTGTAACTGGTGTGCAATAAGTGGAACCTGCAACAAAATCTTGCAGCATGAAGTTCTCCTGTTCAGGGTTCCAGCCAGCTCTAACCTCTAACAACATATGCCATTCTACCACTCCAGTTTTCCATCCCCGCCCCCAGCCCTACAACACTCAGTTGGTATTCCATATCCCCTAAGGATGCGCAACCCTCATTGAGACATTTGGGGTCCTATTCTCCCTTCCGGTTACTTTTTTTTAAAGGGTTTTGTTTTTTGGGACATAATGTCTGCAAATCTTGGGTTACCTCCCACTTTTCTGTTGGGGGGGGCGTCATTTTGGCTCCATCAATGATCCACACTTGGAGAATGACTTCATTACTGTTATATGTGGACAACCATCTGTCAGGGTTGCTTTAAGGTGGATTCCTGCATTGAGCAGGGGGTTGGACTCGATGGCCTTAGAGGCCCCTTCCAACTCTACTATTCTATGATTCTATATCAAGCAGCATTTTCCAGCCAGGGTCCCTAGATGTCATTGGACTACCACATCTATCATCCCCAGCCATCCTTGCCTATGTTTGGGGATGACAGATATAATAGTCCAGCAACATCTGGGACTGTAATCCAGATGTTCAGATTGAAGATGGGGAAAAGTTAGCCGCAGCTGCGGGCTAGTCAACGTCTCTTCCCACTCGGCTCAGCCAGCCCTGAAATCCACAGGAGATGCCGGCACAGTCAGCTTCCCAACACGCCCAGCCCACAGAGCTGGTGCCTGCCGATTTCCCAACGCAGACGGACATGTGTAAAAGGATGCAGAACAAAAGCCAATCAAAAGCCTAGCCAACAATGGGCTCTGATTGGCTCAGAGGCACCGAGAGCTCCCAGGAGAAGAGAGATTTTAGGCCTCCTCGACACAGACGGGATTTGTAACATGGGCGACGTGCCGCTGGTTTTATCAGACCTATGCAGCGCGTGTCTACAGCTGTGGATTCTTGCACCCTTAGGGGTGCACCCACGTAGAAGCCTCCCACACTTCTGGCCTGTCCTTTCATGCACAACTATGCGTGTGGGAATGGAGGCGTAGGAAGGCACGATGTTGCTTACTGGAAGGATTGCATCTTGCCATGGGTGAACTGCATCCATGCGCAGGTCCCCATTAAATGGGGCACGGCAAGAGGCTGGGCCGGCCCTCTGTGGCTTCAGCAGGTTGTGCGCCACAGAATGAACTCACCAAAGACCCACTGAGCACCACTTAGCATACAGTGGCAAATTCTCCTGTTTTGCAGCTTTCGTTCTCTCCGGGAATATCTCCTGATCCCAAGTAAAAAATATTATGTTTTAATTCAGTTTTATGTATTTTACCATTTATTGTTGTTCCCCGCCTCGATCAAAATGGAGAGGCGGGTAAGAAATACATTTATTATTATTATTATTATTATTATTATTATTATTATTATTATTATTATTAAAGAAGGTGGGCTAGCAACGGGTAAAAGGATTCCCCCCCCCCCATTTCGTTTCATTCATTACAGTTCTATACTACGCAACGGTTAAAGCTCTCTGGGCAATTTCCAAAGACGAACCACCTTTAAAAATACAATGTTGCGCCTGATATAAAAACAATTTTGCTATAAGCATCTAAACACAGGGACATACATATATCCAAACAATGTCGCACGACCTGATTAAAAACCGAACATATGGTGCGAATGCCTGCGAGTGGAGGAAGGTCTTAAGCTGGTACCAGAATGATAACAGTGTTGCTGTCAGGCGGCCTCGCTGGGGAGTTCATCCCAGAATTCTGGGGCCGCCACTGAGAAGGCCATCTCCTTTGCAGCTGCTACCCTCGGAGGGGGCACCCGGAGAAGGGCCTTAGATGATGTGCGTAGTGTATGGGTTGGTTCATGCTGGGGACGATGGGGGCCGTAATGCTGAGAGTACAGAAAATGCAACAAACAGCTCCTTTTTGCAGCCTTATGCACATGCGCACGTACACACACACACACACACACACACACACACACACACACACACACCCCTTCCTGCATGGAAACAGGAGAAAACCTAAAAGATGGTGATGCCACGCTACAAAAGGCAAGCAACGACCTGCTGCACAAAGACACCCCCTTCCAACGCTCAGGGCAAAGCATGAGGGGAACATTCTGCAGTGATACAGCAGATCAATCAACTGGAGCTTGAGTTGATTAATTGACGGGAGGAAATATAGGTTGAAAAGGTCAGGGCCGGCGCAAGGCTATTTTGAGCCCTAGGCAAGGTGAACTGCTTTCACCCCCACCCCACCCTCCAGCGTACCCCACCCCACCCCACCCCCACCCCAGGTAGGCGGAGACAGGCGGGGATGGAGGCCGCGGTACCTTTCCCTTGCCCGAAGTCAGAACGTGCGTCCCGGCTTGGCTTCGGCTGGGTGGGACGCTGGGGGGTGGGGGGTGGCGGGCAGACGGCTCCACGTTCCGACTTCCGGAGCGCACCGGAAGTCAGAACGTGGAGCTGTCCGCCCGCCCCCCTACCCCTACCCCAGTGTCCCGGCTTGGCTTCAGCTGGGCAGGTGCCCAGCTGAAGCCAAGCCAGGGACGCTGGGGTGGTGGGGCGGAAGGGCGGCTTCTGCCCCACCACCCCAGGGCGTGCCCAGAAGCTGCCCTCGCTCGGCTAGAGCAGCTCTGGGAGTGGGAGGGCGACTTCCGGGCATGGCGTTCAGCGCCCCCATTACCTTGGCGCTCTAGGCGGCCACCTGACTGGCCTCTATGGCAGCGCCGGCCCTGGAAACGGTATTAAAATGGCTTCTCCTTCCGATAATGAGGGTTTTAACAGATGTGGTAGCGGTGGTCTTTTGGAAGGTGGGATGCTCCTCCCCCATTCCCCAACACCCTATTCCCCAGCTGCTTTTGGGCTGACTCCAAGACCAGGAGTAAACCCACCCCAAAGCAGCTGGGGGGAGGAGCTTTGCGGAGAAGAGCTCCTATCATCTCCCCCTTCCCGCTGGCTGGCTTGCCAGCAGGCCATGACGTCTCCTGCTCCTCCTCACCACCATTGGGCCAGAGCGAGAGACAAGCGAACAAGCAGGTTGCAACGGAGAAGAGGGAGAGCAAGTCCAGGGGGCCCTAGCTGCAAAGAGCGGGTGCCTGGCCATGCCGACCCTTGACGCCAGCCCGGAGAATGGGGGGTGGGGGCAAATCAGGGAAGCGATACCACGGGAAGTTAACCAACCCACCCCTCTCCCAGTGCCAAATCCGTGATCCAAATCTCGCTTCCTCTCTGCAGCAGCAGCTTTTAATCACATTCAAAAGACCTCTGCATTTCTGATCACAGAGTGAACACTTTTGATCTAGTTTGGCCGAAACACGAAAAACATGAAAAACATTAGATGAGACAAGCTGGATCAGAGCAAAATTCTCTCTAGCCCAGCATTCTGTTGCTGCAGTGGCCAACAGATGCCCCAATGGGAAGCCCAACGGGAACCCTCCCACCCATGTTCCCCTGATCCTTGCATATAGCCATCAGGACTAGTAACCGTCAATAGCCTCACACACACACCCATGAATTTGCCCAATCCCCCATTTAAAGCTGTCCAAATTGGTGGCCATCGCTATGTCTTGTGGCAAGGAATGCCGCAGATTAACTATGCGCTGTGTGAAAAAGACCATCGTGGATTCCCATTCACACGTGCTGGCAAGCTGGCACGGGACACTCACATCAGCGAGACTTCTTTTATTCGAGGAAATCTCACGGTGAAAAGCTTCCAAAATACTTAAAGCTGGCGGATGGTCAGAAAGCTTTAGGCTCCGAGTACAGTCAAAATGCTACTCACTACAAAGTCCTTCCACAAAGTGGTGCCCTAAGCAGCTCACAACATAACAAATGAAGAGCAGCAAATATAATTTGCGACATATCAAACCGTAGTAAATAGAACAATTTTTTTAAAAAATACCATTACAAACAGCCATAAAGCAGGCAAAAAATATAAGATCAAAATAGAAATACAAACTATACCCAATAAAACAGTACAAATAAATTAACCTAATCCAACAGCTGAACACTAAATAGGGTTTCTTCTCACAGTTCTTGCCCCAGGTCTCACCTGGGAAGGTAAAGATTGCTAGCCTTCCCCAACCTGGTACATGTGTTGGACCAAATGACAATTTGCCCATGCTGGTTGGGGATTATGGTAGTTGTAGTCCAACACATCTGGTAAGGGTCCTAACCTTTTGTAACAATAGGATGGAAGTAGGCAGACTTCAGGCTTGCAGGATATACTTGTGGCCTTTGCTACATGAGGCATTTATCGTGCCTTCGTTATTCCCTTTCATGTCCTTCCAGATTCACTTCTGTGACTAACCAGCACTTCCAGCAAGTTTTTTTTAGAGCAGGGAAAACGCGGCACTTAATTGTGAAAGTGAAAGAAAGTGCAAGCTCCTCTTGTGTATTTGTGTTATTCCACTATACCACAGTGACACCTAGAGGTTATGTAGTGGAAAATGTTCCTAGTGAAGTGCTCAGGTACAGTGGATTAAGAGCCGATTAAGAGCCTTGTGTAGA
The DNA here is from genome assembly GCF_023053635.1 of Elgaria multicarinata webbii. NCBI lineage: Eukaryota > Metazoa > Chordata > Lepidosauria > Squamata > Anguidae > Elgaria > Elgaria multicarinata. The sequence goes on from NC_086189.1 coordinate 5,183,220, forward strand.
AAATATGTTTTTCTCTTAGAACCTCAAAGTCCCTTAATTGGGTCTAACTACAAATTGTAGGTAGGAGCCAGAGCCAGATGCAAAATGATGGCCCAGGGGGGACAGAGGCCATTACTCACTGCAACCCATAAGACATACACTAGGATGGCCTGCATCTACAAGTACAAATCTCACTCTGAGTCACTATAGATCAGAGATTCAGACACACGACTCGAAAACTGGTCATCAGAAATGTACAAAGGCTTGTCAAAGGCAATCAGTCTAATATTCCCATTTTACAGATGAGGAACACTGAGGCTCAGAGAGAAGCAATTAGCATAAGGACAGCCACATCAGAGAGTTTTGTTTTGCTACTTTCAATTTTACTTGCTATTGATAAATTATTGAGAGTCGGAAATCTATGGTTAATCAACCAGAGATCTACCAGGACACCCTGAGCTACCATTCTGGGGCACAGGTGTGCAGCATGCACCCTAAAAATAAGAAAGCACCCTCCCAGGCAAAAGAATGACAGTGGTTTCTTTTGTGTGTTTTGCAGAGACAGATAAGGGTCTGTGGAGGCAATTCCTCGTAAACAGTTTCATTCTTTTCAGAAGCTCATGAGAATATGGACATTTCTGGCCTACGGAAAACTCCAAAGTTGACTTGCATCTCATGCCAGACCCCACAGAAAATATTGCTTCATTCAAAAAAAGAAGAAAAGGAACACTAAAAGCAGACACGTTGATATCTTCATTGTATTCTTTGGTCCAAGGTGTTTTTATACCCCATTTAACCCATAGCATACGTTCCCAAATGACATGCAGCAGGCTTGATTCTTAGTCTTTAAAAAAGAAAAGAAAAAGGAGGAGCGTTCTCTTCTTTATATTTTTCCCGCCCCTAATAAATTCCCCCAGTTAGTTTTATTTTAAAGCAGGTGGGGGCAAAGACCCCCCTCCAAATTCTTCAGCTTGGCTCTCTAAAGTCTGGACGAAGAAGCCTTTGGCCCAGAGGGGTGGGAAAAAAAACTCTCTAGGAAGCAATGACCCATACTTTCTCAATCCCCCACCCCCCCCTCCTCTGCCTTCTTTCTCTCCCACCCACCAGGACTTCGGTCAGCTCTAGTCCAAACTCGGGCAGCTGTGACCAAAAACAAAGCTATTCCGCACACAATAACCTTCTGTCCATTCCCAGATGCTGACCGATGGAGTGGACAGAGGCCGGGGCTGGAGCCATTCAAGGTCCGTGCCAGGACCCTGCTGGCAAAAGACAATATTGGCAGTGATGGAGAGTAGATATTTCAAAAGGTTTTGTTGTCAGATGACCCACAGAGACGGGCTGACCCTTCACCCCCCCCCACCACCCACCCATGCTCCTCCGTCCCAATAGCAACTGTCCACATTCCTGACCTCGGAAGGGGGAAAAGTTTAAAAACTCTTGGTGGAGAAACAATAACAGTGTCATGGAATTGATTTAGGAGGAGCTCTTTCCATGACAAAGGGTGGACAAAAGGACTTCGAGGTGGTGGGAAAAAAAGCGGTCACTTCTTGCAAAGCTCTGGAAGGAAATCAAATGTGGATAGAGCCACCACCTTCTGCTGGACTGGTGAATTGGGGGGTGGGTGGGGTGGGGGTGGATTTCACCTGTTATCTTTCCAGCCACCCCTCCCACCCCCACCCCTCCAGACACTCCTGGAGTACCTCCAAATTGCATTACATTTTAATCTGGAGACAAATCCCCATCTTCTGTATAACTTCACCTCCCCAGCAAATCCCAGCCACTTCCATCCCCCCAGAAAACTTTCAGGAGGAAAAGCAGAGGAATACACATTTCTACGTCCTTTCCTGCTCTGAAGGGATAACCTTGGAGGAAACATTTGCTTGCTAGACGAAAAAGAATGTAAACACACCCCACTTTCTAATTGGGAAATATATTCCTTGCATAGTAACGAGCCTTAGAAAAGAACAACTTCTTCTTCTTCTTCTTCTTTTTTGAGAGTTGTCACCTTATTAAGGAAATCTTAATTATTTCATTGGGTTTAGTCGTTTAATAGATTCGTTTTTACTTGTTTTGCGATGAGGCACTTGTCTTAGAAGAGGTATTTCTTCCTATGAGCTTGTGGGAGGTACGCATCTTCTAAGATAGTGTCTGCCCATGGACTTCCCACAGGAATCTGGTTGGCCACTGCAGTAAACAGACTAGATACACCTTTAGTGTGATCCAGCACAGCTTTTGTGTTCTTAAGAGCGCAATCCTATGCATGTTTCGATAGAAAAAATAATCTTACAAATCCCAACAAGTGCTGATTCCCCCCCCCCCCCCCGGTCTAAACATGTGTAACAATTGCACTCTAAACAATTGCTTTCACAAGTTGTAGTAATGGCTGTCTTTAACTTGGATAGCTTTAATAAGAAATTGGACAAATTCAGGGAGAGAGGCTCTTCTCATTTGCTCACCTGTGAGAGCAGTTAGGCGGGGGATCACAGGTGGGAGGGCCTTTTCTGCAGTGGCCCCACACCTCTGGAGTACGTTGCCATTGGGGTTCCACCATGCTCCATCATTGCAGGCTTTTTCAAAGGCCACGAAAACATAGTACTTTCCTCTAGCCTTCCACCGATTATGTTTCAGTGGACAGGGTTGTGACAGCAGTTGTCTGTTGCAAGTTTTATTTTATGTTGGCGTTTGTTGTTTAGAATGTTTGCTGCTGTTTTTATGATGTTTTACTATCTGTATTGTTCTTTTACCATTCCTAATACCGCACTGTTTTTAATTATGTGTTTATTGTTGTACCCGCTTTGGGAGAGTTCTACTCCTGAAAGGCAGCTAGGAAATATTTTAAATAAATAAATAAGGCTATCATGGACTCCTAGTCACGATAGCTATATATTTCCTCCAGGATCAGAAGCAACGTGCTTCTCAGTACCGCTTGCTGGGGAACTGGAATGGGAGGCAGCTATAATTGTGCTCATGTCCTTTGGTCCAATCCAGCACGGTTCTTCTTATGCCCTATGAAGAGAGACTGAAATAACTGGGCCTGTTTAGCCTGGAGAAGAGAAGATGGAGGGGAGACATGAGAGCACTCTTCAAGGAGTTGAAAGGTTGTCACACAGAGGAAGGCCAGGATCTCTTCTTGATCACACCAGAGTGCAGAACACAGAATAACGGGCTCAAGTGACAGGAAGTCAGATTCCAGCTGGACATCAGGAAAAACTTCCTGACTGTTAGAGCGGTACGACAATGGAACCAGTTACCTAGGGAGATTGTGGGCTCTCCCACACTAGAGGCATTCAAGAGGCAGCTGGACAACCCTCTGTCAGGGATGCTTTAAGGTGGATTCCTGCATTGAGCAGGAGGTTGGACTTGATGGACTTATAGGCCCCTTCCAACTCCACTATTCTATGATTCTAAGCCACTCTTTCTCAGTCACACTGGCTGGGGATGATGGATTTGTAGTCCAACACGTTTAGAGGGCCACAATTTGGGGAAAGCTGTTCTAAGCCATCCAGAATATTATAATAATAATAATAATAATAATAATAATAATAATAATAATAATAATAATACATCCCTGGCCTCAAGTTTTTCTGAAAGCTACGCCCGCTGCTTTGAAAACCTTGGTCTCTAATCCCCAATGTGTGTGGGAATGGGGTGACAATGATGGAGGTGGTCGGCATTAGACTTCAAGCTTGCAGGATCTACTTTTGTCTTTTAGTAGATCCATCAGCTGTAGCCTGGTGCAAAAGACGCACACTAATAAACAAGTGTGAGACCAGGGATTTCTTTTGAACACCCAGAATACTGTTCACAGTCTATCCACACAAAAATCCCCAATCCTTTCTTCATTTCAGCAGTATTATTATTAGTGAACCACCCAGAGAGCTTCGGCTATTGGGCAGTATAAAAATGTAATAAATAAATAAATAAATAAATAAATAAATAGTAGTTGTTGTAGCAGCAGTAGTAGCCTTATATACCACCATAATTTAAGGCAGCAGAGGTAAGTCCTTTTGTTTTAAACAATTAGAAGTCAAAAAAGTAGATTTTTTCTACTTGCAAATCACCAAGTAACATGCATAGCATCTTGGACACCAAGCATCCGAGACAGGGAATCAATTGTTTTCTGTACAAGATTACAAAATTTCTATTTTAAAAAAATATATGTATTTATTTAAAATATTTCTTGGCCGCCTTTCAGGTCAGAAGGCCTACCAAGGTGGCGTGCATCAATAACTGCTATAAAAACTGGTATAAAAGACCAGCAATTGGAACGGTATCCGAGAAGGAGTTTGCAGCAGACGGCGTGGGACAGAACAGAAGCTAAAGACAGGGGAAGGAAGCCGAGCTGAAGAAGCCCTGCCTGTTACAGGCAACGTCACAGACAGAAATGACGACCCCCAGAGGTTTATATAGGGTTCCTAGCCAATCAGAAAACAGGGCTTGGGAGCCAATCAAAACTTGCAAACAAAGAAAGGACCGGTTGGGGGGAGTTTCATGCATATGATTTCTGTTCTGCTTGCTCACAGCAATAATCAAGGCTTCTTACAAAGAATAAAACACTAACAACACAATAGAATTAAAACTAACTTAAAGCTTCATCCCACGTACCTGCTCCCCTCGGATTATCTCCATAGCGCTAAGCTTTCATGGTTGTTGTTGCTTTTGCTACCGGGCGACAGCAATCCTTTGCATACCAGGAAGTAAGTTTAAGGGGGGAAATGTAAAAAATCATTAAAAAATCAATGGATGACCCAATTCAATTCAAATTTGGTGTGCTTAAAGCTCTCCCTAATATCTATTACTGTGCCAATTTTGGTGTCTTTATCTTTAAAGCTTACACAGATGTAAGCATTTCTTTAAAATCCTCCTCCCGCGCCCCAGCGGCGGCTCGGAAGATACGCTCAAAATGTAGGGGCTAAACACAGCGAATCTTTTTGCTTTATTGCACAATTAAGGCAGGATGCATGGGAGTACTTCACAATCAAAGCATATTATAAGGTGGAAAACTTCTGAGTCCTTTGCATGCAATTCGCAGTGATTGCACAGTATAACGCTGGTGCAATAAAGCCCTTACAAGGAAGTTTTAAAAAAGCAGCAGTAATCAAACACTGATTAAAAGCCTGCTGAAATAAAACTCTCTACCCTGCTTGTTTAAAGTAGAGCAGCGATGGGAACAGACAGTACCTCTCTTAGGAAGCTATTCTAAATTCTTGGCACCACAACCAAAAAGTGTTGTGGTTAGGTTTTTAACCACAGAAGGAAAAGGACTCTAAAGAGTTAAAAAGATGTCCTTGGCCAGATTGTCTCTGCCAGGAGAAGTCCAGTATGAAGCAGATTCTTCCCTGGCCTACGTGCGGTACGAGATGTACAAGATGAAGAGACTATTGGTTAATTGGGCCAAGGAGAAAAGTGTATTTAAGAAGTCCATGTTGTATGGCTTCTTACTGCTGGAACTTACTGCTGGTTCTTACTGCTGGAACTTACTGCTGGTTCTTACTGCTGGAACTTACTGCTGGTTCTTACTGCTGGAACTTACTGCTGGAACTTACTGCTGATGTTATACTGCTACGTTGTTGCTGTACTGTGAAAGGACTGTATATATGACCATTTATTCTGTAAGTAATTTATTTAGTGTCAGTAAAGCTTCTTACTGACCAAAGACCGTGAGTGCTTCTTTTGTTCCTAAATTCAAGCTGAAACCATTTCCAGACTCTACGCTGCTGCTATTTCGCACTCTGCTATATTTTGGGTAAGCAATTACCCCGATAGGTTATGGGCCCAGAGAAAGTCTGGAAGGCATAATTTTTGGTTGCTGGAAAGCTTGAGAGCAAAGGAACGCTGGAGGGAAAGACGGAGTCGAGCTCAGGCAGTTCATCGAGCTCAGACGGGTCTGTATCCAGTGTGAGTCGCGCTCCAGCCCAGCCGGTGAGGATGGCCCAGGTTCAGATGGCATCCAGTATTCCGGTGGAACGGCTGAATGAGAGAAATTACTTAACGTGGTCATTCAAGATGGAAATGTTTTTGAAGCGGGACAGATGTTGGAACGTCGTGAGTGTCCCGAGGCCGGTTGGTCAGACTGCTCAAGAAGCACAAGTGTGGGAAGAGCAGAATGAAAGGGCCAAAGCAAACATTGTCTTGAGTATGGAGGACTCGCAAATTGTCCATATCAACAGAGATGAGACGGCAAGAGACAGCTGGAATGCGCTGAGACAGATTTATGTGCGTGCGTCGGCAAGCACACGGCTGAGCCTCACCAGAGAGCTGTATCGGTTAAAGTTGGAGGAGGCTGGAAGTTTGGCAAATCATCTCCAACAGGTGAGATCTCTATTTGTCCAGTTGCAGGAGGTCGGAATCGTTTTTACGGAAGAGCATAAGTGCTACCTGATTTTGGGGTCGTTGCCTCAAAGCTGGGACATTCTGACAACCAGTCTGGAAAGTATGAAGACTGATGAACTCACTCTTCATTATTTGACGGGTCGTTTGCTCCAAGAAGAGAAACGGCGTCTTTCCAGGAAGGAGGAAAACTGCCAGGAAAGGGTTAAGCAGTCAGCCCTTGGCAGCGGAGAAAGAATGCAGAGAGATAAGTGTTTCCAAGGCAACAGTGTGGAGAGAACCGCAGTTGCAGTAAGAAAGTGTTATTTTTGCAAACAGCCGGGTCATATCAAACGCTTCTGTAAAAAGAGGAAGAAGGGAGTTACACAGGCTGGAGAGGAGAAGGAATGCTTGAATGCATTTGTTTCAGCCACAGTGAGGTGTAACGAGGCCCAAGAGGTTTGGCTGATTGATTCTGCGTCGTCCAGAACAATTTCTAATAATCCAGAGGCGTTTCGGAAGTTGGAACCAAGCAAGGTGAAGTCAATCACGCTTGCAGATGGACGAACGTCGAGGGTGGAAGGAATTGGCTGTTGCTACGTTCCATGTCTGCAAAAGGAGTGTGAACAGGTTCTGTATGTTCCAGATTTAGATTTTTGTCTCCTTTCTGTTAGTGCTCTAACGTCTGAAGGATACGTTGTTACGTTTCAGAAGGATGAGTGCCAAGTGATTAAGGATGGACAAAATGTGGCACTGGGACATGTTAAAAATGGACTGTTTTACATGGGTGCAGGTAAAGAAAGGGTGGCACAAACTGGTAACGTGCCAGACCATAAAAATTGTGTTCATGAGTTGCACAGGCGTTTAGGTCATGCAAGTTTTAAAGTGTTAAGTCACATGCCTCAAGTGTGTACAGGGTTAAGCTTGCGAAACTGTAAAAATTTCTTGGATTGTTCAATCTGTCATCAGACCAAATCCCGGGTGCAGAACATCTGCAGGAAAAGTGACAGGGTGTCACAAAAGCCTTTTGAATTGGTGTTTATTGACTTGGTAGGGCCATTCACGCCTACACAAGGGGGATCCAGTTACGTGCTTGTAATTCTGGATGATTACACACGCTTTAGTTGGTGTTATTTACTGAAGCGAAAATCAGAAGCTTTTGAAACTTTTAGGGATTGGAAAACTTGGGCGGAAAAGTTCTTTAACAAGCCCATTATTTCTGTGCAGTCGGACCGTGGGGGTGAGTTTGTTTCTGGAAGGTTCTGTGAGTGGTTTAGGAAGACAGGAATCACACACAGGTTAATAGATCCCCAAACTCCTTTTCAAAATGGGTCAATTGAGAGAAGAATTGGAGTACTTCAAATGAAGAAAGATTCTCTCATGGCTGATGCAAACGCTGAGCAAGATTTGTGGGGAGAAGCATTTTTAACCGCAAACTATCTGTGTAATAGAACCTGGAGCAGGGTTACAGGCAGTTCGCCTTACTGTTTACTTTTTGGTTCAAAGCCAGATTTGTCTCACTTGAGAACATGGGGGTCTTGGGCATACGTGCATATCCCAAAGTCCAAAAGGTCTAAAGGTGAAACCAAGTCTGTGAAATTACGTTTTGTGGGTTATTCTGGCATGCAATCCAAATCTTGGCGTTTTTCCCTAAGTCATGGGAAGGTGGTTGTTTCTAGGTCTGCTACTTTTCAGGAGGCAGGTTGGGACAGGATTCAAGGTTCCCAAGTTCTGTTAGAAACCGTGAACAACCAGGAGAAAACAGTAACTCAGGGGTTAACTTCTCAGAGCCCTCACATCTCTGAGAAGAGTGTTTCCACTCCCAAAAGTGGAAGGGAGGAGGGAAATGAAAGGGAGGAAGAAATTTCCAGTGTACCTCGTCGTTCACAAAGAAAAAACAAAGGAATTCCACCTTTAAAGTATTCAGATGAATTCAGTGTGTGTTATGTGAAGTCTGAACCTGAGAGTTACAATGGTGTGTTGAAATTGTCTGAACAAGAGCAAGAAAAGTGTTTTCAGGCAGCGAAAACTGAAAGGGGGTGTTTTCAAACACACGTGTCTGTATGCAAAGGGGCAAGCAAAAGAGTACATGATTGTGGAGCTAGTGGTTCGTCTACTGGTGGCAGGGAGTTCCCAAGACCACATTCAAGAAAACTCAGCCCAAAGCTGCAGGAAGGGTTGAAACTGAAGTCTCTGGGGAAAGTTAGGTGTTACCTTGGTGTAGAGGTAAAAAAAAGTTTCCAAAGGAAATTACCTAAAAAGCCAGAAGCAGAAAGTTTTAAAATTGCTGAAAGTTTGCAAGTTGGAAGATTGCAAAGTAGTTCAACGCCCCAAAGCACAAAGTTTTTCAACAGTGCTTGGAAGAAGAAGAAAAGAAAAACTTACATATTCACAAAGTCTCTGGGAAATGTAAAACACAGAGAAATGTACACAATGTTGGGATTGTTGTAAACATGTAAAGTTGATTTCTTACAGGTGAAATGTAATGAAATGTAAATTGTATTTTTTCTGTAGTTAAAAATGAAAGGGTGTTGTGGTTAGGTTTTTAACCACAGAAGGAAAAGGACTCTAAAGAGTTAAAAAGATGTCCTTGGCCAGATTGTCTCTGCCAGGAGAAGTCCAGTATGAAGCAGATTCTTCCCTGGCCTACGTGCGGTACGAGATGTACAAGATGAAGAGACTATTGGTTAATTGGGCCAAGGAGAAAAGTGTATTTAAGAAGTCCATGTTGTATGGCTTCTTACTGCTGGAACTTACTGCTGGTTCTTACTGCTGGAACTTACTGCTGGTTCTTACTGCTGGAACTTACTGCTGGTTCTTACTGCTGGAACTTACTGCTGGAACTTACTGCTGATGTTATACTGCTACGTTGTTGCTGTACTGTGAAAGGACTGTATATATGACCATTTATTCTGTAAGTAATTTATTTAGTGTCAGTAAAGCTTCTTACTGACCAAAGACCGTGAGTGCTTCTTTTGTTCCTAAATTCAAGCTGAAACCATTTCCAGACTCTACGCTGCTGCTATTTCGCACTCTGCTATATTTTGGGTAAGCAATTACCCCGATAAAAAGGCCCTATCTCAAGAACCCACCCATTGTACGTCTTACAGCAGCACGATAACAAGCCAAGGTGAGATGTTGAAACCACATGAAGCCATCTAAAGGATCTAAATAATCTAAGTAAACCTGGAGATGGTTATCCACCAAGCAGATAGCTGCAGGAATTTCACACAAATAAAGAGGGTTTTGTACAGATGAACATCCCATTCATCTCAATTTCCTTTCTTTCCTTTCTTATTAAAATTCCTAGTCCTCACCACCGGTAAGAAAAGCCTGGGCAGTATATGGTGAACAGTCCTAAATCTTTGGATTCTTGGAAGCAAAATTAGACAAGGTAAAATAATGAATGTCTGCATATATGTAGTATATATAAACTGAGCTTCCTTATTTTAAAAAAAGTGTGCAGGATATCAATGTGAACAATCAAACAATACATGGGCAAAATTCATTCTGAGCACAGAATCTAGGCCTCCTCTTAGTGCAGGGTTCAGATTTTTATTTAATGTATTTTGTTGATTACGTACCGTCTTGGGCATGTTCTTCATTTTTCTCGCTAATATCGAATACAGGTGGTGCGTGCCAACAGGAAAGGAGCAAAAACAGGGCTACAAAGAATCAAGGAGAAATCAGGGAACCCCAAGTTCATAGAATCAAAGAATAGTAGAGTTGGAAGGGGCCTAAGGCCATCAAGTCCAACCCCCTGGTCAATGCAGGAATCCACCTTAAAGCATCCCTGACAGATGGCTGTCCAGCTGCCTCTTGAAGGACGCTAGGGTGGGAGAGTCCAACACCTCCCTAGGTCACTGATTGCATTGTTCTACTGCTCTAACAGTCAGGAAGCTTTTCCTGATATCCAGCCGAAATCTGGCTTCCTGTAACTTGAGGCCCAGTATTGGGCAAAAGGCAGGATACAAATACATATAATAATAATTCCATGTCCTGCACTCTGGGAGGATCGAGAAGAGATCCTGGCCCTCCTCTGTGTGACAACCCTTTAAGTATTTGAAGAGTGCTATCATGTCTCCCTTCAATCTTCTGTTCTCCAGTCTAAACATGCCCAATTCTTTCAGTCTCTCCTCAGTCTCTTCTACAGAAGTACTCAAAAAGAAACCCTCCCTCACACACCCACACCCTGCAAAACAACCTGAGCATGCTCAGTCACCACAGAACGCTGATTGCCACTTGGAAATGAAAACCAGAAAAATGGGCCAGGAGTGGAGTTTATTACCCTCACTGAGATTCTTACAGCGGGTTGGCCGGCCCTGTGAACTGAAACACTCCCTGTTAGGAGGAAAGATGCACTGCAGCATTTCGTTGCAGTTCTAACTTGAAATAGGCAAAGCACCTATTCAAGACCCATTCCCCCCCTCCCACACACACTCAGAGGCAGTGTGGTCTAATGATTAGAGTATTGGACTCAGCAGCTCCAGGTTCTAGTCCCCACTTGGCCATGAAACTCACTGGGTGATTTTGAGCCAATCTCTGACTCTCAGTCCTAGCCTACCTTGCAGGGTTGTTGTGAGGATAAAATGGGAGAAAAAGGCAAGATACAAATGTACAAATAAATAAATACATAAAAAGACACTCACAAGTATGCACTAGTCGCTGGCGTCCACTGAATCTCTCTCTAAGCTAGAACATGTCTTTCAGTTCTACTTATCTGGCAGAGGGGTAAAACAGTCTGGTTTTCTTTTCATGGTATCCAGTACGCAGCCTAGCCCTATCCATATGTATGCATGGTTGGCTGGGGATGCTGGGAGTTGTGAGACATTTTTCTGTCTAAACATGTAGAGGACTGTGCCCTAAGAGGATGAGTTATGAAACGCGGTCTGAATCTTACCTCTGCTGCAAACTCCTTAGCTGGCTTTAGGCGAGTTTTGTCTCTTAGCCTCAACTCTCCCATCTGTTATATGGGGTTAAAAATATTCCCCAACTATGCCGTTTTACTGTAAGGATGACAAGAGAATGCATGTTAATCACTTTGAACACTTTAAAAGCATGATATAAATGCTAATTATTATATGAATGGAAGCTCAGTGGTAGACCCCCTTGCTTTGTATGCAGAAGGTCTCAGGTTCAATCCCCCGGATCTCCAGATAAGCAGGATCAGGTAAAAGAATCCTTCACTGCTGAGATCCTATGTTTTTATGCATATAAATCAACAGATATCACACACAAAAACCCCACCATTGCTAAACTGATGTCAGACCAAAAAACCCCACCACCGAATATTCTCACATGTCGCAGGAAGTTAAGCATCCTAGTTTCATAGGAAGGTCTCCCTGCCTAGGGAAGCGGAGAGGGGAGGTTATAATAAAACAAATAAACCATTTTGCTCAAGAGCAATACCCCCAAAGAATTCAGGGCCTGCCCTAACATTAGGCAGAAGGAGGCAGCCGCCTCCTCTGGTGGCTGATCTGAGGTGTCACAAAAGGGCAGCAAATTGTCAGTGATTTAGTGTTTGGTTTTAGTATTTTTACTGCCAGGGAGTGGGGGAAGAGTCTCTTGTGGGATTTTTCTGCCTCAACGGGACAAAATAATGTGAATGGCAGGACCGGCCCTACCATTAGGCAGAGTGAAGCAGCTGCCTCAGGCGGCAGTTGCTGGAGAACATGGGGGACAGTGGAGACAAGCTGCCTGAATATTCCTCTGAGCCCCTGGCCTTTTCCCTCTGTTGGGGGACAGAGCTACGTCTTCCCTTGTGCCCCCTAAACTAGCCTGGTGCAATTGAAGGTGTTGCCCCACCGCCAATCCAGTTTTGGCTTCTGGGTTTGGAGTGGGAGGGAGGCGCCATTTTGTCCTTTGCCTCAGGCAACGAAACATACTGGGGCCAAGCTTGGCCTTGGCTTGAGGGATGGTGTGTGTGTGGGACGTTTGCTGTACTGCCTCAGGCAGCAAAATACCTTGAGGCTGCAAAAAATGTTCATGTTTCTCAGCCATATCATAAAAACCATTGTTAATCACAGAAATCCAGTATTCTCACATAAAAAAGGAAGTGAAACGTCATAGTTTCATTGAGAATTTCTTCTTGCCTGAAGAAAATGTAAAGGCCATTTTGCTCTAGAACTGTTCCCTAAAGAATTCAGGGCCTGACCTATCATTATCATCTTCATCATCTATTCAATTTATATCCTGCCTATATACAAAATACACTAGGCAGCATACAATATTAAAAACAACGTAAACAAGATGAAAAAATTAAAATAATACCCTAGGCAGCATTAAAAATGTTAACAACATTTAGGCATAACATGTTCTCAGCATGTATCGTTGTAAGCTTCTTTGTGAGGACTTCTGCCCTGAAAGGTGGCCAAGAAATGTTTTAAATAAATAAAACGAAGCGGCCATCTCCTCAGGGCTCCTATATTAGGAGTGGGAGGGAGGCGCCATTTTGGCCCTTTGCCTCGGGCGGCAAAACATACCGATCCAGGCCTGGCCTTGACTTGAGGGATGGTGTGTGGGGTGAAATGCAGAGAGAGGCGTTTTGCAAGAAAATCTGACTGGGCCTTTTAATGTTATTCATTGTTATTGACAACATTTCTATACCTAAATGGATACCGGAGGGGTGTCCATAGGACACAACACATGCAAGGCCAAATAAAACTCATTCCACCCTCTTTTTCTCATGCGTGAGGAAACGAAAAGACCCAAGCATCTTCTCCCTCATGAGATTTCTTTTACTTTCTTTTTCCTTTTTTGTACTGAGGAGAAACGACCCTTCCCTTCCCTCTGGGCCCAGGGCATCCACCCGCCCAGGAGGAGAATGAGTGATTCATCTCTAGGCCCCAGTCAAAGGGCCTTTGTGAAGGCCCAATGCCTTGCCAACGCCTCGGAGACATTGGCTCCCTGTACCACCAGACACACACCAGTGGTACTGGGACGGGTCTCCCCTCACGACACAGCGGAGGCTGAGAGGACGGACGGAAGGCCATGCGGGAAATAAATGTCGATGCCGCTCATGCAACGTTATTAGACTAGGGCGACCATATGAAAAGGAGGACAGGGCTCCTGTATCTTTAACAGTTGTATTGAAAAGGAAATTTCAGCACGTGTCATTTGTATATATAGGGAACCTGGTGAAATTTCCTCTTCATCACAACGGTTAAAGCTGCAGGAGCCCTGCCCTCTTTTAAAATGGTTACTCTAGTATAGCTCCTGCAGCTTTAACTGTTGTGATGAAGAGGGAATTTCACCAGGTTCTCCATATATACAAATGACACCTGCTGAAATTCCCTTTTCTATGCAACTGTTAAAGATACAAGAGCCCGGTCCTCCTTTTCATAGGGTCACCCTATATTAGACCCAGGCTCAAAGTGCAGAATGTGACATTCGGGTGTGGAAATTCCAGGCCTAAGAATATAACTTTTGTGAACCGCCCAGAGCGCTATTGGGCGGTATAAAAACACAATAAATAAATAAAATATTGTTTATTAATTACATTTATTGCACCTTTTCTTCCAGGAGCTGAGGGCAGCATACATTCGCGGATCCCTCACCCACTCCCATTTTATCCTCACAGCACTCCTGTGAGGTAGGTTAGGTTAAGAGAGAGGGTAATTGGTTCAAGGTCAGCCAGCATATTTTATTTTATTTATTTATTTATTTATTTATTTATTTATTTATTTATTTATTTATTTTATTACATTTATATACCACCCCACAGCCGAAGCTCTCTGTGCGGTTTACAACAGTTTAAAATGGTAAACATTAAAAAGTATACAAAATTTAAAAAAACCCATCAGACAACAGTATAAAACCAACAGTATCCATTTAAAAACAACAATTCTGGGGTCCGTTAAAAACAAACTTAATGTTGTTAAATGCTGTTAAAATGCCTGGGAGAAGAAAAAAGTCTGGATAAGCTCACAGACAAGCAGAGATTTGAACCCAGGGCTCAGCCTGACACAAAACTGGCTCTCCAGACCTGTTCTACCATTCTTCGGGGTTCTGCTTGTTTGCTGGTTCAGCCTCAAATATGAGAAGGAGGAATTGTACTTCTAAAGACTTAAAAAATTGAGTCCCGGCTAAGCCCCAGAAGCTCTTTTCTCTGCAGAAAAAGGAAGCACCTCTGAGCAGGTGCAGAGTGCCTTCCACACAGAGTCGGCACAGCTAGCCTATCACAGGCCTCTGGGATAGAACAAAGGACTTCTAGATCAGTTGGCTTGGCTTCCAGGACCAGTTCAACCCCAAACCTTTTTCATTTTAGAAATTAGGGCTGCATCCTAACTGCAGACATTGGGATTTAATTCTGAGTAAACTTGCATAGGATTGAAGTGTTTGTCTGAGTAGTGATAATAAAGGGAACCTTGTGGGAGCAACTCCCTAAATGATGATCAATAACACAGAAAAACCTTAAACATAATGCTATAGCCATGCTTCCTCCCCTTCCCTTCAACCAGTGGTGCCATCGGGGCAGGAATTTAGGGCAGATATCCGGGGGCCCACTCAGCAGAAGCAATACACAGTAGCAGCTAAAGCATCTTCCATAAAACCATTACGTTGAGGGTCTAAAATGACCTAACGTGCTTCCAGTCCCTCTTAATATATACACACACCATATCTGTGCCTTCACGGCAACATGCACATCCCGAGACCCCGGATAACAGGTAAAAATATAGAAAAAGAGTTTGAGGAAACACCCAACTTACAAAATTTTTGCAGAGCCGAAAATCCTCCGCTGTCGGGATTCCAGCATGGACAGAGCTGGGGAGTCCGCTAAAATAGTGCTTTGCTTTCAGAAGAGCAATATTTGTCTTGCTTTTTTGGAAAGATCAGTACTGTGGAGGAAAAAAACACTGGAAATATCTTCAAATGTGTTTCTCCCCCCCTTTCTCCATGTCCTATTTTATTTCTTGGCAACCTATGGGAGGACGTGTCGGGGGGGCTGGGAAGTGTGGGTTTTATTTTATTTATTTTGCCAAAAGAATCTCCATTCACTGTTTGGAGATTCTGGAAGAATCTGATACTTTTTTAAAAAAAACACTCATCTTTGAAATGAAATTTGTGCTAAAAACAACAACACACACCTTACATATGCCAACTAAAGGAAATAGGTGTTTTGCCACACCTCAAAGCACCAACATTTTTGCTTCCCCCACGCTCAACTTGGAACCTAAAACAGGTGTAAAGGCCGGTTGCTGTACTGTATTTACCCAGCTCTCTCTCAAAAAAAAAATAACAACTCCATTACGACATATGTGTTTTTTTCCAGGCTGAAATGTCATTTGCAGATAATTTCATCTACAGACGGCATGTCTGCAGGGTCCAGAACGGGAAGGGAATAAAACGGCCTTTTTAAAGGAAAACGGTTTTGGAGTACAAGAAAGTAGGTTTGTGTTGATGAAAGAAATTGTTGGTGTCGTTCTGTAGCAGCCTTCAGCGCCCTGGTGCTCTCCAGAGACGTTGGACTACAACTTCCATTATCCCTGGGGGTGATAGACACTTATTTATTTATTTATTTATTGCACTTATATACCACTCCCATGGCCAGGGCTCTCTGGGCGTTTTACAGAAATTATAAAATTAAAAAAAAAAGTATGCAAAATTTAAAACTCTAAAACACAGAACATACACACATAAAGCATTAAAAACCTTTAAAAAACTAAACATGTGGGTGATTAAGATGTGCCGCCATATGCCTGGGCAGAGAGGAAAGTCTTAACCAGGCGCCGGAAAGATAGCAGCGTTGGTGCCAGGCGAGCCTCGTCAGGGTGATCATTCCACAGTCTGGGGGCCACCACCGAAAAGGCCCTGTCCCTTGTTGCCACACTCCGAGCCTCTCTCGGAGTAGGCACCCGGAGGAGGACCTTAGATGTTGAACGTAGTGACCGGGTATATTCACGTCGGGAGAGGCGTTCCGTTCTATAGGATCATATTCTATAGGATCATATAGAGCTAGCACCAGTTCTATAGAGCTAGCATCAGCAACTGGTATCCTTGGGCAGGTGCCAGGGCCCTAGTAGGGCCCACTGTTGATACTTGCCTTGATTATTTTTTCCTGGCTTGGCACTCGGAGCAATACCAGTTAGTTGCATTTAGCTGTCCTTTTTATTTCCCACAATGCTCCTGACCTAGCATCGCTCGTAGGCATTGTGGGAAATCTAAGAGAAAGCTGGGTCCAGCTGCACAGCAGTGTTCAGGGCGATGCCGCCAGCACTCCCTAAGAGAGGAAGAGACACCAGAGGACACTGGGAGCTATTCTACATGAGGCATATTGTGCGCTCATGATTCCTTATTCACAGTTGCTTACAGGTTATTATTAAATTTATTTATATCCCACCTTTTCCCCAATACTGGGACGCTAAGCCACAGTTGAGCCACTAATTCATTTGCAGCAAATTGTTAGTGAGCTTGTTTAAACCGTGGTTATGTAGTCACCATGAGTCGGAATTGTTCACATGACACACTGTGTCATGAGTCACATGACACGCTAAGCCATAATGTTTAGCTAAAAATGCTTAATCACCCTGGCTAGTGTGTCGTCTGAACAGGGCCAATGTTTACCGCTACTGCTTACCAGGATAAAATTAGCTGAGGGGAGGCAGTTTCAGGTGAAATGTGGTTCCCACTTGCTTTGGAAGTTGGCATCACCCGTATTCTAACACACAACTCTGTCACTACTGCATCTACTTTGTCCCTAAGTATGACTACCAATACAATCGTACACACACAGTGACCCAATTTGCACGACACGTTGGGCTCACCATGGGTTGTTTAACCACTGATGAGCCACGGAGCATGCCAGGCGCCATTTTGAATATGCAACCTGCGATCGGGAGGTTGCTGTGTCGGTCTGTAGTAGGGTTACGTGAGGGTTATTTAATCCTGAAATGAACCACCTCGGCCGGCTTATGTCACGGCAACCCTCTGATCACTCCAATTTTGCATATTCAAAATGGTGCCTGGCACAGTTCATCAGAGGTTAAACAACTCACAGTGAGCCCAGTGCATCATGCAAACCGGGCCTTTGGTTGCTACCTGACAGAAAGCTCTTAGCACTGCCATCTTTTTCTCCTTAACAGATTAAAGATGGAAGAGGTAAGGAAAGACAGGAGGATTACAAATGGAAGATGATGATGGCATCCCTGTAAAATGTTGTGAACGAGGCAGGGGGATCACACAATTAAAGTTTCGACTGGAAGCACCCTGAGTTTTTGAGCAACCCCCACTGAGCTCTGAGTAAACCCACTTTGGGTTGGACTGCCTGACTCCTTCCACTGGTTTCAAGAAGACTTCGCAACTAACTTCAGCTGAGCCGAAGCCAAATCAACCAATGGACCTTTTTGCATCCACGGAAGTTTCAATTTATTTGTTAGCCTTTGGGCATTTTGCTACAACCGGTTGACCCAGCTACCCCTCTGGAATTCTTCCCAGGAGAAGACACAGATTCCTTCAGGGAACAATGGGATGAAGCCCGCTGCCCCCGACCAGATTTGGATGAAATAATGTGACGTCCAAAAGTTTCTCCTTAGCAGAGGTACTTTCTCTCCCCACCCTTTTTACACGGGGTTCAAATTTAGTTGTGCTACATTTCCTTCTCCTCCCCTTCGCAAGGGGCTCCGGACTCAGGTTCACTTCTTTTGACTCTTCCCTGTTAATTTTGTTTAGCCGCTTGTCAGGATGGTACATAAATAGGGTGCAAAGATCAATCCAATCTTTTCAGCACTGTGGGAACAAGTATTTCACTAATCCATATTTATTGGTGTAAGAAAATGAAGGGGGGGGGGGAAGGCAGCCCCACACCGGTCAGGAGCAAAAGACATAAGGGACATTTTAAGACTGCCCTTTTCATACAAGGGTCACATGTCACCAAAATCTTTGGTTTTGTGTTTGGATTGGTTACATTTTGTTCTCTGTCCCCCCCCCCTCTTCAATTGCGGTTGCCAGGCAACTAGAGGAGACTAGCCAAGATATTTTCTTTATTACAAAGTGGAACAGAAAGCATCAAGAAGAGGAAAGAGTTCTATTTTAAAGGAAGAGAAGTTTTAGACAATGTATATAGATATAGAGAGATATGAGATCGCATTTCATTAATCCCTCTGGCAATTTGGGGGAAGGAAAGAAACTAAAATAATAACAGTAACTACAACTACTACTACAAAAGCCAACAATGGACCGTTAAGGGATAAAGTTCAAAGGAAAGGCACAGATGTTGTCCTGCAGAAAAACCATGACGAGTTTTGATGTCTTTTTGACATTACGCTCATAAGAATTGCCCTCTCTCTCTCTCTCTCATTTCGGTTTAGGAACTCAAACCTAGGCCCCGCTGAAACGAGTGAGAAGTATGTAAGAGCTTCGCTCTCCTGTGCAAGAGAAATTCCTGGCAAATTGTGTCCCCTTATCGCCACTTTAAAAAGACATAAAAAGGACGGTAACAAAAAAATCAGAAAGATTCCCCAGATATTAGGCAGCCAACGTTTAGAAAACAGCAGGTGAACATTTATTTCTCTTTCGAACGGCACCGGCTAACTTCTACTTATGTTTACTCAGAAAGACGTCCCACGGGGCAGGTTCAGATGTAATGCTAAACTATGGCAAAGGACTTGTCAGAGAGAAAGAAAAGGACAACATGAGGAGCTGGCGAGCAAAGACATTACAAAAGCTATTATGTGCGGGGAAATCGAGCACAACAGTGAGGACACGGGAAGCATCCTCCTCTACTTTTAAACTAACCAGAATTCCCTGTTTTATCTGAACTCTGGAAATGTTGGTTAATTCAAACTGTGGCCTGTGAACAAGCCAGGATCATAAACCACAGTTTGGCCCTGGCTTATTTGAAAATAAATAAATAGTTTAAACTAACCAGAGTTCACCACAACAAGGAACTCTGGTTATTTTAACAACAGAAGTGATATGTTCTAGTCTCTTCTTCATAAGATTCATTCATGTAACACAGAGCCATCTCTGCTTCTGTGTGCCTGTGTGTTTGTGTGTCTGAATGATGTGGGGGGGGGGAGGCACATGATGATGTGAGTGTGGTAATCCTTCCAACTAGGGTGACCATATGAAAAGGAGGACTGGGCTCCTGTATCTTTAACAGTTGCATAGAAAAGGGAATTTCAGCAGGTGTCATTTGTATATATGGTGAAATTCCCTCTTCATCACAACAGTTAAAGGTGCAGGAGCTATACTAGAGTGACCAGATTTAAAAGAGGGCAGGGGACCTGCAGCTTTAACTGTTGTGATGAAGAGGAAACTTCACCAGGTTCCCCATATATACAAATGACACCTGCTGAAATTCCCTTGTCTATACAACTTTTAAAGAGACAGGAGCCCTGTCCTCATTTTCATATGGTCACCCTACTTCCAACCCACCATGCAAATATAGCCCTTGGGCAAAATAGGCCCCAAATGTCCTCTACCCTTTAGACTTTCAGGGAGAGCTCTTCTCCAAATACTCTTGTTGGAGAGGAAAGTTATGTGAGAACGCGGGACAGGGCCTTCTCCATGGTGGCACCTTAAGTGTGAAAGCAATCCCTATAGAGCATGGGTGCAGAACTTCAAATCCGGCCCTCCAATCTGGCTTTGGAGGTTCCCAAATGGCCCCGCCCCTTGCCCCCAATTACTGATCCTTTGGATGGTTTCCCTGTTTTTGTGAGTTTTCCTTCAACTCTAAAAGGCTGAAACACCTCCCCTAAGGCTTAGTAAGAGCCTCAAGCTAAAATTTGCTGGTAGATTTGCTGTTGTCGGTATTTTGGATCATCATTTTTTGCCTGAAACCTCACCCTCCTCTAGAACGCAGTCTCCAAAAGCTTCTCTAGAATGGAATTAATCCCTCTGGGTTTAGAGGCATGACGGTCATTGCAGACGGTCATTGCTGGTGGCTCCAATGTCGGTAGGGTAGTGAATCCACCATCCGCCCTGGAATGCCTCTGCCGCGAGGAAAGACAGCAGATGTGCTGTAGTTGCCTTGCTCTGGGGGGGAAAAGTCAGGGTAAGTTCCTGACTTTTTAAAAGTCGCAACTTTGTGGGAAGCCCTGCAATGACTACGAAGTGGCTGTTGTGTCGTATAAGTGGCGTAGCACCACCGCACATGCACTGTGGGGCTTTCAGACCGTCTAGGCAGCCTTCAGGTGTGAAAGGAGGGTGGGCAGCTCAAAGGTTCCTGCCGCTCCTCTTTCTTAGGGGTCTTGACCACAGGCCAGATGACGCCAGAACGCGTGGCTCTGCCTCTTAACATCACCCCCCTTTTTTTCTTTGTGCTGGAAGGAGACACAGAACTGTGCCTCCCTCCAGCACGGAGAAAGAGACCTAGGCCAACCTACAAAGCCGCTGTTTCAGATCTGAAATCAAGAGAAAGCAGCCGGGGGGTGGGGTGTCTTCCAAGGAGATCCCTCCAGGGGGTGGGGTGCGTAGCCTAAAAAACCCAAGATGCGGGCGCGCTGGACTGTGGTCAGGGCCAGCCCAAGACATTTGGCTGCCTGAGGTGGAGAACAAAATGGCACCCCCTCCAGTTCCATGTACAAAACAATTTCCGAGTACATCTTTCTTCAACAGCAACAATGGGGAAGCATCCGCTGCCACGCCTGAAGGCAGCAGGCTAGCTTAAGGGGTGTAGAGAAAGCCACGTGGGACACAATTCTCTCCTCCAACACTTGGCTGCCGCCTCCCAGCATTTGCTGCCTGAGGCAACCGCTTCACTTTGCCTAATGGTAGGGCCGGCCTTGATTGAGGTGGAGGGGCAGATTAAGTCTGTTGGCCGGAGGTTTTTCACCCCTCAAATCGGGATGTGTGTGTGTGTGTGTCAAAGAGAGGGCTATGACAGCCCTTCAAGTGGAGCGGTGGGGTAGGCAGAAAGTAGATCACTGCCTGGTAGATCTTGGGGTGGATTACAGGCGATCTGCAATGGTTTAGCAATAGCATCCACACGTACACCACCAGTGCCCCCCTCCACTCCAGTAGATGGTCCTTGACGTTGTGGTAAAATAAAATAAAAAAACAAAATAGATCCTGGAAGCCTGAAATCTGTCCACCCTGAAACAGAGGGCTAGGGTTCATAAAGCAGGGCTCACAGCCACCCGACACCCAGCCCATGTGAGTCCTGGCAGCTCACAAACGTAATTAAATCAATGTGGACAGCCTGGATGCCAAAGCGTCAGGGCTCGTGGGCCTAGCTGAGGTACAGCACCCCCTTCCCCCTGGCAACTGCCCTAGAATGCCAGGCATTGGTGCCTGGCCTTAGAAGGTTATATTTTTCACCAGTACTTAAGGCGCAATCCTACGCATGGTGAGACAGGGAAAATGGCCTACAACTCCCAGCGTTCTCCAGCTGGCAGAGTACTGGCTGGGGCATGCTGGGAGACAGTGGAGGTTGGTGGCTCCGATGTCAGTGGGACGGTTTCAGTCAGAACCAGTTAGAGCTTCAAATGAGCTATCAGCCTCCACTACTGCATATTGCAGGATTTTTTTTCTTTCTGTCTGCCTGCAGGGGGTTGTGCCATTAAAGATCTTCACTGGCTCCCAGTCTGTATCCGGGAATATTAAAAAGGGCTGCTTTTAACTTACAAAGCCCAGAGCAAACTGGGCCCAGGATATCTAAAGGCCCACCTTCTATATGAACTTGCTTCACTGCTGAGATCATCAGATAGGAAGCTATTATTATTATTATTATTATTATTATTATTATAGCAATCATTTATTGCTCAGTCCTGAATACTCTCCTTACCTGAGCTCTCTGAGGATTGAGTCTGATGCTTTTTTGGTCACCCGTTGAAAACCTTTTTATTTGCCCAGATTTTTTAGCTTTGGCTATTGGGCGGTATAGAAATGCAATAAATAAATAAATAAAAATTAGATCAGCGGCCCCCTATTTTTGAGCTCCGATGTTATTTCTGTTAGTGCACTTACTCTACTGGGTTGATTCTTTTTGTGGCTTATTTTTTTCTCTTTCTATTGTGTTTTAGTCATTGTTGCTGCTGTTGCAAAACGCTGTCCAGAAGAATTGTCTAAATAAGCAAATGCCTAATGAAATGGTCATTTGAGGCGGGGGCCCTTCAGAAGCTGAGCAAGTTCTTATGAAAAGCAGGGCCTTCTCTGTGGTGCCTCTGTGATTAAGGAACTCTCTCCCCAGATACATCTGCCTGGCCCCGACACTGTTATCATGTTTAAGACATCCCTGGCCTGCCATTCATTTTAATGACTGCGGATTCCACTGAGGCCCTTTGGATTTTTAGGACTACAACTCCCATTATCCCCAATGAGATGATGGGAGCTGCAGCCCAGCAACTCGGCAGGAGAAAGGTGATTTAGGGTTTTATAGCCTGTGTTGTTTTAGCTCATTTACTGCGGTATTTCATTCTGTTTATAAATTGAGTCATTAACCGCCCCGAAGGCGTAGTGTAGTGGAAAGATGAGATATAGAACTTTTTAAAACAAACAAAACAAGAATGGGGTGGGTGAAGGATAAAAATAGTTACCTTCCCATAACATACGGACACAATTTTATGGGCTCCCTAACTTTGCTCTGTGTGAGCATGTGGGAAAGAGAGAATCTGTGATCCCTTTTATTCACAATAGTCAAGTTTGCTCTTCTGGAACTTAAATGTGTGCCAGCATGTGACTCTTTCAACCCCTTGTGAATACGAGGCCTCAGCGTTTTACGGTCTGACATCATTCGCATGACAAGAGTGCCTCAGAGCACACACAGAGCGCCATTGGAGAAATATAGCCCACCCACTACAGAACTGGGAATAAGGATGGAGCTGACCCATACACTATCCAAACACTCCTTCAAGTACCTTCTCTGAGGGAGGCTCAGAGAGTGGCGGCAACGGAGAGGGCCTTCTCAGTGGTAGCCTCCAATTACGGAATGATCTCCCTAACAACACTGTTATCTTTTCAGTGCCAGGTTAAAATTGCCCTCTCCTCTCAGGCTGTTGGCAGCATACAATGAGTCCTGATTGCTTAAAAATTGTTTTTACATACTTGTCTGCTGTGTCTCTACTTCTTTACGCAAATGGGTTTCATACTTTACAGAACAAATTTTCATAGCTTTAGCTCTGGGGCGGTATAGAAATATAATAATAAAGGAATGAAGGAGAGAAAGGCAATAAAATCAGCCCATAGGTCCTTCGGGCAGATCTGAACGCTGGCCTTTCACTTTTGAAAAACAGACGCCTGGTTCACCTACAACCACTGGTTCACCTGAAACCTTGTGGGGAGGTCTTCGTGTGCTTCCTTATGGAGTGGTCTTACAGCCAACCCCTCCTCTTAAAAAAAAAACACCCCAAACCCTCAACAGATCAGCAGTGATCTCTGGCAGAGAAGGAAACTTCACTGCATGACAAGCCAAATGGGATGTTGGCAAACGAGGCTTTGAAGCCCAATTTCTATATTTCATGGGGTTTGCCAAACACCCTTTGCTTAACCGACTGTTTGGGGGTTTGCTTGTTTATTTCGTTCATTTATTTATATATTTACTTCCTGTGATCTCAGTCTCTACTCGCTCCCCCCTCCTTTTACAACCCCCCCCACCCTTTGGGAAGGCACTGCCACCCAGCAGCAGCAAGAAAAGCACGGCCTTCTTGCACTGCAGCTGCGAGCTGATGTGAGTCAATACTATAGTATTCATGAGCGGAAAACAATGAGCATTATTTTTTGAGCTTTTCCAGTTCTACTGTCCCTTCGGCAGAGTGGAAAGGAGAAGGCCTTAGAGGGATGCTGGGGTTTGTGAGGTACGCCAAAAAAACACACACCACCACCTCAAGATCTTTAAGAAACCACAGAACTATAGAAAGGCAAGGATAAAAAAAGATGTGCGCTCTGTGTGTGCATGCGTGCCTCCACTACGGTGTTTTAAAGGGGGGTTAAACAGCAATGGTTTTGCAACATTAAAACAGAAATGTTTTTGCAACCTTCCGTACAGGTGATTCATCAACTGTTACCTTTCCCCGCGGCCATCCTCAGAATGGCTATGCTAGCCCCCCTCAAGACTGTGCTAGAAAAACTGCAAAATCGTTCCAAACGTAATTCTTATTTCCAGTTGGAAGGTCTACAAAAAGAAAAAAGAAAAAGAGCTAAGGCTGCAGTCCTGTACAACACACTTACCTGCGGGGATGGAGTAGGGGGAGCTTAATTAAACACAGAGAGACTTACCTCTGTGTAAACTTGCACAGGATTGTGAAGCATATCGGGCAATACGATCTGATTTTAAAATATCTGATGGGAAATGGTTTATTAAACAATCACTTGGGAGGCTGGGTGAGTTGACCCAGGACCACAGGTTTTAAAAGCCAAAGAGCAATTGCTACTTTACACGTAATCTTATCTGTGAAATACTGCATATTAGGGTAGAAGGAAATATTGCATAGTAGGATTCCTAACGCTTTTCTCCATTAACTTAAAAACAATCTTGTGGGCACGAACGCTGAGGATGAAAGCTGCTTTGCAAAATAAATTTCGGATGAAAATAAGGGCCGAAAAGTTATCTTTATCAGAGCTGGGGGGTTGTTGTGGACCCCCATCACACGGGGACCCGGTGGCATCTAACCATATGCCGACAAACTCTTCCCCCAGCGTCACTCGATGGATTAAAAAAAGTAAATTAATTAAACACACACGCGCACGCACACACACACACTCATTTGCTGATTAGCCAGCATCCTTAACTCCAGGCTCTGGCTTTGAGGGGTGGCTGTATCTTTAAGAGATGGCCAATTCCAGGTTGCAGCTGCTGTTCCTGAGCTCTGAAGAGACTGGAGATTCATTACCCCCTAAAACACAATGGACATTTATCACCCTGTGGTGTTATTCAAATCCAGTACCAATTGAAGGCCATCTCCTTTCTTCCTTAGCCCTCCTATGCAACACACTTATTGTTGAAGGGTGCCACTAAAAACCCTTCGCCCAGACGGCCCCTGCCTTCAGTCGCCGCTGCCCTGCGTTTGTGCAGGAGAGCTCGGGAGCTTTGAGCCGAGGAGGAGGAGGAGAAGGCGGAGGCGGAGGACGAAGGATGCTCTCGGCCCCTCGCGCGCGCCTGCATCCTGCATCCTCGGCAGCGAATGGGAGGCCGGCGGCGCCAGGGAAGATACCCGGACGGATTTGGACAGCATCAAAGGATACAAGGCGCAGGGAGGCACAGAGAGAGAGAGAGAGAGACCCAGGGGAGGAGGGTTTTTTTTGTGTTTTTTTTTTTTGAGAGAGAGTATTATTAATTAAAAACAGAGTCACAGACAGGCAGATCCCAGCAAAAGGGGGGGTGGGGGGAGAAGAGGAAAGAAAAAAGATACCCAAGGAAGATTTGGAAGAGAAACGTCCAGCTTCTTGGTAGCCTCCGGTCCTCTGCTCAGCCAGCCAGCCCCGTTTTAAAGAGGCAGAGGAGGGGGAAAGGGTCGCCGGGGTGGGGGGAGGTCTGGCAGCTCCTGCGGGCAAGTCCTGGAGAGGCTGCCCGGCTCCCGATGAAGGCAAGGAAGGGGTAACAGGTGTAAACGGGGAGGGGGTCCGCTTTCTGGGGGAAACCCAGGTTGGATGGATGGATCGTGGAAAGTGGTAGATCTTGCCTTGGGAGTTACATCATCATCATCATCATCATCATTATTATTATTATTATTATTTCTCCTCCTCCCTCTCTCTTTTCCTCCTTTTATTTCCTGCATGCTTTTCTTTCCCCCTCGTCTCGCTTAGCATCTGTAGGAGGATTTCGCGGTGTGTGTGTAGGGAATTCCAGAGAGAAAATGAATAGGAGCTGGAAATTCAGGGTACACACGGCTGAATAGTGGATCCCACCCCCACCCCCCTGCAGAAGGGCCCTGTTTTGTGTCTTGTTTTAAGCTCGACTTTTTAGGAATCATTATTCAGGACGGGGACTGAGCCTCTTCATTTGTGGGAGTTTCGAAATGGTAAGGGTAGATATCTCTCTCTCTCTCTCTCTCTCTCTCTTTGGCCACCTGGATCGCCTATTATATAATCGAACTCTATCTAATGAGACTTTGCATTTCACGCGTTTGTACGCATGTGTGCATGCGTTTGTGAGAGAGATAGAAACAGAATATTTCTCTCCCTCTCTGCTACCTACGGCTCTGGCTAGCATTTCTTTCGACTCTGGAGTTTGGATTTAAATCTGCAAGTGGACCCTTTTCTACAGTTTTGCAGGGAGGCAGGTAATAGAATCTCATATACAGCTAACTATTAAACGTGTAGCCAAATCGCTTTCTAATCCAGGATTCAAACTCATTTTTAGGAATGTAGTAGTAGAATTCTAAAAGGAAAACCCTCAAGTACCGCGAAGATGAGCATCCGAATTAGAAATTGGGGCAGAGATGTCAGGGATCCTTTGACGTTGGCAATTCCAACAATATTTTTGCTCGTTTGGAAATATCTTCTAGATCCAAACAAATCGTGAAAAGAAACAGGAAAGGAAGGATTCGCTTGGGTAGAAAAGTTTTTGTGTGTGTGTGTTGTTTGGTTCTGAAGGGAGAAGGAAATTCCAGCCTGAAAATTCTCTTCTCTAGTAAAACAGGAGAAATCTTTTTTTAACTTTGTGGAGAAAAGACTGAGAGTGATAGAATATTCCTTAAAAATGTGTATTTGCCATTTAGGGAAGCAGTTCAAAATGCAGAACTACGACCATGTGTTTAGGATATTTTGTTTTGTTCTTTAAAATAACAATAATAAAGGTTTTGGTTTTTAAATCAGAGCTTTTGAATTTTTGTGGATAAGTGATGGGGGGAAAATAATGCACAGGAGGATTCTCCGAGCACATGAGCTTGGGGCGACTGGTTCGGAGGTGCCATCAAAGGCAGACTTGCTGAGATTTCTTGCAAACGAAATCCACCCCCGCGAACCTCAGGGCAAAACGTGATGAAGTCCTCACACCCCCTTGGGTTAGCACCCCCAAGCCGCAAAGGGATACAAAACCATCTCTCCAAAACCTTCCTGGTGTTCGGTGTGTCCCTCTCCGCGCGCAAAATCCTCTCTGTTTTATTTGATGTTGAAATTGGGGGAATTCTTTTTTTTTTAAAAAAAAAAAACCCCACCAACCTGGTCAGTTTCACAGCTCTGGTCTATTGCAGCCTAGGTTTAGAAGGGATGGAGATTCATCAGCCTTCAGCAATTTGAGTTTGTCTGCTTCTTCCCCTCTGAAAAATGACCTGCTGTTTTGGAAATGAATTTTATGTTTCTTTTTTTCTTTTTTGGTTAAAGACATGGTAAATGTAGGGGGGGGAATGGGAGAGAGAAAATGACAGAGCAAAACTCGGCCTGAATGTGCAATGCTGTGTTTTCTGGGAAGCAATCTATATTATTATTATTATTATTATTATTATTATTATTATTATTATTATTATTATCATCATTATTATTATCATTATTATTATCATTATTATTATCATTATTATTATTATTATTATTATTATTATTATTATTATTATCCCCCTTACAAGAGGTGCCAACACAAAACCATGGAAAGAGGCTACAAAGTGAATCTTTGCTCCTGATTGTCCAAACGCAATTCTTGTCCAGGAAACATACAAACCAAGAATTGTGTCTGGACATCTGTAGCCGAGTGTTCAACTCCGTCATTCTTAGGCCTTTTAAGAGACCGATTTAAGGCAAAAGGTCTGAATTCACAGGACTTCGGATCTCCCACAACAAGGTAATCAATGCTCTTTTCATTTTTCATTTTAACCCCATCTTTCTTCATTTAGAGGTGCGAGTTCTTTTATTTCATTTTAATCGACCCTCAAAAAGCCTGGGGTTTCAGTGGTTAAAATATCTGATGGTTATCAAGAGATCTTGCTGTGTGGAATAAAAAGTATTGTACATACCGAAACGCATCAGATATATAATTATGAATCACACACACACGCTATATATGAAATTCACCATACAGATAGTTGATGCATTTCTATGTCAGTTTAATTCTCATCCGATTATTTAACCCTCCAATTCTGAACCTGAATAGCTTGATAAAGAATTTAGACCAGTTTTCCATTTATATCTTGTTTCCCCCCCCCCTCTTTTAAAGGAAATAAGCTTTAGATGGTTTTTGAAAGTGGCTTAAAGCAAACAAACACCAAAGGCAGTGGTATTAAATTAAACAGGGAATCCTTTCTTTAAAAAATAAAAAATAAAAAAGGAAGAAAAAAATAGGCCAAAGATTCAAATGGGAAACGCTTTGCAAGAACATGCTGGAAGGAGACAGAGCATGTATGTTGAAATTTCCCTCCTTGGACCATTTGGAATAACTCCCGGATTAAGCGTGTGTAAAATCATGCAAATTGGAGTAGGGAAAGGTGCTGACTGTTTGCTTGGCAATGGATGGAGACTGAGCTGCTTATAACACACAAACAACGGATATATTAATATGAATCCAACGATTATGGCATTTGAAGAGTAACATTGCAATCTTACATGCATCTACTCCGAAGCAAAGCCCATTTAGTTCAATGGGGCTTACTCCCAGGTAAGGATTGCTGCTGGAGGGAGACAAAAAAAAATCTCTTCCTTCCCCCATGTCCCCAAATCTTTCCTCCCAATCTTTTAATTCCTTCCTGGGTAGAGGTTTGTTGCAGGAAAGTGGAACAGATAGGTAGATAGATATTCTGGATCCCATCAGTTTGGGGTCTCCTTCTGCCATCACGAAAGAGGAAAGGAGCAGAGGAAGGCACAAGGCCTTTGAGAAACATGCCTTGGCTCTAGGGTAGAGGTGCTGATGTGGTTTCAGGTAGGGTGAGGTAGGTGGTCTCTGGGGACACCGAGCCACTGACTTTCATGTTCATCTTCTTCCCAAAGATGTAATGTTAGTGATGAGCGAAGAAGGAGAGAGCAGGAGTTTGCTGCTGGCACAGCCCAGAGGTGTCCCCACGTGGCTTTAAAGGCTCCAGGCTTTGGATGCCGGAAAAACCTCCGCTGTTGAGGAAGAACGAGGAAGGGCACCCCTGCCTCCTGCCCCCACCCCCATTTTAACCAGATCGCATCTTTCTCCTCCATTTCTGTCTGATCACAATGTTTCTCTCCCTGAATTGTTTATTATCTCAATTGCATAGATGTTTTGGGTTGTGTGTTTTTTTTAAAAAAAGGCAGCCTTTTGTATGTCTCCTCAACAACACACCCACCTTAGTGACAGCAGCGTTGGGGCAGGATTATCGCAGTCAGACATGGGGGGGGGAAGCTAATTTCCTAATCCAAAATATCGGGGGGGGGGGTAAGGCAAGAGAGAGAGACTAGGCCAAATAAACCTTGTCCAGATGTGGCCATGAATTTGTGCAAAGCAGGGTTGGGGTGGGGATGGAAATTGGAAAAAGCCGAAGAAAATGTCAGATTTCTTAAAACGAGAGCATTGTTCTAGTTCACCCAATGGCGGTTCCATGTAGCTGTTTTACAGAATGCTAATTTCAAGCTTTCATCGGTGAAGCCCATGAAATAGACCAACCCGGAAGGAAGCCCCACGCCAACACATGACCTCTGGTAGCGAAATCCTATACCTGTTGACTCAGAGTTCAGTGGGACTTACTCCCAGGTAAGTCGCTGTAGGATTGCAGCTTAAAGGTCCAGATGTGCTGAACTACACCTGCCACCAGTTGTAGTAGAGCACATCTGGAGGACACCAGGTTGGGGAAGGCAAAGTCTATTCTCCCTTGGAGGGTTGCAGAAAAGTGTCCTCTTCATAAACCCTAGCCAGCCTATTCCCCCAACCCAAATAATACCCCCTTCAGTGCTTACATCTCAGGGCTCTTTATAGCATTGATAGTTTTAAATTCTTTGGGTTTTTAATCATCTCTCTCTCTCTCTCTCTCTCTCAGACACACACACACACACACACACACACACCATCCATACCAACAGTTTAGAGCCACTCATGCTAACGACAATAATAATATCAATACAAAATGCTTGATTAAAATATCACAATCAAAAGAGAGGGCTTTAAAGGTGTAATGAGTGTTAGTTCTGCCCACCACTGCCTACAGTCCAGCCTGGAGGGGAAGGAATTATGCCCTTTCTGAAAACCCCCAATGCCCCCATAATCCTTGATCCTCACCCCCCAAAACAAGTATTCCCAGCCCCATACAGCACATAGAGTAGTCAACCTGCAATATAATGCACCCTGGCTGTCACTTCTTTCAAAAGATGTCTTGCAACCTTCTATAATCCCAAGGAAAAAGGAGGCTAAGGGGAGACATGATAGAGGTGTACAAAAAGATGCCTGGTGAGGAGAATGTGGATAGGGAGACATTTTTATCCCTCTCTCAAAATACTAGAACCCGGGGTCATCCCATGAAACCAATTGGTGAGAGATCCAGGACAAATAAAAGGAAGGACTTCTTCACACAGTGCATAGTTAAATTATGGAACTCCCTGCCACAGGATGTGGTGATGGCCATCAATCTGGATGGCTTCAAAAGGGGTTTGGATAAATTCCTGGAGGAGAAGGCTATCCATGGCTACTAGCCCTGATGGTTGTGTGCTATCTCCAGTATTCGTGGCAATAAGCCTGTGTGCACCAGTTGCTGGGGAACATGGGTGGGAGGGTGCTGTTGCCCCATGTCCTGCTTCTTCATCCCTGGCCGATGGCTGATCGGCCACTGTGTGAACAGAGTGCTGGACTAGATGGACCCTTGGTCTGATCCAGCATCAGGGCACTTCTGATGTTCTTATGGAGTACAGAGAAGGACTTCATATCCCAACTCTGAATGACCCTTTAGAATAGTTGATCCATCACCCTCTCTCCATACCCCCCAGCAATGGTGGCACAGGATCCAGCAATGGTGGCACAGGAGGAGGAAAGAATTTAATAAACTTTAATGCACAGTCCTGTACATGTTTAGACAGAAAAAAGTCCCATGACTCCCCGCATGCCCCAGCCAGCCATGCTGGGAGGTGTAGGACTTTTTTCTATCTAAACATGTACAGGATTGCACCCTTAAAGTGGTCAGATTGTGTTGAAATAGATTTGGGCTACATCTGCTCCTTTATTTCATTCATTTATTTCTAACTTTTATATTCTACTCCCCATCTAAACAGATTCCATAGTGGGGTTCAATCAAGAATAAAATAAATAAGACACCGTATTAATTAAAACATGTAACGAATAAAACAACAGATTAAAAGGTATTAAAAACAGAATGCAAATAAAACCCATGGCTAGTCAATCAAGGAAGGTGCCTTCAGCAAGCACCGAAAACAACATAAGGTTGGCTCCTGCCTGACCTCAAGAGGCAGGGAGTTCCACAGAAAGGGGGCCACCACATTGAAGACTCTACTCCAGGTGGACTCCAATCCAGCCTTAGGTCCATGTGGAGCTACCCTCTGATGACCTCAGTGGCCGGGCAGGGAGAAGGCGCTCTCTCATATATCCTTCAATGTGGGATAGAAGAGGGAATTCTAGCACAATGCAGCTTCTCCTTCCTGTGCAGTACTCCAAGCTGCACCCACCTAAATTCCCATTTTTATACAATAGTTTAAAAGGATGACAACCGCTGCCCTCTCTTTCACTGGATCAGCCTTCATGAGTAAGATTGTGGTGGTGGTGAAGTTGGTATTTGAATCCCTCAACCAAAGTTTTATTCTGACGCAGGGAAGACTGAGGCACGAAGGAAGGGCCAATCCTGGGCATAATTGTAATTATCTGAGAATCTTGGCCAGCTCTTTCTCACTCAGCTCTGGCCGTTGTATCTCCACCTATCCACCCACGGAATATTAAATGCTTCCCTCGCAAATGTACCACATGCATCCTGTAGTTACAGCCATGGTGTGCGTGCGCCCTCCTAGGCCAAGTGCTCGGGGGGGGGGGGTTGTTCAAAAGATCCTTGTTGTGCTCCCCATAGCTGCGAGGGGGCTCTAAAGAATTCAGTTCCTACGATTCGGGCACAAAAATTGACCCAGGCTGCAAATGACAAAGTGTACAGACCCAGTCGATAGCAGAGATGTGTTTGAATGGATGTTGTGTGTTGTCGTTCACATATCTGGAAAGGAGAAGGGTGTTGTCGTTCACACATCTGGAAAGGAGCAGGGCGTTGTCGTTCACAGATCTGGAAAGGAGCAGGGTGTTGCCGTTCACACATCTGGAAAGGAGCAGGGCGTTGCCGTTCACACATCTGGAAAGGGGGCAGGTTGTTGTCGTTCACACATCTGGAAAGGAGCAGGGTGCTGTCGTTCACACATCTGGAAAGGAGCAGGGTGCTGTCGTTCACACATCTGGAAAGGAGCAGGGTGTTGTCGTTCACACATCTGGAAAGGAGCAGGGTGTTGTCATTCACACATCTGGAAAGGAGCAGGGTGTTGTCGTTCACATATCTGGAAAGGAGCAGGGTGTTGTCGTTCACACATCTGGGGGCTGGATCCAGGATCTGCCTTCCACTCACCAAAGGTGACTCTGGCTGCATTTTGGGGATCCTCCTCCAACCCCAAACCAGAGCTTATCCCATTCAGCAGGGTCTCCCAACCCTCTGCATCACATTTTCCGGGTTCTGGAGGGACTACCTTTCCCCACCAGCCCAGCTGCCTAAATCTGGATACAACCCAAAGTATTTAATCCTATTTAGAATGCGTAGTTAATGGAACGCCTTGACACCGGATGTGGGGATGGCCGCATATGTTTAGATGGCTTGAAAAGTCCATCCTGCTCCCTGCGGTGCTAGTTTTCTACTTGTGGGGAGATTTGTTTCGTATGTCAATTTATGTCAGGGAGCACTCAAAACAGACAATTCCCTCTGCCTTTCTACTGTCTCCACTTTCTACAAGCGTAGAACAGGTGTCAAATGGAGGAGAGATCTTGACCGTCATCACCCCACTGAAATTTAGGGATACGTGTAGAAGAGACCCATCTTTTCCGTGTGACTCTAGAGTGATTCCCTCTCAGGCTGAAATTGCTCTACAAAGCACGTGCTTAGCTATTTCTCTATGGTTGTGTAACCAAGAGGAATCATAAGAAGCCACAATTTGTTACAGATTATGCCACATCTTGTACTCATACTTACACACCTCTTACTATTATTCAAAGTTACTACTTTAGGTTGCAGTCACACAGAGAAAGAGAGAGAAATCAAATTAGTATGAATTTAATAGTCATAGCAAAATTGACTATCACTAAATACTGGTAATTTGGGTAACAAGGTTCAAGCAGGAAAATGTTTTTTTTAAAAAAATATTTTGGAAATTCTACAGCCATATAGAATAGAGAAAGACTGTGACCAGAAGAAGTTGCATTAAATCCAATCAGATACCTTTTTACAAACTTTTTGGAACAGCAGAGCTAATAAGAAGCTCAACATTGCTCTAAACTTAATATTTCATTAGATTCCATTGGATTGATGACTGTTTGGTTATGTTAGGGTGACCCTATGAAAAGGAAGACAGGGCTCCCGTATCTTTAACAGTTGCACAGAAAAGGGAATTTCAGCAGGTGTCATTTGTATATATGGAGAACCTGGTGAAATTCCCTCTTCATCACAACAGTGAAAGCTGCAGGAGCTATACTAGTGTGACCAGCTTTCACTGTTGTGATGAAGAGGGAATTTCACCAGGAGCTGCAGGCATATAAAGGACACTTGCTGAAATTCCCTTTTCAATGCAACTGTTAAAGATACAGGAGCCCTGTCGTCCTTTTCATAGGGTCATCCTAGTTATGTATTAATCATTGGTGTGTGTGTGTGTTTTTAAAAAGACATTAAACAAGTTCAAGACTCATCAGTATAGCGAAAGGGATGGTGAGATTTATTTCAACTTAGCATTGTCAGTTTCAACCACCTTAGGGTTCCTACTGCTGAAGGATAGCAAGAGTCATTCTTCTGTTGCATGGCAAACTATCCAAGCATTAAAACTGGATTGGGTTGGGATGCGGGGGGGGGGGGGGGGAGAGACCTTCCAGAGGGAGGGGGGACCTACGCTGCAAAGTAGCTACTGCGTCAAGAAGTCCATATTCCAGAGGTTTGGCTTGCATCCATTTCATTGATTAAGGGTGCAGTCCTATGCATGTTTAGGCAGGAAAAAAGTCCACAACTCCCAGTATTCCCCCGCCAGTGGGTAAACCACAGGCTTCTGGGATTGACTTTGATACTTACTAGAACCCCACATCAGAGTCTGGTGCAAAAAGGTGAGGGGATGGACGGAGTCAATTACCTTCTGCACCCCATCGGCTGTATGATGTATGCATAAATAAAAAATCTGCATTGGGGTTAGGGTTCTAACACAGAACTCTCAACGCAGCCAGAAGAATTCCACAAAGGCCTGGCCAATGGCAAACAATCAATATTCCCATTTTACAGGTGAGGAAGACAGAGGCTGAGAAATAAGCGATTGACACAAGGCCAGCCAGAGCAGATTTTAAAGATAACTTTCCATTTCATTTGCTTCTGTTAAACTGTTGCAAGCCAGAAATTCTCGCTGATCTACTACAAATCACCCAGTAGATACAGATTTACCTGCTGCCCTACTTGATAACTAATTTTGATCTGGAGTTTAATGTTTAGTTAAACAATGGGAAATTAAAATCACCAGTGCTGTGGACTTTGATTGGGAAAGGAGAAAGCCAGGTTCAAATTCCTGCTGGGCTGGAAAACTAAGAGGGTATCCTTGGGCAAAGTGTACCTACTTGGGTTAAAGGCTTAAAACACTGTTCCAGGATACCAGAATAAAAGTTAAGAGTCTTCACTTCTTGGGCCCTTACATGCTTTTGATCAATTTCAGAGTAGATTAATATATGGTCAATTTCAGAGCTGATATAGTGCAATCCTATGCATGTTTGAAACAGAAAAACAGCTTATAAATTCCCAGCATGCCCTAGCCAGCCGTAGGGCATGCTGGGGGTTGTAGGCCTTTTTTCTATCTAAACATGCATAGGATTGCACCTTATGTTTGTGATTAGGGTTACTGCAGCTAAAATATTAGCATCATGCAATGTTACTGGGAATTAGAGAAACAACTGTTTCTCCCCGCCCCCCCTAGCTGTTAAGGAGAGCTGTGTAATTAAAAAGCCCTGCACGTTCCAACAATTTAGTCCAACGTCACACACACTTCTACTGATTTGATATCTCACTGTATGGAACCACAGCAGTAGCCCTGCCCTGCCTGCCCCAAACTATCAGGCAACATGGGCGGTGGTCGTGAACGACGTCACTTCCTGTTGTTCACATTGAACTTCCTGTGGCCTTGGGGATGGATGGAAGCATTGCCTTGGCATGTCTTCGAACAATTTTGAGGAATACTAAGGAATATTTGACACAGATATGACATCTGCGATGCTTTTTCTAGAGTATTTGTGATTACTGGGACATTGCCCCCAACCAGCAAGTTGTGATCTAATAATCAAATTCTTTGCTCAGCTGACACACAAAAAGTTTATCTTTGCATTTTACCTTTTGTTCCCCATGCTGGGGGGCGTACAGCGCATTATCACAAGCCTCTGTAACGTTCGCAAGTGATACACTCTCCAATTTAAGCATTGCATTTCTGGGAGAAATGGGGGGAATTTGTGCAGCAAAGTAGAATTAATTGCACTGGTATGCCAAGTGGCTGGCTATTTATTTATTTACAGTGCAATTCTAGGCATGATTAGACATTAAAAAGTCCTACAACTCCCAGCATTGCTTAAGCAGCCACAGTTGTAAAACTTTTTTTCTGTCTAAACATGCATAGATTTATACCCTCATTTATTTAGTTATGGCTGAATAACATATCATATAAGAGCGGGGGTAAGGTGAGACAGTAAAGGACAATTCTGTAATAAATTGGAGCCCACTTATTATATAAAAAGGCCTTGCTCCCAAAAACCCAACGTATTTTTCCCCGTGTTCTGAATACAAGGATCACCCAATTTGTGTTTTAATTTTACTTTTCCTGGCGGTGTTTCTTTTAAAATTAGTATTTTCAATAGAATATAGCTTAAAATAGGCAACTTTGGCCTTAGCTAGACATAAGGTTTATCCCGGGATCGTCCCGGGGTCATCCCTGTTCATGTAAATGACACACAGGATATCCCAGGAGCAGGCAGAGACGACCCCGGGATAAACCTTAGGTCTAGCTAAGGCCCAAGTTGCTGTTAGTGAAAATGTTGTTAAAGAACCGTTTTCTGAAAAGCGTTATATTAATTTGTAACTCTTGTTTGCTTTGTTTGTTTATGGAATAAAAGGGAAGATAGTTTTGAGGCAGTGCAGGGCCATTCCGCAGGGACAACGAATAATTTCCTGGCCACGGGCCACGCTGCCACTTTCCCCCAGCACGAATATTGAACTGTAGTGAAGATAGCCACAAAATCCCTTAAGCAGCAGGTTTGCCAGTGCGTATCTGCCTATTTATCTCACTGAAAACAAAGCCTGTAGCAATAGAGATATAATTATTAGAAGGCTCTTTCGCCACAATCTTATCGCTTTTGTTCTAGTTACATTCTGTGTCAGTGATTGCAATGATGAACATTTTAATAAATTACTGGTAGACGCATTCTTCTCTATTTGAGAGCGCAATCCTATGCATGTTTCGACAGGGGGTAAAAGTCCTACAATTCCCAGCGAATGCTGGGAATTGTAGGACTTTTTTTCCTGTCGAAACATGCATAAGATTGCGCTCTTAAAATTTTACCCAGCCAAAGAGTCCAGGAGCAAGGAGTTGTATAGCACTATTTTGATGGGTTCCGGGGGAATGGGCGTAATGTCAGGCCCTCCAGATGTTTCAGACTACATCTCCCATAATCCCTCACCATTGGCTATGCTAAGTTAGGCTGATGGGAGCTGTAGGTCACAACATTTAGAAGGCTAGAAGCTGCCCACCTCTGGGGCATGGGAAAAATCTGCTTTAAATCTTCCACTTGTTCATTTCGCAGCCTTGTTTTTGTATAATAATCAAGGTGGTACAGTCCTCGCTAAAAATCAGTTTGAAAAGCAAGGCAGTCAAGAGAAACCACTCTCTAGGGCAGAAGTTGCTTGCAGGAAATTACCTTAGGGGGAAACAGTTTGTCAAGATGCTCACAAACAGCAAGATTAAAGTCTTGTCCTTTTTCTTTGGAATTGGAATATTTTTCTAACAGCTCCACTAACTTGCTGATTGTGTCCAAAGCATCCCAGAAATTCTATTTATTATTTATTTATATCCCACCTTTTTTCCTCCAAGGAACCCAAAGCAGCATACATAATCCTCCTCCTCCCCACTTTAGCCTCACAACAACCCTGTGAAGTAGGCTGGGCTGAGAGTCTGCGACTGGCCCAAAGTCACCCAATGGGTTTCCATGGCTGAATGCTCTGGCTGGGGCATTCTGGGAGATGCAGTCCAACACATCTGGAGCGCCCCAGGTTGAGGAAGGCTGCTTTAAAGGAAGGGCCTGAAATTCTACTGTGAACAGTTCAAGTAGAAATTGTGAGGCATGACTTCTCGAACATATTAATCTAGAACACCACAATTTTAACTTCCTTTGCCCGGTTATTTTATTTATTATATTTCCTTCCCCCAACCTGCCGCCACAACACACCTTTCTTCCAAGACGTTCTGGGCATTCAACTCCTGTTTCTACACAACAACCTTACGAGGTAGTTTAGGCTCAGAGATACTGCGCTTGGCCCAACGTTATTGCATCATGGCTTACTAGGGACTTCATTTAAAATATTTTTATCCAACCTTTCCACATATAAACACAGCTCATTATAACACTAAAATAACCTGTATCAGTCTTCCTGCACTTGAACAGTAAAGTTGGCGGTGTCAAAGGAAAGGCTTTTTTTGCAGTGATCCTATGTCTGACGTGCATCACATGCCTTGTCAATGCAGGCCTTTAGTGAGCCTTAAAACACATGTTCGTTTCAATGGCCTTCTCCTACTTATTCAATTTTATTTTTTTATAAACTATTATTGCTTTTATATCACTGTATTCACAATGCTATCTTACTTTGTTGGTCTTGTGACCGTAATAAGCTACTTACTCTTCTACTTTGGTTTTACCGGGCTGATGAATGGATTTTTAGCTGCAATTGCTATTGGATTGTAATATCTGTATTAGGGTGGCGATTTTAGCTTTAATCTGCTGGTTCTTTTTATTACTTCTGTTTTGGAATGCTTTATATTTTCATTGGTTATCGGAAGCCGCCTTGAGAGGGATTTCCCCCATAAAGGCCGCCTATGGGGTCACGTACATATTAAAAGCAGAAACAATTTAATTAAATAACGCTGAATTTGAACCTGGCTATCTCCACTCCTGGCTTCAGACGCTAACCACGAAACCACTTTTCCCTTTCAGAATTTAAGATATATTTTTGACAGCACCCTATCAAAGGCAGCAGCAGACGAGAAAGAAGGCATATTTAGTTTTGGGGTGTTGTGAACCTGGTTTTGTCGTCATATTTTCCGTTGCTTTATGGTTTTACCTTGTATTTAAATTGTTTTTATGCTTGCTTTTTGTAAGCCACATGGAGAATGGGCCCTGTTCAGGTCACAGCTTGGATGAGAGGGTACAAACCCACAAAGGTACATTTTTTAGGCAGGCTTAAACCCCAGTACTGTTTTCTTTTTAGAAATTTAGTGCTCAAGGCAAAACACAGTGAGATTAAACTGTACACAGCACAATCTTCTCCAGACCCTTTATCTACTGGAAGCAATGCCGTACCCCGCCCACCCCGTAATTTGAGCTGGTTAGAAACAATCCAGAATCACATCCTTCCTTTGCAAAGCAACAATTGAAAAATGGTTCAATTAAAAAAATGTATGAAGAGACTACAAGCTAGATCGTCTTGCGGTTCTGCTCTACCAATTTAAAATGTGCAATCCACAGCATAAGACAAGAGCCGGGCTCCTTGCAAATTTGCTTTGGTTGCTTCAAGCTACAAATCCTAGGTCACTGAACGGTTTTTTCCCCTTATTGGCAACATAATGGTTGGGTTTTGTTTGTTTTTTTCTTTACTGAATGTATATAGTGCCTTATAAAAACATAATAAAACTCGGAAATGGGTATTTAAAAAAATGCTAATTCTAATCATTGTGAATTTGTTCCGTTGACTTTTCCACTGTTGCTGTGTGTATATAACTAGGGGCTGAAGTCTTTAGGTAACTAATTGGAGAGGTCAGGGCTTACCTTTTATTGAAGCTATTTATTTACATCGTCACAGCAGTGCGCACGATGCTTTGTTTACAAAGTAGAAGTGGAGAGTTCCCTGCCCCAAGGAGGTTACAATCCAAAATTCGACACCGGCGAGGGAGCTGGAGGGAACAGGTGGGAAATCTGCGCCCAGTTCAGCTCCCGAATACTTGGTTTGGCTTCAGTAAGAGATGTGGACTCGGAGGTCTTGCCAAAAAAAGGTGTTTGACGGAGCGTCAGAAAGCAGGGAAGCAGTTCCAGGCGCAAGGGGCACAGCCAAAACCACATCATCTAGCCTAGAAGCTCATACCCCTAGCTCCAGATCTATAAACTGGTTACGATTACTTGGGGGAAAGCGAAAAGCACTCTGCACATGGGTCTAGCGCTAAGCCCAGGCATCAAAATCACTTCCCTGAACTCCAGTAGCAGTTTTCTTTGGAAGGGATACACTTTCTCCATCAACCTACTACAGCCTCACCCAACCAGATGAATAGGACCATCCTCCCAGCCAACGTGGCCCGTGGTCAAGAGTGATGGGAATTGTAGTCCAGAACGGCTGGAGGGCACTGAGGTTGGAGAACCCTCCCGAGATAATGGGCAAAATGGCAAAAACGGAAGGGCACGCAGGGACCCCTCAGTTCCAAGACTCCACTTCTGTCTGAAACCATCAAAGCGATTTCAGGTACTCAGAAGCCCCCACCTTCCCCACAAAAATGGAATTGGTTTAAAGCTGAAAGTGAACCACGATGGCACAGAGAAAACAGATAACTGGAATTGCTAAAAGGGGGGAAAGGGATGCATCATCCTTTTAAAATTTACAAACACTCCTGTGCCCCCCCCCCATTTAAACAAATGTCCCAGTTGAAGTTAAAAGAATTATATCTACCTCCTCTTCCCACTAGTAGGCTGGTCTTGCTTGTGAATTTCCTGTAACTGTATCATGTCCCTACTTAAAGACTGCAGGGTCTGTAAGTAATTGCCTGGCTGGGCAACTGGTCAGACAAGACCACATGGTCAACATTTTGTCCAACAAGAGTCAGCCAAATGCCCTGGAGAAGTTCATAAACTAGGCGTGAATTGGCTTCCCATG
Organism: Elgaria multicarinata webbii; assembly: GCF_023053635.1. Lineage (NCBI taxonomy): Eukaryota > Metazoa > Chordata > Lepidosauria > Squamata > Anguidae > Elgaria > Elgaria multicarinata. The sequence goes on from NC_086189.1 coordinate 5,223,647, forward strand.
TCTTTCTGCTTGATGCTACTTCCCATTCATTCTGACTGTACGGACTAATGGGCTCAAGTGACAGGAAGCCAGATTCCGGCTGGACATCAGGAAAAACTTCCTGTTAGAGCAGTACAACAATGGAACTAATGACCTCAGGAGGTGGTGGGCTCTCCCACCCTAGAGGCCTTCAAGATGCAGCTGGACAGCCATGGGTCAAGGATGCTTTAAGGTGGATTCCTGCATTGAGCAGGGGGTTGGACTCGATGGCCTTATAGGCCCCTTCCAACTCTACGATTCTGTGATTCTATAAAAGTGCTATGCCTGCCCAAACAGCTAAATTCATGTTAGAGAAGGCAGAGAAGAAAACCAACGGGCTACGCGCTACGGCCTTTTCAAATGAACCATCCACACAAGTCGGTAATTTTGTTTTATTTGGGACTAAAAAATCTGGCTTACAAAGTTCGTCGGGGGCTACATTTTCTTACATTGTGGCATGCCACAGTGCGGGTCTTCTCCGAAGTTCCATTGCCATCGCTTGAATTGCGGAAGAAGCAAGCCACTTTTCTGTCTGAACTTTCAACGGAAAAGTGGCTTGCCTCTTCAGCAGCAGGAGAAACTTCAAAAAGGCGGGTGCTGTTGCGCTCCCGTTGGGCTTGTGGGCTTCCCATCTGGGCATCAGTTTGGCCACTGCGGGAACAGTCTGCTGGGTTAGAGAGGCCTTGGGTCTGATCCAAGAAGGCTGCTCTTACGATTGTGAAAGAAATCTCTGGCTCTTGAGCATTTCCAGCACGGTCTCATGGACCACCTGGAAGTACACTGCAAATCACGCAGGGCCTACAGAGAACCCAGTAACCCTTCCAAGCCAGATCACTACACATTATGACAAGGATTGGGAAACAGTATCAGCCCCAGGGCTGAATTCACTTTCAGAGAAGTTCTCAGTGGTCACATGATGGGCGGAGCCAAAGGCAAGGGGGTGGGGCTAACACACCAACATATTGTAGCTTCAAGCTCTTTGCGCCAATAAGGACACTTTCAGAGAGGCATTTCAATCTTTTAGAATGGGGTGGGAGGAACCGCACAAATGCTGGGAGAGCACCAATTGGTGGGCAGCGAAAGGGGAGGGGCCAAGGGAAGGAGGAGGGGCCAAGGGAAGGGGGAAGTGAGGCCATTACAAATCCCATTTCACATATGCTGAATTGAGACTGACATAGGGAGCAAGATGCTCAAGGCCACCCAGTTAAGTGCATGACTGAGACAGAACTGGAACCCAGGCAGTGGAGGCCGGTGGCTCCAATGTCAGCGGGGCGGTGAATCCGCTCCGGCTTTCTGACGGAACCAGTCAGAACTCTAAAGCAGCTCTCCAAAGGGCTCCGGAGTCAGTGGGGCGGTGAATCCACTCTGGGTTTCTGTCGGAACCAGTCAGAACTCTAAAGCAGCTCTCCAAAGGGCTCCGGAGTCAGTGGGGCGGTGAATCCACTCCGGGTTTCTGTCGGAACCAGTCAGAACTCTAAAGCAGCTCTCCAAAGGGCTCCGGAGTCAGTGGGGTGGTGAATCCACTGCAGGTTTCCAACAGAACCAGTCAGAACTCTAAAGCAGCTCTCCAAAGGGCTCCGGAGTCAGTGGGGCGGTGAATCCACTGCGGGTTTCCAACAGAACCAGTCAGAACTCTAAAGCAGCTCTCCAAAGGGCTCCGGAGTCAGTGGGGTGGTGAATCCGCTCCGGGTTTCCAACAGAACCAGTCAGAATTCTAAAGGAGTCAGAGCTCCTTTAGAGTTCTGACTGCTTCTGATGGAAACCCAGAGTGGATTCACCGCCCCACTGACATCAGAGCCACCAGCCTCCACTGAATCCAGGCCTCCCAGTTCCAAAATCTATTCACAGGCCAGATGGGTTATTTAGCTGCTTGCATTAAGTGAAAAGAGCCACGCAGGAGTGAGTGCACCCCCCACGCTAGCAAGAGCTGGTTTCGTCAAAAGCCTGGCTTTACTGTCCCATGAGAGAGTGTGTATTTCCCTCTAATAGACCCAATTCTTCCCATCCACACCTACTGGTTCTGCAAAACGATTTTCAACAGAGCATGCCTTTGTGCAGAGCAGAGGATTTCAAAAGTAAAATTAAACACACACACATCCACACACACACATCCACACGCCAGTAAGAGAAAAGGGCCGGGCAGCGCCTTATGAAACTAAAAGACGTAGAACCATTTTTTCTCAGAAAGGCAGGTGAAAGAGTCCTTCGTGGCCACAAATTCAAAGTCCTCGTTTGTGAGTGGGCCCCAGACCGGCTTCTTTTCAAGAGAGTTCAGCTCAGCCACATAATTGGAAATCCATGCCCGGCAAATCAAGCGCGGATGGGTTGAAGCGGCAAAGGAGACAATTGCAGTCCTTCCGTTAATGACTGCGAAACCGGCCGCGATCAGATCCGAGGGGAAGGGATATCCCCTGCTTTGAACGCACTCCTGCGGCTGCTGCCGGAGAGCAAAGAGAGACTTAATCAGGTGCATGACAAGAAACAAGCCCGGGCCCTGCTCAGCCGCAGCCGATACGACGCTCAAAGCAGCTCAGTTTCAGTCATTTGTTCCATGCTATGCGTCTCCCGGAGCGGGGAAGAGAGTGACCAAATGTAGGAATCCTTCTGACCCCCGTCCCGGACAAAAGAGTCGAGAATCAAACCAGAGGGTGGGAGGAGCCGAGCGTCAAAAGGGCAGGATTTATTAAGAAGGGATCTACTCATGAGAAACCCGATCCGGTTTGAAGCATCTTGGATGACGGCGAAGAGAGCGAGGAAGGAAGGTGACATCTGGGCCCGGTATTATTCATCTTTGTGTTTTGTGGTTTTTTCCAGCAGCCTAACCTCCGTGTAAGGTAGAGATGAAAACCACATTATCCTGGTCTTGGAGTTGATAATGCAGCTCCCCCTGAAGGAAGAAAAAGCAAAATAATAATAATAATAAAAAAGGGATCATTTCTCTTTCGTCCTATATATGTGTAGGGAACTCAGTTCTCCAAGTAGACAAAAGGACGCCGTCCACACAACCGAGGGAAGTATCTGTAGGTTTGCGGGGCGAGAAGTACAAAAATGTTGAGGGAACCCTGGCTGATTTTTGGGGAACCAAACGGAAAAGTAGGAAGGACGTAATGGAGGATGCTGGAAAAGGGCCAGAAGTCTCCCGTCCCTAGCAAATACCATTTCCCAGCTCCTAACCCCCAGTCGGTTTTGCACCATTTCCCTGCTCCACGAAGCTCAGGGGTGAACCATGTTCTCAAGCAATGTCGGGCGAGGGAATTCACAACACGGTTGCTAAGAACGACCCGCAAAACTGGGCAAACACAAAATGGCAGGAGCCGTACAAACCATTAACTCCCAGTCGGTGTCATTGATGAGCACCAGGATTCCCGGCCGCCTGAAAGAATACGGAGAAGTTGTTAACAGAGCTGATTAGAAGGCTGTGGGTAGAGTTGGTTAGAGGCCATCTAGTCACCGCACCCCCTGTTCTGTGCGGGAAATCCAGGACTAACTCATCTCCTCCTGCAAGGGAGAGCCTACCCACGTCTCTAGGTCAGAAGGTGTGGGCAGAAGGTAGATCTCCAGATGCTTTGGACTTCAACTCCCAGAAGACACTGCCAGCATGGCCAATGACCAGGAATGCTGGGAGTTGAAGTCCAAAACATCTGGAGATGTAGTTCCTGCCCACACCTGCTCTGGGCCATTGGTTCCACTGTCAAACTACTCCAAGGCTGGGATCACACAACACACTAACCCACCCTGGGTTATCATGTTGTCTGAACACAGCACATTGTCCACAAGGTGGGTTAACATGTTGCCTAAATGCAACACATTTTCCACAGGGTGGCTTGTTAACTTTGCAGTGTGGATTATTTTTCTCGAACGAGCCGCTTTGAGATCCCGTGGCTTGTGGTTGGGTTGGTCAGGGTGGTTAACAACCCACTTTGCACAGTGAACGAGCAACACCATGGAAAAAGCGCTGCGTTCAGACAACGTGATAACCCACGGTTCAACAACAACCCACACTGGATGGGTTAGCGTGTTGGGTGAACCAAGTCCAACCGCCAAAGACTTTTCTCCTAACGTCTGACCAAAATTTAACCTCCTGTAACAAGCCCATTAGATCTCATTCTGCCCTTCAGGGATTGGAAGAGGCCTTCAGCCTTCTCTCCTCTAAGTTGACTATACCAGTCCCTTCAACCCTCGCTCATAGGCCTGGTTTTCCATACCCGCAGCCATCTTCATCCTCCTCCTTTAAACCCATTCCAAGTTTCCCACATCCTACTTAAAGTGCAACAGGCAGAACTGAATGCAGATATGGTCTGACTAGCACAAAACAAAGTTGAACGATTACTTCTTGCAACAGTTCTATTTAATGCAACCTAAGATCGCCTTAGCCTTTTTTGCAGCTGCATCACAGTGCTGGCTCATATTCAGCTTGTGATCTAGTGCCAAGCTAGGGATCCCCCACATATTCAATCATTGAAGGAGATCCATTGGTTCTCATCGCAGGATTATGTTTCCTCCCTAGAGAGGAGTTCCAGACTTCTGCTTCACAGAGTCTTCGTCTCTCCAGGGATAAAAGAAATCCAAATTGCAATTAACATGGGCCAATTTGGGTGGGAAAGAAGGGAACACCCATTGATTGAATGCTGTTGGTCTTCTGCCAAAACGCATTAAAACCAGGAAGATCCTGAATTTGAGTCCTGACTCAGAAAAGAGACCCTCATTAGGTCAACCTTGCACCAGTCAGTTCTCACTCACACCCATAAATATATGGGTGTACACACACACACACACACACACACACACACACACACACTTCCTTGCTCTGCCCAGACTACCTCACAGGGTTTCTGTGACGACAAGGGAGGGAGGAGAGAGAACCAGCTAAATGATCCTGTACTCCTTGGCAAAAAGGCAGGATCAAAATGTTAAAAGCAGATTTGTTAAGATAGCCAGCCAGGGCTTGATTTATGGGTGAACTGTGGCACAGCGGTAGAGCCCCTGCTTTGCATACAGAAGGCCCCAGGTTTGATCCCCAGCTTCTCCAGGAAGGGCAAGGAAAGAATCCCGCCTGAAACCCTGGAGAGCCGTTGCTGCCAGTCAGTGATGACAATACTGGCAGACAGATAGACCCATGGGCTGACTCAGTTTAAGGCAGCTGCCTATGTTCCTAGTTAATCCAGCAATTTAGAACCATGTGGACTGGAATCCTATTTTATATTTAGCTGGAAAAAACCCTACCTGAGACCTTGGAGAGCTGTTGCTGCCAGTCAGTGATGACAATACTGGCAGACAGATAGACCCATGGGCTGGCTCAGTTTAAGGCAGCTGCCTATGTTCCTAGTTAATCCAGCTATTTAGAACCATGTGGACTGGAATCCTATTTTATATTTAGCTGGAAAAAACCCTACATGAAACCCTGGAGAGCCGTTGCTGCCAGTCAGTGATGACAATACTGGCTTAGATAGACCCATCGGCTGACTCACACGGCAGATCATGTTCCTAAGACAGCCCAGTCCTGTAAATGAAAGCTGAGCCCCACAAACTGAGTGCTGGCAAGCCAACGCGGCTAAAGCAAGCCCCTGCGGTCACCTCCAAGCCTTGGATCAGAGGCAGAGGGATTCCCCCGGCTTTGAACGCTGGCGAAGTCCCGCCAGCGCCTCTCCCACGGCCGGGGGACTCGGCGCACGCTCCGGCTCATGCGGAACAGTGACGAATGTTAAAAACGCCGCCCCCGCTGCAGAGGAGGGCTCCGGGCTTCTGAACGATGAAAGGTTTCGCTTAGAAAAAGAAAGAAAAAGGGGAACATTTACAAGAAGGCTCTGCAAGTCACCGGTTCTTGGAGAAGATGATTCAGAGCAAAATCAAGCAGGCCAGCTGGGTCTGCATCAACACAGCGAGGCGGGAGGCGGAGACAAAAGAATCACTGACTCTGTGTGTGTGTGTGTGTGTGTGTGTGTGTGTGTGTGTGTGTGTGAGAGAGAGAGAGAGAGAGAGAGAGATAGATGGAAGTTTATCAAATTATGCATGGTGTGTGTGTGTGTGTGTGTGTGTGTGTGTGTGTGTGAGAGAGAGAGAGAGAGAGAGAGAGAGAGAGAGATGGAAGTTTATCAAATTATGCATGGGGTGTGTGTGTGTGTGTGTGTGTGTGTGTGAGAGAGAGAGAGAGAGAGAGAGAGAGAGAGAGAGAGAGAGAGAGAGAGATGGAAGTTTATCAAATTATGCATGGTGTGTGTGTGTGTGTGTGTGTGTGTAGTGGTGAGAGGGAAGGGAGGCTTTTCTCCCTCTCTCACCATACTAGAAGTTTTTTTGGGGGGTTGTCTAAGGAAATTTAGGGAGCAATCTTATGGCCCTTACACAGTGTCTGAAGCAGGGGGGGGGGGGGAGACGTAAGATTTTTCAGATCCCTGGATCCCAGGCTGGCATGGAGAGAACCTGGCTGACTCTATGAGCTTGCAAACACAAATTCGGACAGGAGGGAAAAGGCGGCAGTTCTGTGGGCAGTGAGGGGAGGAGACCGGGGCAGCCGGCATATGAAGAATCCTCCAGCCACCCCAGTTTTTTTCCCTCCCACTCCACAGAGCTCCAGCTAGACAGGCAAAATCGCCCATCCAGCGAAAATGCAGGCCGATCGCCTCTGTGCTCCTCCCACACATCGAGTCCAACCCCCTGCTCAATGCAGGAATCCAACCTAGAGCATCCCTGACCGATGGCTGTCCAGCTGCCTCTTGAAGGCCTCTAGTGTGGGAGAGCCCACAACCTCCCTAGGTCACTGGTTCCATTGTCGTACTGCTCTAACAGTCAGGAAGTTTTTCCTGATGTCCAGCCGGAATCTGGCTTCCTGTCACTTGAGCCCGTTATTCCGTGTCCTGCACTCTGGGAGGATGGAGAAGAGATGGTCATAAGCCTCTGAGTTTGGGGGCTTACGATCATCGAAGGTGTAACCCATCAGACCCCAGTTTTGGGAGTAGCAACAAGGCCCTCAACATCACACCTGCAATAGGCCCCATAAACCCTCTGGGTGGATCTGCAAAGCCGATGGCATTCGCTCAGGGTGCTGTTTATCCTAGGGCTGGCTGTGGTGGGGTGAAGGAGCGATGGGAGAAGGCTACTGGCTGCGGCCCTCCCAGAAGGATCCCAGACACCGCCATAGCGGGACGATTGCTTTACTCACACAGAGTCTCCTTGCACAAACAATTCCGGCCTCTCTTTCAACAGGTTCTCTTTAATCCACACCAGCAAGCTGCGAACGTCCCCTGAAAAACAGAAGGCGGCGGGAAAGGAAAGGAGAAACTTCAAATGGGTTGTCATTTCAACCGGCAGAGCCCTAATACGTCTTTTGCTCGTTTGAAGCAAGAACATAGCTCTCCCTGGTGAAGGCTCCAGCGGATGAGCAAACGAGGGCGAGTACCGCCGTAATGTTGCCGGGAGCGGAAGCGCATTTATTTATTGTTTATTTGGGTATCTATAAGCAGCCCCTTCATCAAACGAAAGCAGGGCCACCGAACGATCCATATGTAATAAAAACAATACAAATACAATGATAAAACAATGCGAGGCAGCAGGAAATGAGCATAAAACAGACCGACTGGCTTAAAACGCCTGGACAAACCGAAACGGTTTGGGCAAGCGCCAAAATGATTGCAAGTTGATGATGATTATATATAGCATCATCAATGTATTTGGTGCTGTACATCATAAAAGAATAAAACTGCAACACCCTGCCACATAGGCTTACATTCTAATAAATCATCATAAAACAGTAAGAAAGGGAAGAAAAGGCACCCAAACAGGCACAGGGGACAATAAAACTAACAGTATAAAAGTAAGGTCAAAACCAAGTTCTAAAAGCTTTAGAAAAAAGAAAAGTTTTGAGCTGAGCTTTAAAAACTGTGATTGAACTCGTGGTTCGCAAATGTTCTGGAAGAGAGTTCCAGGCCTAAGGGGCAGCGAGAGAAAATGGACAAAGCCGAGCGAGGGAAGTGGAGACCCTTGGGCGGGTCAGAAACGGGGCATTCGAGGAGCGAAGCACACGAGCAAGGCAATAGTGTGAGATGAGAGAAGAAAGATTGGAAGGGGCTAGACCAGTGGTTCCCAAAGTGAGTGGTACCGCCCCCTTGGGGGCGGTGGGATTGCATGGGGGGGGCGTTAAGAGGCAAGGGGGCGCTCAAGGTGGTCTTTTCCGAGAAGCGCCTCTCCAGAAGGTCTTAAAACCCAGGGACATTTTTATGGGAGAAGGTAGTTTGGTCCCAAGCCATCTAGGGGAAGAATCCACACATGGATTAGTACCATTTAAGAAGAGTCCTTTTAACGGTGAATTGAAATGTTTCAAAAGCACCAAAACGCTAATGAAGAGACAGACCCTGCTTGGTGTGCCCTGCCACGCCGGCTGCAAAACAGAGGCGTTCGCTCTCTTTTCCCTCCCTCCCTCGGCAAGCCTGTGGCGGGTGCTTCGGATTTAGAATAAATATTCAATTAATTGTTACTGTTTTGAATTTTATTGTTATTGTCTTCCTTAGTGGGTCATTGAAAACTGCTATTCTGAATAATGATTTTTATAGTGTAGGGTAGGGGGCACTGGGCATGAGTTTGTGGAACCAAGGGGGTGGTTACCTGAAAAAGTTTGGGAACCACTGGGATAGACTGTGACAAGCATTGAAAGTCAACAGGAGAAGCTTATATTGGATTCTGATTGACGCCGCTCTCGAGTCCACAGGGAGAGTTTCTACAAATGGGGCGTCATAACAGAGAAGGGTCTTTCCCTAGTTGGACGGCTACTTTCCCTTGTTGTCAAACTTCGAACCTGCCTTGGAGGAGACACTCGGAGGAGGGTCTGGGATGAAGATGGGCAGGCTCCACTTTGCACTTGGACCCTCCTAGCATACTGTTTCCGTTGCTAAGTGGCATTAGGAGGGGAGAAACAGTGGGTGGAGAAGGGTCAAGCATCTCTTTCCAGCTGACAGTTCGCCTTTGCAACCCGCCCAGGTGTTCCGTCTGCCCCACCTGGGGTTCTGGGCACATGCTTCCCCTGCCCAACGCGTATCCAGATCCCCAGCCTGGGAGACGGGAGGAAGGGCAGTGGGGAAAGCGGCAGTTGGGGAAAGGGCGAAGCACACATCCACCCCTTCTTCCCTGCACACCACACCACCAAGCCGCTTCGTGGTGGAGATGCAAGAGTTGGATTTTCAAAAACCAAGACGATAGCAAAACGCAACCTTCTGGCCCTATCGCTTTGAACCGCAACGTCGGTCTATCTTCCGTTCTGCTCATTGTGCAAATCTAGAGTGTGCAAACCTGCTATTCCTTCTTCAGGTTGGTCCAGTTAAACAGACTTCTTTGTCGCTCATTTTCTGGACAGCTGCAATCGCCTTTCCCTTTTCCCCTAACCCTCATTAAAACCCATACTTTATCTTTTTTTTAGGAGATTGACGAGGAGGACGCGCATTGTGTGTGTCGAGAGAATCATTGGGGTGCGGGGAGAGGGAACAGCAGGTTGCTTGGCTTTTTAAAGTATCAATTTGACTGAGAGCACCGAAAACAATTTCTTCAGATGGCGATACCATCAGTTCATTTCCTGCTGGAGAGGTGAGACACAGCGGGAGAGAGAAAAATAAATTTGTTAAAGGGTTTTAAGAAGGCGACAAGTTACCAACGTGGAGTTTTTTAGGCTGGGTCTCGGTCATTCAATGTTCTTTTTATAATACTAACAATTAGCAGTCGCTGTACCAAAGTACTTAGCGGTTATACGGCGCTTTCGGACTCCTCAAAGCATTGCGCACGAATTCTCTTGCAATCCTTACATCCACCCTGTAAGGTAGGTCAGTAATATTATCTCTGTATTGGAAATTCAGGGGCGGGGCAAGGGGGACGCCGAGGCTGATTGTGGGCACTCAGTGAACACATATTGGCCAGATCAGGGGCCACAGTCCAAGAAGCAGCTCATAATTATTCCATAGACTCCTATCTGAATCTTTCATTGTACAGAATTCTGAATTGACCGTAATAAACAATTCATTCAATTATATAGGACTATCCCTTCCAATAGCAAACTGAGGGGGTTGAGTCATGGGAGGTTGAGTCATGAGCAAGGGGTTGGACTCGATGGCCTTGTAGGCCCCTTCCAACTCTGCTATTCCATGATTCTATGAGGGGCCATGGCACAGTAGGAGAGACCCTGTTTTGCATGCAGAAGGCCCCAGGTTCGAAGTCTGGAGAGCTGCAGCTGCCAGTCAGTTGACAATACTGGGCTAGATAGACCAAGGGACTGACCCTGTATAAGGCAGACTCTGATGTTCCCATGCTCATCAGTCTGGAGGTGAAATGGGGACATCCCAAAATAAGGTCATAGCAGTGGAGGCTGGTGGCTCCAACGTCAGCGGAGCGGTGATTCCGCCCCAGGTTTCAGTCAGAACCAGTCAGAACTCTGACGGAGCTCGCCAAGGTGCACCTTGAATAGCTCCTCCTGAGTTTTGACCAGTTCTGACTGAAAGCAGGAGCGGATTTATCGCCCCACACACCTTAGATAAGCAGAAGTAGATATATTTGTCAATTAAAGGAAAACATTTAAAAAACAAAATCAAAATTGCCTGACAGGAACCTATGAGCTTATGGGAGAGGAGTTGTCTAAACAGGGGCAGATTAAGATATGCTGAGACCCTAACCCAAGTCAAGATTCAGAGGCCCCCGTACCCGAAGACTAAAGAGGGGGAAAGGTGTATTGATGAAATACACCATTCATTTATTGATGAAATACCATAATGATGAAAGGGTGCCACCCAGCATTAGGGGGCGCTTGTAGTTCAACAGTGCTAGCTAGCCTTCTCTGAAGATGGGTATAAAAGCACTAATAAAGTAAGTCAATTTGAACTTCTTTTCAACTGGCTCTAGACTGCGCTTATGGCCTCCAATACTAAATGCTGCGTTGCCACGCTTCCTCTCTATAAGGCAACTCTGCTGTAAGTCACCCCAGACTTTCCAACATAGTTAAGCCAAAGCTGTTTCCATTTGAACGCATCTTGGTTATCTCCAACATATTTAGAGGGCCCTCATAATATGAGGCCCTGAGCCGTGGCTTACTGGGCTGGTTGCTGAATCTGTTGCTGTGTCTAAAGCACCCTTCCCCAACCAGGTGACCTCTAGTTGTGTTGGACTCCCAGGATCCCATAAATAAACACTGCCAACCAGCCACCATCAGTTGTCGACGAAGGGTGCCCAGCAAGGCCCTCCTGCTGTTGCGTCTGGTGTGTTGCAGGGCAAGCAGACTTTGTTCAAATTAACCATTCCTGGTGGCACGGGCGTCAACCTGATACACAGGCTTAGCGTTCGGCTCCCCACTGGGCCACGTCCAAACTACAAGCAAATTTAAGGGGCACGTGAAATCCCAACTGGAGGCAGCCATTATGGCTCCAACGTAAACGTGGCAGTGGAGGATGTGAGCAGAAAGAGAGAAAGGTGAAGCCATTCATAAAGACAGAATCCGCCAGGCAACTCAAAACGGAACGGCAGCGTAATGAAGACGCACGCCAAGCCGGTCTCGGCTGGCTCTTGAACCGCCACTCCCACACCTCCCCTGTGGGGCACTTTCCCTTTGACCGTGCCCTCCCTTCTCCCTCCAAACCCACTGCCCCCCCCCCCGAGAGAATGAGATCGTTTATCATACTGACCACGGCCAAGCTCCAATTTGCTGAGGTCACTAACTCTGGCCAACCGTCACCCCCCCACACACATTCCCAGCCACCAGCCCGTAGTCATGACAAAGGTCCCAGCCGCCACCCCCACCGCTGAACCTGTTCTCGTCAAGCCTCGTCCTTTATTCCCCGTTGTACAGACGGGAAGAGCGTTTGTAACCTCCTTTGACTGAGAGATGACTTATTCTTCAAATAGCAGGGACAGGAGGGGGGGGGGCGACAGAAGAGGTCTAACCCCCAACCCCACCGCCCTGGAAGCCGGGCTGAATAGCCAGAGACTCGAGCCGCACAGAAGGGTCGCCACTGAAAAGGATACTCGCGGGGCAACCCAATTCTTCAGCACTTTCGGATCTCCCCAAACCAGATGGGTGGGCTTGCATAAGCACATGAAACGGAACTGGGACGGGTGGGAAAAACCTAGAAAAGCACCTTATACAAGGTCATACGACTTCTCCATCCGCCCGGTACCTTTCCCGTGAAAAGGGATTTTCCCGATCCTTTTAGCCGGGGATTCGTCCGGAGACCTACCGGCTAAAAATAAACCCGAAAGGAAGAGGCCGAGGAAAACCCCAGAAAAATGTTCCGTCGAAGACTCCCCCAAATGAATGGGGTGCCAAGCGCAGACACGGTGGAGCGACGCTCTGAACTGCAGCACGGCACACTTGATTGACCCCTGGGGAATAACGTGGAAGACGTCCCTTCCTTCCTTCCGACCCGCACCCCCCATCCCACCCCCCCGCCAACCGTAGTTTGACATCTGTTACATTTCTGGAAACGAGAGATGCAAATTATGGTAATTAGATGCAGTCCTTTGAGACATATCTGCCTCCCTTTCTCCCCACTTCTCCAAAAGTGCAGGCGCAAAGGCAAACAGGAGAAAGCTGCGGTAACAACCTTTTTGCAGGATTCGGCCAAGCTGCTCCTGCTGCCTCTACCAATATCACCGGCTGCACAAATTAACGGTGCAGTCCTAAGTGTGCTTAGGCAGAAAAAAAAAAGTCCTACAATTCCCAGCTTTATGCTGGGAGCGATAGGACTTTTCTCCGTCTAAACCACGCATAGGACCGCGCCCTAAGTGCAGCGTTCGGCGGAGAATCCTGTTTGATTCAGGTGTGGGATTTGAACTCGGATCCTGAACTTGCCACGGTCCAGCTGCTGTCTCAAAGCCGCCGTTTCCCATTCTGTAAAAACGTACGGAGGAAGAGGGCAACACATAGTCTAGCTCAGCCTTCCTCAACCTGGGGCGCTCCAGATGTGTTGGACTGCATCTCCCAGAATGCCCCAGCCAGCTGGCTGGGGCATTCTGGGAGTTGTAGTCCAACACATCTGGAGCGCCCCAGGTTGAGGAAGGCTGGTAGCTCATCCAAACGTAGCACACAGAGGTCAAAAGAATAAAACAGGAAACCCAAACACAAGAAAAACATTATATTTTAGAGTTTAAGCAATTTCAATAAAGACATGGAGATTCATTATTTCTATAGCACCACGAGGCACTAACAAGCGCGTAGGTTTCTAAAAGACTGATAACAGGTGGAGATTTTAACATTCTGAGAATCTCAGCGTTCCTTTTGCAATTCTGTTCCCACATTTCTCATAATAAGGCTGCAAAGGTTTAGTTTGAGAATATGGGCTACCTCCAATACCTGAGGCAGTATGCCTATATATACACACCAGCTGCTGGGGAACATGGGAGGGAGGGTGCTGTTGCACCCGTGTCCTGCTTGTGGGTCCCTGATCAACACCTGGTCGGCCACTGTGTGAACAGAGTGCTGGACTAGATGGACCCTAGATTAGGGTGACCCTATGAAAAGGAGGACAGGGCTCCTGTATCTTTAACAGTTGTATGGAAAGGGAAATTCCAGCAGGTGTCATTTGTATATATGGAGAACCTGGTGCAATTACCTCTTCATCACAACAGTTAAAGCTGCAGGTGCCCTGCCCTCTTTTAAATCTGGTCACTCTAGTATAGCTCCTGCAGCTTTCACTGTTGTGATGAAGAGGGGATTTCACCAGGTTCTCCATATATACAAATGACACCTGCTGAAATTCCCTTTTCTATGCAACTGTTAAAGATACAGGAGCCCTGTCCACCTTTTCATAAGGTCACCCTACCCTGGATATGATCTAAAAAGGCTCTTGTTGTGTAGGAAATGCCAGCATTGGGCAAAAGGCGGGATACAAATAAATATAATAATAATAATATAATAATAATACATAGGGCATAAGAATTGAAGGACTCCGGAGTTGGGAAAGGGGAGAGCATTTCGGGATATGAATGAGGCGCACATTATTCCTTCCACAAGATTAGGAGAAGACTCATTGGGGCATCCTTTCCACCACACACCCAAATAGATCTCTGTGCCAAAAACTGGGAACACCCCTCCCTGCTCAAAGCAGCTGCTCTGCACCAAAAAAAAACCTTGTCTGGCAGAACAGGCCCAGTCTGGAAAGCTGCAGGTGGAGAGAGGTTTGAAGATGAATCAGGGTTCTAGGACGCCCCCAGGGGGTGGGGGTGGCATTATTTCACAATTGAGTATCATAAGAACATGAGAAGAGCCCTGAAGCTGGATCAGACCAAGGGTCCATCTAGTCCAGCACTCTGTTCACCCAGTGGCCGACCAGCCATCGGCCAGGGATGAACAAGCAGGACATGGTGTAACAGCACCCTCCCACCCATGTTCCCCAGCAACTGGTGCATACAGGCTTACTGCCTCGGATACTGGAGGGAGCACACAACCATCAGGGCTAGTATCGCTTTATAGCCTTCGCCTCCAGGAATTTATCCAACCCCCTTTTGAAGCCATCCAAGATTAGTGGCCATCACTACATCTTGTGGTAGTGAGTTCCATAATTTAACTCTGCGCTGTGTGAAGAAGTTCTTCCTTTTATTTGTCCTGGATCTCCCACCCATCGGTTTCATGGGATGACCCCTTTGGGTTCTAGTATTTTGAGAGAGGGAGAAAAATGTCTCCCTGTCCACATTCTCCACACCAGGCATAATTTTGTACACCTCTATCAGGTCTCCCCTTAGTCTCCACTTTTTCCCAAGCTAAACAATCCCAGTTGATGCTCCAGCCCCTTAATCATTTTAGTTGCCCTTTTCTGCACTTTTTGTATATGTCTAGGTTAGTATGTCATAGAATCATAAAATATCAGAGTTGGAAGGGGCCCACAAGGCCATCGAGTCCAACCTCCTGCTCAATGCAGGAATCCACCCTAAAGCATCCCTGACGGATGGTTGTCCAGCTGCCTCTTCAATGCCTCTAGTGTGGGAGAGCCCACAACCTCCCTAGGTAACTGATTCCATTGTCGTACTGCTCTAACAGTCAGGAAGTTTTTCCTGATGTCCAGCTGGAATCTGGCTTCCTTTATCTTGAGCCCATTATTCCGTGTCCTGCACTCTGGGAGGATCGAGAAGAGATCCTGGCCCTCCTCTGTGTGACGACCTTTCAAGTCTTTGAAGAGTGCTCTCATGTCTCCCATCCATCTTCTCTTCTCCAGGCTAAACATGCCCAGTTCTTTCAGTCTCTCTTCATAGGGCTTTGTTTCCAGACCCCTGATCATCCCGGTTGCCCTCCTCTGAACACGCTCCAGCTTGTCTGCGTCCAGTGAGTGTGGAATGTTAGAACTGAGTGGATGTGGTTTATGATGTTATATTTATTTATTTATTTATTTATTTATTTATTTATTTATTTATTATATTTCTATACTGCCCAATAGCGGGAGCTCTCTGGGCGGTTCACAAAATAATAGGTGGTGATGGGGAAAGGAATATATAAGGAGAGTGTTGTGAGTTTGTGAGGGGTGTGAGTTTGAGTGCATTTCAGGAGAATTGTTTAGTTTTAGAGTTAAGACGACTTTGGAGTCTAGGGACTTAGGACTGGTGTGAAGAGAGTGAGGTGGTTGGTGTGTGGAGAGTTTAGATCAGGCAGGACTGAAAGCATTATATTTTGATTTCAAGCTTTTAAACAACAATAAATTAATTTTTATTCTGTTATCTACCAAATACGACGTGTCGGCTGGGCATTTACCTGCCTTACAGTTATTAAACACCCACACCAGAGTATTCCCACAGTATATTTTGAGAGATCCTATATATAACCGGTTTCCCTCATAGCTAGGGGGAAAGGTTTTATTGAACCCTTCCTCAGGTGTTCAAGGGGTGGCGCTTGGCTTGAGAAAGGTTTATGCGACAGGCCTAGTGAAAGAGCTGAGGATGTCACAGTGGGCTATTTGGGTCCTCCCAGAAATGCGGCGCAGACACTGAAAGGGACCGGAAAGAGTTTTCCAACCTCAGCATAGCAGAGAAAAAACAGATGGCTCCACAAGCCGGGAAAAAACAAGAATTGTTCAGCTAGGAAGATAGTGGCAAGAGAAGGCTACAGCCTTAAAATGGTCGGCACACCTATGAGGGACGGAGGCCCACTCAGCTCAATGGAACTTACTTCAGAGTAGACATGCTTAGCGTTACTTAAGCATTTTAGCAGAAAGGAGGTGGGAACGACTGAGCCCAAGGCTGCAGTTCTATACCCACTTACCTGAGAGTAAGCCCCATTAAACTCAATGGGTCTTAGTTCCGAGTAAACATGTACAGGACTGCACTGTGAAAGTCCCATTTATGAGTTACATTTATATCTCTACCTATGCAGCAGAGTCTTGCTATTTACTGTTTTACTCTGTACAGCACCATGTACATTGAGGGTGCTATATAAATAAATAAATAATAATAATAATAATAATCTCAAGTTTCCTCCAAGGAACTCAAGGTAGCATACACAGCACACACCCGCCCCATTTTATCCTCACAACAACCCTGTGAGGTAGGTTAGGTGAAAACATCCTTCCAGTGCAATTCAGTGGAGTTTTTGAACCCCAGTCCTGGCCCGATTCTGTAGCTCAGCCTTTCCCAAACATGGGTCCCCAGTTGTTGCTGGACTACAAGCTCCATCAACCCTAACCATTGGTCAATGAAGCTGGGGGTGATGGGAGATGTACTCCAAGACATCTGTTTTCTAGCTTCTACATCCCACTGTTTCTGGTGCAAGGTGTTTATGCAGATTAAATAAATCTTAATTGATTCATCATAGCAATTTGTTTGTTTTTCAACCAATTCATTTAATTTGCATATATGAATAAAGCACAGGCTTCACAGAAAGAAAAACAATTCTCTTTTTGCTTTTAGATGGTGCGCTTCTATGTCACAGCAGGCAACGCTTCAGAAGAAGCATTCTCTGCTGTAAGAGAGGATGAGAGAGAGAGAGGTCCATGGCGGAATGCCTCTTCTCGGGTGGGCCCTGCTGCCCATAGATTTCATAGAATCATAGAATAGTAGAGTTGGAAGGGGCCTACAAGGCCATCGAGTCCAACCCCCTGCTCAATGCAGGAATCCGCCCTAAAGCATCCCTGACAGAGGGTTGTCCAGCTGCCTCTTGAAGGCCTCTAGTGTGGGAGAGCCCACAACCTCCCTAGGTAACTGGTTCCATTGTCATACTGCTCTAACAGTCAAGAAGTTTTTCCTGATGTCCAGTTGGAATCTGGCTTCCTTTAACTTGAGCCCGTTATTCCGTGTCCTGCACTCTGGGAGGATCGAGAAGAGATCCTGGCCCTCCTCTGTGTGACCACCTTTTAAGTATTTGTATGTATATAACAAAAAGCAATAATTTAAAAATCTACTACCCAACTGGGGACACCTTTGAGGGGAAAAACACACACTATTTAGTTGATTAACCTAACATTTTAGTTGATTAATCTAAAAAAACAAAATATTTTAGCACTAATTTTAAGCATTATGTTATCATCCCAAAAGGCTGGTGGTGGTGGGTAAAACGGTTCCAGTACTATTTTAGGATGCTTCAGGGCAGCAGGCTGGTTCGGGCCTGCACATCTGCAACCCCCTGCCTCAAAGTTGCTGCCATCTCTGAATGTCCTCTTCCCCCTCTTCTCCCCACTGCTCTGCCCAACCCTGGAAAAGACCCTCACCACAGTGTTACCAAACAGCCTCAGCTTCACTTGAAAGGGGAACGGGAGTGGGGGGGGAGAAAAGCCAGTGAGAGGATTGGGGAAGGGGGGGGAGAGGCTGGGGAGATTTACAAGTGAAAGGAATTAAGAATGGAGCAGTTTGTGGGATAAAGAGTCCGCAGAAGGGGCTTTACAGATGTGTAGAGGGGATGCGGGGAGGCGACTCATTGTTTAATTAAGCAGAAAGTGGCTCTTTTGAAAAGCAATTTTGCACAGGAGCCGGGGTGGGGGGCGCTCAGCAAACAGTCCCTGTGAGGGAGGGGAGGGGAGGGCGGGAGAGGAGAAAGGAACAGCTGGCACCGCGAACCGTGTGAACCGAATGCTGAACAGTTTAAAGGGCTGCGGACCTCCTGCGCGCCCCCTCCTCCTTCTATCCCATTCCCCGTGCCCCCCCCCAATACACTCTGCTGATGTCACAGCCACAAGGCAGGCTGGACATGGGAAGGTTATCTGAACGCACGGGTAGACAGAACGGCTACGTTTGAGAACCGAAAGGGTTGCTTCGCCGGCCCCCTCTTCCTTGAGTGTCGCCCCACTTGTCCACATTGCCAGCTTACACACACAAGTCCACCACCACCACCCGTCTTCTCTTCCGCTCACCCGACAACCCCCAGACTGCTCCAGCAGCTCTGTGGCCCGCCCCTCCTGCACGTGGCTGGGAGGGAGCAGCCAGGGCAACCTGTCCCAGGCCACCTTATCCTTGCGTCGCGGAGAAGCCAGATTTGAATAGTCACAGAATCATAGGATAGCAGAGTTGAAAGGGGCCTACAAGGCCATCGAGTCCAACCCCCTGCTCAATGCAGGAATCCACCCTAAAGCATCCCTGACAGAGGGTTGTCCAGCTGCCTCTTGAAGGCCTCTAGTGTGGGAGAGCCCACAACCTCCCTAGGTAACACGTTCCATTGTCGTACTGCTCTAACAGTCTGCCCAGCTCAGGTGGCCCCTGAGTCACAATTCAACTACCACCCTCCAAAAGAGGCCTGCAGGAGAAGGTGAAGACAGAGAGTCCATTTGGTCATAACTGATGACAGAAATGCTTTGCTCAGCCTGGGAAGGTCACAGGGGCCCAGGACACTGCCATCTACTGAGTCAGACCCTTGGTCCATCTAGGCCAGTATTGTCAACACAGGTGGGCAGCAATGAATCTCCGGGTTTCCGGCAGGTTTCTTTCCTACCCTTTCTGGAGAGGCCGGAGAAAGAACGTGGGGCCTTCTGCATGCCAAGCAGGAGTTCGACCACTAAGCTACAGCCTTGGATGGATGGGTGATATAGAGCTCAATGAAAACGTTGGACCAGTTGTGGATAAAAGCAAATGCCATGTTAAGCGTAATTGGGAAAGGACTCGAGACTAAAACTGCCGAGATCAGACTGCCACTATACAAAACAGCCTTGGTGTGCTGTGTGCAGTTCTGGTCACCCCATCTCAAAAAATGGTATTGTAGAGCTGGAAAA
The DNA here is from genome assembly GCF_023053635.1 of Elgaria multicarinata webbii. NCBI lineage: Eukaryota > Metazoa > Chordata > Lepidosauria > Squamata > Anguidae > Elgaria > Elgaria multicarinata. Next base: position 5,242,804 of record NC_086189.1, read on the forward strand.
ATGTGCAGAAAAGGACAACTAAAATGATCAAAGGGCAGGAGCATCTCTCCCATGAGGAGTTTAGCTTGGAGAAAAGGCAAATAAGGGGAGACGGGATAGAGGCGCACAAAATGATGGATGGTGTAGAGAAGGAGACATTTTTCTCCCACTCCCATAATACTAGAACCCAAAGGGGTCATATCCCCTGAAGCTGATGGGTTGGAGATTCAGGACAGATCAAAGGTAGGATGTCTTCACACAGCGCAGAGTTACACCTCTATCAAGTCTCCCCTTGTTTGCCTTTTCTCTAAGCCAGCCTTCCTCAACCTGGGGCGCTCCGGATGTGTTGGACTGCATCTCCCAGAATGCCCCAGCCAGCAGAGCTGGCTGGGGCATTCTGGGAGTTGTAGTCCAACACATCCGGAGCGCCCCAGGTTGAGGAAGGCTGCTCTAAGCTAAACAATCCCAGTAACCTCTCCTGATATGGGGAATGCTCCAGCTCACTGATCATCTTACTTGTGCTTCTCTTCACTTTTTTCAACTCTACGACCTCTTTCCAAGTGCCGTGACCAGAACTGTGCACAGTATTCGGAGTGTGGTCGCACCACAGATTTGTAGGACAGTGTGATCTTGGCAGTTAGAATCACAGAATCATAGAATAGTAGAGTTGGAAGGGGCCTATAAAGCCATCAAGTCCAACCCCCTGCTCAATGCAGGAATCCACCCTAAAGCATCCCTGACCGATGGCTGTCCAGCTGCCTCTTGAAGGCCTCTAGTGTGGGGGAGCCCACAACCTCCCTAGGTCACTGGTTCCATTGTCGTACTGCTCTAACAGTCAGGAAGTTTTTCCTGATGTCCAGCCGGAATCTGGCTTTCTTTAACTTGAGCCCATTATTCCGTGTCCTGCACTCTGGGAGGATCAATAAGATCTTCACTTGTGGTAGTGAGTTCCATAATTTAACTGTGTGAAGAAGTCCTTCCTTTTACTTGTCCTGGATCTGCCACCCATCGGTTTCATGGGATGACCCCTTTGGGTTCTAGTATTTTGAGAGAGGGAGAAAAATGTCTCCCTGTCCACATCCTCCACACCAGGCATCATTTTGTACACCTCTATCAGGTCTCCCCTTAGTCTCCACTTTAACCCAAGCTAAACAATCCCAGTTGATGCTCCAGCCCCTTAATCATTTTAGTTGCCCTTTTCTGCACTTTGTGCTGCTCTAACAGTCAGGAAGTTTTTCCTGATGTCCAGCTGGAATCTGGCTTCCTTTAACTTGAGCCCGTTATTCCGTGTCCTGCACTCTGGGATGATTAAGAAGAGATCCTGGCCCTCCTCTGTGTGACAACCTTTTAAGTATTTGAAGAGTGCTCTCATGTCTCCCATCCATCTTCTCTTCTCCAGGCTAAGGGAGTTGTATTCTCAACTCCCTTCCTAATTAGGCCAAACATGGAGCTTGTCTTTTTCACAGCTGCAGTACACTGGGTTCACACCACAACCCCAAGATCTCTTTCTTGGTCAGTCACCGCTAGCTCAGATCCCTTAAGTTTAGCTTGAAGTTGGGATTTATTCCCCCCACCCCCCATGGAAAATACTCACAAGGTTCATGCTGGCTTGGCAAAGTCACCTGATGTTTCCTTTTGCCGTCAAACAAGAGTTCTGCTCCCCCTCTGAAATGCAAGGCAAAAATACACAGGATTTATATTCTGCAAAACAGAGCACAAGAGTGTGAACGTTTTAAAGTGAAAACAAAACAGGAAAAGCCTAGCTGGGCTCAATCCCTTGTTGTTGTTGTTTATTTGTTCAGTTGTTTCCAACTCTTCGTGGCTTCATGGACCAGCCCACGCCAGAGCTTTCTGTCGGCCGTCGCCACCCCCAGCTCCCCCAAGGTCAAGTCTGTCACCTCCAGAATATCATCCATCCATCTTGCCCTTGGTCGGCCCCTCTTCCTTTTGCCTTCCACTTTCCCTAGCATCAGCCTCTTCTCCAGGGTATCCTGTCTTCTCATGATGTGGCCAAAGTACTTCCGTTTTGCCTTTAATACCATTCCCTCAAGTGAGCAGCCTGGCTTTATTTCCTGGAGTATGGACTGGTTTGATCTTCTTGCGGTCCACGGCACTCTCAGAATTTTCCTCCAACACCCCAGTTCAAAAGCATCTATCTTCCTTCGCTCAGCCTTCCTTATGGTCCAGCTCTCGCAGCCATAGGTTACTACGGGGAATACCATTGCTTTAACTATGCGGACCTTTGTTGTCAGTGTGGTGTCTCTGCTCTGAACTATTTTATCAAGATTTGTCATTGCTCTCCTCCCAAGAAGTCAACGTCTTCTGATTTCCTGGCTTACATTATATTAATTTACCACTGTAAAGCCCAGTCCTGCTCTTTTCCCACATTTCCCCACCCCCACCCTGGTCCCTTCCCGACAGAGGGGCTCATGAGTAATGCAAACTTAGCTCACGCAAAGTGAAACCACCACTACTCAAAATTTGCATGGAATACGGCTACGCCCCTCCTGCACTCTGGCCACCTCCGTCCCTTCGCAAATGGCACCAACAGCCTCAGTGTGTGGCTGGCTGCACCAGGGGCCCGCCTTCACGCCACACTGGTTGGCCCAACAGCGATGTGCATCATCCTGTTGGCGGAAGGGCTGCCCTGCCTGTTTGGCGCGGAGGGGGGAAATGGCTATGAAAGCTCGAGCTTTAAGCTTTTCCCCAACCTTCAAAATTTTCTACACATCTGCAAAGCTCAAGCTTCAGTATAAAACAAAAATGAGCAAAATCGGTGCGGTAGATCTCGAGTAATAAGCCTTACACCACCATATTCACATTGTGAACCGCCCAGAGAGCTTCGGATATTGGGCGGTATAAAAATGTAATAAATAAATAAAATAAATATTCTTATGTAAGATGATAATATGCACAGTGCTTTGCAGAGTACGAAAGGGCAGGTTCTCAATATTGGTGCTTCTGGCAATATAGGAAAACGCTGCTATGATGCAGGGTAACTAAGGATTCACCAGTGCCTCAGACAATTATTTGATTTTACCTTCCTGACCCCATTTTAAACGGTTTGCTTTCTATTCCCAGCCTCCTCCGGTGCCCTCATAGACTGAAAAGGCAGAAGCTGTTTTAAATCGAAACCCAAAAAAGAAGTGTGGCCTTTTTCGTCCCATCCTCTATTCAGAGTATATCCACATTTTACTTTGCCTCACCTAAGCCGCTGACTTGAGCACCAGAGCAAAGGACCTGTCCCTAAACTAATCCTATGAGGCGGTGGGGACTCCATCACTAGCGCCACCTTAAAAGAGGCATTCCACCACCTCGCGTGCACAAGGGCAGAGAGAAAGCCTCTCTGAAAGTTAGGACTTCTGCAATACGTGCAGGCGTAATCTAAAAACCAGCGAAAGCATTATTTTCCCCTTCAGCTTATCACCATCATCATGATCTCATATGTTAGAGCTTTTTCAGTGGTGGAGTCTCAGCTACAGACTTCCCTCCCAGTGGCGATTCAGGGGTTCCCCAATGCTGTTGTCGTTTGGGCGCAAGTTGAAAATGCAATTATTTGCGAGTGCTCTGAGGACAGGCAAGTGTGTTTGGGTGGGGAAGTTGTTCTGTACATGCTTCTATTGCATTTTATTATATATTTCTGATTTTTGACTTACGGTTTTTAATAGATTGTGCGTGTTGCTGTTGTTTATGAAGGTTTATTAATTTATTTATTGCAATTTTATACCGCCCAATAACCGAAGCTCTCTGGGAGGTTCACAACACAAAAAACCTGGGCTCTTTCTGATGAAGGGCGAGATGTAAACTCTGTGACCCTGTTCAGGGGACATGCTAAACCTTTTTGGTTAAGCCTTTTGAATTAAGCGTGTCTTGTGTAGGGCATTTTCCCTAACCATGGCTGCTACATAACCACAGATTAACTACCTTCACTAACCACATGCTGCAACAAAGTGAGCGTGTCGTCTGTAAGGCCCCCATGCTACCGTAGAGCTCTATGGCAAGATCAGCCGAAATTGGCCAGGCCACTGTGTCCGGCCAGAGGGATCTCCGCTGCTGGATCAGCATAGCAACTCTGAACATGCCAACTGCCATTTCACGTTCTTGCCTGAAATCCCCCCGCACAGCAGGCCTCTGTACGCCTGCACCGAGGCCATCGGGATGGTTGTATCACAATGCTGGACATTGTAGTCCAATACTTCTGGAGGGCAGGTTGCAGACGGCCATGTTAGCACTTTTGAGCAGCGGGGAGGGAAAACCCAGAGAAAGTTCCAAAGAAGGACTCCGTTACAAGACAACCTAGAACCACCAGTTTCAGTCACCCAGCTGGGATCCACAGCGCGCTGGCGAGAGCCACAAAGCCATGATCCCTCATGTAGGTTTCCACCATGAGCTTACTGGTGCCCAGCCTTTCTGCATCACCGTTTGCTCGGTCATTGCCCCATCAAAACGGAAAAGGAAGATCAAAATATGAACGGAGAAATATGACCGCGAGACACTAATCCCTTAAAAAAAAATGATCTGGTTACGTGAGGAAAGATTCTTGGCTGTACTTTTGAAAGGACACAACGGCGCCTTTGTTCGGCTTACAGCAATGCTGCTCCTTATCCCTGGCCTGTCTCCCCAAAGATGGCTCTGTTGGTGTTGTCCAACTTACTCTCCCTCACACACATACACACACACACACACACCAGTTATCTGAAAACTGAAGTAGCAGTTATTAATGTCAGACAAATCTGGAGATTCATGCAGCAGAACAAGACCCGGCAGTGATAGGAAAGAGGTTTCTTTCTGCTTACTGTAAAAACAAGCACCCACTTTGTGCTCCCATAGATCCTGGGATGGGAGATAAGGTCCTTTCTGTAACATGCGAGCTGGGGGGGGAACTCAGCTGCGATGCTAAGACATAGAGCCCTCATTTAGGCATTTCCAAGAAAAGAAAGGCGGGGGGCGGGTGGAGAAGAGAGAAGGGCCAAAGATGCATACACTGCTTTTCTGAGTATCAGTGGCTACCATGGGCGGGGCAGTCATCTCAAAAAGGTTGCGTTCCAGATGTGTTGGACTACAATTCCCATCATCCACAGCCAATGCTTCCAGTCCAACACACATCTGGAAGGGCAGCAGGTCGGGGAAGATAGCATGGACACCATAGGGAGGAAGTAGAAGAAACCCCAAAGGGTTTTCGAGAAAGATTTCTACCAGGAGAGACTGAAACAACTGGGCGTGTTTAGCCTGGGGAAAAGAAGATTGAGGGGAGACATGAGAGCGCTCTTCAAGGACTTGAAAGGTTCCCACACAGAGGAGGGCCAGGATCTCTTCTCAATCACCCAGAGTGCAGGACACGGAATAATGGGCTCCAGTTACAGGAAGCCAGATTCCGGCTGGACATCAGGAAAAACTTCCTGACTGTTAGAGCAGTACGACAATGGAACCAGCTACCTAGGGAGGTTGTGGGCTCTCCCACACTAGAGGCCTTCAAGAGGCAGCTGGACAACCATCTGTCAGGGATGCTTTAGGGTGGATTCCTGCATTGAGCAGGGGGTTGGATTCGATGGCCTTAGAGGCCCCTTCCAACTCTACTATTCTAGAATTCTAGGACAGATTGGAAAATTATTTGCTGTATTTATATGCTGCCTCTTAACTCAAAGTGCTCTCTCAAAGCTTTACATAGTAAAAAGTGGGCAGCGGTTAAAAACATTCGAAAACACAAGTTGCAAATCTGCGATGGGAAACACATCGCCCACGGCCTCATTTCATGCAGCCCTCAGCATCTTCCAGGTTTCCAGGTGCCGTGAATTCATTCTTGCTGTGTGGGCTGCCCCTCTAGGAATTGCCTCCTCTTCTGCTTGTACTTTTCAGTGGTGGCCCCTACACTATGGAATTCCCTCCCAACATATGGCTGCTTTTAAGGGGTTTTTGAGAACTCACTTGTTTTCCCTGGCATTTAATTGAAAAATTCAGTGGTATTTGCTGCTGACACGTATTTTAGCATTGTGTTTTAATGGAACTGGTTGTATTTAAAATTGTTTATATTAGTTATGATTTTGTTATGTTTTTGCATTGTTATGTGTTTTGTATTTTATTGGTAGTGGTTTTATTTAAAATTGTTTAGATTAACTATGATTTGTTTATGTTTGTGTATTGATTTTATTATATACTGTGCCTTAGGAAGACTCTGATCTTGAAAAGTGTTAAGAAAAGGAATAAAAGGCCTATCCAGTGAAATTTTAGGATGTTTTTAGGATGTTTTAATCATGTATGTTACGTTTTTAATCAGTTTTTAATGTGTTTTGTATTCATTGTTGTTCCCCGCCTCGATCGAAGTGGAGTGGCGGGTAAGAAATAAATTATTATTATTATTAATTAATTAATTAAAATAAATTAAAGGCACAATCTTATGCATGTTTAGAAAGAAAAAAGGGGCTTTAACTCTCAGCCTGCCCCAGCTAGCCAGAAAAAAAACATGCGTAGCATTGCACCCTAAATAAAAAATAGTCCAGATTATAGTCTGAGGACTGCTAATGGGAAAAGATAATGACGATTAACATTGAAAGATCTGTAATGAAAGGCTTCATTTCGTCCTCTAAAGATGCTCACTTTGACCCTATGTTATGATTTGAAGTAGAGTTAAAATAATAACTGAAAGGTATAGCAGGAATAGCCAAAGTCCCATTCAGGCCCTGCAAGGTGGGGATGATGGGAGCAAAACATCTGGAGAGCACTAGGTTGGGGAAGGGTACTCTAGGGTGTTAAGGATCAGGGGTCTGGAAACAAAGCCCTATGAAGAGAGACTGAAAGAACTGGGCATGTTTAGCCTGGAGAAGAGAAAATGGAGGGGAGACATGATAGCACTCTTCAAATACTTAAAAGGTTGTCACACAGAGGAGGGCCAGGATCTCTTCTCGATGCTCCCAGAGTGCAGGACACGAAATAATGGGCTCAAGTTAAAGGAAGCCAGATTCCAGCTGGACATCAGGAAAAACTTCATGACTGTTAGAGCAGTACGACAATGAAACCAGTTACCTAGGGAGGTTGTGGGCTCTCCCCCACTAGAGGCCTTCAAGAGGCAGCTGGACAACCATCTGTCAGGGATGCTTTAGGGTGGATTCCTGCATTGAACAGGGGGTTGGACTCGATGGCCTTGTAGGCTCCTTCCAACTCTGCTATTCTATGATTCAAAAATGCCCATATAACACCTGTGCTGAGAGTTACACTAACTGCCAGTTTAATACCAGGCCAAGTATTATTACTGACGTATAAAGCAGTAAACAACTTAGGATCAGGTTACCCAGAGTGTAGGACACGAAATAATGGGCTCAAGTTAAAGGAAGCCAGATTCCAGCTGGACATCAGGAAAAACTTCCTGGTTGTTAGAGCAGTACGACAATGGTACTAATGACCTAGGGAGGTGGTGGGCTCTGCCACACTAGAGGCATTCAAGAGGTAGCTGGACAGACATTTGTCAGAGATGCTTTAAGGTAGATTCCTGCATTGAGCAGGGGGTTGGACTTGATGGCCTTATAGGCCCCTTCCAACTCTACTATTCTATGATTCTATACCTGAAAGACTGTCTCCTCCTATATAGACTCGTTTAGACCATTATGATCTTCAGGGAAGGCTTTGCTATTGTATCATACCCTGCAGACTCCCTTCTGACAGCAACACACCCTCTCTGGTGGCACCATCAGGAATGACCTCCCTCATGTGCTTTCAATGATTATTAAAAACTTACTTGTTTACCTTGACTTTTCCCAACCATTCACTTATCTAAGTGCTGTTGTGTTTTGAAGATACAGCGTTATGGTAATGTTGTGAACCACTTTGGGATTTTAAAAATGGGAAGCGGTTTAGATATGTTTTAAAATAACTAAATAATACATAAAACACTTTGCATATATTATCACAGCAAGCTTGCTTCCGACAAGTGTGCGTTCAAACCACGTATCACTGAGGGAGCAGTTTTCTCAGATTTCCCTCGATCTACGCCCAACATTCTAAGTCACACACCACCACAGATTAAATAACAGCCAATTAAGAGGATTATCAAAAGCCAAAGAGGGCACCTGTGGCAGAGACAGTAAATCTCTAGTACTGATACCTGGTGGGTTATTGCATTTATTTATTTTAATAAAAGGGATAATGTATTTTCCATACCTCAAGGACCAACAGCCTTCCTGTGGCAAACGCTTTTTATGAACTAAGGAAGCCTACTTCATGAAATGCCTCCATTTTCTCCCTTTCATAATTGTATTGATTCCTGATACCAATTATGTGTGCTGGATTCTCTTGCATTCTTGATTACACGTGATCATAAGTTAAAGTGCACCTAATCTATGTGTATAACTTGCAGATGGATGGTCAAAACTATTCCCCTCATTAACAAAGTGCCTCACTCTGTTTACGGATTCATTCATCTCCCTTTGAGGCATTTTTTCACTGTCCTCATAACAAACCTTTAACGGAAGGATAAATTCTGGCTATTTGATGGAAAAAGCAGCCTTTCTTGTATGTTTATTTCTCTTTCAACTACTCTGAGAAACAAAACATGCTCAAGAGTGAGCCAGCTACATGGCACTGTTGACTTGTTCACATTTTCTACCCTCTAAGGCTCTTTTTTCATGTGGTGCAGAGCGGTAAAGCAACAGTTTCTGCAGCTGAAACTCTCCCCACGGCCTGAGTTTGATCCCAGAGGAAGCTGGTTTCAGGCAGCCAGCTCAGGTCGACTCAGCATTCCATCCTCCCGAGGTCGATAAAATGAGTACCCAGTTAGCTGGGGGAAAGGGAATAACGGCCGGGGAAGGCAACAGCAAACCACCCCGCTATAAGGCCTGCTAAGAAAATGTCCGGGAAAGCTGGCGTCCCTCCAAGAGTCAGTAATGACTCAGTGTTTGCATGAGAGGTTCCTTTCCTTTGCTTTAAATGTCGAGTTCTTCATGGGGAACCGTTTTCAGTCCAAAAGCTGCATTTTCTCTGGACCAACTTTCCAGGGCCCATACACCAGTGTGGAGCATGTCCAAAGCAAGAAGCAGGCAGAGCACATCAAAAAAAGTCTACAGGGCAGTCCCTCTTTTCTCTCTTATACACAGAACTGTTCACATCCACACACACATATACAACTCCTTTTAGGGCTATATCTCTGGGATGACATTTTAAAAACAAAACACATTGAAACACACACACCACTCTAAAACCTGTGAATTGCTAAAGTCAGGTATACAGGAACAGGTTTCAGTTAACATGTACCAAGTAAAGGCCATTAAGTGCATGCTCAAAGTCATTCATTATCATTACTTCGAACATCCCAGCATTGACTTGTAAAAGAAAAGATTGTGGGGGACAGGATTAACTTTTTGAGGAATTATATTCAACGCCTGTTTGCCAGGCTCCAGTACAGTCACAGGCATGTTCCAAAATAGTCTTTGCTTCAGTATTGCCAGGTTTCACCCCCTTTCCTCCTAGTCACATTCAAGAATAGGAAAACAGTCTTCAGTGGGCTCTCAGCAGGATTGGGCCATCTTCACATAACCTTTCCTCCACTTTTGCTCTTGATTTGTAATCTGACTTGTAAACCTTGTCATGCCCAGAAACACCAATGACAGTCTCATTTCCATTTCCTATCTCCCAGCCTTCTTTTAAGGACCTTGAGCATCTTTACATGAACTGAAGGAAATCTAGATTACCTACCAACCTCTCTACCCCGCTCCAAATCAGAGGTTATTCCCTACAAGGGTTCTTCCAAAAGTCTACTGGGACTCAAGGAATGGGTAAAGGGCAGCTGTTTTGGAGGACTTTAGAGAGGGAAGGAAATAGCCTAGGAAAAGGAAGCAGCACAGACAGGGTAGTTTTCTTCCACTACATTTAAAACCTCAGGTGGTCAGGAAGCTACTGGCACTGGAGGCAGACTTTTCCAACTCGGCACCATCTAGATGGGTCAGACAAAAACTCCCATCATTCCACCAGCTAGCACAATCATTGGTCATGCTTTTGTTGTTGTTTATTCGTTCAGTCGCTTCCGACTCTTCGTGACTTCATGGACCAGCCCACACCAGAGCTTTCTGTCGGCCATCACCACCCCCAGCTCCCCCAAGGTCAAGTCTGTCACTTCCAGAATATCATTCATCCATCTTGCCCTTGGTCGGCCCCTCTTCCTTTTGCCTTCCACTTTCCCTAGCATCAGCCTCTTCTCCAGGGTGTCCTGTCTTCTCATTATGTGGCCAAAGTACTTCAGTTTTGCCTTTAATACCATTCCCTCAAGTGAGCAGTCTGGCTTTATTTCCTGGAGTATGGACTGGTTTGATCTTCTTGCAGTCCAAGGCACTCTCAGAATTTTCCTCCAACACCACAGTTCAAAAGCATCTATCTTCCTTTGCTCAGTCATGCTAGTTGAGGGGAAAGATGGGAGTTGTAATCCAACACATCACAATGATGCCAGGTTGAAGAAGGCTGATTTAGGAAATGGGACAGGGGAAACATCTCAGCTCCTAGTCTCTTGAACCATTAGATGTCATGCTACCAATTGTATGCCTTTTTTCTATATCATCATTACACATGGAGCTACAGGGAATCTGAGAAGACATGCCCTATCTCAAGGGGTTTATAATCTAGAAATAAGACACAAGAGAGATAACAGAAGCATGCAAGGGGAGGGAGAATAATATGTGGGTTTGTCCTACTTGCAAGCCTTCTCCTGAGAGTCCTACCAAGCAACGGACCTTCAATACTTTCCCAAAATCCTTAAACTGCCTTAGATCAGCTTTTCTCCATTCCAGCACTCTCCAGACATGTTAAACTACAATTCCACCAATCCCCCCCCCAACCAATCTGGAGGGTACCACGTTGGGGAAGGCTGTCTTAAAAGGCTGGGAACAGCAAGAGGAGAATGCACTTATGTGTCCCAAACCAGAAAATATTGTCAGGTGTCTGAAAAAGCTTTTATTATAATGCCCAATACGTTTCAGAAAGGATCCCCCACCCCCACCCCGGAGATCATTTTAAAACAAGAAACATCAGAAAGATTCTTTGCAACATGTTTAGAGACGGATAACCAGCCCCTGAGGAAGGAAAGTCCTTTCCAAAAGGGCATCATAATAATAATAAAAATCAGAATATTTTGTTTTAGGAGGACTCTTGGGGCAGCCTGTGACAATACGGGTTGGGGGTAAAGTGGGAAAGCTTCAAAATCTAATAGAAATAAAAGGCTCCACTCACGTCCCAGCTTCTCTAAAAGTGCGGGACCCCCACATTTCTGAGCCTCCTCAGCCGAGGACGGAGCCTCCTCCCCTCCCACTTCAAGACACCCCCTTGCTGGACTCAGCCCCCAACACAGGGGCCCAGCAAAGAAACCCTCCGCCGCTCCAGAGCGCTCTCCTCGCCCATTTTTCTTCCCTCCTCCTCTTCTTCCCCACAAGACCCCATTTCCATTCTCCCTCGCCTCCCTTACCCAAACTCCAATTGCACAGACAAGGGCGCCGCCATCTTGCGTAAGGGAACAGCACTGCCCACACCGGAAGCACCTCCGCTTTCGTTACCGGTTCAGGCGCTGTTGCCTAGCAACGGGGGAACGATGTCTTGGAAGAGGCCTGAACTTACCATAGAGTTTTAAGGGCTGAATCCTACACATGTGTTTAAACAGCAAAAAAGTCCTACAACTTCCAGAATGCTTCTGCCAGCTGGCTGGGGATGATGGGGATTGTATCTCCAACACATATAGGGGTGGGGAGGGTTTCCAGGTTAGGAAAAACATACCAAAGGGTGGGGTGAGTGGAAAGTTGGAAAGGGACAATTCTTGTGTTTGCAGCCTTAGTTTCCTGTTTTTTTCATTGCTGAATCAATGAGCAAATTTGAATCTGTCCATTTAGGACTTAATACAGACCAGAGATTTCTGCCCCCACCAGCTGCAGGTGTTAAATGAGCATATAAATTAGCAATGTTATCATAGATTAGGGTGACCATATGAAAAGGACAGGGCTCCTGTATCTTTAATTCATCACAACAGTTAAAGCTGCAGGTGCCCTGCCCTCTTTTAAATCTGATCACAGTATAGCTACAGTATAGCGCCTGCAGCTTTAACTGTTGTGATGAAGAGGAAATTTCACCAGGTGCGACATGCATACAAATGACACCTGCTGAAATTCCTTTTTCTATGCAACTGTTAAAGATACAGGAGACATGTCCTCCTTTTCATATGGTCACCATATCATAGATCTTTGTTTTTCCGTTTCTATTTTAAATCTGGCACAGTATTTTAAATCTTTGCCCTGCTGCCAGCTCCTGTTTAGTTACGATTTTTATTTGTAGTTTTAAACTTTTATATTGCATTTTGTCACCTTGTGTTTTATGGTTTTCATTGTGGTGAACTGCCCAGAGAGCTTCAGCTCTTGGGCGATACAGAAATGTAATAAATAAATAAATCACCAAGGACTACTGTTGTAAATGGACCCTGTGCTTTTCTTGTATATATTTAAGCTTTGCGTAGTAATTTCACAAACTGGGGCCTGAAAATGAGCTTTCTTGGCTCTTTTTCCTCTATTTTGTTTTGTTTGTGGGGGGCGGTGTTTGTGGATTTGCTCCCCCCGTGGCATACTAACTGACAATAATATCTATGCATCTGACACAGATGGTTCTAGTCCATGAAAATTTTTGCTACAAGATTATAGGGCATGCATGTAACATATGCATTTTTCCCACGGCCTGCAACAGGTCCAGGGCCAACCCGTTTTTTACATTTTATTTTGTGTGTCGTGTATCTCAGAAAACTCCTGCTTTCAATGGGAGGCAAATGATGAGGCTTACTAAGTAATCCACAAAGCTTTTATTAAGCAACAAACGTCTCTTCTACCTGAAGAGAGCCTAACCTCTAGGAAATGTCCCCCTAGGCAAAACTATGCAAACTAAGCAAGACAATTGTCCACTCAAAAAGAATAGGAAGCCACTTGCCAAACACCTGTAACTTCAGAGAGCCTGGTGCGGAGGCAGGTTCTGGTGTAATCGAACCGACTTTCTCACACCTTCCTTCCACCCCGTACATTTGAGCTTCCGGCGGACCTTAGCATCAGCTAGTTTGTCGGGGCAGTCTCCTCCGGAAGAAGGTTCACTTCCCACTGAGTGTGGAGAATTTGGCCTTGAGGAGATAAGCTCTGGAGAGGGCTGACTCCCAGCTGGGGAATCGCCCATGAGAGCTTCCTCCCGCACTGGTCCAGGCTAGCTGGTGTGTCTGGCGCTGTGTCTTTTAGTTCTGAATCTGATTCTGATTGATTACCTGAAACATCTTCTCCCAAAACAGGGGCAGTAGGGTTAGACATGACACCGTGCTTCCCTGGATGTAAATGTTCTAAAACATTCTGATGTTTAAATAAAGCCAACGGTTACGGTCAGTTTACCTAGCACTCCTCGCGTTAGAAGCTAGTGCCGGAGAGAGGCCATTGCAAATCCCATGGAATGAGGACCCCTCAGCACTGTCTAACATGGAGGGACCAGCTCTTATTTAATAATAATAATAATAATAATAATAATAATAATAATAATAATAATAATAATAATAGCAACAACCTTATTTAGGATAAGAATGAATGTGCGTTCAGAAATGAATGTCAGGTTTGACTTGTGAAATGTTGGAGGCTGAGCTTTCATGCCCTGGTATGATTTTCTTTTCCTTGTACAGTCACAGTTCACAGCTGAGCTTGGCCAGTATCTTGCATTATAACATACTCAGGCTAACTGTTACTTCGGCCCCATTCTTGACTGCAGAGTACCCACATCGAACAAATTGTGGCGTGCGTTGCGTTTCCAATTGGGGACGGTGTCGTTTCACGCACAAGACTATAGGCCCCACCGAGAAGGACCCCATTTTGTCCGGGCGCCCGACCCCCCCGAAAAAAGGATCCAATTATTTTTCAATAACGCATTCAGAGGCATCCGCAAACAGCTGTTTGCCCGCCTCGCCGTGGCAAGTCAAACTTCAGGAGCTGAATAATGGACGGGAACGTTGGAGCCACCGCGGCAGCCATGACAATGGGGATTCCTGGCTCTGGGGCTTTGTTTGGTTTTTCCAGTCTCCGTTTTGAACTCCCTTCTTCTGCATAGGAGAAAAAAGGGGGTCTGGAGTATGGCGGGAGAAGGGGGAGATGGTGTGTGGGGGGGAAGGGAAAGCGAGGTCAGAGGGAGTTAAAGCCTTTTCTATCCCATTCATGTGGTAATGGGGTGTCAAGCAGAGATCAGTAAGGTGGAGGCCGGCCTCTGAGCTTGGGTTAAACTGCCGCTAAAAGAAAGCGGGAGCCCAACTGACAGAGGCCTGTATGTCATTACGGCTCACAGTAAAACGGCCGGCCTGCGCTACGGAGCCCTCTTCTATTCGAACTGGGGTGTAAAGGGGGGTGGGCGGCCGAGTGGGCTGGGTGTGGGGAGTGGGCGCTGCGCTTTTTAAATTCACAGGCTCCTTGAAAGCAGCCAAACAAAGCGGAGGGCGTTTAAACAAAGGCAGACCCCCGTCTCGGCTTTCAATAGGGGGCTCTAAACAGGCATTTAACCTTCAGAATAGCTGAAAGTGATACTCAAAAGCAGCTTGGGCCTTTATTATCGCTGAGCCAGAGGCCACTTGGATGGTTCCTGCGTTGCCCTCGCCTTGGCCTGCATCCCTTCTGGTGATACCGCTAATAAATGGTTTCTTGGTCAGGGCTGGGGTGTGCGGGGACATTCCGGCTCAAAAAGCGGGCCCATGCAAACGGACAGGAACTCTTTGCAAAAGAGGAGGAAACAGGATTCGGTGGTTTTAACTAGGCATGGGGAGGGGGCATTCGCCCGGTTCATGTTTAAATGCGAATGTTCCTCATTCTGCACTTCCGAATCAAGACGCAAATTGAAAGTCGGTTACTCTTCAAGGTTCGGATTTTTCCAAATTTCGCAGCAGAGTTCTCCAGTCCAAAAATTTGCACAAAAAATGTGTGTGTCGGGGAAAGCACGCACAAGAACGGGTATGTTTGTGAAAATAACCGTCCCAAATGCTTACAATAGGAAAAATTGCTGGTAAAAAAAGTGTAGATTCAACAAAATCGCATACGTAAATGCATGCATTTACAAAAATGTGTGTTTGTTAGAAAATTGTTAGAAAACAATTCTCAAAGTTTGGGACAAACTGAACTTAAGACTGGAAAATTCATAATGAGAAACAGAGAAATTAAAATGCACAGATTTGTCCAACGCTAATTTTAAATGAAATGAAGTCCGCTAGACAGTGCAAAACCTGGCAGGATTTTGAACATCTTCCACCACCTATAGCTTTCCAGAAAAAGGGAAAATCAGCCAGCAAGGCTAGCCTTGTGGAGAGGAGACAAGTACACAGATGGAGAGCATATGATGTTTTCAGAAATTGAAAATTGGGGGGGGGGGGAGATAATTTTTTTCGCTAGGGACGATTGCTATTTTCTGGTAAGACAGCTTACCTGTTTCGTGTCCTGCCCCCACCTCTGCATTTGCCTTTCGGCAGATGTTGGACACACAAGTGAATAAGAGTTCTTCCATCTTTTTGAACCAACTCCCTAATTCTTTAGAAGTTGCATCTTGGCTCTGGTGCACATGCGTGCAAATTAGCATGCAACGACGTAGAATGATGGTGTACTGCTGTGCTCTTTCATCCATGCCATAACTGTCTATCCAGATAGATTTGGATATTTCAGAAGCAGTTCAGGACAAACTACTGCGGAATAAATGATCATCAAAGAAGAGCTTTCAGCAATACAAATGGGAGATGCAACAAAATGTTGCAGTGTGGATTTATTCCATTCCACCTCCCACCTCCTTTTCAGTCCATATTGGGCTGTTTTTGTGGGTTCCTCCCTTTGGTGTTTCTTTTCCCAAAAGAATTTTTGTACTACCCTTTTTTGCCTGGGTGGTGTCATTTTGGCCACACACACAAAACGGCACTCACACCTGAAAATTAGAAATAGAGGGCATGATATGTCCGGCTGTGGAATCCGAGCCGTGATCCCGAGTGTGAAAGTCAGGGTGTTAACAAATTCACAAGTGTCGCTATTTCCTTCTGTGAAGGTATGCAAATGTGTTGAACCACCCAGAGGGCTTCAGATATTGGGCGGTATAGTAATAAAATAAAATAAGGAGTGTTGCCTGCCCTTCTTCCATTTCACAAAGGATCCGTCAGGACTCCTTTTGCCACAAGGAGCAAATGGCAGAATTGGGACTCCCTCCCCACCCCCTTAAAACATAAAATCGCAACGGCATGCAAAATTGAAATCCTCTTTTATTAGATGCGAAGATTCCATTTTCTTCCCTAGTTCCATCGCAGGAATTACAAGCCACGATGTCTTGGCATAACAGAAAATGTCGTGTGCTGATAATGACAAAGCATCAGAGGCAAAAGACGAGTCAGGTTTCTCCATTCATGGATTAGTGTTAAAATGCCCCTCTTCTCCCTCCCTATACAGACACATAGATACCACCGACAGCACCATGTTCCCTGAGTAGATGTTGAAAAAGCATCAACATAAAAAAAAAAAAGAGACCGTCTTCCTCCATACCCCAATGCACACATTAAAAACACACACCAATGGATTTGTTTGGAAAGATAGAAAAGCGCATTAGAATCACAAATGAGGCACCCAAGGCTGGTTTCAGGTATGAGTAAGGGCCTGGGCAAAATGTCCTCTGGCAGGGATACCTCCTCTGTCAGCGAGCCCTGGTGGGCTTACTCGGCTGTGGGACACTGCGCTGAGCAGCACAAGGCAGCTGGATCTACCCCCCCCTCCTTTAAATTTCCCACAATGCCGCAGAGCGACGTTAGCTGGGGGCATTGTGGGAAACGAAAATGGGCACTGCTCAGAGGAATAAAAAAAGAGAGGGCCCACACCAAATGATGACACTGACGCTTCAACATCATCTGTCCTATGAGGACAGACTGAAGGAATTTGAGATGTTCAGTCTGGAGAAAAGAATACTGAGGGGAGACATGTAAGCAGTGTTCAGGTACATAAAAGGATGCCACAGGGAGGATGGTCAAGAACTATTTTCCATGGCCACAGAAATTAGGACCCGAAATAACGGGTGTAAGTTACAGCTCTCTAGATTTCGATAAAATATAAGGGAAAACTTCCTGGCAGTAAGATCTATGCAAGAGTGGAACAGTCTACCTACGGAAGTTGTGGGTTCTCCATCTCTGGAGGTTTTTCAGAAGAGGCTGGACAGCCACCTCTCATAGATGGTTTCATTGGTTTTCCTGCACATTGCAGAGGGTTGGACTAGATGGTCTTTGTGGTCCCTTCCAACTCCACAATTCTATGAATCAGGGTTTCTCATTCCAGTTTGCCAACCAAACCATGGGTCCAGAAGCCAGTTCAGAATGTAAACCATGGGTTCTCGATTCAGACATCACACCAACCCATCGTTAATCTTCCTTAACCATGGCTTGGCAGAGCGGGTACTACCAAGTCCCTGAGCCGTACTGGATCTGGCAATCCTTACTACAGCAAACCACACAATAAAACAGCTTCAGAGGGCAAGGGCATTGCAGAGTCTTCTGTTCATTCAGTTTTGGCCTCTTCTGTTCGTTCAGGACAATTACTAGGAAAGGATTTTTTTTGGGGGGGGTACCATTTAAATTTCCTACTCCAGCCATCAAAGTGTCTTGGGCCAGTACACATCCATCCATCCATCAAGACAAGAGTAAGGTTTGCAGTCCTTCTTCTTTGGGTGCTTCGATGACTATGGAGCATGTGGGTGCATCACACAATGCCAAGGTGGCTGCAATTAAGTCATGCTCAGGGGGGTGTCTAGGAAGGAGAAAATCTTAATATAGTCCTATTCTTGTGTGAACTGTTCATATAAGCAATGCATCCCCAGAACTAACACTGCCCTTGTGGACAAAGCCTGGGTTTCACCATCTACCATCCAACGCCAGTATCATTTGAGCTAGAGAAAGAAAAAACTCCCTCACACGCACATATATACACCCCTCACGCTGCATCCACTGGCATTTGGCCTACAGGAGAGGCACAACTTGAGTTTGGTTGGGAAGACCTTATTTGTGTACAGTTCTGGTCACCACACCTAAAAAAGGATATTATAGAGCTGGAAAAAGGGCAGAAAAGGGCAGCTAAAATGATGAAGGGGCTGGAGCATCTCCCCTAGGAGGGAAGGTTACATCAACTGGGATTGTTTAGCTTGGAAAAAAGAAGGCTGAGTGGAGACCGGATAGAGGTGTACAAAATTATGCCTGGTGTGGAGAATGTGGACAGGGAGACATTTTTCTCCCTCTCTCAAAATACTAGAACCCAGTGGGGTCATCCCATGAAGCTGATGGGTGGGAGATGCAGGACAAATAAAAGGAAGGGCTTCTTCACACAGGCATGGCTAAATTATGGAATTCACTACCGCAAGATGTAGTGATGGCCACCAATCTGGATGGCTTCCAAAGGGGGTTGGATAAATTCCTGGAGGCAAAGGCTATCAAAGGCTACTAGCCCTGATGGTTGTGTGCTACCTCCAGTATTTGAGGCAATAAGCCTGTGTGCACTAGTTGCTGGGGAGCATGGATGGGGTGTGTGTGCTGTTGCACCATGTCCTGCTTGTTCATCCCTGGCTGGTGGCTGGTTGGCCACTGTGTGAACAGGTTGCGGTACTAGATGGACCCTTGGTCTGATCCAGCATCCGGGCACTTCTGATGTTCTTATGAAGTTTACCCGAAACATTTCTGAGGGGAATGGCAATCCGAACAACAAAATGGTGATCTCTAGTTGGAAGAGCACTGTCCCAGGCATGGGACCAGGCAAGGAGACAGAAGAGATGGAGCCTGGCAGAACCCACCACACAGAAAACAGCCCTTGATTCTGCCCCTTCGTTTGGTTTTACTTCTTCCTCGGAATGGGGACCTTGCAAAAGAGGTGAAAACTTCAAAACTGCAAGCCGTGCCCTGATACCTGACAGAAAGTCCAGCTGGGGAAACCCGGAAGGGAGGTTTGTGATCTTCCAGATGCAACTCAAAACAGGCAGACACACATAGACACAAACAAAATGGAATCCAGAGGCGAGGAAGAGTTGTCCAAGCAACTACAACACAACCTGCCCCACAGAGTCACAAAGCAAAGGAAGTGACAGCTTGATCAGAACCTGCCAGTGTTTTAAATCGCTGGAAGCAAGCTTTCGAATCACACAGAATTCTTCTTCTGGCATTCAGTGTGCAGTTTGGTCCAGTCATGCAAGCATCACTCTGTTTGTTCTACTGGTCCCATTCTGTGGGATCCGCTGGTCAAGATGTTGCCCGCTAGGAGAACCTGACCTCGAAAGAAACGACCTGTTTCTGCCCTTGTGGTGGTGGTAGCGGGG
This sequence comes from Elgaria multicarinata webbii, assembly GCF_023053635.1. Lineage (NCBI taxonomy): Eukaryota > Metazoa > Chordata > Lepidosauria > Squamata > Anguidae > Elgaria > Elgaria multicarinata. The sequence continues at coordinate 5,262,109 of NC_086189.1, forward strand.
AGTCAGAAAGGCCATGCGTTTCGAGAAAAAAACGGTCCATTTTGAGCCTTAACGGCCTCCTGTTGAACTCTGAAACCTGCTTGTCCCACTCGCAAAGCAACATTAAAAAAAAATAATGTTGCCAGAGAACTTTAGTCAAACATTTGCCAAGGTGCAGTGTAGCAACAGCTTTCCTTCAAGGTTATCAAAAGGAAGTAGGTCAGGCACCTGCCTTAAGGCATTACGGCACAAGCCCTAGATTCCATAACCGTTGCGTCCCTACAAATTCTCATGCCAGGATTCGCTCCCACACAAAGCTACTGTTAAGATATAAATAGTTGCCGTACGTTGTCAGCACATTGCACTGTCTGTAAAGACTGAAGCTGCACTCAACCATGTGCTCCACCACACCCCTGGACTCTGACCTCTTTCAGACAGGTGTGCAAAAACTCAATTGGTGCATGCGGGTAACATGCTTCACGGAGCAGAAGAATTAAATGCTTGTCATCTGGACGTAAAGCCGACCCATTCCTGTTCAGAGTGACACTTCCGGGAGTTGTGAACTAGCTGCCCAGTTTTCCACAGTCACGGGATGGTTCCTGCAATTCATTTCCGTGTCTAAATAATGACGCAGAATCGTTGCATGAATGGCGCATCTGGTGCTCCCCTCCTTCCCAAAATGGGGTAATCTGGCAGCTAGCTCACACCCAAGCAGGTGCTGCTTTCAATGTCCCCTCAGCATAAGAAATTAAGCACAGCGCATGGCCGGGCGTAGCCTTCTGCACACCTGAGGCAGTGTCCGGTGGCCACCATGCCCCAACACCATCCTACATGCATCTAAGGCTCCCAGCCCACATGTGCCCTGCATCAAACCGCTCCTCTGGGAGGGGATACTTTAATGGGATCACATGTGCACTGTGTACATTCAGCCAAGAGTAGTCACATGGGTATATGGTGAACAATACATTGCAGCACTCCCTGCAAACTCTAGTTGGACCACTGGTTTACACAGCCAAATAGCGGTTTCCTGGTTTACACAGCCTCTGCTCCTACAAATCACTTCAGAGTAAAATTTAAAGAAACGAAAGCAAAAGTCATGCACAGATGTTCATCTTTCTGAAAACTCAGGAGGCATAAGCAGCAGCTAGGAACATTTACAAGGGCAGGGAGGTTTCCTAGGGGGACGCAACTACCGGGCGCAGAAATCGAAGAATTGACCATCAGCGCGTTTTGCCTCTGAGCTTTATGAAGCCTCCCCGCCCCATCCCCAGGAGAAGAAGTGGCACGAAGGCAGCCGTGTTTACATAGGAGAAACGAAACGTGGCGTTATCAGGAGGACAACTCTACGGAATGGCGAAATCCGGCCCTGCTTGCAACCATAGACAGAATTGCAAGCCTGCAATAAATTCTTTTCTTTTTTTTAAAAAAAAAACCTGCAATAAATTACAACACACACACACACACATGTGCACAAATAAATGTCCAGTTATAAAAGTAGAAACGAAGAATTTCCCTGGAAAAAATAAAAGTTGAAGTCATGAAAGAAATGCATTCCCAACACCGCCCTCTGCCCATTCTGAGAAGTAGTGATAGCATTTTAGCAGCTAGAAGGAAAGAGACCGTGCCTCCCAATGTAAAAAAGAAAGAAGAACTTGCAACCTTTTTTTGTTTCTGTTTTGTTTTCCAGGACGGACCCTGGAAAAAAGGGTTGGCGAAATTTAACACAAGGTATCGCCTTCAGCCATCATCGCGGGCCTGGTGGGCAGGGAATGAAAGCACCACAGCGCCTCTTAGAGGCGCTACGAAGCAGCGCAGCCCTTGTTGGTCTTGAAGACGGCTTGGCGGAACAAAACGAAAAGAGGAAAAAGGGTGCTGAGGAAACCCAGGGGACGAGATTTCGGATTTTGGCAAAGTGATGTAGCATGCTCACTCTTGTTTCCCCTGCTAGGGTGGTTTCACCGTTTCCATGAAGTAAAAAATAAAGCCATAATGTTTCTATGCTTTGGTATGCACAACCGTCTCCCTCACCTTTCATGCCACCATCCTCTGTAAAACCTGATAGAAACGAAAACTAACCGACCAAACAACGCCCAAATTTGCTGTGCCTTTTGTTAAATATCTAACCGTTTCTGGCTCTCCCCTTCCCTCGTAACCCTGGTCCGCACCCTAGACAGAGGCCTTGCAGCCACCCAAAAACTTGGATTCTCTCTTAGAGCTTCGCCTGTCCTGACTGGATCCTCTTGAAGACCTCCTCGGTCAACGGAGAGTACCGGCATTGTCTTGACTCCAAGATATAAAGCCTGTCCTTCACCACATTGGGGTCATATCCCTCCTTCCGCAGGTCCATTTTCTGGAACTTGAAGGTACCTGGGTCGTGAAGAGGGATGAGGAGGCAAGAAAGAACAAGAAACAGTGAGGAATTCTCTTCTTCCATTTCCTTCTCTGCTCTGCCTTGTAAAAGGAAACCCAAAGCTAACTTACTTATTATAATAATAATAATAATAATAATAATAATAATAATAATAATAATAATAATTTATTTAAAGCATTTTTATAGCGCCACCTCACCATTTCTGGTATCGGGGTGCTTTACAATCACATATAAAACAATTCCATTAAAAACCCTCAACCCACATTAAGACAATTCCATTAAAAACCCTCATCCTCAATCCATTAAAAGCCCTCAAACATATTTATTTGTTACCCGCCTCTTCCTCCGGATTGAGGCAGGGTACAACACAAATGCAAAAGCTGAAAAATACATATAATCAAAACATTCAACACATCATTAAAAGTAGCACATTATTTAAAGGCATCTTAAAATTCCACTGGGTAGGTCTGCCGGAAGAGATCAGTCTTTACAGCTTTCTTAAAATCCGGAAGACTGTTAAATTGATGAATCTCTCCCAGCAGGTCATTCCATAATCTGGGAGTGGCAGAGGAAAAGGTCCTCTGAGTAATAGTTGTCAGCCTTATTTTTGTTGGCTGGAGTAAATTCTTCCCAGAGGACCTGAGTGTGTGTGGCGGATTGTATGGGAGAAGGTGTTCCCGCAGGTATTATTATTATTATTATTATTATTATTATTATTATTATTTATTTATATAGCACTATTAATGTACATGGTGCTGTATAGAGTAAAACAATAAATTACAAGACCCTGCTGCATAGGCTTTACATTCTAATAAAATCATAATAAAGCAATAAGGAGGGGAAGAGAATGCACCAAACAGGCAGTATAAAAGTCAGAACAAAATCAAGTTTTAAAAGCTTTAGGAAAAAGAAAAGTTTTTAGCTGAGCTTTAAAAGCTGCGGTTGAACTTGTAGTTCGCAAATGTTCTGGAAGAGCGTTCCAGGCGTAAGGGGCAGCCGAAGACAATGGACGAAGCTGAGCAAGGGAAGTAGAGGCCCTTGGGCAGGCGAGAAACATGGCATCAGGGGAGCGAAGAGCACGAGCGGGGCAATAGTGTGAGATGAGAGAGGAGAGATAGGAAGGAGCTAGACCGTGAAAAGCTTTGTAGGTCAACAGGAGAAGTTTATATTGGATTCTGAAGTGAATTGGAAGCCAATGAAGAGATTTCAGAAGTGGAGTAACATGGTCAGAGCGGAGAGCCAAGATAGGGCTTTAAAGGTGATAACCAACACTTTATACTTTGCCCGGAAACTAAATGGCAGCCAGTGAAGAGATTTTAAAACTGGTGTAATGTGGTCACCCTCAGGTGTACCGGTGCCCAGCCTGGCTGCCATATTTTGAACTAGTTGAAGTTTCCAGACTAGGCCCAAAGGTAGCCCTATGTAGAGCGCTTTGCAGAAGTCAAGCCTCGAAGTTACCAGCACGTGCACGACCGTCTTTAGGTCTTCCGACTCTAGGAAGGGGCACAGCTGGCGTATCAGGCGAAGCTGATAGTAGCCATTCCTGGCCGTCGCATCTATCTGGGCTGTCATTTGGAGTGACGGATCCAGAAGCACCCCCAAGCTGCGAATGCAGTCTTTCAGAGGGAGTGTAACCCCATCCAGAACTGGATGACACGCCTCCAAACCCAAACCCAGCTAAAAAATAGCTTTTCAAAGGGACTCACTTGTCTTGTGCACTTTTGAGAGCAGCCTCAGGAAAATCGGCCGTGCATACGCAGGCAGGGCCTTCTTCATTTCATCGGCGAATATCTCCAAGTTGCAGGAGTGGTCAGGGTCAACTATGGCAGCCATTCCGGCCTTCCCTTCAGTGCCTGAAATATATATTAAAAAATCACTTGTGGCTTTTATTTTCTTCTTCTTCTTCTTCTTTGGCCTAGATAAGGCGTGTCAACAGAACACCCCGGAGGCCGGAGTTATTTATTTATCAGAGGGATGAAGAACCACACGACCTCTGGGAAATCTGGAGGCCAAATCCAGTTCTCTCGGTTTCCCAAAATGGCCCCAATTCCTTTCCCCTGACCACCAAACAACAGGCTTTTGTGCAGTTCCCCCCACCCCCATTGAAAAAGCTTGAAATTCCTCTCCTAAAGTTTCGTTTCTGGCACTAAGAGCTGTAAGCTAAAATATGTTGGTATTTGGGGCTCACCCACCCCTAAAGGAGCTTGTCTCAGGTGCTGAACCCGATCCTCAAAATTGGTTCAGCACCTTGGATAGGGTTCTAACTGGTTCTGACTGAAAGCTAGAACGGATTCACAGCCCCAAATATTGAAGGCGGGGGAAAAAACCAAACCAACAAGTTGTAGTATATAAAAAAAAGAACAAGCATTGTTTGAAGCCAGGGAAAATTAGTAGGCAGAGTTAGAGGCCTGCCCTCTCTGCACTGCTGTGGGTCAGCTCTAGCTAAGGGGGATGGAGGGGACAGACCCATCCCTCAGGGAGACTTCGGGGGTGGACCATGGCAGGGATCGTCCCTCGGGGTGCCACTCAGGCAGGGCGAGCCCAATGCTCTCAACTCTGACAGCCTTGTTTGAAGGCTTCTCTGCATCAACCTAAAGGCAATTTCACCCCAGTACAAAGCAGGTCCATTCACTAGTATATACAAATCTACCTTTGATTTTTTATTGATTTGTTACATTTATTTCCCACCTTGTTTCCTCCTCAAGGAACCCAAGGCGACGTACATAAACCTCCTCTTCTCCATTTGATCCCCACAACAACCCTGTGAGTTAGGCTGGTCTGGGAGTATCACTGCCCCAAATTCACACAATGAGTTTCCATGGCCGAATGGGGACTAGAACCCGGATCTCCCAACTCCCAGTCCAACACCTTAGCCACTACACCACACTGGCTGATGATTCTGGCAGCCTCAATCTAGTGGGGAGTTTTGTTGTTGCTATTATCGGACAATTGGGAGTCAGAAACTTTATGTGATCTACAGACCAATCATCCAGGGATCTACCCGTACTTCTTCATTTAATCCTGAAGAAAAGAGGGGCAAGAGATAGGAAAGGGAAGTTGGTTGTAGCCAGTGTGGTGTAGTGGCTAAAGTGTTGGACTGGGAGTCATGAGATCCGGGTTCTAGTCCCCCCTCAGCCATGAAAACCCACTGGGTGACTTCAGTCACAGACTCTCAGCTCAACACACCTCACAGGGTTGTTGTTGTGAGAATAAAATGGAGAGGAGGAAGATTATGTATGCCGCCTTGGGTCCCTTGGAGGAAAAAAAGGCAGGATATAAATGTGATAAATAAAATAACGTTTGTTGCCAATTACCTGGCACCTCGACCCCGTAGACCACAACGTCGGTCATGTTTAAGATGCGACTGAGCGTCCCCTCCACTTCCGTTGTGGAGACGTTCTCACCCTTCCAGCGGAAAGTGTCTCCGGTGCGGTCCCGGAAGTACATGTAACCCAACTCATCCATGATTAGCACATCACCTGAAGGGAGCGAAGGAGAATGATCCCCGGAGGATGTGAGGTTTCAATTCTTGGCAACCAAGTCCTTCATTACCTAGTTTTGAACTATACCCAGCAGGCAGTGATTTTAAGGTGCCTTCAAAACTAAAATTAAACATTGCTTTCCAGGGGTCAGCTTCGGCTGATCCGCCAGCTACGGCCTTTCCTGGACAGGGACAACCTAGCCACAGTGGTGCATGCACTGGTAACTTCCTGATTAGACTTCTGCAATGCACTCTACGTGGGGCTGCCCTTGAAGACTACGTGGAAATTGCAGCTAGTGCAAAATGCAGCAGCTAGACTGCTGGCAGGTACATCTTACAGAGCCCACATAACACCGATTTTAAAGGAACTGCACTGGCTGCCTATACACTTCCCATCGGAATTCAAGGTGCTGGTAATGACGTTTAAAGCCCTAAACGGCTTGGGACTCCGATACTTGAGAGAGCGCCTCTCCTTATATATGCCTGACCGAGACCTTAGATCTGTTGGAGGAGCCCTTCTCCGCATCCCACCAATGCAACATATACGTTATGATGGGACAAGGGAGGGGGCCTTCTCTGTGGTGGCACCCCGACTGTGGAACGCCCTCCCCTTGGAGGCCCGATTGGCACCAACATTGATTGCGTTTCGACGCCAAGTGAAAATATGGCTTTTTAACAAAGCCTTTGATGGTTAAACTCACTGGCACATTGTTTTAACTGTTTTAACTGCATCTATTGCTTTTAAATTATATATTGTTTTAACTTGGATTTTGGTTTAATTTGTTTTTAACTGTGTATATTTATTGTTTTATACTGTATGTTTTTATCTGTACGCCGCCCTGAGATCTTAGTGATATAGGGCGGGATATAAATAATTTAAATAAATAAATAAATATCCAAGGAAGGAAAGAAACATCATTACCCCTTGATGAACAGAGGTGAGTGGGCCTTCCAAGGCAGGTGCCCCAGTAACTGGCTAAGGGGCTGTATAAACCAATGCATAAACCCAGCATATCTAAAACAGTTTAATGAATTCTCTTATGTGGGGCACTTTCATCTTGTAGGAATGGCTGTGTTTTTTATTAGAACCCCAAGATCTGCTGACTGCAAAAGATATTTATTTATTTATTTATTTATTTATTACATTTCTATACCGCCCAATAGCTGGAGCTCTCTGGGCGGTTCACAAAAATTAAAAACATTCAAAGTATAAAACAACAGTATAAAACCATACTATAAAATACAATATAAAAGCTCAACCAGATAAAAACAGCAGCAATGCAAAATTACAAATTTAAAACACCAAGTTAAAATTTATTTATAGACTGTTAAAATGCTGGGAGAATAAAAAGGTCTTCACTTGACGTCTAAAAGCATATAATGTAGGTGCCAAGCGAACCTCCTTAGGGAGCTCGTTCCACAGCCGGGGTGCCACAGCAGAGAAGGCCCTCCTCCTGATAGCCACCTGCCTCACTTCCTTTGGCAGGGGCTCGCGGAGAAGGACCCCTGAGGATGACCTTAGGGTCCGGGCAGGTACGTACAGGAGGAGGCGTTCCTTCAGATAGCCTGGCCCCAAGCCGTTTAGGGCTTTAAATGTTAATATCAGCACTTTGAATCAGGCCCGGACCTGGACTGGCAGCCAATGAAGCTGGAAAAGGACTGGCGTGATATTCACTTAGAATTCTGTATTTTGTATTTGTGTTTTTACACTGTTGGTGGTTTTACTATGCCCTTCATGGTTTTAATTTTTGTGAACTGCCCAGAGAGCTTCAGCTATTGGGCAGTATAAACATGTAATAAATACCATATTTCTTCGATTCTAAGACACACTTTTCCCCCCTTACAAACATCTCTAAAAACAGGGTGCGTCTTAGAAGCGCGGCTGCGTTTATTATTTCTTAGAATCAAAGCTTTTTTTTTCCTGTTGGTGGTACTGAAATTAGTGTGCGTCTTACCATCGATGGCGTCTTAGAATTGAAGAAATACGGTAAATAATAAATAGCATTTAAGAATTCCGAGCCCAAGAATTTGTCTTGAATAGCACCACAGCTCATTTCATGAACATTTCATTAAAAATTTCTCTATCTTTTTATCTATTTTTATCTATTTCTGTGAACCGCCCAGAGAGCTCCGGCTATTGGGCAGTATAGAAATGTAATAAATAAATAAATAAATAAATAAATAAATATCTGCCCCTCTCTCTCTCTCTCATACACACCACACATACCCCTTTCTTTATTTCAGCATCATAATTTTGGAATGGGAAGGGGAATTTTTCTGCTGTTGCCATTTTTATCAACTACGGGGACTCAAAATCCTTGCTAATCTACAGCAACTCACCCAGAGATCTACTTTCTTCCCTCTTCTAACAACTTTCGTGCTATGGATTCTCCACAACTAAGAATCATGGTATGTAAAAAAAAGGCTCACCTGTGAGATAGGCTGAGTCGCCTTTGCTGAAGACATTCTGCGCTATCTTCTTAGTGTTGGCCTCATTGTTCAAGTAGCCATCAAAGCGCTGCAAAGGGTCGCTTTGGATGATGCGTCCGACCAGCTGACCTGGCTCCCCTGGGGGCAGAGAGGGAAGAAAATTGGATCACGTGACAGCATGGCACTAATTATGTTAGGCATAATTAGGAAAGGAATAAAAAATCAAACTCCCAATATCATACTGCCCTTGTACACTTCTATAGGTATCTACGGTGTGAGCACAGTCCTCTTCACCACACCTAAAAAAAGGATATCGTAAAATATCCTTTTAAGCACTCTTCAAATACTTGGAAGATTATCACACAGAGGAGGGCCAGGATCTCTTCTCAATCCTCCCAGAGTGCAGGACACGGAATAATGGGCTCAAGTTACAGGAAGCCAGATTCCGGCTGGACATCAGGAAAAACTTCCTGACTGTTAGAGCAGTACGACAATGGAACCAGTTACCTAGGGAGGTGGTGGGCTCTCCCACACTAGAGGCCTTCAAGAGGCAGCTGGACAAGCATCTGTCAGGGATGCTTTAGGGTGGATTCCTGCATTGAGCAGGGGGTTGGACTCGATGGCCTTATAGGCCCCTTCCAACTCTACTACTCTATGATTCTAAGAGTTCAAAAAAAGGCAGAAAAAGGCAACTAAAATGATCAGTGGACTGGAGCAACTCCCCTATGAGGGAAGTTTACAACAGCTGGGAGTGTCTAGCTTAGAGAAAGGGTAATAATAATAATAATAATAATAATAATAATAATAATAATATCATCTTACTCGCCTCTCCATTTTGTTTGAGTAATGTTAGACATGATAGAGGGGTACAAAATTATGTCTGATGTGGAGAAAGTGGATAGGGAGACATTTCCTCTATCTCTCATAATACCCACGGTCATCCCATGAAGCTGACTGGTGGGAGATTCAGGACTTCTTCACACAGTGCAGAGTTCAGCTACGGAATTCGCCACCACAGGACTTAGTGATGACCACCAATTTGGACGGCTTTAAAGGGGGATTGGGCAAATTCATGGAGGAGGAGGCTATCAATGGCTACTAGTCCTGACAGCTATGTGCTACCTCCAGTATCAGAAGCAGTATGTCTATGTGCTCCAGAGGCTGGGGAACATGGGCGGGAGGGTGTTGATACACTCAGGTCCTGCTTGTGAGCAGCTGGTGGGCCAGTATGTGAACAGAATGCTGGACTAGATGGACCCGTGATCGGACCCTGTATGGCTCTCCTTACGTTCTTACCGAACAGGTGGGGCTTGTATCAGAAACACAGGAAGGGGCAGGTAACTAAGGCCATAGCTAGACCTAAGGTTTATCCCTGGATCGTCCAGGGGTCAAACCTGTTCATCTAGGTGACACACAGGGGATCCAGTGCTCAGGCAGGGGCGAACCCTGGATGATCCCAGGAAAAACCTTAGGTCTAGCTGTGGCCTAAGTGGCACATTAATGCTATCATGGACTGACTCTCCACCTGGGCAAACAGGTAAGCAACAGCTGGATAGGTTTGCAATATCATAGATCATTCTTAGTCCAGAATGAACCGCCCAGAGAGCTCTGGCTATTGGGCGGTATAGAAATGTAATAAATAAAATAAAATAAATAATTAGCCAACTTTACTTTTCTCCTAGACAGCTTTCCCCAACTTGATGTCCTTCAGATGCTGTCAGACTACATCTCCCATCCGCCCCAGCCAGCGCCTTCTGTTGGAGAAGGCTGCTCCAAGGTATTCCCTCACTGTGCACTAAAGCATTGAACTGAGATGAGGGGAACGGCTGCAGAGGCATCAAATAATAATTCACCTGCTAGCGTATGCAAAATCAGTTCCATTTATTTGCTGCTTTTGCAGAAAGGATCCTCCTTTTGCCGGTATAAGGACAACAAACCAGAGATCAGAGTTAGAGATATTTTTAAACATGCCAGGCGGTACACAAATCTATTCAAGAAATAATAAACCAATGTGCAAGGAGAGCAATAGAGACAGAGGCTGCCTGTCCTACCTCGCAGGGCTACCGGTGCAGCCTCCCGTTTGTCACACTCTTGTTCTAGGATCGCCCAACCGCTCTCTGTGTTGACTCACCTGCTTTGCTGCGAATGCAGAGTCCATCTGGTCCCCGGACGAGCTCCATCGTGTCCTCGTTCACTCGGACTAGGTTGATGGGGTAAATGTTGGGGAAAAGTCTGCTGTTGAAGCCACAAGATCCGAACTGTGGAGGAGAGGTCAGCAATTTACAATACAAAAAATACAGTAGGTAATGAAGGCTGGAGCTGCCGTTTGGGAGGCCCTGCTTCAAGGGGAGAGACGCCGACCATCAAGGGTGAGCTATTCCATCTACTCTCTTCCCCCACACACACACATACCTGTACAAAACATTTATTGCACAATCCACAGATCACTGCAACACATACAAACTTTAATTTTTACTATACTATTATACAAAACTACATACGGTTAAAACAACAGGATGATCAGGGGTCTGGAAACAAAGCCCTATGAGGAGAGACTGAAACAACTGGGCATGTTTAGCCTGGAGAAGTGGAGATTGAGGTGAGACATATCACTCTTCAAATACTTAAAAGTTTGTCACACAGAGGAGGGCCAGGATCTCTTCTTGATCATCCCAGAGTGCAGGACACGGAATAACAGGCTGAAGTGACAGGAAGCCAGGTTCCGGCTGGACATCAGGAAAAACTTCCTGACTGTTAGAGCAGTACGACAATGGAACCAGTGACCTAGGGAGGTTGTGGGCTCCCCCACACTAGAGGCCTTCAAGAGGCAGCTGGACAGCCATCAGTCAGGGATGCTGTAAAGTGGATTCCTGCATTGAGCAGGGGGTTGGACTCAATGGCCTTAGAGGCCCCTTCCAACTCTACTATTCTATGATTCATAGATTCTATGATTCTAACAGAGTTATCAAATACAAAACATCCATTACTGAATTGATGGTAAAATGGGTGAACAGCAGACATACAGAAACCTTTAATTACTTCTCAATCGCAATTCATTTATATCTCTGAATCTTTATAACACCTCACACCAATAATATCCAAAAACTTCTGCTCTACATCTATTAGCTTTCGCTGCAAATAGTGCAACGCTCTGAATCACAAATGGGTCGGTTGAGTGGTGACCATCCCCATCAGAAGGAGACCTTTAAAGAGAGGGAAAGCCTTCATGAATGAACAAAGGATATGGGAAAGAGCTGTAGGATATCATGATCCCTCCAGCCCTTGGAGCTTCCCTTGTGCAGCAGAGGATTCTGATGAGGATGAGGCACAGGATGCTTCCTTGGGGGCAGGACCATCAGTGCTTTACTCAGGGCCTTCCCAATCAGAGGACACGGCTCTCCCATCATCCTCCAGCTCAGAGAATGAATCCCCAGCAGAAATTCCATCTGCCCAGCCTTGCAGAAATCTCAAAATCGGGCAAGGGCTCTTAAAATGTCCAATTAGGTCTAGTCAACCTCCATAAAAGTTGAGTTGGCTTTAGTTCCCTGCTGCGACAACATCCTCCTATTGAAATGGGAGAGAGTTCTTGCCAGCAGTACCTACTTAGAGCTATCCAAGGCCCTATATGCTTCTTGCCTTGTTTGAACTTCTATCAGATGCTACCAGCTTCCTCTGTGAGCCCCAAGGGACCATAAGACAGGACCTAGTGGTGGTGATACCTTGACTGACTGTCGACTTCGACACTGACCACAAGCCAGCTCCTACCTTGTTGTCAAAGTTGCCCACGCTGCAGTTGCATTCCGTGGCGCCGTAAAATTCGGCAATCTGGGGGATGCCAAAGCGTTCCATGAACTCCTTCCAAATGGAGGCTCGCAGGCCATTGCCCAAGGCCATCCGTACCCGGTGCTTCCGTTCCACCTCCCGTAATGGCTGGTTCAAGAGATACCGGCAAATCTCCCCGATGTACTGCACAACCTGAAGGAGGTGGAAAAGGGAGGGAGAGGATGAGTCAGGGAAAGGACGGGAGGACACAGCTGTTGGCATCTACGTTTGGACCTGTAGACTCTTCTGTCTTTTGAAACAACAGAACCGCTCTCCTTCTCCAAGGGTTGCAGGTTGGAAGTTCCCTGTCCGTAATGCATTTGTACTCTGCACTCCTTTCAAATTCCAGGGCTCAAAACTCTTTCATTCTTAGTGGATGCGTTTTGTACTGACAAACAAGAGACTGCAGTTGATAGTAACAGGGAAAAAAAAGAATACCAGGCTGCATACAACTGTGTGTAATGATTTGCTTATCAAGAATGTAAGATAACTGAATATAGTTTAGCAACAGTTTTAAATTTTAAACAAGTCTAAAGCTCCAAATCTGGTCAAAGCAATATCGTTGTCCTTCATAAACAGTTACAATCAGGGTATTGTGTCTAACAGACAAAATTATTTCCACAAGCAACGTTGTGTCCAACAGAATATATTATTGTAACGAGCTACGTTTTAACTTGGTGTTTTAAATTTGTAACTTTGCATTGCTGCTGTTTTTATCTGGTTGAGCTTTTACATTATGGTTTTATACTGTTGTTTTATACTTTGAATGGTTTTAATTTTTGTGAACCGCCCAGAGAGCTCCGGCTATTGGGTGGTATAGAAATGTAATAAATAAATAAATAAATAAATAAATAAATAAATACAGTTTAATGTGGACGTTTGCCAGACAAAGTTGTTACAACAAACTGCGTTGTTATATTAAATTACAACAGACTGCATTGTTTTGTTTACAGGAATCCAGTATATGACCCGTTTCGTCCTAGTTATAAACTTCACCAGATGTACAGTCTCTAATGTCGCTGTATGTGAGTGATAGCCGTGGGGGTGTAGATATACATTAATTATATGTATATCTAAGCCTTCAATAACAGCATCAGCTAGGGATAGTGGGTCTCCTCTGAATGAATGCTTGGAGGCAGTAATGGGCTGGATGAGGAAAAACAAACTGAAGCTGAATCCAGCCAAAACAGAGGTGCTGGCTGTCAAGGGCTCTGACCTAGGTTTGGAGGTGTGTCAACCAATTTCTGGATGGGGCTACAGTCCCCCTGAAAGACTGTGTTCACAGTCGCTCCAAATGACAGCCCAGATAGATGCGATGGAAAGACATGCCTAATATCAGCTTCGGCTGATACGCCAGCTGCACCCCTTCCTAGAGTCGGACAAATGTGCTCTACATAGGGCTACCATTGTACCTAGTTCGGAAACTTCAACTAGTTCAAAATATGGCAGCCAAGTTGGTCACCGGTACATCTAGGGGTGAGCATATTACCCCAACATTAAAATCACTCCACTGGCTGCCAATTAGTTTCCAGGCAAAGTACAAAGTGTTGGTCATTACCTTTAAAGCCCTAAATGGTTTGGGTCTAGGTTACCTGCGGGATCGCCTTCTCCCATACAGTCCACCCCGCACACTCAGGTCCTCTGGGGTGAACTTACTTCAGTCAGCTAAAACTAGGCTGACATCAGTTTCCCAGAGGACCTTTTCTTCTGTCGCCCCGATTGTGGAAAGGCCTGCCGGAGGAGATTCGTAAAATTAACTCTCTGTGTGATTTTAAGGCAGCTTTAAAGACTAGCCTTTTCCGGCAGGCCTACCCAGATCAATGTAAAATCAAGAATTTTAAAGATTTTAAAGATTTTTACTTGGTGTTTTAAAATTGTAATTTTGCATTTGCTGCTGTTTTTATCTGGTTGAGCTTTTATATTGTATTTTATATTATGGTTTTATACTGTTGTTTTATACTTTGAATGTTTATAATTTTTGTGAACTGCCCAGAGAGCTCCAGCTATTGGGCAGTATAAAAATGTAATAAATAAATAAATAAATGTATTGATTCCTGTTCTAATGTTGTTCCCCGCCTCGATCCAAAGGGAGAGGCGGGTAAGAAATAAATATATTATTATTAATAATTATTATTCTAAGAGTTATCGCTAATTGTCGGTCTAGGCCCTCCGAGGGCAATTCTTTCTTGACCCCAGCTAAAGATTCAGCAGACAGCAAGGAAGCAATCCATCAGGTGATCTCACAGTTTTCTTATATTCTTGATAAGCAAATCATTACATGGAGTTGTATGACCCCCGGCATTCTTTTTTTCCTGTCTTTTGCACCAGGCAGATCTTGGGGTTCTAATAAAAACAAAGTCATTCCTACAAGATGAAAGTCTACCCACACTAGAGAATGCATTACACCAAAGTACATATGCTGGGTTATAGTTTATACAGCCCCTTAGCCAGTCACCGGGGCACTTGCCTTGGAAGGCTCCCCGACATCTGTCCATCAGGGGGTAATGATACTTGCTTTCTTCCTTGGATAAGAATAAAAGACTGGAAAGCTCTTTTCAATGCCAACCTTTTCAGACCCACCAAACATGAGTGGCCCTGAAGCTGAGGTAGGGTGAAGCCCATGAAAAGAACGCAGCAGGAGCTGATCACTTTATTGTCAGGACAATAACCTCCCCAGATATTAGGCACCCTCAGAGGCCCTACCATTAGAGTAGGGTGACCATATGAAAAGGAGGACAGGGCTCCTGGATCTTTAACAGTTGTATTGAAAAAGGAATTTCAGCAGGTGTTATTTGTATATATGGGGAACCTAGTGAAATTTCCTCTTCATCACAACAGTTAAAGCTGCAGGTGCCCTGCCCTCTTTTAAATCTGGTCACTCTAGTATAGCTCCTGCAGCTTTAACTGTTGTGATGAAGAGGGAATTTCACCAGGTTCCCCATATATACAAATGACACCTGCTGAAATTCCCCTTTCAATACAACTGTTAAAGATACAGGAGCCCTGTCCTCCTTTTCATATGGTCACCCTACATTAGAGATGACCCAGATCAGGGCCTTCAGTTTTGGCTCCCTGGTTCTGGAATTAGAAAACTACCAAGATCATATTCTAATAAAATACGATAGTTTAAAACAGCGGTTGAAAAGAAGCCGACAACATGTTCATATAAAAGTGATTGGAACCATCACAAGCCAGCAGCAACATGGATCATAAAATAGTTAAACATTCAGCTCAGTGTCCCCGCTAAAAGCAACTCGGACAGGTTTTTTTAAGGCCTGATTAAAAGCCTGCATCGATGGAGCCAAACGTTTATCCCTTGGGAGAGTTTCATAAATATGGGGCCACCAGCAAAAAGGACCTTTTCATGCTCCGCTAACCTTATTAGTTTTAAAGGTGGGCCAACCCCTCTGAAGCTGAGCTGAAGATCTGAGCAGGTGAATATGAAAGCTGAGTTCAAGGCTTATGGAAGGTTTTAAATCAGAGCAGGGAAACTTTGTTCTATATAGTGGGAAATCTATCAAAGACTGCTTACTAAAGTTGAGCGACACGTCAGTGAGTGGGGGAGGGGCAAAGCCAAAAGTGTGCAGGCCACCGCCTTTTCTCATTGGGTACTTCTGGACAAAGGGTTCTGAGGGCTACCAATCACAAGTCATTGAGCTGGTTTGCACGTAACGACAACCCAGAGTACAGGTTGAGTAGTTGCTGAATCGTGGGCTGTTGTAGAATCATGGGTTGTCATTAGGTATGAACCCTGTACTCTGGTTTAACTCTGGTTTGTTAACCATGAACAATCCAGAGTTCATAACCCAACAACAAACCATGGGTCTTCTATTCCTGCGTTGTTTGTGGCTAACAACCTAGAGTTAAACCATAGTGCAGGGTGTGCACATCGTGACAACCTACGTTTCAACAACAAGCCGCAATTCAACGACAACCCGTGATTCAACACCAACCCACACTTAACCCATAATCTCGGAGAACGGACAGAATAACACAGGAGGGTCACGAATGGAAGAAGACGATATCTGGGCCACTCCCTGAAAAATTCTGTGCTTGATGCAGGGCAATTGCAGGGTGAAAACCTTGTCTGGAAACACCCTCTCTCTTTCCGCCACCCTCTAGCTCAGCCTTCCTCAACCTGGGGCGCTCCAGATGTGTTGGACTGCATCTCCCAGAATGCCCCAGCCAGGCTGGGGCATTCTGGGAGTTGTAGTCCAACACATCTGGAGCGCCCCAGGTTGAGGAAGGCTGCTCTAGCTCTTCAAATTCCTCTTCCTCCCTGCCTAGCAGACTGCTGGAGAAGAGACAAGTCGCTCTTGCCGAGGTCGGAACTGATCGCTTGTTTTTAAAATTAGCCTGACCCTTGTTTTACATCATACTTTAATCTCGCTTGACACTGACCTAACGTCGGCTGCTCTGTTTTTCATTGTTTTGGGGTTGCCTTTGAATTTCTTTTCTTTTTCCTAAAGCTTTTAATACCTGATGTTGTTTGGACTCTATACTGTTAGTTTACCCTACCCTGTGCCTGTTTACCCTACCCAGTGCCTGTTTGCATTCTCTTCCCCTCCTTATTGCTTTACTATGATTTTATTAGAATTTAAGCCTATGCGGTAGGGTCTTGCTATTTACTGTTTTACTCTGTACAGCACCATGTACATTGATGGTGCTATATAAATAAATAAATAAATAAATAAAGGCATTAGGGGGCGATAGAAAATTTCTTGCATCAACAGACTCTTGTCTTGTTCATTCCCCTTGTTGTGCTGTAACTTGATCAGTTCCTTTTTCCTGCTCCCTCCCTTCCTTCTTCCTCCTTCTTCCTCCTACCTCTGCAAACAAGCACCATGTGGTCTCGCCAAGGAACCGTATCCCATGCCTTCGCTTACTTACATTCACGCACCCAGCTTTAGGGGGTACATGCAGTAAAAACATTGTTAGATAGCCTTCTCTGACAATGTGAATAAGTGTTGATTTGAACTTGTTCTAAACTGGCTCGAGCCTGTGTTTATTGTCTCCATTACTGAATGCTGTGTTGCCACGCTTTCTCTATCTAAGGCAACTCCGCTGTTAAGTCACACCAGACTGTCCAGCTTTTGTTTGTTTAAAACCTTTGTGTACTTCTGCAATTCTTGGGATTCCCTCCAGCATCCTGGTAACTTATTTCTCAGTGGCCCCGGTTTTGCTACATAGCTGTCGGCACTCACCACCCAAGTTCACCATTAGCGGGAGTGATATGCAAGTCATCCCAGTGTACGGCTCATGGGAGTGCAGTGGGTGATTGACTCCGCCCCCTGATCCACCATTTTGCACCGCCCTCAGCCACTAGTGAGGGAAAAACCCCAATGCAGATCCCACAAGCCTGAGGTCTTGTCCACCCTTGACCCAAATAAACACTGACATCAATTTCCCAGCCCACCCCTCCACTCACATTGGGTCTCACCCCAGCCTCACCGTACAGTTGTACTTCACACAGTCTTCCCAGAACTGAGAAGCTGAGAACTTCTTCCGGATAACTACGGTCATTCCATGCAAGATGCATTGTCCTATCCCAACTATGTTACCTAGGAAGGAAGACAAAGGCCTGGTTCAGACGACACTCTGGGCTTTGTGGTTAGCCTAACCACGCTCAGCTGAGGTTAATGCTAACCACATGCGGAACGCTTGTAGACAACACTTTTAACCTTTTTGTGGTTAAGTTTTCCTTAGTGAGCCTAACGGAGCCATAGGCCCCGTTCAGACAACATGCTAAACCATGCTGAAGGAAAGGAAAGGAACCTCTCGTGCAAGCACTGAGTCATTACTGACTCTTGGAGGGACGCCAGCTTTCGCTGACGTTTTCTTGGCAGGCCTTATAGCGGGGTGGTTTGCCGTTGCCTTCCCCGGCCGTTATTCCCTTTCCCCCCAGCTAACTGGGTACTCATTTTACCGACCTCGGGAGGATGGAAGGCTGAGTTGACCTGAGCCGGCTGCCTGAAACCAGCTTCCGCTGGGATCGAACTCAGGCCGTGGGGAGAGTTTCGGCTGCAGAAACTGCTGCTTTACCGCTCTGTGCAGCAGCATGGTTTAGCGTGTCGTCTGAATGGGGCCAATGTGGTTAGGGAAAATGTGTGTCAGACGACACCGTTCACCATGGTTAAACGTTCCGTTAACCATTTTGTGGTTAAGCAGCATGGTTTAGCATGTTGTCTGAACGGGATCATTGAAGAAAAAACGTGATTCAGGACCACAGCAGTCCCAAAACACTTTGCCGCCTGAGGCCAAAGACAAGGTGACACCCCCTCCCTTCCATGTTCAAAAGCCAACTGGACTAGCAGGTGAATCTTTCCTCAATACTGGTGATGGGGCAGCATCCTCCACCATACTTGAAGGCCCCAGGCTTCAGGTACGGGACAGGTACGGGGGACAGGTACAGGACAGGTATGGGGCAGGTACGGGACAGGTTATGTAGCCCCCAGTTCTCTCCTCCAAACCCTTGTGGCCACCTCCCAGCATCTGCTGCCTGATGCAATAACCTCCTTCTGCCTTATGGCAGGGCTGGCCCTGTCTAGGACTAACACGGTGAAGTCCAGCAAGGTTATGTTGGACCAAATGTTGGACTCGATGGCCTTATAGGCCCCTTCCAGCTCTACTATTCGATAATTCTAGGACTTCTTGTTTTGGCTCCGGCCCAAACTACACAAAGGCCCATTTGAATCGCCACAGCAGAGTACATTGCATCACATTTGCATGGGCTAATTTATCAGTATGGAGACCAACTTAGAAATATTTATTAGAATTTTAACAGAAATACAGTACATCTCTCCAAACTGCGGATGATTGTGACCAGGTGTGTGTGTGTGTGTGTGCTTGCCTGTTTAGCCTAGAGATGGGCGAATCCCGACATCTGGTTGGGCTGGTGAGAAAACTGGTGTAGCTTGGGGTCCCATGAATTTCCCTGAAACCCTGGGGAGGTCGCTGGATTTCGCTGGGCGGCTCTCTAGCTTTCGAAAAGGAGAGATAGGCACCTGCCATTGCTTATCGCTTCTTTTCGAAAGCCAGAGAGCCGCCCAGCGGGAACACCTACAGACTTAGAGGCGAGTGGGGCCAGTCCGTTGCGGACTCCGCAGGTGGGATTCTTTGGACAGAGGACACCAGGGGTGAGGAGTCAGGCGACCTGTTGGTCGTCAGTTCTAAGGCGGCTGCAGAGGGCGGGGAAGAGAGGGCGCAGGAGAAGAGGATGCAGGAGCAGCTCGCCAATTAGCTATGGCAAGGGAGGAACCCAAGAGGACACGGAATAATGGGCTCCAGTTACAGGAAGCCAGATTCCGGCTGGACATCAGGAAAAACGTCCTGACTGTTAGAGCAGTACGACAATGGAATCAGTTACCTGGGGAGGTGGTGGGCTCTCCCACACTAGAGGCCTTCAAGAGGCAGCTGGACAACTATCTGTCAGGGATGATTTAGGGTAGATTCCTGCACTGAGCAGGGGGTTGGACTCAATAGGCCCCTTCCAACTCTACTATTCTATGATTCATAGAATAGATTCGATGATTCATAGATTCTATGATTCTAACAGAGCTATCAAATACAAAACAGAGGAGGGCCAGGATCCCTTCTTGATCCTCTCAGAGTGCAGGACACGGAATAACGGGCTCAAGTTAAAGGAAGCCAGATTCCAGCTGGACATCAGGAAAAACTTCCTGACTGTTAGAGCAGTACGACAATGGAATCAGTTATCTAGGGAGGTTGTGGGCTCTCCCACACTAGAGGCCTTCAAGAGGCAGCTGGACAACCCTCTGTTAGGGATGCTTTAGGGTGGATTCCTGCATTGAGCAGGGGGTTGGACTCGATGGCCTTGTAGGACCCTTCCAACTCTGCAATTCTATGATTCTGTGACAGAGCAATGTGGTGGGCTAGAGGCCCTGGGGCACAGGAGGTGGAGGGGAAACTGGATGTGAGTAATGCGGACCTGTGCCGGGAGGTTTTGCAGCAGGGAGACGAGCGCCAAGCACTCTCTCAGCGGTCAGATCGAGAGCCATCGCCGTCCAAGGACAAAGCGGACCTGGAGAAATTTCCCTGCCTGCTGCCTGATTGAAGAGGCCTTGCTTGGATGACGTGGATGGAAGTGGTGAGGGGAGGATCAGCCAGGTCCGGTGTCGCCCTTTGACCAATGGGGAAAGAGGAGAGGGGGTCCTACGGCCCGAGAAAAAACCCAAGTGGCCTCAGTGGCAGAGCCTGGACCCAAAGCAGCACCTCCTTGAAAAAACGTGGAAGCCTCAAGCTTAAGCAAAGCTTATCCAAAAGCAATCGGGAGGAACGTCGAAGGCATTCCCCTTTTGGGACTCCAGATACCTGCGTTTATGGTGCAGGGCAGCTTTCCCTAACCTAGTTGCCTCCAGAAGTTTTGGACTACAACTCCCAGCATTCCTGACCATTGGCCACGCTGGCTGGGGCTAAAGGGAGTCAAGGTACAAAATACCTGGAGGACACCAGGCTGGTGAAGGCTGGGGTAGCATATCCCAGTGTGTATATTTATTGTGTATATTTAACTGTGTGTATATTTAACAGTGTGTATATTTAACTGTGTATATTTATTGTTTTATACTGTACGTTTTTATCTGTACGCCGCCCTGAGATCTTAGTGATATAGGGCGGGATATAAATATTTTAAATAAATAAATATCCCCAAATGGTTCCTGTTTTATCTCTCCGGCCATTCTGCTGGGGGTCCCATTGCCGGGTCTTAGACCACTTCGTTCAGTCAATGCAGTAAGGTCTGCAAAGAGGTTTTTGGAAGGGAAAAGCTAAAGAAATAATGCACGGTGCGCTCGCGTTACCTGCCGAGTGGTACAAGGGGAGGCAGTCGTAGACCACATCGTCGGGAGTCATGCGGAAGCCGTTAAACACCAGGGTCGCCATGCGGAAATACCTGGAGAAGAAACAAGGACCTCGTAATGATCAAGGCCTGATGCAGCCCAGCAGGAGACAGACAGACAGACAGGCCTGATTATGAGCCAACAGTGTGATATGGCTGCAAGAAAGGCAAATGCTATTTTGGGCTGCATTAATAGAAGTGTAGCTTCCAAATCACGTGAGGTACTGGTTCCTCTCTATTCGGCCCTGGTTAGGCCTCATCTAGAGTATTGCGTCCAGTTCTGGGCTCCACAATTCAAGAAGGATGCAGACAAGCTGGAGCGTGTTCAGAGGAGGGCAACCAGGATGATCAGGGGTCTAGAAACAAAGCCCATGAAGAGAGACTGAAAGAACTGGGCCTGTTTAGCCTGGAGAAGAGAAGATTGAGGGGAGACATGATAGCACTCTTCAAATACTTAAAAGGTTGTCACACAGAGGACGGCAAGGATCTCTTCTCGATCCTCCCAGAGTGCAGGACACGGAATAACGGGCTCAAGTTAAAGGAAGCCAGATTCCAGCTGGACATCAGGAAAAACTTCCTGACTGTTAGAGCAGGACGACAATGGAACCAGTTACCTAGGGAGGTGGTGGGCTCTCCCACACTAGAGGCCTTCAAGAGGCAGCTGGACAACCATCTGTCAGGGATGCTTTCGGGTGGATTCCTGCATTGAGCAGGGGGTTGGACTCAATGGCCTTGTAGGCCCCTTCCATAGAATCACATTCTATAATTCTATGATTCTATGATTCTCTTCGAAATATTTCCACTGACCCATTGCACACGATAAACAAAACAGAGTGTACAGCGAAAACACCCCTAATGGTCCAAGAAAGCATTTTTGTAGGATGAAAGTGCCATTGCGGGCACTAACTAAAGCTTTCGGATTGCCTTTCGTCACCATGCCCACACGCACGCGCACCCCTCTGTCGTTTTACCGACCTGCAATGCACGATGATCGCAGCCTTGGGCAAGCCCGTTGTGCCTGACGTGTAGATGTAAAACAGTTTATCTGGAAGGCGAAAGGATGGGGAGAGATTTCAGGGTCACTTTTGTTGCTACCTTAACAACATCCGGGGGTGGGGTGGGGGCTTGCATTCTGCAACACCAAAATCTAGTTGCCCAGCATTATACCAATCAAGCCAAGTTGCTTTGCGAATTAAACTCGAATACAGAACCTGGAGGTTGCCTTCATGGCGTGCTTTGTCGAAAACCCTGCGGTTTCGCTGCTGTGGGGTGGGGGCGGGAAATCCCCATGGCAGAAGGGAGAATGGGCTTTCCGGTGACCATTTGGCTCACCGGGCCTGCCCCCTGCGAGTCGCCATCAGCGGTCGCCATCCACCCCATAACACCCCCAGCTCGACGCTGGAGTGAGGTCACGCGGTAGAAGGACTGTGTTGACCTCGCTTCAAGGGGAAAAGTTGGGGTAAGTCACTGACTTTTAAAATGCCCAGCTTTGGGGAAATGCCTTGCAATGGCTGAGAGTTGGTGGCTGCATTGTATAACCAATGCAGCAACACCACGCAGCCACCGCAGGGCAAATAAGCCGTGTAGAAAGCTCCCAGGTACTTCATTTCTGCCACCATGTGCCTGAGGAGGCAATGAAGGATAGACAACGGGGATCCTGGTTGTCAAGGGATCCTGGTGGCCCCCCAATTATGGAATGATCTCCCCGATGAGACTCACCTGGCGCCGACATTGTTATCTTTTCAGCCCCCGGTCAAGACCTTTCTTTTCACCCAGGCATTTAACAGCATTTAACAACATATGCGAAGTTTGTTTGTTTTTAATGGACCCCAGAACTTTCGTTGTTTAAAATGGATACTGTTTTACACTGTAGTTTTTATACTTTTGATGGTTTTAAATTTGTATACTTTTCAATGTTCACTGTTTTAACTTTTGTAAACCGCCCAGAGAGCTTCGGCTATGGGGCGGTATATAAATTTAATGAATAAATAAAGAGGGTCTAGAACAGTCATGGGTAACCTGGAACCCACATGTTTTTGGAATCCTACACGCATCAGCCCCAGCCCATAGGACCACTGCTCAAGGATGCTGGGAGTTGTAGTCCAACAATATCTGTTTGCCCACCACTAGTGTAGACCTTCCCATGTGATGGAGTGGGGAGATTCCTTCAGGAGGCAAGAAAAACCTTTGAATTCCCAGTCTGTGTTAGTGGCTGCAGTGAGGAGTTCATGGTTTTGGGGTCTGGGCACAAACGAGACCGGTCCATGGGATCTATGATGGGCAGAAGGGTTTAGGGATCACAAACTAGGGATACAATGAGAATTTTGTTTCAATTCGCAAATCACGAGAAAAATGCCCCATTTGCCCGGGGGGCGGGGGGGGGGGGCTGGTGGCTCCGGTGTCAGTGGGGCGGTGAATCCACTCCAGAATTCAGAGTTCAGAACCAGTCAGAACTCTAAAGGAGCTCTCCATTGCCAGTGCATACCTAAGAATCCCTTGTCTGGTGGATTCGGCGGTTGGCGAGATGCTTTTTCAATCAACGGATCCAGGTGTTCTACGCCAGGCAGGCCTCTTTCCGTGACCCAGTCTCCAGAACAGAAGAGATGGACAGATTTCGCAAGGGAAGGTTGGACTTCCTGCATGGCTAGGAAAGGAGGACAGATGTTAAGAGGGAAAAGACGCTCTGAAACCGCTTTCTTCGCCACGGCGGCCTGAGCATTTACCATTACGGTTATATTCTATACCAGCACCTTGTACCCTCCGTGCTGGATTGGACCAACAGTCCATCTAGACCACAATCCCGTTCACACTGGCCAAATGGATGCCCCAATGGAAGCTCACAAGCAGAGATCATTCTTGTTCCCCGTAACTTGTATTCAGAGAGAAAATTCTTCTGACCCTGAAGGAAATATGCAGCCATCATGGCTACGTATCCAACTTTGTAATACTTGCTGCCTTTACAAACATTATACATACACAGGAATCTGTGTAGTGGTTAGGGTGTTGGTTCGGGACTCGGGAGATCTGAGTTCAAGTCCCCGCTCAGCTGTGAAGCCAACCAGTTGACTTTGGGCCAGTCCCTGACTCTCAGACCTAACCTACCTCACAGGGGTGTTGTGAGGATAAAATGGGGAGCATTGGGACCACGTAAGCTGCCTTGGATTCCTTGCAAGAGGAAAAAAGGCAGGAGAAAAATATAATTAATATTATATTATATAATAGGGAAACACCCTTACTGTTTGTAAAGTGAAAGAGACACTACCAATATCACACACACACACACACACACACACACAAAAGGAACTACAACACGGGTGATAAATAAGTATTTTAAAGAAATTAATAAGATGCCCTCATTTTTCAACTCACCAGAGTCAAACTGGCCAGGAACTGGAAAATCCCATTAACAGTTTACATGCAGTAATTTTTGGGACCATATTTGGGAAACCAAAAGGAGGACAACCTGGCCGCCCTCAAGGAGGCGTGTCCACCCCAACATGCCCAGCCCTTGAGAAGGCGTGGCCATCCTGACATAACCGCCCCCAAGGGGGCGTGGCCTTGGTCACATGTCTGATTCTACAGTTCACAATTAAGCCAAACTTGTTCTACATAATATGTTGATGTTAAAATCACTGAAATAAAGAACCCGTATCTGAAGTTATACAATATCCTCATAATTTATTTATTTATTTATTTATTACATTTTTATACCGCCCAATAGCCGAAGCTCTCTGGGCGGTTCACAAAAATTAAAATATTTTTAATTTTAAAAATATTAAAATTAATATTTTAAATTCATAAAATATCAATGGAACACACACACACCCCAGATCCATCCACACACAAGAAAACATCCCGTGTACCCATTATATGTCCACACACACACACCCCTCCCTTCTCAATACAAGAATGTGTAAAGCCACCCTCACTCTGTTTCAGGATCCATCTAAACTCCTCCTCTCTTGATCACCCACAAACCTTCCCTCTGTCTTTATTTGTTTATTTATTGCATTTTTATACCGCCCCATAGCCGAAGCTCTCTGGGTGGTTTACAAAAGTTAAAAACAAAGAACATTAAAAACAGATATACTAAATGTAAAACCACCAAAAGTATAAAAACAACAATATCCATTTAAAAACAACTATTCTCAGGCACAGCACACGGCCCTTCCCAATGCCCTCATTGCTTCCTGCTGGTTTCCCGTTGGAACCCTTAACCACCCCCACCATCCCCACAGAAGCTTTAATTTAATAAAAATTGGGGTTGGCTTAAAACAGCTTACAAACCTCGTACAGTATATTACAAATGCCAATAGAATATTACAATTAAAACATAAGACAACCTAAACATTACAAAACCCACAAGCTTCAATCCCAGTAAAAATCCCAAACCATCATACATCATTCAGCCCCGGAAAAATCCACAAGAACTAAAACAATACCATCTAAAAAGCTTCTTGATTTCACATATTAAGATCCCACCTTTCCATAAGTGTAGCTAAGGACATGAAAACCGCAATAATCTCCTTCCCTTGGGCCCAGGCCAAGCAGCCTCCCTCGGCCTTTAAGAAGCCCTCCATGGCAAACCCACAGTAAATGTAAACTGGGGGAGAGTTCTGCAGCTCCACAATCATTTTGCTGCACTGGTGGGTCAGTGGGATTTTATTCAAGGCCCGTTAGGTGCCAATAAAAGACAGGGAGTCCTGCTTGATCGTTGCCTGTTTTCCTCCTGCACAGCGCAATAAAGGCCTTCATTTGTGGAAGCACAAGGCAGGGCCTATTCTGTAGAGGGGCCTCCTTTTCGGCGTACCCTGAGAGCCCTTGCCTGGACTCAAAGGAACACACGCTCCTCCGGCCAAGCAGACGTGGATTGCGAGAGGCACTTTCTGCAGCCTTCTTGGCTCAAAGGGCGGAAATGAGAAAAAGGGTTCTAGTGAAATAGCTTAATCTGCGTGATGTTTTCTAGGCACAAGCCCAGCTGGGATTGAACAGTCTGAGCTCCAGCTGGAGGAAAGGGTGCACCTTTGAGTGTAGGGTGTAGGTCTCACGTCCATCCCCCCTACTCTGAGTAGTGAGGAAGGGCTAGTTGGTTGCCTAGGCGTTCCTGCCCCATTGTGAGGTCAAGCCAGCTTCCCTCAGCTCGCAAAAGGCCTTTGTGATGCGGGAGTGACATCAGGAAGAGAGTCCGGCTTGGGCCCAGAACAGTTGGCAGATATCATGGACGTGGACATGGACCTGATATTGGGTGAAATGCCCTTAGAGCTGCCAGTACTATTTGCCGTTTCCTGTGTCGATGGTTTCTTCTGGACCCTTCTGGTAAGATACAGAGATTACCTGGGACAGGGGTTGTTAACCCCTCTTCATGGCCCTGATCCGGATACATCCTGGGAGGGGAACCCATTCTTAGAGACTTAGTAGGGGGCACCCCTAGGCTAGCTCATAGGCAGCCACCTCACCTGAAACCATTTTTGACCAGGGCAAAGCCTCATCGTTGGGCTCACAGCAAGGCACCGGACCTTGCAAGAAACTTCCGTGCCAAATGTGCTCATTCGTAACCACCGGTGGTTATGAAAGAGGACCCAAGGGGCTGCCTACCACATGCCTGAGCATCATCAGAAGTGGTGTAGTTGATCCCCTGCACCAAATGCTCAAATATTTAAACCCAGAAGCGTAAAAAACCTGGGACAATCAGAAGGTCTTCACCCGGCGCCGAAAAGAGAATAAAGTGACCCCCAAGGCGAGCCTCTCTGGGGAGAGCATCCCATACTTCCACCTTCCCAACGCTTCCTTTCTTTTTCCCTTCCCACAGAACCGATGGCTACGGAGTCAAAGATGTTGGCCTGGAGGGCCAGCCGGGCCCTTGCTACGAAAGAGCCTCTTGCTAGGAAGGAGCAGCCCTCTGTCTCCTCCAGCATCTCCCTCCCAGAGGCAGAAGCCCACCACCCTGGTGGAAGCACCAGCACCCAGGGACATTGGTCTCAGCTGGGCTCTCTCGGAGGTGGGCGTCTCTTCTGTTTGCCTTTCTGAGTGCCTCCTATCTTAAATGCGCGGTTTCCTATGAGAGGCTGTTCACCAATGCCTGGCACTCTTGGACGCTCTCTTACCGTGGGCCCCTGCCCAAATGCCCACATCCCACTACAGCCTTTCTTGCCTGAGCTTTTGGGGAAACCCCCAGTGAAGCAGCCAGGCGGCCTCACTAAGTCTTGGGGTCTCCTGGTCTGTGGCTTGGATTTCTGAGGCTTGGAGCTGAATTTCTGAGATGGGGCCAGGATCAGTTGGGAGGTGTCTTGCCAGGGAACATGTCAGACCATCTCTGTGTCCTTCTGTCTCTTCACAGGTTCTTCCTGCAGCCCTCCAGAGCCCCAGGATCTCTCTGCTCCCCCCATCTCGCCAGCCACACCAACAGGCAC
The DNA here is from genome assembly GCF_023053635.1 of Elgaria multicarinata webbii. NCBI lineage: Eukaryota > Metazoa > Chordata > Lepidosauria > Squamata > Anguidae > Elgaria > Elgaria multicarinata. Next base: position 5,289,456 of record NC_086189.1, read on the forward strand.
AGGAGTCTGTCATGGAAATGAGGAGACAGGGAACTGGGAGAAACCAGGACCTGCTGAGTAGGTGCCCTCCGCCTTGCCTCTGCCACAGGGATGCCAACTGTCTTTCCAGGAGGGGGCATATGAGCCCTCCCCTGGAGAAGACCTCCTGCCTCCTGGGAATGGAGGCGGGATTCCGGAGCAAATGGAGCCCCCCTCCCAGGAACCAGCATCTAAAATAGGGATGGGAGAGCTCACCCACACCACAATCATCCAGAGACATCTCAGGAGCAGTGTGACGTCCCAATCCCAGCAGAGGACAGAGGAGTGGAAAACAGGCCGGCTGGAGAAGTGCCAGATGCCACCCGCTCTGCCTGTGCCCAGGAAGACCCACCCCATCACTTATACCCTGAAGTCATTGTGAGAGAGAGGCCTGCACAGCTTCAGAAGACCCTCGGCCAGAAATGGAGGCTGCTGGAGAGGGTGAAGCTGGGTGAAATAAGGGTCCCTTCCCCAGAGCCATGCAGCGGGGCAAGTGACACCAGTGCCCCTGGAGGTCCGGGCACCAAGGCCTTCAGCAAGGGAGGGATGACAAAGCAGAGTCCGGTGAGGACCCACGTCCAGGCTGCCTCCTCCTCAGCCCAACGGGGAAAGAAACTTGTCAAGTTCCCTTGTCATTGCCCTTTAAGCAGGCCTGGGCCCAGATCCGCAGCAGCACAAGGAAACGCCATGTTTTTGCTCCATGCCGAATCCACCCCTTCCCCAATTCATATTGGACGTCTTCCTAGAGCTCACCTGCTTGTAACAGCAATATTATGCTTTAAGGTTGTTTGTTAATATCATAGACATAAGTGGCTTGTATTGGAGGTTCACTTTCAGATGTGTATGTTTCATCTCTGCTTCAGTGATATTTCACTAGCAAGAGTTTCCCCACATCCCTCAGAACTGGAAATCTAAAGTAATTTGGGGGCGTGACTCGGAGGCCACTCCTTTAAATATGAATAATTTTCAAAATTAAATTTGACTCAAATCTCCAGGTTTGTACAATTTATGAGGCGTTCAGCATCTAGAGCTGGTTTTCAGGTGACCGATTTAGCCTGGGGCGGCACAGCCAAAGTACTTCACGTACTGGTGAAAATGTCCGGCTGCCATTGGCTCCCAAGATTATCTGAAGAGGATTTTAGCCCAAACGGACCTCTCAGAACATGCCAAGCTCTGGTCAGAACTTGGCCATGAATTATAATGGGCATTTTAAAAAATGCTTTAGAATTAGGGCTGTGCTCCGCTTCTCCTCGGACCGGAGAAGCAGAAGCGGATTGGGGTGCTTCGCCTCCCCTTAAGTCGGAGGCGAAGAGGATCAGGGGAGCAGCAGAGCGACGCGGAGCGGATCGATGCGAAGGTGGATCCTTTGGCTCGATCCGGAGCTCTGAAAAAAAGGTAAGGGGGGGTTACTTGGCCCTGCTGCTGCAACCGCCGCCCATGCGGCGACAGCGGCAGAGCCAGGTAAAGGGGAGGGGGGGTCTTACCTGCATGCATCCGTGGCCCTGCAGCTGCTTCAACTGAGCCTGAGGACTCAGTTGAAGCAGCCACGGGGCCGTAGATGGATGCAGGTAAGGGGGAGGAAGGAGGGGGTGGTTACCTGGCCCTGCCGCCGCCACCTGTGCAGCGACAGTGGCAGAGCCAGGTAAGGGGGCAAGGGGGAGGGGGCTCTTACCTGCATCTGTCCGCGGCTCAACCCACAAGTGGGGCCTACAGTTCTGGGTTGAGCCGCGGGCTCTAGTGAAGCTGGCGGCGGGCCGGGACGAAAGCAGGTAAGGAGTTGGAGGGAGGGGGGCCTTACCTGGCACCGCCTCCCGCCGCTGCGGAGCTCCGATTCAGTGCCAGAGCTCCACAGCAGAGCGGAGCAGACCCTAGGCGGATCAAGGCGGGGCGGGGCGGAGCGGGGGGGTCCGTGCACAGCCCTATTTAGAATGCATATGTTTAATCCATGTTTAAGGGGTTGATCATTTGGCTACTCTGACATTTCACTAGCTGCTTTCAGGCAACGGGAGCCTCTCTGTTAAAGGCATCCCACATCTGCAGTGCCACCACAGAGTACGTCCTGACTTAGAATGTAAGCCTATGTGGCAAGGTGGGCCTTTTCGGTGGTGGCCCCCCGACTGTGGAATGATCTCCCCTGGCGCCAACACTGTTATCTTTCAGGCGCCAGGTCAAGGCTTTCCTCTTCTCCCAGGCATTTAACACCATTGAACAACGCTGAGTTTGTTTTTTAACGGACCCCAGAACTGTTGTTTAAATGGATACTGTTGTTTTTGATGGTTTTAAATTTTGTATATTCTTTAATGTTTACTGTTTTTAACTTTTGTAAACCGCCCAGAGAGCTTCGGCTATGGGGCGGTATATAAATGTAATAAATAAATAAATGGTGTTGCTGTTTTATTCTTTTAGTATGTACAGCACCATTTACATTGATGGTGCTAGATAAAATAATAATAATAATAATAATGATGATGATGATGATGATGATGATGATGTCCGCAGCCTACACAGACTGGCCTCGCTTTCATGACCAAGAATGTCACTCCCATCCCAAACTCCTTTTCCTTTTGCCACACCATCGGTCTAGACTGGATCGACGCCGTCATGGATTCAGACGCTCGGCTTCACCGAGGCTCAAGGGCAGAACCTGATTGCTCAAGTCCCATCTGCCCGCTTGGGAGCACCATGATGGAGGAGAAGCAGCACTCCTTCACTGCTGTCAAGGCCACTCGGCAGGCAGGATTAGCTGCTCTTAGTTGCGTCCTGCCCCACGTGTCCCAAAGCTTGTGCCACTAGCCAGCCAGCCACCATCCACCCTGCTTCGTCACCCAGATGACTCTGGCTGTCCATTGGCCAGGAAACGAAGAGCCATTGGGAGGCTGCATGTCCCTTCCTCCTAGAAAGAGCATCCTAGGAGGGGGAGACCAACCTGGCCCCATCCACTGGCCAGAGAAGGACCAGCTGCAGGGAGCTTCTTCCGCCCTCCCCTGCCAGAAGGGACGCCTAGGAGACGAATCTCGGGAGGTGTGAGAATTCTGTTTTGATTCTTTGTTCACTGGGACACTGGGCCCTGTTTGCAACCTCGAATGTCAATGGGATTGCAATCATCAGGAAAAGCTCGCAAAACTCTCAACTGAAAATTATCTTAGCAAGGATTAATGTGGTCTTTGAAACGTGCACTCTGCTCCCCCCACCCCGGCTCAAAATCATTTTCACATTTTAAATTTATTGGGGAAACTGCATTATCAGAGTGCACTTTAAGAAATGGGCACCAAAATGCACATTTGTCTTGTATGAATTGGTCGGGGTGGGAGCACTCATGATTCGGCAATGGGCATGAGATAAACATCAGAGAACCTCAACAAAAATGAACCTCACCGGTTTTTTCGTCCCTATTTGAAATGAAGAGCCTGAATTCTGCTTTTGTCCCTCCTCCCTCCCTGTCGCTTTCCCTTTTGTGCCATGTCTTTTGGATTGTAAACTTGAATACCAGGACAATCTCATGCTTAATCTCTGTATGCCATTCTGGGAGTCCTTCTTAGATGAACAGCCCTGTTCAAATGCATTAGAGATCACTGAAAAAGCTTTAGCAGAAAAAGAACAGATGCCAGATAAAGGCAGGTGGAGAAGCTGCCGTGGTCGAGAAAGATATCCCAAGGTTCCCCAGATCTGTTAGCATACCTGACTAATATGGTCTCTGAAGTATTAGAGGCCCGCATTATAACAGAGAGGAGAGAAGCGCCTCTGTGAACTCAGCATTGAGCTTCTCTACAAATAGAATACAATCACACAGCCTTAGAGGCTTCCGTTCTCTTCAGGCTTCCCACCTTTATGAAACACCCCTTGAAACACAACGATGTGATTTCGAATTCAGACCTTCCCTTCTTGGAATAGCTCTATGTGTTTAATGGGACAGAGCCATCTAGTGGCAGAATTATAGTGTGATGCTCCAGATAATACCTCATTATTTAAGGTTTTTGTGTGTGTGTGTTTTTAAGAAATAGTGCTGAAGACGTCCTGGACGTTGACAAAGTCTGTACCTTATCCAGAAATTTCTGTGGGTGGCCACTCACGAGCATGCACTAAACTGCTTGTTTAGAGCAGCTCATCGTCTACAACAGGAGAAGGTCACATTTGGGGGGCATGTAGGCCCATTTCGCAATTTGAGAAGCTGTCCTAGACACCACCACAAAATGGGCACCCAGCAGAGGAAAGCATCGCCCTACAGCCACCCACCTTACTCGCTTCCTAAGAATGTCTCTGAGCCCCATATATGGCCCCGGGAGCACTCATGAGGTAAGAGGAAGGGAGCAGTTGCTTGAAAGGGATTCAAGAACTTTCTCAAACAGACACTTGAAAACTGTGATTTGAACACATTTGAACTGTGATTTTTACAAGATGCCTTGGCTTCTTTTCTAGCACATTGCCCAGATAGTTTTATCAAAGAGCAGCCTAAAGATCTTTTCATCCAGGGGGTGCAAAAACCTCTGGGCTTCGGCCGGGGGGGGGGGGAGCCAAATCCACCTCCCAGGGTTTTCAAAAGATCATGCCCCTTCCCATTTCCCACCCCTTTCCTCCAATTGTCTGAGGTTCTCCAATTGTCTGAGGCTCCCCCCATCCTTTTGTTGTTTATTCGTTCAGTCGCTTCTGACTCTTCGTGACTTCATGGACCAGCCCACGCCAGAGTTTTCTGTCGGCCGTTGCCACCCCCAGCTCCCCCAAGGTCAAGTCTGTCACCTCCAGAATATCATCCATCCATCTTGCCCTTCCTCGGCCCCTCTTCCTTTTGCCTTCCACTTTCCCTAGCATCAGCCTCTTCTCCAGGGTGTCCTCTCTTCTCATTCTGTGGCCAAAGTACCGTATTTTCCGGCGTATAAGACGACTGGGCGTATAAGACGACCCCCAACTTTTGAGAAGATCTTCCTGGGTTAAAAAGTCATCTTATACTGGGTGTATAAGACGACCTCCAACTTTTGAGAAGATTTTCCTGTGTTAAAAAGTAGTCTTATACTCCAGAAAATACAGTACTTCCGTTTTGCCTTTAATGCCATTCCCTCAAGTGAGCAGTCTGGCTTTATTTCCTGGAGTATGGACTGGTTTGATCTTCTTGCAGTCCAAGGCACTCTCAGAATTTCCCTCCAACACCACAGTTCAAAAGCATCTATCTTCCTTCGCTCAGCTTTCCTTATGGTCCAGCTCTCGCAGCCATAGGTTACTACGGGGAATACCATTGCTTTAACTATGCGGACCTTTGTTGACAGCGTGGTGTCTCTGCTCTTAACTATTTTATCAAGATTTGAGCTGGTGTTTGGGGTGATTTTGGCTCCACCCCTTTCACCACTGTTCCAACCCATTTGGCTTCAGCCACGCCCACCACCGGGATGTGACTTCTCGAGAGCATCTCCGGAATTGGACTCAGCCCGTAGATGTTGCAGCCCTGTTTTACACAGGCAAACACTGCGCTCCCTCTGTTCCCTTCGATCCTCTCCTCCCCCAATCCCCAAATTCTTTCCCGCCGCCTCCTCCTCCTCTCTCTCACCTTCGGCCAACTCGCTGCCAAACACCACCACCTTCGCCTGGGAGACGTTGATGCAGTGGAGCAAGGACTCCTGCCGCACGTGGGAGTTCAAGAGCGCCGCCTCCACCCCGATCTTGGCCATGCCCAGCCAGAGGCCGACATATTGGTTGCGGGATTCCATAAACAAGGCCACCACGTCCCCGGAGCGGAAGCCCTTCCCGTACAGGAAGTTGGCCACCTGGTTGGAGTAGTTGTCCAAGTCTCGGAAGGTCCAGGTCTCGCCCGTCCCCTGGAAAATGAGGGCAGCCTTCTCCGGATATTTGCGCACCGTTTGCTGGAAGAGTTGAGGGATGGTGTACTTGTGCCTCACGTACCACCAAATCTTCAGTCGGGTCAAGCCAACCATACTCCCAGTCCTAGCAAGCGGGACAAGGCACAGGTGAGGAGATGCAGCGATTACAGGCGGCTGTCTCAACCCAAGGGTGGTTCCACGTGGACTGGAATCCAACAGGAGAAGAGCCTTCAGTGTGGTGGCCCCCTTCCTATGGAATTCCCTTCCTTTGGAGGTCAGGCAGGCAGAAACATTGTGTTGCTTCTGACACCTCCTGAAAACGTTGTTGACCCTGTTCAGACGACCCTAACCCTAAGCCACGATGGTTAAGTGTTTTAAGCTAAACATTATGGCTTAGTGTGTCATGTGAACCGTGACTTACACTAGATCTACACTACTGCTTTATAGTGGTATTGAAGTGCACTGATAACTGTTGGGGCACAGGACACATTCTATATACCACTTTCATAGTGTTATTACCTGCTTTTTATTCCCCATTCCATATTTTAATTCCATATTTCAACCTATATCAATTTTTACTGGGTGGTTTTTATCCTTGCTGTGCTTTTTATATTGTATTTTGTATTTGTGTTTTTAAATTGTTGGTTGTTTTTTATGCTCTTCGTGGTTTTAATTTTTGTGAACCGCCCGGAGAGCTTCAGCTATTGGGCGGTATAAAAATGTAATAAATAAATAAAATAAGGATTTGACACAAGGTGTAGATCTGGACTTAGCGTGTCCTGGGAACCATTCCTAACCATGGTGGCTGCATAACTACGGTTAAAACAAGCTCACTAACCATTTGCTGCAAAAGCGTCAGCGGACCAACCATGGCTTAGCGTGTTGTCTGAACAGGCTCGTTGTTCCAGGAAGCTTTCCTTGAGGGACTGGCTGTGATTTAACCAGAACTGGGGTTTCATCAGAACTGTTTCTTTTAAAAATAGTCGTTTTTAATACGGTGTTTTAATTCTTTTATCCTATCTGTTGTTCATCGCTCCGAAATCTTTTGGATGGGGAACGGTATATAAATATTATAAATAAAATAAGGGGATAAACAACCAAGGACAGAGGCTGCCTTCATTTGCAAGCATGCTCAGAGTCATCGCAATCTAACACCTGATCCTTTATGTTTCAGGCAGGTAGGTCTGTTCACCTTCACAAGGGACACAATGAATTTCATCCTCTGATAAAGACCAGTTGGGTCCAGAGGAGGGCAACAGAGATAGTGAGAGGCATGGGAAAAGTTGAAGAGAACGGGCATCAGGGCTATTTATTTATTACATTTCTATACCGCCCAATAGCCGGGGCTCTCTGGGCGGTTCACAAAAATTAAAAACATTCAAAGTATAAAACAACAGTATAAAACCATAATATAAAATACAATAATAGCTCAACCAGATAAAAACAGCAGCAATGCAAAATTACAAATTTAAAACACCAAGTTAAAATTTATTTATAGACTGTTAAAATGCTGGGAGAATAAAAAGGTCTTCACCTGGCGTCTAAGAGCATATAATGTAGGTGCCAAGCGAACCTCCTTAGGGAGCTCATTCCACAGCCGGGGTGCCACAGCAGAGAAGGCCCTCCTCCTGGTAGCCATCTGCCTCAAATCCCCGTCCTCTGGCAGTGAACTGGGAAGGGTGGTGGATCCTACAGGTGGATCCCCCAATGCTACCACCACCTTATGCCTATCAAACTGAGCGTTGTAAGTGCTAGTTTTAACCTTCAGAGACCTAAACGGTTTGGGACCAAGTTACATGAAGGTCTGCCTTCACCCGTATGAGCCTGCTTGCACTTTAAGATCATAATGAGAGACCCTGAGAACATAAGAAGAGTCCTGCTAGATCAGACCAAGGGTCAATCTAGCCCAGCATTCTGTTCACACGGTGGCCAACCAGCCATCGGCCAGGGACCAACAAGGCAGGACTTGGTGCAACAGCACCCTCCCACCCATGTTCCCCAGCAACTGGTGCACACAGGCTTATTGCCTCGGACAGTGAAGGTAGCACATATCCATTAGGAGGAGGAGGAGGAGGAATAATAATAATAATAATAATAATAATAATAATAATAATAATAATAATAATAATATGATGTTACCTGCCTCTCCCTCTGGATCGAGGCGGGGTACAACACAAATACAAACACTATAAAATACATATAATTAAAACATTTAAAACTAATACATTATTAAAAGGCATCTTAAAATTCCACTGGGTAGGCCTGCCAGAAGAGATCCATCTTTATAGCTTTCTTAAAATCTGGAAGACTGTTAAATTGACGAATCTCTCCCGGCAGGCTGTTCCATAATCTGGGAGAAGCAGAGGAAATGGTCCTCTGGGTAATAGTTGTTGACTGGAGTAAATTCTTTCCAGAGGACCTGAGTGTGCGGGGCGGATTGTATGGCAGAAGGCGATCCCGCACGTAGCCTGGACCCAAACCATGTAGGGCTTTCAAGGTGATAACCAACACTTTATACTTTGCCCTCAAACTAATTGGCAGCCAGTGAAGAGATTTTAAAACTGGTGTAATGTGGTCAACCCTAGGTGTACCGGTGACCAGGCTTTGATAGCCTTCTCCTCCTCCAGGAATTTATCCAACCCTCTTTTCAAGCCATCACTACATCTTGTGGTGGTGAATTCCACAGTTTAACTAGGCGCTGTGTGGACTATGCACCCTTCTCATTGGCCTGCCTGTGAGAGGGCCTTCTCTGCAGTGGCCCCACACTTTTGGAACTCCCATCAGAGGCCCGCCATGCACCACCCTTGCAGGCTTTGGAGAAGGCCTTGAAAACATTATATGTTACCGTGGCCTTCTCATGATATGAGTATCGTTATCGCTGCTCTTGGTTTTGCTGCTTTTATGGCTGGCTTTTATTGTGTTGAATTGCTATTTTGTGATGTTTATGTTTTATTGCTCTTAATATTTTAACTATTATTTAAATATATTTTATTGTCGTAAGGGTGTTGTGAGGTCTCCTCATTGTTGTGAGGTCTCCAGCTCTGAAAAGCGTCCAGGAAAGGTCTTAAATAAATAAATAGGATGGGGACTCCAGAGAAACTTGCTGGCCATTCTCCTGATGTGGCAAAGGCGGGCGGGAGATGGGAATTTGGCAGTAGATGGGTGTGCGAAGGGTTCTTCAGCAGCGGTGGCAGTGGCGGGCAGGTGGGCCAGGGGATTCTTTGGTGGGCGCAGTGCAGGGTGGAAAGCAGGGGGCTGCAGCGGTGGGGGAGGAGGTGGCAGGCGCCCGTCAGCAGAAATATATTAAGGGCCCACTGCGTTCTGCTGCCAATCCTGCTGCCCACGCCAATGTCTGTCCATTATCGCTTCTTTCCTTCCATCGAACAAAAACAACGATAGCTCCTATTACGCTGTTTGCGTCATTTCAAAGAGCTTTCCCCTTCTTTGATGGCAGCCTTCCCTAGCCTCATCAGCCCTGCTGTCTAGGGCTGATGGGAGTTGTATTCCGAAGCTAAACCACAACGTAAAAAAGCACAGATCGAGGAACTGTGATTTTATTATGCTAAGTCCTCTCTTTTGGCTGCGTGCTTTGGACTCGTAAATGCAAGGCATAATGTAATTCCTGCATTCCCCGGCCAGCCTTGGCCATGCCAGCTGAGGATTGTGAGACTTGTAATCCAACACGTCAGGAGGGCGCCCAGTTGGGAAAGGCTGGTTTTTGCCTGTCCTTTCACGACCCAGTGGTTGGCAAACGTGGTTGCGACACAGTGCTGATATCTCCAGGGGTGACTGGCAGAGACATCACCTCCCCGTTGGACACACCCTGAAAGATGCAATGGGTTATTCTCCCCTACGTGTGTGTGTGTGTGTGTGTGTTCCTCATCAAGAACCAGTTCTGCCTGAATAGAGGCAGTTTGGCATCAGATGAGGTTAGTTGAAATCTGATTGTGCTCTGGGAAAGCACATCCAAAGTCCAAAGTACAGTTTGGCACACGGAGCATAGCCTCATGGGAGATCCTGTCATTTGCTCTGGGATCAAGGCCAGGAAAATGTGCTACCTCCAGTATCAGAAGCAGTAAGCCTATGTAGATCAGTTGCTGGGGAACATGGATGGGAGGGTATCCTGTTTGTTGGTCCTTGGCCAACAGCTGGGTGACCGCTGAACTAGATTCACCCTTGGCCTGACCCACCAGGGCTTTTCGTATGTTCTTTTCATGGTAGTTCACAGCGTCCTGCTGCCTTCTCCCGCAGGAGAAGGCTATCAACGGCTATTAGTCCTGATGGCCATGTGTTACCTCCAGTATCCGAGGCAGTAAGCCTGTGTACACCAGTTGCTGGGGAACATGGGAGAGAGGGTGCTGTTGCACCCGTGTCCTGCTTGTGGGTTAAGAACATAAGAAGAGCCCTGATGGATCAGACCAAGGGTCCATCTAGTCTAGCACTCTGTTCGAACAGGGACCCACACAGCAGGACATGGTGCAACAGCACCTTCCCACCCATGTTCCCCAGTAACTGGTGCACACAGGCTTACTGCCTCGAATACTGGAGATAGGGGGTTCCTGGTCGACGGCTGGTTGGTCGCTGTGTGAACAGAGTGACGGACCAGATGGATCAGAACCGATCCAGCATCAGGGCTCTTCTTACATTCTTAAATTTTACTCCTAGCAGAGGGAGAAGAACTCTGCTTCCCCGTATGAGTTTCGTTCCACACATAATGTAGCAACAAAACACACAGGTGAGCCACGTTCAATCTCGGCGCTCTTTCGGGTAGGCCCAGGCGAGAAGTTCAATTCCGCTCACAGAACATGACAACAGGCCGTGTTCACGAGCGCAAAAAGGAGAAGAACCTTTTCTCTGAAAAGGTTCGCAAATTCTCAAACATGTTTAAAAAACACGTACATTTTGTCCACCCGCTCCCCGCCCCAAAGTTTAAAATGGCCTGTGTGTTGTTGTTGTTGTTTTTTAAAAAAGCACAATTTCACGCTTTAAGCTATGGTGGGAAATCAGCACAGTGTTGGCTTTTTGTGTGTGCAGTTTCGCTGTACGGTCACACTTGTTCTGCGTGGTTTTCCAATTTGCGCAAAACGACCAGCGAGCGTGAAGGTAAAGCGCAAATCGAAGACAGACGATCATCAAGCTGACGTTCGGAGAATCTTGGTGAACTCAAACATTGTTTGTTCAGGCATCTCGACTTATAAATATCCCTGTATTATGGCACGTAACTTTTCACACACGAGTTGCCACATTCACCCTTTCACGTTTTTAGGTGTACACTTAATGTGTGAAGGAATGCTGCGTTTGACAGGGATGGGAGAAACTGCAGCCTTCCAGATGCTGATGAACTCCAACATCCATCAGCCCCAGCCAGCATGGCAAATGGTCTGGGGTGATGGGAATTGGAGTCCAGCAACATCTGGAACGCCACAGGTACTTCTCCACCGAAGTAGAAGGAACTCTGGGAAACTAAAATCCGGAACATATACCAGGGTACTGAGAACTTAAGAGAGATTGAACACGTGCATCGTTTGTGTTTGTCTCCTAGTGTGGGTGTTCATAGAAAGGACGTTTTAGGCTGCCGTCCTCTTTCCACTTATTTGGGATAAATAAACATGTGAGTTATTTCTGAGTAGGCCTGCTTAGCATGGCTCTGCTATGCAAAACCATTTCTCATAAGGATTAGAAACCTCCATTAAAAATCAGAAAGCTTTGATTCGCAGGCTGAAACGACACCTTCAATATAATATGTCTCTACGCCTGGAATGCCTGCCTGTCCTTCCAGCGTCCAGAGGTTGCAGTGCTGTGTGTGCTCCAGATGGCTTGGATTACAACTCCCATTGTTCCCAGCCAACATGGCCGTCGGGGAATGATGGGAGTTGAAGTCCAAAACCTCGGAGAGTGCCAGGTTGTGGAAGGCTGCCCTACGTCATCAGCGTCTGGTGGCAGGGGCCAGGAGAAAGCACAACGCGGCAGTACTGGGACACAGGTAAGTTTGATGTTTGTTGCTGTGCGATGTGCAGTATGGACGTAATATGGAAGAGGGTCCCTGCCTCTATCTGGTAGGAATTTTAAAAATGGCTGCCATTGATTCCTAGAGAAGCGGTGGGGGGAATTAAATGGACTGCAACCCCATGTTTAAAAATAGGAAATTGCCTTATAGGGTGAGGCTGTTCGTCCAGCCAGCCCCGTATTGTTTATACTAATTAGGTAGTGGCTCTGTAGTTTCTCAGGCAGGAAGAGGTCTTTTACATCACTTCCCTATGGCGCCTTCTTACTGGAGATGCCCAGAATTGAAGATGGGATCTTCTCCATACAAAGTGTCGTGTGGTCTACCACTGAGCTATGCTCCATCCAGGGGAGGAAGGTGTCTCCAACTTCACTGGGGTTGTGAATCCATTCTGGGTCTCGACCAGAACCAGTCAGAATTCTAAAGGAGCTATCCAAGGTTCTGGAACGATTTGGGGAATGGGGTTCAGCACTTTGGATAGGTCTTTTAGAGTTCTGGCTACAACCAAGAATGGATTCACCGCCCCACCGAAATCAGAGCCACCAGCTTCGATAGGGCCCAATCGCAGCCACGGCCTTTCATTTTAGCCACAGGATCCCGAATACTGCAGCCACGGCTGGCAGCTGTCCTTTGCCTTGCCCTTGTGTAGAGTCCGCCCAAGCATGGACACGTTAAAGCATTAGATTAGATTAGATTAGATTACTGCAATGCCCTCTTTGTGGGGCAGCCTTTGAAGACAGTTCAGAAGGTGCAGCTTGTGCAAAATGCAGCAGCCAGATTGATCACTGGAACCAGAAGGGTTGAACATATAACACCGATTCTGGCCCGCTTGCATTGGCTGCCTATACGTTTCCGAGCCCAATTCAAGGTGCTGGTCTTAACCTATAATGCCTTACATGGCTTGGGACCACAATACCTGATGGAACGCCTCTCCCGACGTCAACCTACCCGTACACTGCGCTCAACATCTAAGGTCCTCCTCCGAGTGCCTACTCCAAGGGAAGCTCGGAGGATGGCAACAAGGGAGAGGGCCTTTTCAGTGGTGGCCCCTCAATCATGGAATGATCTCCCTGACGAGGCTCGCCTGGCGCCAACATTGTTATCTTTTCGGTGCCAGGTCAAGACTTTTCTCTTCTCCAAGGCATTTAACAGCATTTAACAGCACATGCTGAGTTTGTTTTTAACGGACCCCAGAACTGTTTTTTTTTTTTAAAAAAAAATGGATACTGTTGTTTTTATGCTTTTGATGGTTTTAAATTTTGTATACTTTTAAATGTTCACTGTTTTAGCCACAGAGCTTTGGCTATGGGGCGGTATATAAATGTAATAAATAAATAAATAAATAAAATAATAAACTAAATAAGTTTCTCGTAAAAGGCATGAGGGCAACCGTCACCGTAATCCAAGTTCTTTAGGGAAGCCAGGCCAAAGAGGCAAGGAAAGGCAGGCGTTTCCCAGCATGCACGACTCACGTGACGTCCCGTTTGATCGTCTTGACAAAGATCCGAAGGAACTTCCACCCGCCGGAGCCCAAATAGAATATCAGGAGGGCTGGAACCACCTGGATCCAGGGCAGGTCCAAGAATAACCGGAAGACCACGAAGAGCAGCAGGAGAGCCACCAAACGGAACATCCTGGCCTGAGAGAAAAGGCGGTCAAGTTATCTCTAGCAAAATGCCTTCTCGGAGGTACCAACCTGGACTGACCATTTGGGATGGGCGCATCGGACCATCTTTGCTGGAACTGTAAATAAAGGTTTCAAAAAATACAAATACAAAGGAGGGTTCCTTCTCAGTGGTGGCCCCCCAATTCTGGAACGATCTCTCCTATGAGGCCTGCCTGGCACCAACACTGTTATCTTTTTGGCGTCAGGTCAAGACTTTTCTCTTCTCCCAGGCGTTTCACAGCATAATCATAGAATCATAGAATAGCAGAGTTGGAAGGGGCCTACAAGGCCATTGAGTCCAACCCCCTGCTCAGTGCAGGAATCCACCCTAAAGCATACTTGACAGATGGTTGTCCAGCTGCCTCTTGAAGGCCTCATAAGTTGAGTTTTAATTGACCCCTGTAAACCGCCCAGAGAACCCTGGCTATGGGAGCGGTATATAAGTGTAATAAAATAAATAAATAAATAAATAAATCTTTGGCTGAGAGCTTGAAGTTGTTTTTAAATGGATATTATCTTTGCCTATTGCCTGTTTTTATGTTTTTAAAATTTTGTGTATCGTTTTTTAAATGTTTAATGTTTTAATCTTTTGTAAACTGCCCAGAGAGCTTTGGCTATGGGGCAGTATAGAAATAATAATAATAATGATGATAATAATAATAATAATAATAATAATAATAATAATAATAATAATAATATTAGAGATGCCCAACTTACCACGGAAATTGCAGGGTTCCAATTCCAGCCAATTACTCTCTCACACAAGGCAGTCTTTGGCTTTCTCAGTGTCCCTCCACCGCTTCGCTTCGCTTTCTCCAAACAGAAATAACCCGGTTTGAACCATAACCTGAAGAGCAATGAGATAAAACATGCTCAGAGAGTGAGACGGTCCAAGGGCAATCCTGGATTATTGATTGTTATCTCAGCCAATAGCGTCTTGACAGCTTGTCAATGCCCGCATGTCCAAGGGGAGTTGTGTAAGCTAGATCTCCCTCGAACCTTTGCTGGTGTCTCCCCGCAAAAGTTTGCGGAATAATCCCCTTCTCCCGCCCCCCACTGCAAGAGCATGACAACATCAGCACTGGCTCCCATCCTAGCTTGGGTGCGACACTGGCATTATTAAACATATCCATGCAACCTGCCTAGCATGGATTATTCATTAGCCAAGCAGAAATGAGGCCTTCCAATTAACTCTCGCCTGGTTGGCATGCTCTGCTTTGTTGCTTATAATGTGGTACCTCTCTTGCGCATACCGACGCAGGAATGACATGGGTTATGCACGCTCAACAGTTCTGCTTTTCAGGATTGACCCCCATCTCAACCATTGAAACTTTTTTCTTCTCAAGTGGTGGGGCGGGGGGGGGGTGAGAGAGGAAAATGCAAAATTGGCAATAATAATAATAATAATAATAATAATAATAATAATAATAATAATTCTTACCCGCCTCTCCAATTGGATCGAGGCGGAGAACACCAGCGATAATAAAATACATAAAATACTGATTGAAAACATGGCACACACTGTTAAAAACATCCTAAAAGCATACTAAAAGAATCCTAAAATTCTACTGGATAGGCCTGCCGGAAGAGATCAGTCTTGATAGCTTTCTTGAATGCTGAAAGACTGTCAAGCTGACGTGTCTCCTCCGGCAGGCCATTCCACAGTCTGGGAGCAGCAGAAGAGAAGGTCCTCTGGGTAATGGTTGTCAGCCTAGTCTTTGCTGACTGACGTAGATTCTTCTCAGAGGACCTGAGTGTGCGGGGTGGATTGTACAGGAGAAGGCGATCCCACAGGTACCCTGGACCCAAACCATGTAGGGCTTTAAAGGTGATAACCAACACTTTATACTTTGACCAGAAACTAATCGGCAGCCAGTGAAGAGATTTTAAGACTGGTGTAATGTGGTCACCCCCAGGTGTACCGGTGACCAGCCTGGCTGCCATATTTTGAACTAGTTGAAGTTTCTGGACTAGGCACAAAGGTAGCCCTATGTAGAGCGCATTGCAGAAGTCGAGCCTTGAAGTTAGGCAACATTTGAGCTGAAGACAGAGATGTTGGAATGAAACTTCCCTTCTTGCATTGCTAGCCTTCCTCAATGGGTCGTGTCAAACTGAAACTGTCATCATTTCAAGCCAACACGGCCAGTGGAGTTTCAGCCCAACATGTATGGAGGGAGCCCTATTGGGGGCGGCTATTTGCAGACCAAAGTCCTCTCTAGTTTGTTATTCCATTCACACAGTGGTCAAGCACAATAATTTTTCATTCATTCATTCATTCTAGTTCTAGTTCAATAGCCAAAGTTCTGAGTTGTTCACGAAGACTGATACCTTAACAAGCCATGATCTATATAAGAATGCAGTAGTGTAAGGCTTATTACCCAAGATCTACCTGGCCGTTTTTGCTCATTTTTGTTTTAAACCAAAGCTCGAGCAGTGTAAACCTGCAGAAAATTCTGAAAGTTTGAAAAAAGTTTAAATCTCGAGCTTTAATAGCAATTAATTTCCTCCACACCAAAAAGGGCGAGGCGGCCCCTCTGCCAGCAGGAGGACGGACAGCCCTGCTTGGCCAATCAGCGTGACCTGAAGGTGGGTTCCAGACGCAGCTACGTGGTTACGCAGTGGGGAGGGGACTGAGGCAGCCAATCGGAGCGCATGAGAGGGGGGCTGGAGCCAGGCCACGTGCGTTTTTCAGAGGGGGGAATCATTATGCACGAGGTACATTTGCGCTGTTTCTGACCCCCTCTGTGGTGAGGGGACTGAGGGGCAAAAAAGCCGGACTACAGAAACTGTCAGGCAGCTGAACTCCCAAATTTGCCACTTCGCCTGTGTACAAGAGCGTCCCTGTTTGGAAAGTTGGAGGAAGTTGACAGGGCGCACCAACGTTCCCAAAACACGAAAAGTTCCGAAGGGCTGGATTTTGTTCCCGGGGCACCAACGCCGGCCCTGAGTTCCAAGGACCCCTGCATGACCACCAACACGGACATCCTTCTCCCCTTTGATGTCACCGGGAGAAACAGGAAGCCGGTGAGCAGACAGGAAGCCCTGGAAGAAGCACAAGCACTTTGCTGACAGCACTTGCAAAATCCTCGCATGACGCTGCAGTTCCCAGGGTTGCTTCAAGCCAAGGTTATTTGGCCAAAGGCTTATCTACGACGCCGAGTGCTTGGCTCAATCCAGCCGCCGAGAGCCAGGTTGCATCAACGAGTTGGCAGAGAGAAGACACCCCCCCCACCCCACCGGGCTGCAGGGAGGCCTCTGCGGGTGTCTTCATTACGCGCTCTCCTTCCAACGTAACGGCAGCACAACGGAGCTGTTACGAAGCCAACGTTTTGTTTCCTTCTCAATATTTGATGTTTTTGCTTTTTAAGGATTTGGGCCTTAAGCATGGGGAAAGCTAGAAAATGAACAGCCTCCAGAGTCGCTCTTTTCCATGCACCTGCCCCCAGGTGGAGTCTGGCGGCTGTCACGCAAATGCATTCCATGCTCACGGTGATGGGTCAATTCCAAGACCACATTAAGAACGTAAGAAGAGTTCTGCTGGATCAAACCCGCGTTCTATCTAGTCCAACATGTGGCCAAACAGCTGCCTATGGGAAATTTACAAGCAAGACACAGGTGTAACAGCACCCTCCCACCCATGTTCCCCAGCCTCTGGACCAAATAACGTACACAGTGGGGAGAATGTGGATAGAGAGACATTTTTTCTCCCTCTCTCATAATACTAGAATCCAGTGGGGTGATCCCATGAAGCTGATGGGTGGGAGACTCGGATATTGGAGGTAGCACTTAGCAATCAGGGCTAGCAGCCATTGATAGCCTTCTCCTCCAGGCATTTAAGACATTCAAGACATTCAAATTGGTGGCCATCACCACATCTTGTGGAAGTGAGTTCCAAAGTTTAACTATGCGCTGTGTGAAGAAGGAAATTCGTTCATCTGTCCTGAATCTCCCACCCATCAGCTTCATGGGATGACCCCACTGGATTCTAGTATTATGAGAGAGGGAGAAAAAATGTTTCCTTATCCACATTCTCCCTACTGTGAACATTATTGGCCAGGAAGCTCACTACATGATGTTGGGACAGTCACTAACTCTCAGACTAACCTACATCGCAGGGTTATTTTTAAGATAAAATGAAGAGGAGGAGGATCATGTAAGCTGCCTTGTGTTCCTTGGAGGGGAAAAGGGTGGGATATAAATGTAATGATTTTTTTAAAAAACCACATCTATCTGACAGATGGACACACAGAATTACTTGTTCACAACCTGCTGTTGTGCTCAGATAAAGTCATATTAAAGATTTTAAAAACAACAACAGGAAGTGTCAGCAGCACAAATTTCAGATGATTCCAGTATAGGAAGCGTCCGCTAGAGATTACTCCCTGGGAAACAAGGCCAGGAGCAGGAAGGAATTCCCAGGCACTGCTATCCTGGTTTTCTCCTACCCATCCAGAGAGATGAACCCCACCGTCTGAGAACCTCCTGGTCTTTAGGTATCAGAAGGGCCGGCCCTACCAAAAGGCAGATTGAGGCAACAGCCTCAGGCAGTAGAAGCTGGGGAGGGCAACGGTGGTAGCCTTGTGCCTGTTTGCCATGAACTTTCCTGCTGTTCCTTTCAGTTGGAGATCAGAGCTAAGTATCCCACACCACCTTAGTACAGCCTCTAAACTAGCCTGCTGCCTCAGGTGTGGATCCCATTGTGAGGGATGAAGTAAGATTCAATGAACCTCTCTAGGAGAGCACTGCATAATCAAGAGGGCCTTCTCAGTGGTGCCCCCCCCCCCAATCCTGGAATACGCTTCCCAGGGGGGTCCAACTGGGACCAATATTGTCATCCTTCCGGCACCAGACATTTGAAAGCACATGATAAGATGTTTGTCCTGGATACATTTTTTCATCATCGCTTGTGCAAAACAGCTTTCTATTTCTGTCTGAAGATGGCTTTATATTGCATTTGATCATGTAATTTTAGGGTTTGGATTTTTATCAGCCGCCCAAGGAGCGTTGGCTATTGGATGGTATCGAAAACTAAGGAGCGAATTAAAGGATTAAGGGACTGCAAACCCGCCTGCTTCTTGCATGTTGATCGCGCCCTTCGCTTCAGACAATAAACTGATTTGGGTTGGCCCTGAGCATCAGATAAATCCATGGGAGAGGCGAAGTATCACCCCAACTCCGATGCCGTCATGCAACAATAACGATAATTTTCATCCCCAGATAAAAACAAGTGAGATGCAAGCTTCCTTCTGCCTTCCAATGGTTGCTTCTCCGGTCTTGTTTTCTTCCTCCTTCTGTTTCTCCAAGATGCCGCCCTGTCCCCATTATCTTGACTCTTTCCCGGAGGGCAAGGCCTCCTCCGCCCAGATCCAGCTATCGTAGCTGCAATCGACGCTCCCAAAACAGGCAGGGCAGCTTCCCACGTTAACGGCACTGCTGCAACTACTCGATCAGCACTTTGGGAACGCAGCTTTGCATTTGGCTCCAAAGAGGCTGAACCGGCATCTCAACAGTGCGCCGCGCACAGGGCGTTCCAGAGGCGCTGCTGCTGTCACCGCGCCTGCTCCTTCGCCCCTCAACTCAGTGGCAAAGGCGAGGCGGCCTCAATCCACCTGAATGACCCTGCTGTTTTCAACACAGGAATCTCTGGAGGGAGGCGGGAGCGAGACCTGATTTATTTATTTATTATTATTTAAAACATTTCTATCCCGCCCTATATCATTAGGATCTCAGGGTGGCGTACAGATAAAAGCGTACGGCATAAAACAATAATTATACACAGCTAAAACCAAATTAAACCATGAACCAAGTTAAAACAATATATAATTTAAAAGCAGTAAAAACTATTAAAATGGTTAAAACAATGTGCCTTCTTAGTGGATTTAACCGTTAAAGGCTTTGTTAAGAAGCCATGTTTTTACTTGGCGTCGAAATGCAATCAATGTTGGCGCCAATGGGGCCTCCAAGGGGAGGGCATTCCACAGTCGGGGTGCCACCACAGAGAAGGCCCTCTCCCTTGTCCCATCATAACATATATGTTGCATTGGTGGGATGCGGAGAAGAGCTCCTCCAACAGATCTAAGGTCTCGGGCAGGCATATATAAGGAGAGGTGCTCCCTCAAGTATAGAGGTCCCAAGCCGTCTAGGGCTTTAAACGTCATTAACAACGCCTTGAATTCCGACTGGAAGCGTATAGGTAGCCAGTGCAATTCCTTTAAGACCAGTGTTATGTGGTCTCTGTAAGATGTACCCGCCAGCAGTCTAGCTGCTGCATTTTGCACTAGCTGCAACTTCTGAGTCGTCTTCAAGGGCAGCCCCACGTAGAGTGCATTGCAGTAGTCTAATCGGGAAGTTACCAGTGCATGCACTACTGTGGCTAGGTTGTCCCTGTCCAGGAAAGGCCATAGCTGAAGCTGACCCCAAGTACTCTGTGACATAGAGTCCACCTGGTCCTCCAGAGACAATGATGGATCTAGGAGTACTCCCAAGCTATGCACCTGCTCCTTCAGAGGGAGTGCCACATCATCCAGAACAGGTCGCTTAGCCAGGAACAACTTGCCACATATCCAGTGGGCCACCGTGACACTAAACATGGGACGCTGCTTGTGCAAACGGGACCGGCTGTAGCCATCCTAAAGCTAGCTGGCATCCCATACGCCCAACCATCCATCTGTGGCATGTAATGGCATGTCCCTTTGGAACAGGGAAGTGAACGCTTCCAAGGTAGTAAAATGTGAGTGCGGACATTGTGACAAAGTGAAATGTCATCCCCAGGGCAGAACATCTTGGCTCATGACACATCATGCTAAAATCAGTTGGATTGGAACATGCCCTTAGTTCCGGCCTCCCCAACCTGGTGTTGGACTACAGTTCCCACTATCCTGGGCAGGTTGAGGGAAACCTGCCCTAGTCCACAAATATGGCTGTGTGTAGATTAGTACTCTAGGCTACTATTGCATGCCAAACAATGCATGCCAAACCACTGCATGCAAAACAATTACAATCCCAAACACGCCATAAAACGTCCAAAAGTAACAACGAGAAAAGGCAGACACAACCGTAAAGCTGCCTTGAGGCCCAGTATTGGGAAAAAGTCAAGATTAATAATAATAATAATAATAATAATAATAATAATAATAAATGGGCCAGGACGAGGACTTGCACTACTGAAAATTCCAGAGCACTCGCTGCGTTCATCTATCACAGCAAAAACGGCAGAGAGACTTGTGTGGCTCGCTAAAGACTGACAAATTTATTCTGGCCTGAGCTTTCGCGGACGCCTTCATGCATTCATTCATTCATCGGATGAAGTGGGCGATAGTCTGCGAAAGCTTATGCCAGAATACGTTGGTTCGTCTTTAATGTGCTGCAAGGCTCTTCGTTTTATAGAAAGTGGCCCCGCCATGCCTGCCCTAAGGGATGCTGCCAGAAATGGCCTCTCCCTGGCTGTTTCCCATCATAATCCTTTAGATGGAAATGTAAATTTAATAATGAATTAATAAATACACAGGAAACCTTACTGAGCAGATCACCACCTATCATGAGGATGAGGTCGTAGCACAGTGGAAGCGCACAGAAGGTCCCAGGCTTAATTCCCAGAATCTCCAGGTAGAGCTGGATCTTGCCTGAAACATGGAGGCCGCTGCTGCCGATCAGTGTTAACAGCACTGGGCTCGATGTACCAATTGCCTGACTCAGTATAAGGCAGTTTCCTATAGATATGGAGCACATGCCTACTGAATGTTCCTGATATTTGCTGCCATGCAGATATGGCCATTCTCTGACCTGTGTAGTAGTAAAACATTCCGTATATTACAGTTGCGGTGTGTGACATCCCCATGGTGAATGAAACCTGGGACTCAGATCTTTCTTTCATATATACCAGTTGGTTACTCATGACCACAATTCATGGAGAAAAATAAAATCTAGCAAAAGGTATAATAAAGCTTGGACTGGGTTACTTTTAACTGTAGGTGTCTCTTAATCCTTTCATGATTTGTTTAAGGCTGTATGTTCCTGGCATAGCATTGCACTTTGGCCTGCACCTGTGTTTATAAAGGTGTACTTTTTCAGTTTCTATTTCATTTTGCCCCAATTTGCAATGAATTACGTTTGTTTAATTATACTTGATTTTTTTATATATTAAAATTAAAACTTTATAGTACATTGTTATCGAAGATAGCTTAATTCTTTTTTAAGCTTTATGGACATAAATAAACTCCTGACTTTGAATTATAGTGAAAAAAAGTTATTTGCAGAATCTGTGTGTCAAGAGCTTTTCCAATAAAGTGTGTTTCATGAGAATCGATCAATGGGAAGGCGGTGAAAAAGGGAAGAGCAACTAACTCCCGACTTTGAGTTTTATATTTAAGATACAGATGAGTTTAATTATTCTGTTTCAAACTGGACTAGAAGAAGCCTGGGATGGGGTCTGCAAGGGCTCCTTTGTGCATGCGATGCACAAATATGTCTTGCTGCCGTTTGCAGGGACATATTTGCTTCCACTATAATGTGCCTGAATATTTATTGCTCTTTTTGGTTTTTAATTTACAAGCTGCTTTGAGCCACTGGATTAATAAATGAGCCAATGTGGGACTCCAGGAACAGGGGAGTAGAGATTGCACACCCAGAGGCCTGAGTTCCCCATGAGTAAGTCTATCAGTTTATTATCCTGGGCCGGATCTACACTATTGCTTTAAAGCGCTTTATAACAGTTATAAAGCACTTTAACTGCTTTAAAGCACTATAAAACTGTTATAAAGTGCTTTAAAGCAATCGTGTAGATCCGCCCCTGGTGTGATGCGGTTTCTTCATGCCGTTATGAATTTGGCAGCCTTTATTCCTGTGAATAGAGCTGTCACCGAGCAAGTGACAGACAGGGCTTTGACGAAAGGAATGTTCTAGTTCCAAAATGGCTGGGGGATCTTTTCCCAAAGTCCCTGGGATTTCCCTCCAGCTGTTAAAAGGTGATACTGTCTAATAGATGGGGCAGTGAGACAGTGTGTAGCTAGTTTCAGTTCAGAGTTCTTGAGCACAAGAATAGGGGCCGGCCCTGCTGTTAGGCAGAGCAAGGCAGCCACTTTAGACGGCAGATGCCATGGGGGGGGGGGCACAGAATGGTAGCAAAATATTGGAGGTTCCCGGCACCCCCTAAGCTAATTTGCTGCACTCACATGTGATGGGGAATGCTGTCCTGCCACCAGTGTTAAAGTACGATTCAAGTACCAGTCTGAGTGACTTCAGCGCATGGAATTGAGGCCCAGTATGGGGCAAAAGGCAGGATACAAATAAATATAATGATGATGATGATGATGATGATGATAATAATAATAATAATGGCAGGGCATCTGGCCCTTCACCTCAGCCAGCAAAATGTCTTGGGCCGGCCCTGACATGAGACAAGCTGGACAAGGGTAGAGACTGCAAGGGCTTAACGCAGGATCAGTGGCGTTGCTACTGTAAGGACGCATTTGCTTCCACTATACTCTGCTTGAATTTTTGTAAACAGAAAGAATTATTACACAACACCTCCACTGTTACTGCCTCTCATTCAAAGGAAGTAAAACCCCATAAGTATCACTTTGTTTGCAGAAATGGGCCAGCATCTAAGAATACTTTTGTGTTTCAGTCACTAATATACATGACACACACACCCCTTCAGCCTTTTGGGACACAATCCTATGTCCCACACCTTCCAGCATTCTTCAGCTAGCAAGCCAAAAAAAAAAAAGTCCTATAACTCCCAGCATTCCCTAGCCAGCAAGGCGGAAAAAAAATCTCCTGTAACTCACAACATCTTCCAGCCAGCAAGGAAAAATGCTGGGAGTTGCAGGACCTTTTTCTGTCTAACTATGATTTGCACCCTTAGCAGTGTTTCCCCCCCAAGAGCATTACTAGGCATTTAAAAGATTCAGGTCCCAAGTCCTTAAGGCATAAATCTGTGTAAAATCTGCATATGCATTTAAAAAAAACACAATTTGAGATTATAGGAATTTAACCTAGAACCTTCTGCCTGCACGGCTCTTTCCTCCATTAAAGAAAGAAGTGAAGGGTGAAACCCTACAGCACAACTGAGATGACTTGGTTGATTTTATAAAGTGAAAGTAAAGGTGTTGCATAGACCTGACTTCAGCCTATTCCCCCCCCCCCCCGACTTTTCTCTCCTCCCTATAGTATACCATTGTACCTTTAATAACAATGAAGGTAGGGAAAAAGTATTGAACTGAGAAAGTAGAAGGCATGTTTTAATAATTATCAAGGTGTCTGCCATAAAAGCAATAAGTCACTATGACCCACTGCAGATGCCTTTGAGGTATCCCAGGTCATCCTCAGGGGTCCTTCTCCGCGAGCCCCTGCCAAAGGAAGTGAGGCAGGTGGCTATCAGGAGGAGGGCCTTCTCCGCTGTGGCACCCCGGCTGTGGAATGAGCTGCCTAAGGAAGTTCACCTTGCACCTACATTATATGCCTGTAGACCCCAGGTGAAGACCTTTTTTATTCTCCCAGCATTTTAAGAGTCTATAAATTCAATTTTAACTTTGGTGTTTTAAATTTGTAATTTTGCATTGCTGCTGTGTTGATCTGGTTGAGCTTTTATATTGTATTTTATATTGTGGTTTTATACTGTTGTTTTATACTTTGAATGGTTTTAATTTTTGTGAACCGCCCAGAGAGCTCAGGCTATTGGGCGGTATAGAAATGTAATAAATAAAAAAAACAAATTAATTAATTTATGCCTAGCTGGGGAATGCTGCGAGTTGTAGGACTTCTTTTCTGTCTAAACATGCATAGGATTATGGCCTTAGTGGTATTTCCTGTTTCTAAATACACGGCTTTAAAATCAACCACAACACAGATTCATTTATCTTTCCCTTTCCAACTCCCCCAGTCAATGTTATGAATTCTTTTATCATCGCTTTCACGCCACCGAGACGCTGGCAACCACCCTTATAAGCCTTACACTGCCACAACTTGTGATCATGTTTAAATGGCAACCAAGTCAAGCCATTTCGCTACCCTCTCTCCCCCAGGACAGCCAGGGGTGCCAAGGTGGGTGAAAGGTGCCACCTGCAACGCTCAAACCAAGAAACGTTGCGGGGCTCTGGTTCAGTCCTCACCCCAACACACCCTTGAACCCGCAGCCCCAAATCTAACCGGGTCAGCGGCCTGCTCTTTCCTAGAAACTCCAGATGGGACGTGACCCTGATGCCACAAGAAAAGCAACCTCGCTGGGCACTCTTATTTCGGTTGGTTTTCTGGCACCAACCCCATTGCGGAAGGGGGGAATCCTATACTATCCTAAAGGGGTTTTGCAGGTTGCTGAGGGGGGAAAGCCATCATCGCCAATTACCGAGAAAGGGTTTAAAAACAGGGGGTTCATTTTATATTTGTAGGATGCCTCCCTGCCATCATGGTATTTTTTTGCATCCGAAAGCAATCTCCCAGGCCTTCAAAATAAAACATCCCTTCCTCAGAATGAACCTTAATTCTTGTGCTGTCTTTTTGTTAATGGCATAAATCATTGGGGTGGGGGGAATCCTATGCATGTTTAGATGGGGGGGGGGGACTCCTACAAGCCCCAGCATTCTTCAGCCAACATTTCTATGAGAATTTGGGGTGTTTAGGCTGCAATCCTAGGCATGCTGAGACGGGGGGGGGGGGGGGGGGGGAAGTCCTACAAGCCTCAGCATTTCCCAGCATGGCTGAGAGGGTTTTTTCTGTCTAAAAATGCATAGGATTGCAGCCTAAACACCCCAAATTCTCATTTCCCTTTTCTCTCTCTTTCCCCCTCCCTGCTCCCCCTTCCACTCCGCTTTTCTAGACCCCAGCCTTTCCCAACTCAGTTCTCTCCAGATGGGAATTGTAGTCCCACGCAACTGAAGGGAACCCTAGATCTGCTTCCATCTTTTGCAACAGAATGATTGAGCGGGATTGAGATCCTTCCCCTGCAAGCCGAAATCAGCATCAAGGGATGCTTCTAAAAAGTGGTGGTCCTGGCGGGGGAAATACAGCAAAACCCTTATGTAAGAGCATGTCCCATTGAACTAAATGAGTCTTACTCCTGAGTAAGCATGCGGAGAGTTGAGAAAAGGAAGGCGACTGTGGATAGCATCCAACCTTAGTCCTACATTATCCCCATTGAAATGAACGGGACTTTAGCTAGCCATGACTCGGTGATGCCCCATTCATTTCAGTGGGTCTACTCTACATAGGATCTACCATGCACACACACACACACGCAGGGTAGTATCCCATGTTAGTCCTATGTAGAGGAGACCCACTGAAATGAATGGGGCTTTAGTTAGCCATGACTCACTGATGCCCCATTCATTTCAATGGGTCTACTCTACAGAGGGTTAACACTACATACCACCCGGTGTGTTTGTGTCTCTGTGCCTGTGTTACACGCATACACACAAAGGAGAAAAGAAGGTCACGGATCCATCTCCAAGCCTCCCTATGGCATCCCTTAGCAGAGGCAGAGTTTCTTTGCCTTTGGGGTTGTTATCCCCCCAAACCAGCCTTGCCCAGATACACGAGTCGGGGTTGGGTGGGTGTTGCGTGCGGACGGAGCATCCCTGCATCCGAACGACCCACCCAGCTTGGAAGAGCCCACAGCATTTCCCGGGGGGTGGGGTGGAGGGAGGGAGGGGGGCTGGCCAAGCTTCCCCCACGTCCCCCTATGACAAAAGCCCTCTCTGCATCCATCCATCCATCTATCCCCCACCCCACCCCGGCAGGATCGCCCCCCACCCGCGACCCACCCACGAGCTGGCCCGGCTCTGCACCACATCCCCCCTTCCTCCTCCTCCTTCTCGCGAGCAAACCCACCTCCTTTCTTCCCTCCGGCTCACAGATGGCCACAACGCCGCATCCCTGCGCGCAAGGAGACCGATCCGGCAGCAGCAGCAGCAACCGGCCCAGCAGCTGTCAAAATGGGCAGGATCGGGGCTGCTGCTTCGGCCGCCGCCTCCTGCTGCTGCTGCTGCTGCTGCTGCTGCAAAGGGCTCAGATCTCCTGATCAGCTATAGCTCCTCCTGGCTCGCTCTGCCGCCGCCTCCTCCTGCTTCCACCTGCACTGCCCTCCCTTCTGCATGAGAATGGCAAGAGCAGGAGGATGGGGGAAACCCAGGCACAAAAGCCCAAGCAGCCGCCGCAGCGGCAAAAGCCTCTGAATTGATGCTGCAGCAGCCCTGCAACAACCCTAAGGACCCTCCAGGGGGCGCCGGCGCGGTGCATGCCGGGGCACGTAGTCTTTCCTTTGCGCTCGGCCAGCCCTCCACGTGGGCCGAGGAAAGGGGAGGCAGTGGCGGCTGGTGGCTCCGATGCCGGCGGGGCGGTGAATCCGCTCGGGGTTGCAGCCAGCGCTCCAATGGCGCTAGCCAAAAGGCTGGACCCGATCCCTCCCGTGGCTTCAGCCCCTTGGCTCGCTCCTTTAGAGTAAGGACTGGCTCTGGCTGGAACCCGGAGTGCGTTCATAGCCCCACCGGTAACGGAGTCACCAGCCTCCACGGAGGACCGGGGTGCTGCGTTTCTTCCCCTCCTTGCCGTTCCTTCTTCTCAGTTTGGGTCCCCCGCGCCCCTGGCCCACCCGATCCCCTTGGAAAGGGCCCAGATCCGGGCAGATCGCCCACTCCTGGCTGCTCCAAGGGGTTGCATTCAGCAAGCACACACGCGCGCGCGCGCGCGCACCAAAAGCAGCCCGAGTTTTTTTGTGCAAAGAAAAGTTGCAAAAGATATAAGAAAGAGGGGTATTTGTTCTTTGTTTGCAAAGTCGGTGGCGTGGATTTCTTTGGCGTTGAGCTGTTTGTAGGTGATTCGGCGGAGCTGTTTGTAACAGCCACTAGCGGCAGATTAAAAACTCATTTTTAATCTGATCAACAGCTAAGAGAGCTCAGCTCAGTTGCAACTGGTGGAGGTCAAAGGAGAGGACGGGAAGGATCAGCCCTCAGTACCCGGCAGGCTCTGTGGCGCAATGGATAGCGCATTGGACTTCTAGATCAATGACGGGTGGAGTCATTCAAAGGTTGTGGGTTCGAGTCCCACCAGAGTCGCATTTTGGATCCTGGCAACCCCAGCTGATCTGAATTTAATAAATAAATAAAATTAGTTCCTACGAACAGTGCAGAGTGCGAGAAAAGTTTTTGCAATTAATTACTTTAACTTTCCCCTCCCCCTTTCGTTTTTCTCCCCTTCGTTTTATTTTATCTCCTAGCCCTTGCAGAAGCCTGACCTTTTGTAACTGGAGGCTAAACGAGGGTGTCAGTTTGTCTCAATCCATTAATTACTTTTCTTAGGCGCAATCCTATTGAAACATTCCTATTGAATGTTTAGTCAGAAAAAGGGGCCTACAGCTCCCAGCGTTTCCAAGCCGGCTATGCTGTTGCTTTGTGGCGCTGGTGTCCTTTCTAAAATGTATACAAACAAATAAATTGAATATAAAACCCATGCAATTACACATTAAAAGATCAACAATTAAAACAGCAGTTCTTCGACCATCAAGTCAAATAAACACACAACAATTAATTTCAGTGTAAAAGTATCTTGAATTTTAAACTGTAAAATGTTAAAGTGCCTAGGCAAAAAAACAAAACTATTGATTTATTTAAAATATTTTTAGGCCCCCTTCCAGGGCGCAAGCCCTCACAAAAGAAACATTTCGATTTGGCGCCCAAAATAAAACAAAATCCGTTCTGATCATGTATGCATTTCGTCAAAGGTCAGGGATTCTTTCTAAACCATTGCCTTTGGGCTTTAATTTTTATCAAAAATTATCGCCATGCACAAGCTGCAGGCAGGGGTGTTGGTGGCAGTAACAGTAAGCTTGGAGAAACCTACTAAAAAAATAATAAAAGTTTTTAAAAAGTTTTTTTGGGGGATCCCTAGAGGAGGGAAAGCCCAAAAGCATTGCAATGGATGGAACCTTGAACAAAAGTGCTTTGCACTGCAACATTTTGTCACAGGGGTCACTCGTATCTATAACTCTATCCTTATAAATAATCCCCCAAATGGAGATAAGGTTCGAGGCCCTTGAGTTAGATATTTCGCTTTCCTCGGTTACACAGCTGGGATTAGGAATGTTTACTGAGGAAGGTAGTCCAATACACCCAAAGGATACCGCAATCTCGGCGGTCAGAGATGTGTGGCATCTAATGTCACGCCAATTACAGTTTGACCCATTTTCCGGTGCTAAATCGACTTTATGGGGAAATCCGGATTGAAAAATTGGAAAGGAAATGTTTTTGTGGCGGACCTGGACAGACAGAATGATTTTTACCCTGGGTCAATTATTGAGTGTTGATGGTGTGTCTTTGCTATTTTCAGCTTTGTGAAATAAATTTGTATTGCCTGCTGCAGTTGCATGATAGTACCTGCAATTGCAACATTTGTTAGAATCTAGATTCGGCCCTGCAGCTTTTACTGCCTCGGTGCCTCCTTTGCAGTTGGAAACGCTTATTGAAGCTCACCACGTATTACAACCCACGATTCACGTCTACAAATACTTATTAACAGTGAATAAGTAATAAGACGGAATTTTCAGCGGGAATGGAACAGGGAGATTGGAATGTCCTGTTTTATCTGATCACTGGGTTGCAGTTTTGGCGCCAGTATCTGATAGATCTCTGGTTACATCATGTTCAGAGTTCCATCACACCTACTTTTTTCCCCCTGGTATGCACCTGCAATGTTGACCTCCATTTCAATAGTGCCAGTAAGCGCTGGTCCCTTTCACAATTGCCACTGTTGTTTTCTCTCCTTCTATTGCGCCCGCCCCTTCTCTTTCCCCCCTCCAGTTCATTGGTTCTTGTCGGGTGATGGACATGGTTGCCTTCCTCCCCCCCACCCCCGCTCTGGATTTGTTGTCTAGAGTTTTACCAATTCAGCATTTAATCAGCGCTGTTTCTGGGGGCAATAAGGGAGGGGTTGGAGCAGCACTAGTCCGTTCAACCAGCTCAGCACAAGTCCATTCATTCGACCGACAGACTCAGCAAGCTGGAGGAGAACCGCCCGACCCTCCTCTTTCGTCTGCAGGGGGGAAAAAACCCAACAAAAGCAATATAGTGTGAGGATGGCGATATATGGGGACGGAAGGGTGCTTTTATTTCACGTGGAGGAAATAAACCAGACTTTCCCCGCTCTAGAAAAAGACGGAAAAGGGAGGGGAAGAGACGAGACAACTGCAGGACAGGGACACCGACGTATGAGTGTTGCGGGCAAAAATGATAAACAAGGCAGGACGACCGTGCGATAATACACAGGTGTGATCGAGCTCTCAGCAAAAACAAAGTCTAAGTTGGCTATTTGTTGGAGGTGTCATACTGCTAATGCTTGTTTTGTTCATATGTTCTGGAAATGCCCAATAGATGCCTCCTTTTGGGAGGAAGCCATTAGATGGATAAACTTTGTATTGGAAAGCTCGTTAATGTTTTCTGATGTACATGAGCCAGTGTGGTGTCTGAGCCAGTGTGGTGTAGTGGCTAAGGAGCCGGGAGATCCGGGTTCTAGTCCCCACAGCCATGGAAACCCACTGGGTGACTTTGGGCCAGTCATAGACTCTCACAGGGTGGTTGTTGTGAGGATAAAATGAAGAGGAGGAGGATTATGTACGCCTCCTTGGAGGAAAAAAGGCTGGAAATAAATAAAAATAAATTATGTGCCTGCTTCTTGAAATGTAACACATGGGGGCTGTTCAGACAACACAATAAGCCATAGTTAGGCTGCTAAACCTTTTGCAGTAAACGGTTACTGAGCATGTTTAAACTGTGGTTAGGTAGCCACCATGGTTAGGAATGGTTCACATGACACGTTAAGCCATAATATTTAGCTCAAAGTGCTTAACCACTGTGGTTTAGTGTGTTGTCCGAACAGGGTTACAGCCAGCATAAATGGATGTTTTGTGCCCTCTTGACTGCTAAAAGACTAATACTACAACACCGGAAAGGTAAAAGCTCACCCCCTATAATGCAATGGATTGAAGACCAAATAATACTAGCAACTTTTGAAAAAGTGGTATAGAGGCGCCATTCACGAATGGACAAATTTTGATATTTGGTCTGCCTTAATGATGTTTGTGAGCCTTCTGTGGTGCAGAGCGGTAAAGCAACAGTTCCTGCAGCCGAAACTCTCCCCATGGCCTGAGTTCGATCCCAGCGGAAGCTGGTTTCAGGCAGCCGGCTCGGGTCGACTCAGCCTTCCATCCTCCCGAGGTCGGTAAAATGAGTACCCAGTTAGCTGGGGGAAAGGGAATCACAGCTGGGGAAGGCAGCGGCAAACCACCCTGCTATAAGGCCTGCCAAGAAAACATCAGCGAAAGCTGGCGTCCCTCCAAGAGTCAGTAATGACTCAGTGCTTGCACGAGAGGTTCCTTTCCTTCCTAATGATGTTTATGTGTAATTTACTCCCTTTTCTTTCCTTTTAAATGTTGTAGCGTTTGAAACTGAGGCCTTTAAATTATGTAGTTACACTTGCAGGGTGTGTGTGGTTTTGTTTCGCTGAAATTTACAATTAAAAAATGGTTTGTCACTTGAGGCTCAGGTGGCCTCGGTGGCACAGAGTGCTTTTTACCAACTCCAGTTGGTGGCCCAGCTATGCCCCTATCTGGACAGGGATAACCTAGCTTCAGTTGTCCATACTCTGGTAACCTCCAAATTAGATTAATGCAAGGCCCTCTACATGGGGCAGCCTTTGAAGACAGTTTGGAAGCTGCAGCTTGTGCAGAATGTGGCGGCCAGATTGATAGCTGGAACAGGGAGGTTTGAACATATAACACCGATTCTGGCCTGCTTGCATTGGCTGCCTGTACGTTTCCGAGCCCAGTTCAAGGTGCTGGTTTTAACCTATAAAGCCCTACATGACTTGGGACTGCAATACCTAACAGGACGCCTCTCCCGACATGAACCTACCAGTACACTGTGCTCAACATCTAAGGTCCTCCTCTGAGTGCCCACTCCGAGGGAAGCTCGGAGGATGGCAACAAGGGAAAGGGCCTTTTCGGTGGTGGCCCCCCAACTGTGAAATGATCTTCCTGATGAGGCTCACCTGGTGCCAACACTGTTATCTTTCAGGCGTCAGGTCAAGACTTTTCTCTTCTCCCAGTCATTTAACAGCATTTAACAACACTAAGTTTGTTTTTTAACGGACCCCAGAACTGTTGTTTTTTAAATGGATATTCTTGTTTTTATACTGTTGTTTTTATGTTTCTGATGGTTTTTAAATTTTGTGTACTTTTAATTGTTTACTGTTTTAACTTTTGTGAACCGCCCAGAGAGCTTCGGCTGTGGGGCGGTATATAAATGTAATAAATAAAAATAAATAAATAAATATTTTTAAAAAGGGGATCCCAGAAGAGCAACATGTCAACTTAAGCACAACTTTTTTTTTTATCCCAGCAGGCACAAGGAGAGGGAGAATCCTAGTGTATCATATGGAAGAACCAAGCATCAAGAGGCAAAAGGTAAGTCTAAGAATCAAGTTGAATGCACAAGCTGAGGGGGAAGCTGAGCAGAGAGACAGAAGAAGAAGGCCATCCTCCAACCAAGGGCATCACTGCTATGAAAAACCAAACTGACCAAAAATGCACAGAGGAAAGAAAAGGAGTAAGAGCGTCTCTACGTTAAGGAAAAAACCCGCATTGACTATGGCTCCTTTAGATGGCGACAACATGATTTGTAATTGAAAACGTCGCTCTTCACATGCTCTATAACAGTGGTTCCCAATTAGCTAAGTACTGCGGGCCTCGTGTTTTTCAAATGCCAAGCCATGGACCCCCTACTTTTGAAAATTTCATTATCTCTATGGTAGTTACCTGTGCAAAGCAATTTTCTTGGAGAAAATAAGGGGTAGCCCCTAATAAGCTAAGGATTTTAGGTAATACTAAAAAACTGGCCATAAAACTTGTGATATTTGTGATATTACCACGCAAAAATGACAATGGTTTAGTTAGGAATATAAAGACGAATTTAATTTTACTAACATCTAATTTACAATTGAACAAATTATGACATGTCCAGCAGTTACTAAACCTAAATGTGATGGGAGAAAGCATGCCTCTTTTTGTCCCGAACAATCCCTTCCACATCTGGTTCAGTATTTCCTACTTTGAATCTCAGATCTGGATCAACATCTATGCTTGTTCTTCATATAACAAAATGTCGAAAATGTTTGTTCACAAAGATATGTGGAACAAAAGGGAACTAGATGTTTCAAAGCTTTTTCACCTAACTTATAATCAGGAAAAACCTTCACCCAGAATTGGTCCAGTCTATATTCTTTGAAAAATTATTTCAATGAACCATCACAAGTCACGTCAACAAGTGCATCTTGCTCTTCCGCAGATAGAGTTGTTAGTTGTACATCACCACATTCAAAAGGATTCCTTATCCATGAGTTTTCAGGGCTGCATTAATAGAAGTATAGCTTCCAAATCACGTGAGGTACTGGTTCCTCTCTATTCGGCCCTGGTTAGGCCTCAGGCGTCAAAAAATCCTTTGAAGCACAACAAAGTTCAATTTACGCAGGAATCTTTTGCCATGCACAATGCACTTAGAGTTTCTCTACATGAGTGATCCATTGCATGCTCATGATCCATTGCATCTCCCATGACTGGAATATAGCAATTGAAGGATATAACTTGATCAAAAAGAACAGAAGAAATAGAAAGGGAGATGGAGTTGCACTATATGTTAAAAAATACCTATCCCTGCACAGAAATATAGGCGGATCAGACTGGGAGCCCCATCGAGAGCATCTGGATTAAAATAAATGGGGCAAGGAATAAAAAGAACATGATAATCGGAGTCTACTACCGACCACCTAATCAAGGAGATGACGAGGATGAAACTTTTGAGAATTGCCATTGTTTCAAGGAAGTGTGATGTAGTAATGATGGGGGACTTCAATTACCCTGATATCTGTTGGGAGACCAATACTGCCAAAAGCGGCCCTTCCAAGAAATTCCTGACATGTGTGGGTGATAACTTTCTCCTACAGAAAGTGGAGGAAGGAACTTGAAGATCAGCAATCCTTGACTTGCTATTGACCAATAGGGATGACTTAGTGGATAAAGTGGCAGTTACGGGAACTCTGGGGGAAAGTGACCACGTCATACTTGAATTCTTGATTATGAAGGAGACAAAAGTTGAGCATAGCCATACACGTACTCTGGATTTTAGGAAAGCTGATTTTAATAAACTCAGAACTATGGTAAGTAAGGTCCCATGGCAAATGAGCCTAATGAGAAAAGGAGTGCAGGATGGGTGGGAGTATTTAAAAAAGGAAATTTTAAAGGCACACTTACTAACAATTCCAACAAGGAGAAAAGATAGAAGACAACAGAGGAAACCAATGTGGCTCCACAAAAAGCTTAGAGATGACCTGAAAACAAAAAGGGATACATATAGGAAGTGGAAGGAAGGCCAGGCTACAAAAGAAGAGTACAGACAGGTGGCGCAGAAGTGCCGAAATGGTGTCAGGAAGGCTAAAGCTCAGAATGAGCTGAGATTAGCAAGGGATGCTAAAAGCAATAAAAAGGCTTTCTTCAGATACGTGAGTAGTAAAAGACAGAGGAAAGAAATGGTGGTTCAACTGCTTAATGAGGATGGCAAATTGATAACAGATGACAAAGAAAAGGCTGAAGTGCTCAATTCCTACTTTGCCTCAGTCTTCTCCCAAAAACGGGTCTATGACCCCCCTGGAAAAAGTGAAGCAGAAGTTGAGGGTGCAGGATTAGAGTTTGAGATTGATAAACAAATGGTCAAAGAACACCTAATTTCCTTGAATGAGTTCAAATCTCCAGGGCCCGATGAACTGCATCCTAGAGTAATGAAGGAGCTAGCGGAAGAACTCTCAGAACTTTTGTCTATTATCTTTGCAAAATCATGGAAGACGGGTGAGGTGCCGGACGACTGGAGGAGGGCTAACGTTGTCCCTATCTTCAAAAAGGGCAAAAAGGAGGAACCTGGGAACTACAGACCAGTCAGTCTGACATCCATCCCTGGGAAAATTCTGGAGCAGATTATAAAGAAGTCAATCTGTAAACACCTTGAAATCGATGCGGTGATCACTAGAAGCCAACATGGATTTGTCAAGAACAAGTCCTGTCAGACTAATTTGATCTCATTTTTTGATAAGGTAACCTCCCTTGTGGACTGTGGGAACGCTGTGGTCGTCATATATCTTGACTTCAGCAAAGCTTTTGACAAAGTACCACATGACATTCTGATTAACAAACTAGCTAAAAGTGGGCTAGATGGAACAACTATTAGGTGGATTCACAGTTGGCTACAGAATCAGACTCAATGAGTACTTATCAATGGAACCTTCTCAAATTGGGGAGAGGCAACGAGTGGGGTACCGCAGGGCTCAGTCCTGGGCCCAGTGGTCTTCAACATTTTTATTAATGATTTGGACGAGGAGGTGCAGGGAACGCTGATCAAATTTGCAGATGACACAAAATTGGGTTGGATAGCTAATACCCTGGAAGACAGAAACAAACTTCAAAGTGATCTTGATAGGCTGGAGTGCTGGGCTGAAAACAACAGGATGAAATTTAATAGGGATAAATGCCAAGAACTACATTTAGGAAATAGAAACCAAAGGCACAGTTACAAGATGGGGGATACTTGGCTCAGCAATACTACAAACGAGAAGAATCTTGGAATTGTTGTAGATTGCAAGCTGAATATGAGCCAACAGTGCGATATGGCTGCAAGAAAGGCCAATGCTATTTTGGGCTGCATTAATAGAAGTATAGCTTCCAAATCACGTGAGGTCCTGGTTCCTCTCTATTCGGCCCTGGTTAGGCCTCATCTAGAGTACTGCGTCCAGTTCTGGGCTCCACAATTCAAGAAGGACGCAGACAAGCTGGAGCGTGTTCAGAGGAGGGCAACCAGGATGGTCAGGGGTCTGGAAACCAAGCCCTATGAAGAGAGACTGAAGGAACTGGGCATGTTTAGCCTGGAGAAGAGAAGATTGAGGGGAGACATGATAGCACTCTTCAAATACTTCAAAGGTTTTCACACAGAGGGCCAGGATCTCTTCTCGATCCTCCCAGAGTGCAGGACACGGAATAACGGGCTCAAGTTAAAGGAAGCCAGATTCCAGCTGGACATCAGGAAAAACTTTCTGACTGTTAGAGCAGTACAACAATGGAATCAGTTACCTAGGGAGGTTGTGGGCTCTCCCACACTAGAGGCAGCTGGACAACCATCTGTCAGGGATGCTTTAAGGTGGCCTTGTAGGCCCCTTCCAACTCTGCTATTCTATGATTCTATGATTGGCCACACACAGAAACCTGCAGGTCTTTTACATGATGCCGTCAACCTCCATGATGTCTCCCGTGTCTTCCCCTGGTAATCTTGCTTTAAAAAGATCAGAGATAATGTAATATTTAAAATTATCACGGGATATTGTGGGCTGTTTCGTTAGATGGTGGTGTTTCATTTAACTTTATAGAGCAGTGGTTCCCAACTGGTGGTCCCACCCAGGGGCTCCATGGCACCATTCACCTATTAGCTCTGCAAAGTCTGCATTTTAATAAAAGAAAATACGCCGTCTCCCGAGCTGTGTTTGCTTCGACAGTGACGTCATGCGCGAAAGCACCTGCGTGATTTAGTAATTAGCTTCAGGAGAGAAACCATACAAATGCACGGGGTGTGGAAAGAGCTTTATTAGGAGTGCAAACCTCACTAGACATCAAAGAATTCAGACAGGGAGAAACCATGTAAATGCATGGAGGGAGGAAAGAGAGTCAGTCAGTATCATCCGCTTAATTTGCATCAAAGAATCCACACAGGAGAGAAAGTGTAGAGTTGTTCAGGCTGGTAAGAGCTTTTCTAATCAGGACACCTCGAAGAACCTTCTGTTCAATCTTGGGTGTATCCACCAACTTGGATTTAGGTGTTTTGATTTTATTATTATTATTATTATTATTTCTTATTCTTAAATCATAAGTATATATTCACCAAAATACATCATTATAGCAGAAAATAGAACTAAAGAAAAGAAGAATTAAATATGACAGCCATTCTCTCCACTTATAAAGGCAAAGAGAAAAACAATATTCGTGCAAAGTTTGGAGCCAAAGATATGAATTATGTCCACGGGATGTCTAGCTTCACAGAATAAGCCATAGCGCGTCAGTTTAATCCTATAGTTCTCCAAATAAGTTAATACTTAGGTCTTTTGCCATCCATGTGATTGGTCTTCGTTTTAATACATTGAGCTTCCGTTTGTGTGAGATAGTTTTCTTCCACGCGTTCGACTGTACAACCATTTGAATTAAGCTGTTGACTCTTAAAAATAAAGGGCCTGGAATGGTTTGCATTATTTTGTTCCAGTTCTATTATTTCTGGGCGACAGGGAGGTGATCCATTGCAGAGAGTGGATTCATCCTTTTCTTCGTTCCCTTTTCCCTACTTGCATAATTGCATGTTGAAATTAATCGCGTGAGGTACTGGTTCCTCTCTATTCAGCCCTGGTTAGGCCTCATCTAGAGTATTGCGTCCAGTTCTGGGCACCACATTTCAAGAAGGATGCAGACAAGCTGGAGCGTGTTCAGAGGAGGGCAACCAGGACGATCAGGGGTCTGGAAACAAAGCCCTATGAGGAGAGACTGAAAGAACTGGGCATGTTTAGCCTGGAGAAGAGAAGATGGAGGGGAGACATGAGAGCACTCTTCAAATACTTAAAAGGTTGTCACACAGAGTAGGGCCAAGATCTCTTCTCGATCATCCCAGAGTGCAGGACACGGAATAACGGGCTCAAGTTACAGGAAGCCAGATTCCAGCTGGACATCAGGAAAAACTTCCTGATTGTTAGAGCAGTACGACAATGGAATCCGTTATCTAGGGAGGTTGTGGGCTCTCCCACACTAGAGGCATTCAAGAGGCAGCGGGACAGCTGTCTGTCAGGTATGCTTTAGGGTGGATTCCTGCATTGAGCTGGGGGTTGGACTCGATGGCCTTGTAGGCCCCTTCCAACTCTGCTATTCTATGATTCTATGATTCCTTGATTTGCATGGAAGGAGTGAGGAAATGTCCCAATAAATGTTTTCCGCCATTCAAGTGTTCAGTCCGGCATTTCTATGAAAAGGATGAAGTCGGGAGCGAACAACAATATAGCTGGCTGTGTCAATGGTCTGACCTTATTTAGGACCATGAACGCCTAGACAGCGCGTAAATAGCTCATAAAGCAGTGGAGGCTGGTGGCTCCGATGTCAGTGGGATGATAGATCTGCTCCAGGTTTCAGCTGAAACCCGGAGCAGATCTACTACCCCACAGAAATCGCACCTTGGATGATGATGATGATGATGATGATGATGATGATGATGATATGTTACCAGCCTCTCCCTCTGGCTCGAGGTGAGGCACAACACAAATACAAACACCATAAAATACATATAACTAATTAAAACATTTAAAACTAATACATTATTAAAAGCAGCACATTATTAAAAAGGCATCTTAAAATTCAACTGGCTAGGCCTGTCGGAAAAGATCAGTCTTTATGGCTTCCTTAAATTCTGGAAGACTATTAAATTGACTAATCTCTCCCGGCAGGTCATTCCATAATCTGGGAGCGGCAGAAGAAAAGGTCCTCTGGGTAATAGTTGTCAGCCTTCTTTTTGTTGGCTAGAGTAAATTCTTCCCAGAGGAAGAATTTACTCTGGGAAGTAAATTCTTGGTCTTCCTGATGTGCGGGGCAGATTGTACGGGAGAAGGCGATCCCGCAGGTAGCCTGTACCCAAAAACATGTAGGGCTTTAAAGTTGATAACTAAGACTTTATACTTCGCCCGGAAACTAATCGTCAGCCAGTGAAGAGATTTTAAAACTGGTGTAATGTGGTCACCCCTAGGTGTACCAGTGACCAGCCTGGCTGCCATATTTTGAACTAGTTGAAGTTTCCGGAGAGCTCTTTTAGAGTTCTGGATGAAACCCGGAGTGGATTCATTGCCCTAGTGACATCGGAGCTACCAGCCTCCACCATCTAGTGTTTTTGACACAGGGTTTGAAGGAATCTGGTTGGGAGAACAGCTGGAAAAGGATTTTATTTGGGAACAGCAATTGGTGGAAACAGGACCAATGCTATTTCAGAAGTAGGACTGCTGACCTGTGCGCTTGCTTCTGCCTCCTGTCATTTTTGCTCAACCTGCACATCTCTAAAAAAGAAAAACAGATGGTTGTTCTTTTCTTTTCTTTTCACAGAGGCCACTGTAAGCCTTCAGTCCTGTCTCCTCCTCCTCTTTTGTGGTTTTGTCAATCTTGCAACAGCAGGAAGGGAACGTGTCATGGGGAGGGTGACACATGGTGTGCCTTTTAACCCAGTTGGGCAAGGTGGGCGTAGAAGCCGCAGGGAGGGATCGGCCTGGGAAAAGAGAGAGAGGGATGAAAAAGTTGCCAAACAAGACAAGCAAGACAGATGTTGCCACACATGGAAGAGGTGAGCGGTTTACCCCCCCAGGCTGCCACGTGCCCGGAGAGGGAGGAAAAACCCAAACTGTTGGGTCCTAGAAATGGTTCCATGGGGCAGCCCCATAGCTGATCATCCTGTGGCCTGGGGCACAGAGTCTGCACACTTGGCTGAGCACCTTTAAAGAACCTAAGAACTCTGCTGGATCAGACCAAGGGTCCATCTAGCCCAGCACTCTGTTCACACAGAGGCCAACCAGCTGCCCACAAGCAGGACCTGAGTACAACAGCACGCTCCTGCCCTGTAGCACATAGCCATCAGGACTTCCAAAAGGCTTTGGATAAAGTCCCTCTCCGAAGACTGCTGAGCAAACTTAGCAGTCATGGCTTAAGAGGAGAGGTCCTCTTATGGGTCATTAACTAGTTAAAGAATAGAAAGCAGAGAGTAGGAATAAATGGTCAATTCTCCCGATGGAAGGAAGTAAATAGTGGGGTCCCGCAGGGATCGGTATTGGGACCAGGGCTTGTTCATAAATGATCTGGAGTTAGCAGTGAAGTGTCCCTGTTTCCTGACAACACCAAATTGTTTAGGGTGGTTGAAACAAATCAGGATTGCGAAGAGCTCCGAAAGGCTTACGCCAAACTGGGAGAGTGGGCATCCAAATGGAAAATGTGGGTCAATGTAAGCAAGTGTAAAGTGAGGCACGTTGGGGCAACAACAACAACAACCCCAACTTCAAGTATAACCTGATGGGATCTGAGCTGGCGGTGACCGAACAAGAAAGAGATCTTGGGGTTGTGGTGGACAGCACGATGGAAATGTCTACCCAGTATGTGGCAGCTGTGAAAAATCCACGTTGGGTATAATTAGGAAAGGAATTGAGACTAAAACTGCCAATATCATACTGCCCTTATACAAGACTATTTGCGACCACACGTAGAATAGTGTGTACAGTTCTGGTCATCGCACCTGGAAGAGCATGTTGTAGAGTTGGAAAAAGTGCAGAAAAGGGCAACTAAAATGATCAAAGGGCCAGAGCATCTCCCCTATGAAGGAAGGTTACAACAGCTGGGACTGTTTAGCTTGGAAAAAAGGAGGTTGAAGGGGAGACATGATAGAGGTGTACAAAATCATGCATGGTGTGGAGAATGGATAAGGAGCCATTTTTCTTCCTCTCTTATAATAGTAGAACCTGGGGTCATCCCATGAAGCTCACTGGTGGGAGATACAGGGCAGCTGGACAACCATCTGTCAGGGATGCTTTAGGGTGGATTCCTGCATTGAGCAGGGGGTTGGACTGGATGGCCTTGTAGGCCCTTTCCAACTGTGCTAGTCTATGATTCTAAGTCCTTCTTCAAACAGCATGTAGTTAAACTATGAAATTTACTACCACAAGATGTGGTGATGGCTGACAATTTGGATGGCTTTAAAAGGAGGTTGGATACATTCCTGGAGGAGGACGCTATCCATAGCTACTAGTCCTGATAGCTACATGCCACCTGCAGAGGCAGTATGATCAGGTATACAAGTTGCTGGGGAACATGGGTGATAGGATGCCGTTGCACTCTTGTCCAGCTGGTCGACAGCTGGTTGACCAGTGCGAACAGAGTGCTGGACTAGATGGACCCTTGGTCTGATCCAGCATCAGGGCTATTTTTACGTTAAGTTCTTAACTGGAGTATATACAGTGTACAGCCCTATATGGCTCGGGTCCAGGTTATTTGAAAGACCGTATTCTCCCTTATGAGCCTGCCCATGCTTTGAGATCTTCTGGAGAAGCCCTTCTTTCAGTCCCACCATCATCACAGGTGTGCCTGGTGGGAACATGGGAGAGGGCCTTCTCGGTGGCTGCTCCAGTGCTCTGGAACTCTCTTCCTGGGGAAGCTAGGCTGGCTCCCTCCTTGATGGGCTTTCGGAAGCAGGCGAAAACTTGTTTGTTCCAGCAGGCCTTTGGAGAGTAATTTGGTCCTCTATCTATGTTAATGACTTATAATTTTGTTGTGTATTTTAACTTTTTTTTAACATTTCTTTTCCTATGTTTTAAAATGTATGTTTTTAACTTTGTAATACCACCTTGAGGCCCAGTATTGGGCAAAAGGCAGGATACAAATAAATATAATAATATAATATAATAATAGCCAAGCCTAAAGTGGACCTCTGGTCCATAAGAACTTACACCATATTAAATCTTTTGTTTTTAAGGTAGCTCCACCTTCGGTTGGAGGCTAATGTTTAACTTCTGGGAGATCAGTACATTTCATCAGACGATAGCAGTGTGATCCTTAGCTGGCAGGTGATGAATTGAGACAAAATGATAATGGTTTTGATCCAATTTCATGCTGGATCAACCGCACTGACATGAGTGGACTTCTCTGCCCCTCTCTGTCCCACCACCATCCTTGAAAATGCTACATGCAGAGACAGGATACCTTGTTGAAAGGGGTGAGCTGCATTGTGCTGTGAGGGGGATCCCCCAAAATTGTGTGGAGGGGCCTTCTGATTGATGATCACTTCTTCTCATAGGTCCCTTTCTCCTGTGGAAGGCAGATCCTGGACCCAGAGCTATGCAATGCTCTAAGTACCGCCTGCATCAAGGCTTAAGATAATCAAATTAACCTGTAAACATCAGCAGTTGCTGGTAATAATGCAATCATCCCCCGTTTTGCAATGTTAATTAAAACCTGTAGCACGGGTGGAAACCAGCCAGAAAACAGGGTCAGAGGGCACCCATGAGCTGTTTCACTGTGTTATTGAGCTAGCGTTTCTGGATCCGGAGAAACAGGCCTGCGAATGCTGCCACCCAGTTGCAGGAATGATTTCCATCGGGAAATGGAGAAGCCAGCCAGCCTCAACTGCTTGCTATATGATCCGCATCGTGCGTTCGATTGCATGACCCAATCTATCACAGCCGGATGAAATTTAGCTTACAGAGGCAGGTCCCGTCTGAGCAGCAAATGTTGAGTCAGCATCTGAAGTTTCCGGACTAGGCACAAAGGTGCCCCTATGTAGAATGCATTGGAATGGAACCAGTGACCTAGGGAGGTGGTGGGCTCTCCCACACTAGAGGCCTTCAAGAGGCAGCTGGACAACCATCTGTTAGGGATGCTTTAGGGTGGATTCCTGCACTGAGCAGGGGGTTGGACTCGATGGCCTTGTAGGCCCCTTCCAACTCTGCTATTCTATGATTCTATGATCTCTGTGCCCCCCCCCCCCACCGCCCCAATCCAGGATTCTTCAACTATAGCTGATGGGTGGGAGATTCAGGACAGATAATAGGAAGGATGTTTCTACACAGCACATAGTTAAAACTATGGGATTCGCTACAAGATGCAGTGAAGGCCACCCTTTTAAAAGGGAAGGAGTGCCTAATATCAGCTTTGGCTGATACGCCAGCTGCGCCCCTTCCTTGAATCAGAAGACCTAAAGACGGTGGTGCACGCGCTGGTAACTTCGAGGCTCAACTTCATAGAATCATAGAATAGCAGAGTTGGAAGGGGCCTACAAGGCCATCGAGTCCAACCCCCTGCTGAATGCAGGAATCCACCATAAAGCATCCCTGACAGATGGTTGTCCACCTACCGCTTGAAGGCCTCTAGTGTGGGAGAGCCCACCACCTCCCTAGGTAACGGATTCCATTCCAATGTGCTCTACATAGGGCTACCTTTGCGCCTAGTCCGGAAACTTCAACTAGCTCAAAATATGGCAGCCAGGCTGGTCACTGGTACACCTAGGGGTGACCACATTACACCAGTCTTAAAATCTCTTCACTGGCTGCCAATTAGTTTCCGGGCAAAGTATAAAGTGTTGGTTATCACCTTTAAAGCCCTACATGGTTTGGGTCCAGGCTACCTGCAGGATCGCCTTCTCCCATACAATC
This sequence comes from Elgaria multicarinata webbii, assembly GCF_023053635.1. Classification (NCBI taxonomy): domain Eukaryota; kingdom Metazoa; phylum Chordata; class Lepidosauria; order Squamata; family Anguidae; genus Elgaria; species Elgaria multicarinata. The sequence goes on from NC_086189.1 coordinate 5,332,231, forward strand.
TGCCACACACACTCAGGTCCTCTGGGAAGAATCTACTTCAGTCAAAGTTAGGCGGACAGGTATCACCCAGAGGACCTTCACTTCTGCTGCTCCCAGACTGTGGAACAGCCTGCCGGAAGAGACTCATCAACTTAACAGTCTATCAGCATTTAAGAAAGCTATTAAGACCGATTTCTTCCAACAGGCCTATCCAGTGGAATTTTAGGATGTTTTAAAAATGTTTTTAGGATGTTTTAACAATGTATATTATGTTTTAATTCAGTTTTATGTATTTTATATTTACTGTTGTTCCCCGCCTCGATCAAGATGGAGAGGCGGGTAAGAAATAAATTATGATGATGATGATTGGACAAACTCAAGGAACTTAAGAAGCGTCATGCAGGATCAGACCAAGAGTCCATCTAGTCCAGCACTCTGCTCACACAGTGGCCCACCAGCCATCGGCCAGGGATGAAGGCAGGACATGGTGCAACAGCCCCCTCCTACCCATGTTCCCCAGCAACTGGTGCACACAGCGCCTAGTTAAATTATGGAAATCACTAACACAAGATGTAGTGATGGCCACCAATTTGGATGGCTTTAAAAGGGGGTTGGATAAATTCCTGGAGGTGAAGGCTATCAATGGCTACTAGCCCTGATGGTTGTGTGCTATCTCCAGCATTCGAGGCAATAAGCCTGTGTGCACCAGTTGCTGGGGAACATGGGTGGGAGGGTGCTGTTGCACCACGTCCTGCCTTGTTCATCCCTGGCCGATGGCTGGTTGGCCACTGTGTCAACAGAGTGCTGGACTAGATGGACCCTCGGTCTGCCCCAGCATCAGGGCTCTGCTTATATTCTTATGATACTCAATTGTGAAATAATGCCACCCCCCCTCCCCTGGGGGTGTCCTAGAACCCTATAGAGAAGGCCCGCCATCAGGATATTCCATGGGGACATTCCACTAGTTTTGGAATGACCAGCAAGATCTCCGCTGAAGATCTTAGATGTTGCTTGGGTATGTATAAGGGAAGGCAGTCTGCTAAGTATCCCGATCCCAAGTTGTTTAAAGGTTTATAGGATAATCACATAATGGTTTTAGTTTTTGTGAACCACCCAGGGAGCTTTGGCTATTCATAGAATAGCAGAGTTGGAAGGGGCCTACAAGGCCATCGAGTCCAACCCCCTGCTCAATGCAGGAATCCACCCTAAAGCATCCCTGACAGATGGTTGTCCAGCTTCTTCTTGAAGGCCTCTAGTGTGGGAGAGCCCACAACTTGGGCAGTATAAAAATGCAATAAATAAATAAATAACCTTGTATGTGGCTTGATAGCAGCCAGTGATAGATAATCTATCAGACAGCCAGTGTGGTGTAGTGGGGGTTCTTAACCAGTGGGGTACGCCTCCCCAGGGGAGGTTTGGACCAACTCCAGGGGAGGTGTGAGTAGACTCTCAACTATAAATTGTTTATTTTACAAGTACATAGCAGCACAGCTTGGACCAACCTTATTTCTTTCTACTAATTTTGGTAGCTACGTCGTATATCATTTGTACACCACGTGCGTTATCGTAGCTATCGTTACCTGCTACACGTGCGTTAGTGTTCGTGAAGAACAATCAATCTTTCAAGGTAAGGGACTGCTTTGTTCTTAGTCACTTTTTCCCCGGTTTATTGCAAAAAGTAAAAAAAAAAATTCTTTTTTGGCAATTCTATACCGCCCAATAGCCGAAGGTATTGTGAATTTGAAATCCTTTCACATTTAATTTGGACTCTATGGATGGTGCTGATATGCAAAAAGATGACCTTATTGAGTTGCAGAGCAAAGCCGTGGTCAAGCAAAATTTTAAGCAAAATCTTGATGAATTTTGCTCTCAAATGGCTGCATATCCTGTTCTGGCAAAGAAAGCGATTTCATCATTGATTTCATGCTGCCTTGGGTTCCTTGGAGGAAAAAAGGTGGGATATAAATATAATAATAATAATTGATAATAATATATGTAGTGATATATTGATATATTCAGACCTATGTAGCTACAACTTTCCCCTTCTTTTCCTTTTTGTAGCTTTATTTTGTTGAAATTTTATAATAAAAAAAAATTAATTACAAAATAAAAAATAAAGAACGATGAAACCACGGCAGCCAGACCTGGCACTGTACCGCAACCCAGCGCGTGGGGGGCGAGGGGAGGAAAATGGAGAGAGGTTTGAAGCTGCGATACCTTGAGCGAACCGAGGGTGTCCGGCTCCCCCAGAGACGTTCCCAAAAGACGACCGACCACCTTCAGCGCCTCGCGTGCATCAGGGATTTAGGCTGGGATAAAGTTCGGGTCTCTTGCAGAAGCGGTGGTTGTTTGCGAAGGCCTTGGCTGTGCACCTGTATCCCTGATGGAGATGGTGCCTTGCCCTCATTATTCCCTTCATGGGAGGGAAACGCTTAAGGACGCAACAGCCCTGGCCATCTAGGGAATCTAGCCCAATTGGGCGAAAGATTAGATCAGCATCTGCTAGATGGTTTGTAGGAGACATGACTCCCAATTGTTTCAAAAGTGGCAGCAACCCACAGTGACACAGAGCTGGAAACACAACGGAGTAAGCACCCAGACCCTGGTGCAGCCCGGGTTCAAATCTCAGATCTTCCAGGCCTCCCTGGGCAGCCCCGGCCTAGCTAGTTACACTCAGCTTCCGTTCCTGGCCTGTGAAGCCACAATGTCCGAAACCTACCTTGCAGGGTCATTGGAAGGGGAAATGAGCTAAGGACCACCAGGCAATTTACTGTATTTCTTCGATTCTAAGATGCACTTTTCCCCCCATATAAACATCTCTAAAAACGGGGTGCGTCTCAGAATTGCGGGTGCGATTATTATTCTTAGAATCAAAGCTTTTTTTTTCTGTTGGTGGTACTGAAATTAGTGTGCGTCTTACAATCGAAGAAATACGTTAGTTTACTCACGCCCATCAAGGCTAGCCTAAAGTAAAGCCAGGTACGACCAGCAATTTGTGGGAGTGCTTAGTTTTTGTATTTCTGCTGGGTTTTTCCCCAGTTTTCACGGCTGTCATTGGTACTGCCTTTATTGCTGAGCGGATTTTGTTTTTTAAATTACGCTCATCTTGCCTTGAGATTGTGTCTCTGATTTTGGGGAAGCAAAAACATCAGCCGTTGCTGACGGATTCATACATCTTTCAGTTGGCAGGACCAGGGATGCCCCCAGCTGATCCAGCATAAGTGGTGTTGGACTTCCAAGGGTTCCAGCGGCCGCTGGGCCGGCCTGGTGAGGCTGCCGTTCTTTTCCCTGGCACGGACTCAGACTTCAATCACTGGGGGCGGCAAAATGCCGATTTCGTTACGAAGGTTCTCCACCGTCTGATCCCAGCGCTCCTCGTAATAGATGTTCAAGATACAGTTGGCGCTGCTCCCGCTCCGAACGGCCCATGGAATGAGTTCCGTGGTCAGGATACGAAGATTCCTAGATGGAGGGGGAAGAAAGAGGGTCAGGGAAACGAACGTTTCAAAGCCCCCGTACCTCTTCTTTTTATTGATTTACTTTATTTATTGCATTTCAATCCTGCATTTTTTCCCCTCTTGCAAGGAACCCGCAGTGATTTACAGGGTCCTCCCTGCTCTCCATTTTATCGTCCCGACAAGGGTTCGAGTCTCCTCTCAGCCACGAAGCTCACTGGGTGACTGCAGGTCAGTTGTTAACGCTCAGCCTAACCTACCTCACAGGGTTGTTGTGAAGATAAAATGGAGAAGAGGAGGACCATGTAAGCAGCCTTGGGTTCCTTGCAAGATGAGAAAAGGCAGGATATCAATGTAATAATAATAATAATAATAATAATAATAATAATAATAATAATAATAATAATTGTAAGCCACCTCAAGTGCTATTTTCCTTTGTAGAAAGGCAGGGTTCAAATCAAGTCAATCAATATACCATCCTGTTCTGTTGTTTTGCATCAATTGGGCAACCCTGAGATGTAGTTGGATGAGAGAGGAACTCCCCGGGTCATTTTGCCGCCTGAGGAGAAGACAACATGGCATCTCCTCTCATTCCACGTCTAGAAGTTGACCAGAGTGGCAGCTGAATCTTACTCCAACACTGTTGAGCATCTTCCACTATTCCTGAGGGGCAGCAAGATGGCGGCAGGGCACACACAGCTCTATCCTCCAACAAGGGCTCAACATGGCTCCCTGCCTCACCCCCAGCATCTGCTGCCTGAGACAGCCGCCTCATTCTGCCTCACGATAGGGCCGGCCCTGCTCTCTCCCTATCAATTGTTTCCACACTGCACATGGTTTTCTAAGCTTCTTTTCTAAGCACCTCCTTAACTGTCTTTTTTCCTGTGCTCCAAAGGTTTTCAGCTTCTCCTCACAGGAAAGGTGCCCCAACCCCTTGATAATTTCCGTCGCCCCTTTTCTGCATATCCAGATGTAAGAGTAAATTAATTTGAGGAAACTCTTTGAGGGAAACAGTCCAAATCTCTCAGTCTCAAGTGCCTTTTGCCCTGAAAGACGGCCTAGAAATATTTGAAATAAAATTTAAAAAATGATTAAAATATATACAAATAAAATTAAATATTTATCTATGCTGCCCTGGCTCTTTATTTTGAGACACGTTTACATGCAAATTACATTCATAGGCTTCTCAACATACCTGGCGTTCAGACGGATAGGGCCAAACACTGCTCCCAGAATGCACATGGGAAGACCGGTCTGGACCGCCTCAAACCATTTTACCACAACCTCCCCTGAGAAGAAGCAACAGGAGATGCAAGAAAATCAAATCTCTGTCTCTAATTAGAGGGAAATCCTGATTAACCATGTGGCTAGAGTTTGGGATGGCTGGCGCAACCAGAATTTCATGATGGAGGTGGTGTTGATCCATTGGAAAATAAGCCCTCAACGTTGTAGAAACAGTTACCACATTTCTCCCAACCCATAAGGGCCAGGTGTTACACATAATTGCTTTCAGGGATGTTACGATACTGACCTTTATTGCACAAGTGAGGCCCTGCAAAAACATGTTGCAGTGTGAAGTGCTTTTGATTCTGATCACTCCATTCCTTTCTCCACCACCCCCATTCCCCCTCATTTTCTCAATATGAATGAAGAAATGACTTATCCAGACAATGAGATAGTTCTCTCTACCCTTTTTATATCTGTGTCTCTTCCATTGTCCTCCTTTTCCAGCCACTCCATTCCATTCCCCCTCCCACCTGGTTTCCATCCCCCACCCCAAAAGAATTCTTTGCGGACTGCACACACTCAGTCCCCACTGGGGGTTTTTTGGGGTCACCCTCCTAAGTTTTTTTTTAAAAAAGTTTGTTTACTTTTGCAAGCTTCAGGATTACCCTGAGACTGCTGATATCCCGTTTTGCATGGGGTGTGCCATTTCGACTACATTAAGCCTTAGCAAAGACTTGAATAGTAATTAGTACACAGACCTTGTAAGCAAGGGTGGGCAGAGGACAGATTCCCAGATGTTTTGGACTTCAACTGCCAGAGGACTCTGCCAGCATGACCAATGGTTAGAAATGCTGAGAGTCGAAAACATCTGGAGATCTACTTTCTTGTCACCTTGGCAAATAAGAAGAATAAAAAACTAAGGCTGCAACATTGAGTCACACAGAGGAGGGCCAGGATGCCTTCTCGATCATCCCAGAGTGCAGGACGTGGAATAATGGGCTCAAGTTACAGGAAGTCAGATTCCGGCTGGACATCAGGAAAAACTTCCTGACTGTTAGAGCAGTACGACAATGGAATCAGTTACCTAGGGAGGTTGTGGGCTCTCGCACACTTGAGGCGTTCAAGAGGCAGCTGGACAGCCATCTGTCAGGGATGCTTTAGGGTGGATTCCTGCATTAAGCGGGGGGTTGGACTAGATGGCCTTTTAGGCCCCTTCCAACTCTACTATTCTATGAGTCAATTAATTAGATTAACAGACTGAAAGTCTTTTGGCCAATCAAAAAAGCACCTGTAAATAATGAGGCAAAGGATGTTATATTTAAGGTAAGTACTGGCAAATCCACAGGTGTCAGGCAACCTCTGAGAAGAGGCATTCTCCTTTCTGTCTCATACATAGGAAGGGATGCCTCTTCTAAGACAGTGCCTGATATATCTCCCATGCAGCCGTCATCTAAAAACAAAGCAACCCTTCCCCAGCCCAGTGCCCTCCAAACATCCTCAACTACAGATCCCTTCATCTCCATATGTTCAGAGGAAGCCCTTCTGTCAGTCCTGCCATCTTTACAGGCACGCCTGGGAGAGGGCCTTCTCGGTGGCTGCTCCAAGGCTCTGGAACTCCCTTTCCGGGGAGGCTAGGCTGGCTCCCTCCTTGATGGGCTTTCGGAAGCAGGCAAAAACTTTGTTCCGGCAGGCCTTTGGGAATACTCTGGACCTCCGTTAATGCACTGGATTTTGTATTGTCATTTGCCTTTTATTTTTTTCACGATTTAAAAAATAAATAAATATATACATTTTTACATTTATATATATTATACATTAGATGTTTCATATGCAGAATCCAACCCCACCCCACCCCCACCAAGCCAAAACAGCTGGGAGACTAGAATATTACTAGAGTTTAACTGTAGGAGTTCTTGCAATCAAATCGGAGTCTTTACATCTTTCGTTCACATCCGATAGCAAATCTTTAAGTGAGAGTCCAAAGAAGCCAGGATGGGGGTTGATTATCTTTCAAAATTAATAATAACTTTTAAAAAACCAATAGCATTTAACATCAATAGATTTGGAAATTAACAAAGATATGAAGTGGTGCTGATTGCAGAGGTTATAGAGAGTACATTCGTAAACTTCGCCCTTTGGTCAGGCTATAACAGGGAGAAAGAGTTTTACGTATCGATGTCTAAATTATTTCTATCTCTCATAGAATGAAAGACTGCCAGGCATTGGGAAAATGAGCAGTTTTAGGGCTTCCATCTCTCAGAAGAGCCATATTCAGTTAACTTGGTCGTTTCTGCTACTTTCCAGACCTTTTTTAAAAAAATGTTTTAATATTACAGCTTAATTATATGTTTTATAACTTTTGTATATTTCCATTTATATGTTTAAACTCAATATGTTTCAATTTTATAAAGCCGCCTTGAGTCCCAGTATTGGGAAAAAGCAGGATACAAATAAATAATAAATAAATGATGATGATGGGACTTGTAATCCAAGATCCGCAGAGGGCACCGCGTGGAGAAATGGTGGATGAAAGTAAGAAGCAAGGAACCCAAGGGCTTCTGCTTCTCCACTTTGCACGGCTGAACTCCTCCGGAGCTGGCCAGGGGAAGCCAATTTGTGCAGAGGGTCAGGTGTCTCAGCCTCCAACCGACCTAAAAATAGCCACCAGAGCTCCAGCGCCTGGCAGGGCTTTGCAAAGCCCTTCTGTAACATGAGTCAGGCTTTTGCCGCTGCTGCGGAAGAACAGATAAAGAGCAAAGCCAAGAGTGATTCATTCTCTCCCTGGGGTGGACCTAGGACACGCTTGTTTCAGGGTCAGGGTGGATTGCACACAGGGTGGATTTGATTTAAATCAAGATTTAAATCAGTACTCAGAAAGACTTGATTTAATCATGTGACTGCCTCCCCACCCCCCAAAAGTGCACTCTATTCATTGATTTCAGATCACGTGAGGTCCTGGTTCCTCTCTATTCGGCCCTGGTTAGGCCTCCTCTAGAGTATTACGTCCAGTTCTGGGCTCCACAATCCAAGAAGGACGCAGACAAGCTGGAGCGTGTTCAGAGGAGGGAAACCAGGATGATCAGGGGTCTGGAAACAAAGCTCTATTATTTATTTATTTATTTATTTATTTATTTATTTATTTATTTATTTATATAGCACCATCAATGTACATGGTGCTGTACAGATAACACAGTAAATAGCAAGACCCTGCCGCATAGGCTTACAATCTAATAAGTTGTAGTAAACAATAAAGAGGGAAGGAGAATGCAAACATGAGGAGAGACTGAAAGAACTGGGCATGTTTAGCCTGGAGAAGAGAAGATTGAGGGGAGACATGAGAGCCCTCTTCAAATACTTCAAAGGTTGTCACACAGAGGAGGGCCAGGATCTCTTCTCGATCCTCCCAGAGTGCAGGACACAGAATAACGGGCTGAAGTTATAGGAAGCCAGATTCCAGCTGGACATCAGGAAAAACTTCCTGACTATTAGAGCAGTACGACAATGGAATCAGTTACCTAGGGAGGTTGTGGGCTCTCCCACACTAGAGGCCTTCAAGAGGCAGCTGGACAACCACCTGTCAGGGATGCTTTAGGGTGGATTCCTGCATTGAGCAGGGGGTTGGATTCGATGGCCTTGTAGGCCCCTTCCAACTCTGCTATTCTATGATTGTATGATTTTTTTGAAACTTAGCACTTAAGAGGTAAAGGGGTTGATTCTGTGTACATAGATTTGCAAAGGCACAATGGGACTGTGATCTCTGCAGACACAAATTTGCAGTTTTGAGAACTGTAAAACCAAGCATCTGTGATCATATCTTCTAGATAGGAAAAATTGCCCAATAATCCTACAGAAAACTCTGGAAGAGCATGACATGGTGAATGGATGAATGGAATTCATTTACCCCAAAAATGTAAACACTGCATGAATATACAGCCTCATGCTACATAATTAAAAACGAATCCTTATTTCATGATGAATAACCTTTGGACTATAATGAATCTTAAATAGAAAACTCTTTAGATAGATTTTTCTTCAAAAAGCATTTTATTTTTAAAAAAATCCGATTTAAAAAAAAAACCGATTTAAATAAAAAAAAAATCAGTTTTTTAATTTCTTTTAAAAAACCATTGATTTTTATCCACCCTTATTACATAGCAGGACTGCCACTCCCCCATTCCTCCACACCCTACGTTCCCCAGCGGTATTTTAAGAGTGACATGGGAACTTCATCTGCCTCCAGATCAATGGGGTGGCCGCGGTTTGGGTTGTGAAAGTAGGTGAAAAGGGAGCAGCCTTCCGGCCTTGATGCAACGATCACATCAGTACACGTTGCGCCTGTTGGGTGCCACAACCCGGCGCTTCCTAATCAGGCCAAAAAAGAAAAGCAAGGATCACACATCTGTGTCTCTCGAATTGTGTGTACGGGTTGCTTCCCGGGTATAGAATGTTATTAGATATTGTCAACTGAACTGTTGGAATATTTTATACTCCTTTAAACTTTTCATACACTTCCAACGAGCCACCAGTGTTACATTGTAGTAATAGCACAACTTTTAGAAATCGAGTAATGGATTTCAATAAAACAATAAACGTGAGCGTGGCTATACCGCACACAGCCTTTGGCCCCGCCCACTATTCGAACACGCCCCCCACCCCCCAAAAAGCTTCTCAGAAATCGAACTCGCTCCTTGGGCCAAAAGACGTCCACCACTCCTGCCTCTGAGGGTAATCCCAAATTTCTGAACTGGTTGAGAGGACAGATTACTTTTTAGGTTAACCTACGATTAGTTCTTAGGTTAACTGTGGTTTGCTTAACCCACGATCAACCCACGGTGTCCAGGTTTGCATGTCACAAAATAGCATGTTTAAAACGGTGGTGGCCCATGCTGGGCATGTGTTGTGGGTTAGGGAAACTCACCTAGCATGTTGGTGGGCATGCCAAGGAGGGTGTGCATCAAATCGTGGACTTCTCGGTACCGCTGGACCACGTAGGCCAGTTCTTCGTCATCTACAAACTTGGCAGGCATCCTCGTGTCTGGGGAAACCCTCTGCCAGTAGGAAAAGAAGGAAGGCTCATTGAGATCCCCGGGATCTCCGGTTAAACGACATAGGTTGGATGGACAAAGGACCCAACTGGGAAAGTGCTGGGAATGTTGGAACTTTGACTGCAAGTTGTTACAGGAAGGGGGCAGTGTTGCAGTTAGTTCATGGGAATTTGGGTATAGCTAGCCTTGGGAACTCTATAGCCAACAGTGTGGTTTCCTGTGATTTCCTCCTCCCCTTCCTCCCCCTTCCTACCAATGCTATAAAGCACAAAGAAATGAATAGAACAAACTCCTTTTGAAACGCTACACTGTACCTGCATCATAGATATTTACCTTTTCGTCACTAAAGAAGAGTGTGGTCCCCTTCTTATTCTAAGATAGCCCTTGCGTGAGTGTAGGGCTGGTAAATGCTCATTCTGTTCTGCCTTTTCATTTTCTCTGCTAATTGCCTTCCTAACAGGAGGCATCATCACTAAATCATTCCCATCAGCTTGCCGTTAAAAGGAACATAGGAAGAGCCATGCTGGATTAGTCCATTTAAGAAAGACTTCCCCAACCTGACGCCCTCCAGGTGTGTTGGGACTACAACTCCCAGAATTCCCGGCCAACATGGCTGAAGGCACCAAGTTGGGGAAGGCTGATTAAATCTAGCATCCTGTTTTTGCACAGTGGCCTTTTGCCACTTTGCAGAGGACACCAGTGGCTCACAAGCAACTCACGAAGGTAAGAACAGCCCCTCTCCCTCTCTTCCCCCAAGCAACTGGAGTTTGGAGATAGACTGCCCCTGAGCATGGAGGCTCTATTTCACTGTTAGTGTTTCAACGACTAGCACCTCCAATATGTTTGTGCCCATGGGATTGGATGCCATGGGAAAGGAAAGGAACACCCCACAATCCAACCGGGGTGCTTACATGAAACGAAGAAACCAAATGAAAACTGGTCCATAATCAAAGACTAGGTCGATAACAAATGGGACCAGCGAGAAAATGTTGCAGCGTGAAGTCCTTCCCGTTTACTGTTCCAGACAGACAAGCCGTCTGGATGGGACTTTATTACCAAGTAAGCAGGCAATTCTCTGCATGCTTACTCAGAAGTAAGTATGTGCAATAAGGTTTACTCACTAGTAAGCGCATTCACGATCGCAACCATAATTCCCTCTAGTGTAAACTGTTTGGATGCAAATGTTCTTCCCATAGGTTTTGTCTTTCTCTTACCCACTTTTTAGGCTTTTAGCATTTTCAGGATTTCCTCACCCCCATGAGGACTAGAAACATGCTGTTTTGTTTTGAAAATGAAAATGGAGATTCTCAAGGTCATGTGGGAGAAACCCTTCCAGGCGCCCTTGTCTTTTGTGCCGTACTCACATTATCATCCAAAAAACGAACATATTCCCGGCCAAAGGTTCCATCCGGAAGCGCCTGAAGTCCGGCGATGTCCAGAGTGGAGAGACGGATCCGAGGCCGCTCTCTGCAAGGGAAATTGATGGCGCATGGTTGGCTCAGCCCGTGATGAAGAACCCCCCACTGACGACACGCTAAGCCACGGTGGATATTTTGAGCTAAACATTAAGGCTTAGCATGTTGTGTGACCCATTCCTGACCATGGTGGCTATGTAACCATGGTTTAAACACGCTCACGAACCCTTTGCTGCAAAAGGGTTAGCGGACTAACCATGGCTTAGCGTATTGCCTGAACAGGCCCAGCAGCTTAGAAATACAGGCCACGATCCATCTGAGGAATCCCAACAGAATTGAATGCATTCTTCAGTCCCTACTGCTGCAATCCGCGGGACTGAAAAGGGGTCCTTCCTATTGCTTCTTTTAAAAAAATACGCCAGGCCTTAACTTAGCTTTACTTGCTCTTTTACTTTGCAAGCCTGCGTATGTCTACTCAGAAGTAAGCCCCACGCAGTCCAGTGGGATCCAGGCACAAATAAGAGCGCACAGGTGTTAAAGAGATATCATTCTCACCTAAGTAGTTTCCAATGTATGTTTAACAATCTTTTTCTGCTAATATATTTCCCTCCCACTGTCAAATTCTTACTCCGCTTCGATGGACTTTAGTCACAGGTAAAGTATTTCAATGGACTTTAGTCACACGTAAGTGAGCATGCAATTGCTGCCTTACAGTGCAATTCTATGCATGTTTGCTCAGAAGCAAGCCCCACTACACTGTACTCCCTAGTAAGTGTATTTTCAATTGCAACTTTAATATCCCTTAGAAGAAAGGGACAGTTCAAAAGCGTGTTAAGAGGTAACTTAATCTACAGAGGTGACCTTGATTATGAATAGATTTTTGACCCCAAAGAGTACCGATCCCTGTAACAAGATCTTCTGTTGGCTACAGGCTAAGAAAAAACACGTTCACACACTGTAGGATCCGATATCCCTCAGGGTCAGTTCTCATCTTCTCCCGGAGTTTCCGCAGAGCGAGGTATCCCGTCGTTTCCCCAAGGACAGCCACCATATCTGAAAAGATTATTATTATTATTATTATTATTATTATTATTATTATTATTATTATTTATTTATATAGCACCATCAATGTACATGGTGCTGTACAGAGTAAAACAGTAAATAGCAAGACCCTGCCGCATAGGCTTACAATCTAATAAAATCATAGTAAAACAATAAGGAGGGGAAGAGAATGCCAACAGGTACAGGGTAGGGTAAGCAGGCACAGGGTAGGGTAAAACTAACAGTAGAAAGTAACAGTAGAAGTCTGCACAACATCAAGTTTTAAAAGCTTTAGGAAAAAGAAAAGTTTTTAGTTGAGCTTTAAAAGCTGCGGTTGAACTTGTAGTTCTCAAATGTTCTGGAAGAGCGTTCCAGGCGTAAGGGGCAGCAGACGAAAATGGACGAAGCCGAGCAAGGGAAGTAGAGGCCCTTGGGCAGGCGAGAAGCATGGCATCAGAGGAGCGAAGAGCACGAGCGGGGCAATAGTGTGAGATGAGAGAGGAGAGATAGGAAGGAGCTAGACCGTGAAAAGCTTTGAAGGTCAACAGGAGAAGTTTATATTGGATTCTGAAGTGAATTGGAAGGCAGCCGAAGAGAGAATGGGCAATACTGAACAATACACATGCTGGTTTTATCTCGCTTTTATTTTGTGCTGCTTGACTTTTTGTTTTAATGTTTGAACTGTATGTTTTTAATGTAGTGTATACCACCCAGGGAGATTCATTCATTCATTCATTCATTCATTAAAACATTTGTATCCGCCCTATATCATTGGGATCTCAGGGCAGCATACAGATAAAATCAATTCAATAATGATAATAATAATAATAATAATAAATTTATTTCTTGCCCACCTCTCCATTTTGAACAACAATAAATGATAAAATACATAATACTCGATTAAAACATAATATACATTGTTAAAAACATCCTAAAAAGCATCCTAAAAACATTTTAAAAACATCTTAAAATTCCACTGGATAGGCCTGCCGGAAGAGATCAGTCTTTATAGCTTTCTTGAATGCTGAAAGACTGTCAAGGTGACGCGTCTCCTCCGGCAGTGGGCCCATTCAGAAGACACCTTAAACCATGGCTTTAACCACAGTGAATAAGGCTTTTTGCATTATTCGCTGTGGTTAAAGCCATGGTTTAAGGTGTCTTCTGAACACAGCCCAGCTTTCTGGCTTAATCATTGTGGTTAAAGCCATGGTTTAAGGTGTCTTCTGAACAGGTCCAGTATAAAACAATACAGAATGCACACAGCTAAAAACATATTACATTTTTAATGAGTTAAAACCAATAGAAAATTTAAAAGCAACAAAAACAATTGAAACTATGTGCAGTTTTGAGACAAATTTAGTCCTCAAAGGCTTTGATAAAAAGCCACATTTTAACTCGGTGCCGAAACAAAGCCAACATTGGTGCCAGTCAGGTCTCCAAGGGAAGGGCATTCCACAACCGGGTGCTACAACAGAGAAGGCCCTGTCCCACCATAATGTATGTCTTGTGTTGGTGGGACACAGAGGAGGGCTCCTCCAACAGTGCTCAAATCTCAAGCAGCTTCAGTTATTGGCCAGTTTTCAGACAACACATTTCTCATCGGTGTTTTTAGAACTCCACGGTGAAGTTTTTACCCCGTCTGGCAGGAAAACTCCACGCAACTGTGGAGACTTTGGGGGGAACACTCCATGCAAAATATCCACGCTGTGCAGAGGAGAGTTCCTGCACAACTGTTGTGTGGCGGGCTCCGTGGAGTTTTCCATAGTGTTGACTTTTCCCACTGGCTACAGAGTTCCCTGGCAAGAGCGGCGAAAGGAGTGAGTGCCACTCTAGGAGAGCTGCTGGAATTGTTTTTTTGTTTTTTTTGCAGCAATGGCTGATGGGATACCATTGGGAGGCCTGGGGGAGGAGAGAGGGTGGAGGAACTATCAATCAAACGTCACGATCGATTTTACTCAACTCCACGGTAGCCCACAGTCACACAACAGTGGAGTTAGAACATGTTGTGTGGGGAGGACCCCCTGCAAGCTCAGCCGTTGAGTGGCATTTTCACACTGCATTGACTAACGTGTTGTCTGAACCGAACCATTTACTGGGAAACCACATGATCAATAAGCTTCCATGAAGAGTCATAGCCAAAAGTTGGGGAATTGCACCACTTCTAACACTGAAATCGTGGTATATGGAATTATGGCAAATAGCCATAGCAGAAAAATCCACATGCCAGCTGAAACTAGCTAAAGGCAAAGCAGTATTTGTCAAAGACTTTCCTCACATTATAGAAAAGAGACTAAATATAAGCTTGACATAGAGAAGAGTTATGAATTATCGTTTCGGCAACAAGTAAAAATGTGGCTTTTAATCAAAGCCTTGGAGGGCTAAATTTGCCTAAAGCTGCCTATAGTTTTAATTGTTTTTACTGCTTTTACATTTTCTACTGGGTTTAGTAGCTTGTGAATGGTTTAATACGTTTTTAGCTGCGTACATTGTTTTCTGCGGTTTGATTTTATCTGTTCGCCGCCCTGAGACCCCAATGATATAAGGCGGGATACAAATGACTTATTAAATAAATAAATAATAATATCCCGCGTCACCTGAGGGAGACCCAGGTCCCAAAGGCGGCCTGACTTGGCCGCACCAGGCCCAATCGGTCTCTCATTCACCTCCACAGCTTTGGTCACATTCTCTGCACACACACATGGGAACTGAAATACCGAGATCTTGGTTATTTCATCTGTGTGTATGTTTTTTTAAAATTTATATTCTCCCACCCTTGAATTTGGTGCCTGAGACGACCGCCTAGTTCGCTCACACGGGCAGGCTGCCCCTGCAAGGAGCCAACCATGCAGCCAAGCTCACAGCTTCCACAAAATGGCGGCCCGCTGCTCACCGTGTCGGTAGGGGTTGTAGAGAGCCATGAACGCTGAGCCGGCTGCCAGCAGGCCTTTCTGCAGAGGGCTGGTAGGGATGTGTCCTGGATACAGGGGGTAATATTTCTCTTCTTCCGTGGGGCTCTCGGTGGCGGAGGGCTGGCCGGTATGGCAGAGTCGGCATCCTTGACCTGAGGAAACAACAGCCCCAATTAGAAGCATGACGTAGGAGAACTGAGTAAGACCAGGTTCGCACAACACGACAAGCTAAATCATGGGTTGAGTGTGGGTTGTCTGTCAACCGTGGGTTATTGTTGACTCATGTGGTGTGAACCCAGCCCTGTTAACAAACCATGGTTAAACACAAACAACCCACAGTATACAACTCAAAGCATGGGTTCTCTTCGTGGTTAAAGAATCATGGTTTGTTAGTGAAGCTGGGTTCATTGCCCCACGCTGGTTGGGGAATTCTGGGAGATGTAGGGCTTTTTCCTGTCAAAACATGCATAGGATTGCATCCTTCTTTATTCCAAACTGTTTTAAATAGACATTGATGTTTGGTGTTTATTTAAGTTCTGCTAGTTTTAGCTACTAATGAGAGGACTGTCTGTTTTTTCAATCGCTTTATTGTTTTGCTGTTTATTTATATATTTTTCTATTGCTTCTCTGCAGTTGCGACAATCTTTTTCCATGGGTTTGTGTAACCTTCCCCAATCCAGTGACTTCCCAATGCTTTAGACGAGAGTTCTCAACAGCTCCAGCATTGTGGTCAAGCGATGGGAGTCGTAGTCCAAAATATCTAGAGGTCACCAGGTTGGGGAAGGCTGTGTCAGTGTGTTTTGGATGGTGATGTTATGGTTTGCAGTATGTTATTGTGGAGTTGTTAGCTGCCTTGGGATGGGTTAACCCCGAAGAGTAGCCTATACAAAAATAAAATAAATACAAAAAGATATAAATTGATTATTCTGTCATTCCTTCAAAGACCTCAAGGTGTCCTCCCTTTTTATCCTCAAAACAACCCTGTGATGTAGTTTGGGATACACCTGGTCCAAGTTTACCAAAGAAGTTGTAACAATGAATGAGGATTTGAATCCAAAGCCTGTCCAACCATCTGGCCATTCTACCAGCCTTAGGCTCCAATCCTATACACAGTTACCTGCGAGCAAATCTTATTGAAGTCAGCAGGGCTTTACTTCTGCGCAGACATGGACAAGGATTACTGTAATGCTAAACAAAAATGGGCAAGCTTTTAAGTTCTCCAGAACGCTTTGTCAGGCTTGGTGCATTTTCCACCCTCTCACCTGACGAACAGTTCTGCAGAACTCCAAAGCTTGCACAGTTTGGTGGAATTCGGTTTGGTTCTAATAAAGATGTGCAGATTCTGGCAGACATGTAGATTCTTGCTGTCTTTCTCATGGACTAGCATAACTAACTTTGCTTTTGTTTAAAATGTTTATTATTATTATATTTATTTGTATCCCACCTTTTGCCCAATACTGGGCCTCAAGGCAGCCTTACAAAATTTAAAACATATACATTTTAAAACCTATGAAAAGAAACGTACAAAAGCAGCCTCAAAACACTGCCAGAAAGGAAACAATAATAATAATCTATGTCACCTAATGCCTGGTTTAGAAACGAGCCAAGTAAACCATGGCTCAGAGCCTCATATTATGACAGGCCTCTAAATATGTTGGAGATAAGTAAGTTGTGGACTAATTGAAATAGTTTTGGCTTAAAGGTATTGGAAGGACTGGTGTGATTTACAGCAGAGTTGCCTTATATAAAGAAAGCGCAACAACACAGCTTTTAGTATTGGAGGCCACAAGCGCAAACTAAAGCCAGTTTAAAAGAAGTCCAACTTATTTTATTAGTGCTTTTGCACCCATCTTCAGAGGAAGCTATCTAACACTTTTGCAAGCACCCCCTAACGCTGGGTGGTACCCTTCCTATTATAATGCAATACTTTTTTTCTCTTTATATTTTTATGTCATGGGGCCTCTGAATCTTGACGTGGTTTAGGGACTCAGCACATCTTAATCCAGGCCTGGTGGTACCTTACGAAGTGGGTTTAGCCGACGGAAGCTCATGCCTTAATAATAAAACACTGTTAGTCTTTAAGGGGCTTTAAGACTTTTTAAATGGTTTTCATACTACAGACGAGGCTGCTCCTATGAAAAGGAGGACAGGGCTCCTGTATCTTTAACAGTTGTATTGATAAGGGAATTTCTGCAGGTGTCATTTGTATATATGGGGAACCTGGTGAAATTCCCTCTTCATCACCACAGTTAAAGCTGCAGGAGCCCTGCCCTCTTTTAAATCTGCTCACTCTAGTATAGCTCCTGCAGCTTTAACTGTGGTGATGAAGGAATTTCACCAGGTTCTCCATATATACAAATAACACCTGCTGAAATTCCCTTTTCTATGCAACTGTTAAAGATACAGGAGCCCTGTCCTCCTTTTCATTTTAAATCTAATAACAACATCATCATCAGGGGCATTGTTTTAACAGGGGTCCGAAAACAGGAAGGGGATATAAAATGGGTGTTGGTGGTGTTGGACGGGGGGGATAGAGGCAAAACACAGAGCCACTTGCCCACGATCCTGCGGGGATCAAGAGGTCTTCTCCGAGGCAGAAGAGGCAAGCCGCGTTGCGCCCTCTTCAGCAGCAGCAAGGGCCACGGCATGGCGCAGGGAGGTGCTTTCCAAATCCAGAGGCGAAATTAGGATGCCTGTTTTTTTGCTTTTAAAAATGCCTTTCCGAAGCTGCAAGGGCATTGCAGTTCCTGCTCTCATTTGCTCCTCCTCCTCCTCTTCCTCCTCCTCCTCCAACTCCTGCCGCGCTGCAAACCTCTTCGCCTCCGGAGCTCCCGGGAGCAAGAGCCGCGCTTGGAAAGGGCGCCATCTGCTGGCAGAGCAAGAGCGGCGAGGAGAGGCTGGGTGATTTGTTACAGCACATTTGTTACAGCACTAAAAGTCCTACAACTCCCAGCATGCCCCAGCCAGCAAAACTGGCTGGGTCATGCTGGGAATTGTAGGACTTCCCCCCCACACACCTTGTCTAAGCGTGCATAAAGATTGCGCCTTTCAAGGCTACATTTAAAGCAGGATGGGCAATTTCCAACCCTCCAGATTTGGGGGGCTAACAACTCCCATCGTCCTTCATCCTTGGCAATGCTGGCTGGGGATGATGGGCTTTGTAGGACTTTTTTTTTTTTTTTGGTCTAAGCAGGCGTAGGATTGTGCCTTTAAAGGCTACATTTAAATCAGAGTGAGCAAAAGGAGGGCTTTCTCCGCTGTGGCACCCCGGTTGTGGAATGAGCTCCCCAGAGATGTCCGCCTGGCGCCTACACTGTATTCCTTTCGTCGCCAGCTGAAGACCTTTTTATTCACTCAGTATTTTAACACTTAATGTTTAACTTAAATTATACTGTTTTAACTCTGTATTTTAACCTTATATCAATTTTGCTGCGTGGTTTTATCCTGGTTGTGCTTTTTATATTGTATTTTGTATTTGTGTTTTTCACCTGTTGGTTGTTTTATTATGGTTTTAATTTTTGTGAACCGCCCAGAGAGCTTCGGCTATTGGGCGGTATAAAAATGTAATAAATAAATAAAAGTAGAAAAAGTTTTGTAGAAAAGCTACAAAACTTGTAGCCTTTCTGATTCGGGGTGGGTGGGTTTACAACTACCATTATCCTTCACCATTGGCTATGGTGGCTGGGGCGGATGGGAGTTGTAGGCCAAAAACCAGGAGGGACACTCCACCCCTACTAGCCTGCACATGTATATATGATGGTATAAGACAGCAGCAACCTGGTGTCGTCCAAGTGTCTTGGGTTACACAACTGCCATCATTCCTTGCCAGCATGGCCCATCCTCCCCACCTAGTTAACTCCATGTGCATATTCCAGGGGTGAGAGGAACAGGTGGTCCTCCACATGTTTTGGAGTACAGTTGCCATCCTGAACCATTGGCCATGCTGGGTGGGGATTATGAGCGTTCTAGCCCAACACATCGATGGGGACACATCTGGTGAAGGTCGGCATAAATTTTCCTGGATTAAAAAATCTACTTCAGGTGAATGACACGTTATCCTCAGTGTGAAGGTACAGGAGCCCCTCCTCGAGATGTCCTTCGACTACAACTCCCATCGACCACGCTGGCTGGGGACGATGGGAGTTGTAGTCCAACGCCTCTGCGGCGGGGAAGCGCGTTAGGGAAGCCTACAAGCCCCCTCCGAATTCTTCCCCATCCTTTCCTTAAGCTTGCAGTACTTGTTCCCGGGGGGACCGAATTCAGTGCCGGGCTCAAGATGGCGGCGCCCTTGCGGGGGACGGTGAAAGAGGTGGCACCGCAGGCGACGGCGGCAGCAGCAGCAGCAAACGGCGTCCGCCATGAGGGCGGCCAGGGCGGCTTTGCAAGGGCTCTTCGCCGTCTACAAGCCGCCCGGCGTGCCCTGGAGCCTCGTGCGGGACACGGTGGAGACCCAGCTGCTGAAAGGTGGGCCTACTTTAGGGGACGGGGCGCTGGCCTGCTTGCAGCGCTGCTGTGACCCCTACCCAAAATCCCGGGCTCAGCCTCGCCTTCCCTCCCCCCCTCACCCCCCCCCCCTGCAGTTGCTGCCGAACTCTGAACTTGTGGGGCATCTGGGGTTTGGTTTGAGGCTGACGGCCAGAGCCCCGGCAGACTAAGGGGGGTCCCAAATGACCAGCCAGAGATGCAACTGGGGCTGGACCTGCCAGGCTGAGGTTGAGGGTCCCCTGCAGCCCAATTTGGGCCCCAAATGGCCACCCAGAGAGCCAGTGGTGCAGCTGAGGTTGGATCTCCGGGCTGAGGTTGAGGGTCCCCTGCAACCCAATTTGGCCCCCAAATGGCCACCCAGAGAGCCAGTGGTGCAACTGAGGTTGGATCTCCGGGCTGAGGTTGAGGGTCCCCTGCAGCCCAATTTGGGCCCCAAATGGCCACCCAGAGAGCCAGTGGTGCAGCTGAGGTTGGACCTGCCAGGCAGAGGTCGAGGGTCCCCCGCAGCCCAAGGTGGGCCCCAAATGACAAGCAAGAAAGCTGGTGATGCAGCTGGAGTTGGCCAAACAAATCAGGAAATGTGTTCCAACTTTGAACAGTATGACAATACAACCTGAGAACATCGGAACAGCCCTGCTGAATCAGACAAAAGGTCCATCTAGTCCAGCATTCTGTTCACACAGTGGCGAACCAGTTGCCCACAGGGCACCCACAAGCAGGATCTAAAGTAGGGTGACCCTATGAAAAGGAGGACAGGGCTCCTGTATCTTTAACAGTTGTATTGAAAAGGGAATTTTAGCAGGTGTCATTTGTAGGCATGCAGCACCTGGTGAAATTCCCTCTTCATCACAACAGTTAAAGCTGCAGGTGCCCTGCCCTCTTTAGCTGCTGCACTTTAACTGTTGTGATGAAGAGGGAATTTCACCAGGTGCTGCATGCCTACAAATGACACCTGCTGAAATTCCCTTTTCAATACAACTGTTAAAGATACAGGAGCCCTGTCCTCCTTTTCGTAGGGTCACCCTATCTAAAGGCCAACTGGTGATTAGAAATATATAGATATGCAAGAATATTTAATAGTATTTTATATGTGCAAGCTAAAAACATACATTAAAACAATACATGAAGCTACAGAACCAGCAGTATTGCAGCTGGGGTTGGATTCTCGGAATGGTGTTGAACCCGGTTCTTCTTGGTTTTCCCCATCACCTGCTACCTGAACTGTTTACCTGGAGATGCCAGGGATTGAACCTGGGACCTTCTGCACGCAAAGCCGGTGAAATTTGAACACTAGATTTCCAAATTCGTAGGTCAGCTCCTCTGCTTAGCAAAAGGGGAAAGAAGAAGTCCCGAGCAAAATGTAAAGGTCGCCAGGTTGGCCAAAAGAAAAATATCCCCTCTTCCTGTGTCTAAAATCCATATCGCCGCAGTAGCTTTACCAGGCCAACTCAGTGGTCAGGAAACGCTGTGCAAGCTTCTGGGTTTTCCAGAGCTCTTCATCAGGCAAAATGGTAAACAAAGGAGGAAAGAAAAAGTTTGCTTGTGTTCTAGCCACTGCGTCTTCATTTGGTTACAATCTTGAGGGGGGAAACGGGAGGAGGCTGAAGACATTCATATTATGCTCTACTAGGTACAGAGATGGTTTCAGATTGAACCAGGAATCCTCCCAAGGCTTCCTGGAAAGGAGTAACAAACACACAATGCATGATCCCCCATTTTTGAAACTATAAGCTTGAGCTGTTATGTGGAAACCATCTTCCTTCTCAGGCAAAACGCATAGGTGGAAAACAGAATTAGAAAGAAATTGCACTGCTTTTGTATTAAAGCTATGGATCTTGGACTTTTTATTTTGGAACTTTTCACGGGGAAAGAATCACTGGTTCAATTTGGAAGGCCATTTTCCTAGCGGCCAAACCAAAGGGTGGGGGGTCAAATCTCCTCCGTGCTGACATAAAACCACACCCATATTTCTAAACGGGAGCAAAGTTGCCAATGTCTCGAGAACAATTCCTGTGCATTTGAACAAAAGAAGTAATGCCTCAACAATGTCAATCGGAGTTGGTTTTGCGGTTTAAAAAATAACCAGGTTTTCCCTTTATTTTCTGTCGTTAGACTTGAACTTGCTAGAGCGGCCTGCACCGCGACAGCGCATCCGTTTCCTGCCCAGCACGGTGGAAGGGAAAGATGGAAAGGAATTGACAATGACTGTTACCCAAGTTCCTGTACTGGCTGACCATCCGCTAGGTACGATGGAGGAAAAACCTGGCATTCTGGAGGACATGAGGGCAAAACCAGCCTAGACGTGATGATTTTCCTAGGCGGTCCTTCTGTAATTCCCATCACTGTTGGGATTATACAGCAAAGACGCCCCAGACAGGGCCTCATCAGGAGTGGAACCAAGTTTTGTGAGCTTGGCGCCACTCCTGGTGTTAGACAAGTTCTTAGCTTCCTAACACTGGGACAGAGATTTGCTCTACTTCCTTTCTTGCTCTTCTTCAGTTGTTAGGCAAAGGCAGTGCTTTTTCAGGGCGCCTTCGGCAATCCCTTGCCCTTTTCTTGATTTGCTACTCCGATTAGTTGTTTGCTGCTCCTAAACCTAATCACTTATCTCATCCCTGCTGTGTTCTGCTATTTATTTTGTTCTGTTTATCTTGCATTTAATTGTTCTTCTGAACTGTGGTTTTTAAGAAAGGTTTTGCGAGTGAAGTCGTTGATATTTGTAGACCACAAGAAAGAATTCAAGTGTTTTAATAACATAAAAAATAAACAAAAATGGATGAGCTGATTCATTCAAACCAATGGTTCAATTTAGACATGGTACCAAACGATGGCTTGGGAAGCCTAATGATGATTTGGTGCACCCAAATTGGCAAACCATGGTTTTCAGTTGCCCAGCAAAGCAGAACTAGAAACCATGATCTGAAGTGAGTCACAGCAGTTGTCTTCTGCTGCTGAATGTAATGTTATCCCTTTCCTCCTGTGTTCTCCTGTTTATTTTATTGTGTTTCTTTTTGCTTTAATTCCGTGGTACTCTGGGTTTTTTTTTAAAAAAAATATTTTGCTAGTGACGTAATTGATCTTTTTAGATCACAAGGCAGAATACAAGTGTTTTAATAACATAAAAAATAAAAATAAACAATGGGCGATGCTAATTTGTTTTAAAACAAGTGGTTCAATTTAGACATCTTACCAAACCACGGCTAGAGATGGTTTTGTACAAAACCCAAATTGACAAACCATGGATTGCAGTTGCCCAGCAAAGCAGAACAGGAAACCATGATTCGAAGTGGGTTTACTTAACCATGATTTAGGCTAACTAAGTTTTTTGGGGTGGTGTGATGGCTGCATTGTGCTCTCTCGGTGAGATCAAGTTCTGTACATGTGTCAAAATGTATTTTGTTTTTCTATACAGTTTCTGGACCAGTATTCACCCATTTGAAAATCGGAGCTGGTCATCGCCTGGATACAAAGTCGTCTGGCGTGTTTCGTAAGTAACTAGCTCGAGTTGTGCAGACCATCCACATGCTAGTATTTAATTGCTCATTATTGTACTTTTCTGGCTTTTCTGCGGGTGCCCGGAAAAGCCAGGTGCAAGGCCTACTGGGAGTCCATTGGACTCCCTGCTCCCTCCCAGCTGCTTCCCCCATTCCCTCCCAGCTTCTCCCCACCCCACCCCACCGCTTGCTTGCTTGCTTGCCGACTCGCAGGACTTATCTGAGGACTGTATGCATGCCAGCAAGTCACCCGATCTTCTCTCCCAGCTGTGTTTATATATCCTGTTGTTCAGCCATGTTCTTCTCTTAGCTTGGAACTGCCAGCATACAAAGTTCTTCTTTTAGCTTGGAACCTCCAGCATACAAAGTTCTTCTCTTAGCTTGGAACCTCCAGCATACAAAGTTCTTTTCTTAGCTTGGAACCTCCAGCATACAAAGTTCTTCTCTTAGCTTGGAACCTCCAGCATACAAACCTCCAGCGTGTCATAGCTCAGAACCTTGGTGCCACGCATCGCCTTAGCGTTTTTTATACAGAGATTGCATAGTGCTGTCTCCCATTCTCCACCACGACCATCCAAAGCTGTTCACAATTCTTCCTTCCCAGAAACACATAAGGTCTTCCTTGAGCCAGTTTTATCTACCAGCATAATTCCAGAAGCTGCAGTCAGAAAAATGTGACATTTTAAAGCGGCCACTTCTCTTTCTCATCCTTTCCCTTTTTATCTTTCAGTGCTTGGGGCAGGTTATGGCAACAAGCTGCTCACAGACTGGTACAACGCTCACCTCACCAGGGTAATAATCTTTCCTTCTATTTGCAATGTTCAGAGTAGGAGTGGCGGTGTGCATGTAGCCAAAATGGTATCACCCCCACACAAGAGGGAGATATTGGCAGGTTAGGGGGAAAGTCAACATTTGCAGTAATACAAAGCATCTTCAGGGGAGAAAATAACCCTAAGAAGTCCCCAAAATAGCCCAGTGCTGTCTGGGTGTACTCTGTAGCTGTGAAACATTGGCTGATGGTTAGGACGTGGTGGGGACATAAATCTGAGACGAAGGGGAATGGAATGACTGGAATGCGGAACAGGTGTTCTTCACGCTGCAACATTTAGTTGCAGCAGTCGCTTGTTTGTTTTAATCCGCATACAGCGAGGTAAGTATCCGTTATGGGCAAGATGGAACAATTTGAGAAATGTTGGGGTTTAGTCAGAGAACTATTTGATGATCATAATTGTGTCACATGCCTGGAATTCTGGGCAAAGGGAGATTTGGATGGTGTCATCTTTACCGGACAGAGGATCCAGGGGAAAAAACGGAAAATACTTTAATGTTTAACATGAACTTCCAAATAGAAGTTCTTATTTATAATTTGCTTGTTAACACTGAGCATGCATGCAGTTCTTTCAACTGTTGAAAGTATATCTCATTGCCTAATCCTTACAACAACCCTGTAAAGTTGGCCAGTATGACTATCTGCACTTTGCCAAGCTGCAGCTGAGGGACAGT
The DNA here is from genome assembly GCF_023053635.1 of Elgaria multicarinata webbii. NCBI lineage: Eukaryota > Metazoa > Chordata > Lepidosauria > Squamata > Anguidae > Elgaria > Elgaria multicarinata. The sequence goes on from NC_086189.1 coordinate 5,356,784, forward strand.
GGCTTGCACAAGGCAACCCTGTCAGTTCATGGCAGGGGAAGATTCGAACTGGCAACTTCTTGATTTGTAGCGTAGTCTCCTGCGCAGTTCAGTTCCCTCGCTTAGGAATAAGTCCCATTCACTTCAGTGGGACTTAACTCCCAGGTAAGTGTGTATATAGGATCACAGCCGCAATCTCTCGGCATCAATTGGTTTTTGCCACTTGAAAACCATTGTAAAAATAAGTCTATAAACAAATTTAAATTAAAATGGAAGGATTTCCCAATACTGGGTCTTTTTGGAATGTTTGTTTATAAAAGATCCTGATGTTTTTACTAGACTGAGTGTGACTGGGTTCACACACAACATGCTAACCCACACTCAGTGATTGATTGTGGATTTTGTTGAACCATGGGTTAGCGCCTTGTCTGAATGCAGCATGTTTTCCTCAGGGTGGATTGCTGTGTTGTCTGAACGCAGTCAGGGTGGCTTGTTAACCATGCAGTGTGGTTTGTTTACTACCCTGAACTACCCAACAACAAACCATGGGTTCTCAAGCTAGCTTGTTCAAGAAACTTAGCCACACTGCATGGTTAACAAGTCACCCTGGCTGCGTTCAGGCAACGTCCTAAACCATGGTTCAACAAACAAGCCGTCGTTCAAAGAAAAACACACACAACCACTGAGCGTGGGTTAGTGTGTTGTGTGAAAACAGCCCTGTTGAGTGTGGGCTGTTGTTGAACTGTGGGTTGTTTGTTGAACCGTGGGTTAGCGTGTTGTCTGCACCCAGGACATTTTCCATCCTGTGGAAAATCCCATGCAGTGTGGGTTATTTTTCTCGAACAAGCCTCCTTGACAAGCCATGGTTTGTTGTTCAGGGTGGTTAAGAAGCCATACTTCACGGTTGCAAGTCACCAAGCGAAAAACGCACTGCGTTCAGACAGTGCGCTGACCCACAGTTCAGCAAACAACCCACGCTCAACCACTGAGTGTGGCTTAGCGTGTGGTGTGAACGGCCCCTGTGTGTACGTCAACTAGGTTGCCTGGAGACTGTCTTTCATCCTGCAGTTGTGCGATTCTGCAAGTAAGCTATTGGCCAGAATTTTTGGCTGTCTCTTGCCCACGATTTGGGCTGGATTGCTGTGTCTTTGCCTTGTATCGGGTGATCACTATATAGTCAAGGGCGTCCTGGGTCTCCTGGTGACGCGCTCCCATGCTATAAACTCCTAGCCCCATGCTTTTCTCCTTTTCCCAGACCTACACCGTTCGCGGCTTGTTTGGCAAAGCCACCGACGACTTCTCGGACACAGGCAAACTGATCGAGAAGACGACGTTCGGTATGTGGACGCTACTGGCATTCTCTTTATCCGGCTGGAATTTCGTAGCTCACCCCCCCCCTCCCCCGGCCTAAATCCAGCCACTTTTTTTGTAAATAATTTGCCCGGGGACAAAGGAAAGAGACTTAGGCTAGTTCAAGTCACGACTTAGTCATGCAGCTGAATATATTGTCCTCTTTGACCGGCTGTGGCTTTCGTGGCCCTGATCTTTTCGGCTGGGGTTGCTGGAGATTGAACCCACCCGCAAAGCCGGGGATAAATCACTCAGGTGCAGCTGCTCCGTTGTGTTGGGTCTGACCTGATTCATTCAGCAACCAGCCAGGTGCTTCAAGGAAGCCGTCTCCTATAATACTAGAACCCAAAGGGGTCATCCAATGACGCTGATTGGTGGGAGGTTCAAGACAGGTAAAAGGAAGGACTCCTTCACACAGCGCAGAATCAGACTATACCTAACAAGTCCTGCTGCATCAGACCAAGGGTCCGTCTAGTTCAGCACTCTGTTCACACAGTGGCCAACCGGATATCGATCAGGAACCTACAAGCAGGCCATGGTGCAACAGCACCCTCCCACCCATGTTCCCCAGCAATCGGTGCACACAGGCTTACTGCCTCTGATACGGGAGGTAGCACATAGCGCTCAGGACTAGTAGCCATTGATGGCCTTCTCCAGGAATTTATCCAACCCCCTTTTAAAGCCATCCAAATGGGTGGCCGTCACCACATCTTGCACTGAGCAGGGGGGTTGGACTTGATGGACTTATAGGGCCCTTCCAACATCACTATTCTAGGATTCTAAGCCCTCTCCTTTCGTCTGCAGACCACATCACCAGGGAGCAGCTGGACCGGATTCTCTCGGTCATCCAGGGATCCAACCAGAAGTCATTACTGCAGTACGTATCTGACCTGTGGGACCGTAGCCCAGTGGGAGAAAACCAGCTTGGCCTGCAGAAGGTCCCAGGTTCAGTCCCGGCGGTCTACAGCTGGGTTGCAGAAACTTTCCGCCTGAGGGCCGCATTCTGTTTTGAGGGCTGCGTGCCAGTGGTGGGCGGGGCCAACGGGAAAGGGGCGGGGCCGAAAACACCAGCATATTTTACCTGACGGTTCTTTCTGCCAGTCACTAAGCCTTCAGAGAGGCACATTTTAGAATGGGTGGGTGGGTGGGAGGGCAACTGCTGGGAAACCACCCAACCAAGAAGGTGGGATTCCGTGCTCCTGGTTTACAGTTCGCAGCAGCGGGGCGCCTGTGATCTCTGTCTGCTGATGCTCTGCTGCCAGTCCAAGCAGACCACGAGGGCCTAGATGGAGAAACAGTCTGACCTGGTATAAGGCAGCTTCCCAGGTTCCTAAATCCCCGAATTTCAGGTGAGGTCTGTGCTGCTGCTTCAGAACACCAGAAGACCCCTGCTGGATCAGACCAAGGGCCCATCCCGTCCAGAATTCTCTTCACACAGTGGCTGACCAGCTGCCCCATGGAAACAGGCAGGACATGAGGGCAGCAGCACCCTCCCGCCCATGTTCCCCAGCCACTGGTGTCCCCTCTTATATCCTGCTGGATTTATATCCTGCCGTTCTTTCGAGTTGCTCAAGGCAGCCGACGTGGCTTTTCTGCCTCCCACCTCATTTTAATCCCCCTAAGAACCCTGTGAGGGAGGTCAGGCTAAGAGATGGCGAGTGGGCAAAGGTCACCTAGTGAGATCACTAAGTGGGGGTTCAAACTTGGGCCACCCTTTTCCTAAACAGACACAGCGATTGGGTTCAAACAGCACAATAACCCCAAATTTTGAACCGTGGGTTGTTGTTGAACCATGGGTTATTGTATTGTCTGAACCCACCCCAATAACAAACCATGGTTTCTTAACAGCGAGCAACTCACAGCTTGCAACCCAACAGCAAACCATGGTTCTCTTTATGGGTTGTTCATTGTGTCTGGGTTCAGACAACACGATAATCTATGTTTCATCAACAACCCATAATTCAGAGACAACCCACGCTCAACCCATGCTCAACTCTTAAGTGTGGGGTTTACGTCTGAACCCAGCCACTGTCCGCTTACTCTCAAGAGGCCTGCTTATGAGCCAAGGGATTTCTCCTTCAGTATCTTACGTTTTTGGCCAGTGGTTAACTTTACAGAGGGAGTGGTATCTGGTGTCAATTCTGCCTAAAACCAACAAAACCGTCCTTGCTAGCCATCCTTACTAGTGAGGGAATGCCCCTTTGCACATGCTCAAGAGTATGCTCGTTTTTAAATGTAACCATTGTATGATTGATTGGTTTGATTTGTACCCCCTTTCTGCCAAGAAAAATAGCCCTTAGGGCAGCTCCCAATCACAAAACTAGATGAAAACCATAATAACCAATATATTAAAATGCAATGAAAAACACACCAATAACCGAGTCGAGAACAGCGTCCACCCCACCAACGCGCTTGCACGCAGAAGGCCTGCTTGAATAGAAAGGTTTTTGTCTGCCGGCAGAAGGACAGCAGAGAGGGGGCAAGACCTAGCTGCGGTCGGCAGGGCGTTCCACAGCCAGGGAGCAGCCACCAAGCACACCTCTGAAGGTGGTGGTCTTGACAGCATGGCCTCTCCCAGAGATCTTAGGATTGGCTAAGATCTCCGTGGGGTGGCCTGTTCCCAATCCGTAGAGGGCTTTGTAGGTCACGACAAGCACTTTGAATTCTACGTGGAAACGGACCGGTAGACGGTGAAGCCGTTGTAACAAGAGAGTCACGTGCGCCCTGTAACTGGATCCGGTCAGCAGTCCGGCTGCAGTCTTCCAGACAGTTATGCAGCAAGGAAAAACAGAGAAGAAAGATGCACCCTTTCCGCACATGGGGTTTCGGCCGCTTCCAGGTTTTACTTCCCACACAGTGAAGGCCAGTAGCTCCGATGTCTTTAGGGCGGTAAATCTGTTCCGGGTTTCAGTCAGAACTTTAAAGGAGCTCCTTTAAAGTTCCTACTGAAACCCGGAGCGGATTCACCACCCCAAAGATTGCTCCTTTAGAGTTCTGACTGAAACCCGGAGCGGATTCACCGCCCCTCTGACATCAGAGCCACTGGCCTCCCCTGTTCCCACCGCTGCATCCGTAACACGTTGGCTTACTGGCAAAATCTCACCCTGGAAGTGAGCAGGAGGGCGAGGTGGGTGGGGGGCGGTCAGCCCGGCGCCCTACTGCCCTCCTCACCCCGCCTCTCTTTCCTTCTCTCCCTCAGGCCACCTCCATCCCCCTGCTTCCTCCCGCCGCGTCGCTACCGGCCGCCCAAGGAGCGCAAGGAAGCCAACGGCTCCGAGGAGCCCCTCAGTTTCTCCAAGAGTCCCGCCCACCCCCGGCAATGGAGCGTGGGCCAGTCCATGGGCAGCGATCAGCAGCAGCCGCTGTGGCGGGCGGTGCTGATCAGTCTGTCGGGGATTGTGTTTCTGCTGTGGTGTGTCCTGCGGCCCGAGACGGACCTTGACAGGTCTCTGCGGGCTGCGTTGGAGGAAGACGCCCCGACCCAGGAACCTCAAGCAACCCCGCCTGGTCAGGAGAAGCCTTGACTACACGGGAGGGGGGGCAGGAACCCCCCTTACTCCTCTGCCTAGCCAAGACGCTGGGTTCCCTCGGGATGGGTGAGGAAAGGGAAATAAAGCAAGACCCCCGCAGATATGGTTCCCACCATCTTCCCTCCATGGCAAAAGGCTTCCCGTCCAGTCAGAAGAGAAACGCGAGAGGGTCTGTTTTCAAAACAGAATGGACCGCGCTCAAGTCTGCAACGGAGCTGAAATGGTCAAGCGGTCCAGTCCTCATCCATTACTGGCGATGTAGGGCGTGATTTGGCCGCAGGTCAAACCATTGACCTCCCGCACAGCGAAATGCTTGGGCGGGCGTCTGGTGTAGAGCGTGGTATTGTGGGCTGCGAAGTGTGGAGTGACACGCCTCGGTTGAACTACTGCTTGAAACAATAAATAAATAAAGAATGGCCCTTTCTCCAGCTTCTTACTAGTGAGTGCCATTCCCTCACGAGGAAGGATGGCTGGCAGGGATGATGATGTTGGTTCCTAGGCATGCTTGAAACCAGACGCTTCTGCCTCTGTATAGTTAACCACAGGCCAAAATGGCTTCTTTCCAGCTTTCAAGCCTCCCCAAATAACCATCAGTCCAGTTTTACTATTCCTCACTTGAGTCTGGATCAGCTGTTGCGTCCATAGCTACAACAGAGTCTTTCCACCACGCAGGGGCTTTACCACACATGACAACTACAGTTACGTTTGTTGATGACATAAAAAATGGGGAAGGGGTTAATATCTAAAGTTGTCCTGCCCCCTGTTCCACTAAGCCCCCTTACTTTGCAGTGATTTGTCTCCCAACAGGCCATGGTTTAATGTTATGCGTGAATGACCCTACTTCAGCCTCAGGTTTAATCATAGAATAGCAGAGTTGGAAGGGGCCTACAAGGCCATCGAGTCCAACCCCCTGCTCAATGCAGGAATCCACCCTAAAGCATCCCTGACAGATGCTTGTCCAGCTGCCTCTTGAACGCCTCTGGTGTGGGAGAGCCCACAACCTCCCTAGGTAACTGATTCCATTGTCGTACTGCTCTAACAGTCAGGACGTTTTTCCTGATGTCCAGCTGGAATCTGGCTTCCTTTAACTTGAGCCCGTTATTCCGTGTCCTGCACTCTGGGAGGATCGAGAAGAGATCCTGGCCCTCCTCTGTGTGACCACCTTTTAAGTATTTCAAGAGTGCTCACATGTCTCCCCTCAATCTTCTCTTCTCCAGGCTAAACATGCCCAGTTCTTTCAGTCTCTCTTCATAGGGCTTTGTTTCCAGGCCCCTGATCATCCTGGTTGCCCTCCTCTGAACACGCTCCAGCTTGTCTGCGTCCTTCTTGAACTGTGGAGCCCAGAACTCGACGCAATACTCTAGATGAGGCCTAACCAGGGCCGAATAGAGAGGAACCAGGACCTCACGTGATTTGGAAGCTATACTTCTATTAATGCAGCCTAAAATAGCATTTGCCCTTCTTGCAGCCATATCGCGCTGTTGGCTCCTATTCAGCTTGCGATCCACAACAATTCCAAGATCCTTCTCATTTGTAGTATTGCTGAGCCAAGTATCCCCCATCTTGTAACTGTGCCTTTGGTTTCTATTTCCTAGATGTAGAACTTGGCATTTATCCCTATTAAATTTCATCCTGTTGTTCTCAGCCCAGCACTCCAGCCTATCAAGATCACTTTGAAGTTTGTTTCTGTCTTCCAGGGTATTCGCTATCCCACCCAATTTTGTGTCATCTTGCTCTTCCCTGCCTTTGAGCTGGCCATGAGGCAATCAGAATCATCTACGTCCACTTTTGAACTAAGCACAATTCCCTGTTACTATTATTCTCTGTTTCATTTCTATACCGCCCAATAGCCGAAGCTCTCTAGGCACTCTACAAAAAATACGCATCACAACACAAGATGATAAAAACATAACATAACATCTCTCACATGCTAAACTTAAAAACAATGTAAGCAGCTAAAACATGTACAATAAGATACTGGTCTTGATAGAAACAACTGACATAAATGCTCCATCCTATGCCATCAAATGCCTGGGAGTAAGCTCAGTGTGGAGAGAATTCCATAATCCGGGGCCAACACTGAGAAGCCCTTGTTGCTGTCGTCTGGGCCTCCCTTGGAGGAGGCACCCAGAGGAGGACCTTAGATGTTGAGTGTGGTGTACAGGTATGTTTAAGCTGGGAGAGGTGATATCTGTCAGGTATTGTGGTACTGAACTATGTAGGGCTTCATAAATTAAAATCAGCACCTTGAATTAGACTTGGAAACATGCAGTCGATGCAAGTAGTCCAGAACTGATGTCATATGCTTTGACCTTCTGGTCCCTCTTATTAATCTGGCTGCCGCATTTTACAAAAACTGCAGTTTCTGAAACAGTCCTCAAAATTCCCTATGCATTTATTTATTACATTTATAACCCGTCATTTTTTCTCCTGAAAGAATTCAAGGTGGCACACATAATCCTCCTCTTCTCCATTTTTTATCCTCACAACAACAACCCTGTGAGGTAGGTTTGGGCTGAGAGTCTGTGACTGGCCCAAAGTCACCCAGTGAACTTCATGGCTGAGCCGGGGACTAAGAACATAAGAAGAGCCCTGATGCTGGATCAGTCTGAAGGTCCATCTAGTCCAGCACTCTGTTCACACAGTGGCCAACCAGCTGTCGGCCAGGGACCAATAAAGCAGGACATGGTGCAACAGCACCCTCACACCCATGATCCCCAGCAACTGGTGCACACAGGCTTAGTGCCTTGGATACTGGAGGTAGCACATAACCATCAGGGCTAGTAGCCCTTGATAGCCTTCACCTCCAGGACTAGAACCCAGATCTCCTGACTCCCAGTCCAACACTAACCACTACACCATGTGAAATGGGCAATTGCAGAAGAAGTCACCAACAATTCCCTGGGTTCCGTGACTCTTATACGAACATAAGCGGTTTAATATTGAGTCAGACCCTTGGTCCATCAAGCCCGGGACTGTCTACCCTAGAGGTGGGAAACCATATATCCACACCGGGGGTTCTTTTGCCCTCCCAGACCCCCCATGGCCCGAATGACGTCAGGGGAGCTTGCCGCTGGTGATATCAGGGGCGGAGTGCCAGCCAAAGTGGTAGCTGGAACTCTTCCAGTTGGCACGTCGGGTGGGGAAGTGGCTTCGCTAATTTTTCACCTCGTGTGCAGGGAACAAGAATGAGCGAAGTGCCCTCGGTAAGCCCTTGGCAGGGGGTTCTTCCTGCAAGTGCAGTCTTAGTGTGCAGCCCTCTTCGCTTCTCCTTCGCCACACAGAGAAGGAGAAGCTGGCTGCACGCTCAGATGGCACTTGCAGGAACTCTTGCAAGCTCGCTAGCCAAGTGCGCTTTGGCGTAATGTGCAGCACTTAGCATGCTCAATTGGAAGTGGGGATGGCGCACTAAATAAGGAGAACCCCCTTGTTCTCTTTGATATCTGAGCGGAGAGAACAAGTGGAAATCCAGATTCCCTTTCAAGCCGCTTGCTCTCCTGTTGGAAGAGAGAGCAGCCTGCAGGGGAATCCCCTTGTTATCTCCACTCACAGGTTGGAGATAACATGGGGATTCCTCTTCCCAGTAGCCTCCAGGCCAGAGGGCAGAGACCAAGGGAGGAGCCCAAGCCTCTCCGTCCCTGGCAGCGTCTCCAGCGTTTCAGACCAGAGTCTTTCCCCAGGGTACTTGGAAATGCCAGGGATGAAACCTGGGCTCTTCCTAGTCATTGCAATTTTGGTGGATGGCTGTTGATTGGATCTGGTTGCATAGTTCTCATATTATCTCCCACGGGAAAGCCATCATTGGGGATAACTGGAGCTGCTCGAGTGGGCGAAATGTATCATGTGGACCAGTCAGAAACTAGCCCTGCAAATGCAATGACAAGGAAGTTCTAATTCCCTTCTCTGCCCCTCACCTTCTTCCAGATATGCCAACCTGGACTTGAAAACTCAAGAGGCCTACGAGATGGCTGTGAAGGGATTAATTCGCCCCATGGAGAAAAGTCCGCCTTTGATCACGGGAGTGCGATGTCTCCAGTTTGCACCTCCTGAATTCCAGCTGGGTATGGCTCAGGTTGTGTCTCTGATACGAAGACAGACTTCCACAGGGCTCATCTACACCAAGCAGGATATTTCCTAAATGAAAGTGGTATATAAAAGGCAGGAGCCACATGACTGCTTTATAGTGGTATTGAAGTGCACTGCAGGATCTACACTACTGCTTTATAGTGGGACTGAAGTGCACTGACAACTGTTGGGGCCCTTTGACACATCTACACCAAGCAGGATATTGTCATGTCTAGCCCTGCTCCCCGGTGTTTCAGCTCATCAATCAGAATCAGACTCTGAAGTAGAGAAGTCGGCGCCAGAAACAGGCCATGTACCAGTGGGGGAGAAAGCTCTCAGGGGCTCTTCACCCGCTGGGAGTGAACCCTCTCCAGAGCTTGTCAAGGGCAAATAATACACAGTCAGTGGGAAGCCAACATTCTTCCGAGGGGGAGCATGTAGAGGTTAGCCGATCCTAGAGTACGCCGCAGTCTAAAACGGGTGGAGCTAAAGGAAGGTGAGAGAAAGTCAGCCCGGCTCATGTCTCGTCAGAAGCTGCCTCAGAACTAGTCTCTCTGAAGTTAACGCGTCTGGGGGAAAAGCTTTCTCTTCTTGGAAGGACAATTGTCTCACTTAGTTTGCATGTTTTGCCTAGGGGAATGTTCAAAGAGATTAGACTCTCTTCAAGTGGGAAGATATGTTTATTGCTTCAATAAAGCTTTGTGGATTACTTAGCAGGCCTCGTTATTATCTCCCAAGACAGCAGGAGGTTTTGAGAAACACGACAGATATAGCGGTATGAAAGCAGTGTGTCAATGGGACCCAACAGTTGTCAGTGCACTTCAATACTGCTATAAAGCAGTAGTGTGGCTCCTGCCTTTTATACACCGCTTTCATAGTGCCATATCCTGCTTGGTATAGATGAGCCCACAGTTACTTTTAAAAGAACATCGCGATTCTAGCCCCTATTGTTATTAACAAGCCAGGTCTCTCCAGTCTGAGCTCCTGATAGTGTAAACGGTTTGGAAGGGAACAGACGGCCTCTGAAGATGATGAACTTGCCTTCATTAGAGGCATTTTAGCAAACGCTGCGTGACTGCCTTTCAGGGATGCTGTAGCAATAGATTGCCTGCATTGGCAGGGGATTGGTCTAGATCAGGGGGCCCCAACATGGTGTCCATGACCCTGTCCAATGGGGCCCACGAATGGGGCCCCAACAAGGTGCCTACGGGCACCTGAAATTCCCCCCACCATTTTTTAAATATACATACATGGATGTGTATGAAATGCATACAGCTTTCTAGCAATTATACATGGGTTCTAACAAAAGCTGATCAAATGTCCAAATAAGTATCCGTTTGAACGTGGTGCCTATATGCCACCCATTCAAATACTGAAAGCGTTGCAAGGTCCTCAATCCACTGCATTATAGGAGGTGAGTTTTTATCCTTCCAGTGTTATAATAGCCGTCTTTTAGCTGTCAAAAGTGTACAGAGAATCCATTTGTCAATTGCCACGATGCATGCAGGTAAATCATTTAAAAGAGCGTGTACACCAGTGAATATTAAAGACTGTTCTGGTACAAAATTTATCTACGTAAAAACCTCCTCCCAAAAAGAAGCAACTACTGGACATTGCCCAAACATATGTTTAAAAGGAGCATGAGCTGTGTTGTGCTGCCAGCAATTAGCTGAATTAGACAAGCCCTTATTAAAGAGATATTGCAGTGTCTTACAGAGATGCAACAAAGGATTTTGCTGAATAAGATGCAACCTAAGATCCATAGATGTGACAGGTAAATGCTAAAGCGGCGAGCCAGTGATGAGGCATTTTGTAAATTGCCGCTCAAATTTCCAAGTGTGCCCACAGGTCCAAGAAGTTTTGGGACCCCTGAGATTGATCAGCAGGCCTGGTGCAAGGCATCCTCCTTGATTCTTAACAACTCAAGAGACCAAAATGGATTGAACTGGGATATAATAATAATAATAATAATAATAATAATAATAATAATAATAATAATAATTTCTTACCCGCTTCTCCGATTGGATCGAAGCAGGGAACAATAGCAAGCATAAAATACTGATTAGAAACATAGTATACACTTTTAAAAAACATCCTAAAAGCATACTAAAAGCATCCTAAAATTCCACTGGAAAGGCCTGCCGGAAGAGATCAGTCTTGATAGCTTTCTTGAATGCTAAAAGACTGTCAAGCTGACGCGTCTCCTCCGGCAGGCCATTCCACAGTCTGGGAGCAGCAGAAGAGAAGGTCCTCTGGGTAATGGTTGTTGGGATTTCCAGTAGCAACTGAGATGGAACGCCTGTTCTCCTTCACTTAATCAAGACTTTCCACCTTTGAGGAATTATGCAAGCCAGTGCAGTGGCTACTGTCAGCCAGAAACTGGGGAAGACTCAGGTTCAAATTCCTGCTTGACTGTTAACCTCACTAAAAGGCCGGGGTAAAATTGTAGTAAGTCAATTTAGAGATTAGTAATTTAAAATTCTTTTTAGTCGCGGCTACTCCTTGTCGCCTACTGAGATTCTTTGTCTCCCCTAGAAATTCACTGTTTGCACGAGACCCAACAGTATCTGCGAAAAATAGTTCACGAGATTGGGTTGGAGCTGAAGTCGTCTGCTGTGTGCACCCAAGTGAGGAGGATACGGGACGGTGTTTTCATCCTGGATGATGCCCTCTTGAGGACGCAGTGGAACCTGCCCAATATCCAGAATGCAATCCTGAAATCCAGGGTTCAAGTCGAGGCTGAGCTCCGGAATAGCTTGGCTCACCAAGAACCCTGCAGTGACAATGAGGGAGAGACTGGGCCTGGATCGATGGCTGATGACACAGAGTGGAGCAGCAGGGACAATGCCTTGCCAGCAAACTCAGTGGTAAAATGAGTGGTAAAATTATGAAGGTTGCTGGAATATCGGAACACAAAACACCAACCTCAAATTTATTCTTTTCAAGGGAAAAGACAGAACAGGACTTGCTCAACCCGTGAACAAATACAAAACTGCAGTTGCTTCCTTCCAGCCCTTCAGTTGAATTCACAAAATGCATACAGAACTCATGGGGTGGGCCACTCTGCAAACCTCTTGCAGAAATTCACTTCTGCAAAAATCCACATGTTGAACGTGGCGGGTACAGAAAACAACCTTTCTCCACCAACACTCAGATAACAAATTCAACAGCTTCTTCATTAAATTAGATGAGGAAAGTGTTAAACCCTGGCTCCATCAGTAAAATCTGAACTGGCAATTGGTTGTTTTTTATCATTTTGGGCATGAACTTTGATAATCCAGGGGCAGCATCAATTCATATTTCTTCTAGTCATTAAGGTCCAGTTCAAATTCAGGGTATAGCTCCTTTGTGGTGACTCCTCTGATCATCGCTAGAAGAGAGAAAGCAGAAATAAGAGAATTACAGAGAAAGCTATATTCACCATTAAGCTCAGCTGGTTCTCCTAGCTCTCTCCTATTGGCTCTCAATACTTTTCTTATGAACTAGTTGAAAGATCAATTGCATTCTACTCCAATTATATAATTTCTCATCTCAGATTATAGCACAGTTCAGACAACACATTTCTCAACAGTGGTTTTAGAACCCCATGGTGGAGTTTTTACACCCACCATTGGGAAATGTGTTTTCTGGTGGGAAAATACCATGCAGAGGAGAGTTCCTGCACAACTGGTGTGGAGAGCTCCATGAAGTTTTCCATTGCGTTGAGCTTGCTATTCCCACTAGCTATAGAATTCCCTGGCAAGAGCGGCAAAACGAGTGAGTGCCACTCTAGGAGAGCCGGCGGGATTGTTTTTTTGCAGCAATGGCTGATGAGATACCATCAGGAGGACCAGGGGAGGAGATAAGGCAGAGGAACTGTCAATAGATTTTACTCAACTCCATGGGAGACCACAGTCACACAATGGAGTTAGAACATGTTGTGTAGGGAATACCCCTTAAAAACTCAACCATTGAGTGTTTTCCAAGTGTGTTGACTACTGTGTTGTCTGAATTGAGCCTATCTCTCTTTCCTCTCACCGCACATGCTCACCTACATAAATCCTGTCAGATCACAGGTTAGCCTGGAGAAGAGAAGATTGAGGGGAGACATGAGAGCACTCTTCAAATACTTAAAAGTATTTGTCACACAGAGGAGAGCCAGGATCTCTTCTCCATCCTCCCAGGGTGCAGGACGACAATGGAACCAGTGACCTAGGGAGGTTGTGGGCTCTCCCACACTAGAGGCCTTCAAGAGGCAGCTGGACAACCATCTGTCAGGGATGCTTTAGGGTGGATTCCTGCACTGAGCAGGGGGTTGGACTCGATGGCCTTGTAGGCCCCTTCCAACTCTGCTATTCTATGATTCTATGATCATTTATTTATTTATTTAAAACATTCGTATCCCACCCTGTATCACTAGGATCATGAAGTTGGGCGGTTTGCCCTGCTGGATTTGACGAATCAAAATCCTAATAGTGATTCAGGGGAACTTTTAAAGAGAAAGCTGTACCTATTTGACCCAAAAGAATTTGTCCCGTGTCTTTTATCTCATTGTATTCGTGGAGCAGAGTGATATGGTCTTCTAATTCCTCCAGGCTGTATCCTCTGTAAGAACAAATTCAGAAAGGTCATACAGGCAGTATAGTCAAGACAGATTGGCGATGTGTTTGTTTTTAATGAAAAGAAGCTACGTGAGTCAGAATAGGATTGACAATAAAACACGCACACCTGCTGCTCTCTGGCTTTTCATAATTCCTCTGTCCTCTAGTAACTCCACCATTGCCTAAGTGACTATTTCTCCCTGCTAAGAAGTTTTGGTTACCTTAGTAAAAACAGCAGCCTACCCAGATCAGTCGGCAAGTACCAGTTTTCTGGACACCAGAGCACTTTTAAACAGAACTTATGCCATACATCCAAAGTGGCCCAATACATACTCTGCCGATAACTGGGCGATTTCCTGATCCAGGGCAACATCCTTGCATTTCAGCTCTTCAATTTCACGCTGCAGGGTGTCCTTATCGGCAGGTGGGGAGGCCCTTGGACATGGAACCTGTGGAGCAGAGACAGCACATAACACTTTGCAATTCCAGCACTGGCCGAGATGCCAGGAACCACTAGTATAATGACACTCAGGAGCATAACATGTCACTTATGTGGCATGGGAGAAAAAGAACACACATCAAAGGCCAGTACAGAACCACAGGGTCAAACGCTCCCCCACCCCACCCCCCATGAATCAATCAGTCCTACATGCTTATGCAGCTGCCAAGAAGAAACGCAATTTTTACTCTGAAAAGAGATGTAGGAGTTCAGTTCTCTTGGAAGTGTCATATGACTGGCAGTGGCAGAATCATAAGAATCCTAACTTTCATTTTGTAAAAACGTACGTTTTGGTTGATTTTAAATCTTCATGTTTACAACAACAACAACAGCTTGAAAGTGTCTTAAAATGAGAGACTGGGATAGTTTGCATTTTAAAATACCACCCCGTCCCCAATCTAATTTGACTACTAATGCTCTGAGTAGAAGTTTGGCATCTTCTACGAGAACTAGTTTAAGTCAAGAATCTCAAAAATGCTCGTTTACATTTAGTTTTAACAACTGCATTATAGTTTTACAGTAATGTAGTTTAATTTTAAGGACATAAAGCAATACAGAGGCTCAGTCTAAAGCAATGTTTTCTTATCTCAGTTCAAGGTGCTGGCATTAACTTAAAAGCCCTAAATGGTTTAGGGTTGGGTTATGTAACGGACCCACTTCACCCATAAGATCTTGCATGTTTATTAAGATCAACTACAGAGTTCCTCATCACAAACCCACAAGTACAGTCAATTAGGGGTGGGCACAAGACATAGGACAAAAAGTGGCACTCGGTAGCCACTGAGGAGCACTAGACAGGTCGAACATAGCTTCAGAACAAGCTACATTTCGCTTGTTTAGTGCTTCAGAGCACTAATGCCACCATATTTATTTTTGTAGATAAAATTTTGGATGCCTTGTAGCACCTGCAGCCAGTGGGTCCCCTAGACCCACCAACCCCCGCTCCTGCCCTATCTCATAGGGACTTCTTGGGGGTAGCCCCATGGTGGTGGAACTTCCTTCCTATGGAATGATGAAAGGCGTCTTCAGCGTAGGCCTTCAAATGTGTCTTAAGCCTTATTCATTCTAATCTGCCTTCCTTTAACAATGTTTTTATGCTGCTAATTCTTCAGATTTCGTGCTTTCTTATAATATTGGATTCTTACGTTTTTGACCACTCGAATATCTTAGTTGGATCTCCTTTTGTTGTACGCTGCCATGTGAGAGCGATGCCCTGACAGGCAGCATATAAATTCTCAAAATAAATAAATAAATAGATCTTAGATTCTTGCTAATTAGAATAAATCCCAGAATTCCCCTTAGCCAGGGACATCACCTATAAATGTCTATTGATCCAGATTTAGGGGTACTTCGAGCTGACCCATTGAAATCAACTAATTTAATGGGACTAACATAATCCCCACTGATGTCAATGGGCCTACTCTAAGCATGCCTAAGTCTGGATCCAACCCAATGCATCCTCCTTCGTGTCTGACACGCAGATCACAACACTTCCTTCAGTTTCAAAGGAAGAGGCATATCGTTGGATCATACAATGTGGTCCCCTTATGTAGTAAGCAATGATTCAGGAAACATAAGCAAGAAGAGGAATCATGGGAGATATGAATACAAAGGATTATGATTTTGGAAGCTCTCATTTGGATTCTTTAACCCTAGAAGCAAAAGCCACCCAGAACAAGGCCCAAAACCTTGTTTGAGTGGGGGCATAGATCCATGGTAGAGCCCCTGCTTCGCATGCAGAAGGTCCCGGGTTCGATTCACAGCTTCTCCAGGTAGGGTTGGGGGGGAAAAACTCCTCCCTGAAATCCTGGAGAGCTGTTGCTGCCAGTCAGTGTCGACAATACTGGGCTAGGATGTGACTCAGTATAAGTCCGCTTCCGATGCTGTACCAACTTTCCAGGTGGAAAGTCAGACTGAAGCAGATTCTGTATGCAATTTACAGGTGAAGATACAGCCTCACTGCCTTCTCCTAAGCATGCCAACATGGAAGTAAATTTATTTATTTAATTTCTATACTGCCCAATAACTGAAGCTCTCTGGGCGGTTCACAAAAATTAAAACCACAAGGTAACAGCATAAAATATAAAATATGGAAACTTAAAACCACAACATAAAAGTGCAACCAGAATAAAACTTAGCAGCAATGCAGAGATATGCTAAAATATTGAGAAAATAAAAAGGTACCAAAAGGAGTACAATGTAGGTGCCAGGCAAGGAGTTCATCCTGCAGCCAGGGTGCCACAGCAGAAAAGGCCCTCTTCTTAAGATCAATGGGACTTACTCCCAGATAAGGTACATAGGTTGCACCCAGAAAAAAAAAGAACTGGGATTTCAACACCTCCCCAGCTCAGTGTGTTCTCTGGACCCCATCTAAAACCATACTTATAGTTCACCAGGGGATCTTCCCCTACAAAATAGCACGTTGCTATGGCTCAGAGCTAATGAGTATGTTGTTGAGTTCACAGAGACTTACTGGGGACTTGAAACTTGCATTACAACTCCTCCGGGCCCCAACGGGTGTCCTGAGTTTTAAAGAGAGAAAAAAGAAACCATCAATTAAAAAACGTCTCAAAACAACAGCATGAATAAAAACATGATTTAGGGCAGCTGTTCATCGGTTGGATAGTGTCCGTGTGCATTACGGATGCAGGAACAGGGACAGGTATGAGGCTTGCAATCCGTGACTGGATCTCACAGTATTTTTTCTTTCTTTTAAAAGTACATAAAAGTCAATTCTATACATGTTTACAGAAAAAAGTCCTACAACTCCCAGCATTCCCCAGTGCCATCCCTCCCAGAATCCTCAGAGTAACCTCCTCTTCCTCCAGATTAAACCCACTGGTACCTCCTCAAGAAGGGTCTAGTTGGAGGCTTCCCCCTTACTCCTGGGCTCTGCTCCCATCGTGGATTCAAAGATGCGTCTTCGGGTTTCTCCAGCACGCCTTGCAAGCTAGAAACAGCAGAACCGCAATTCTCACCCGCTTCCTTTTCCTTTTGCATGATGGGATTTGTAGTTAGAGGAAGTTAGAGGCACACACGGATAGTTTGTTCTTTTAGCAGTGCATTTTGGGACTTGCAATCGGTGTCATTCCTGAGCGCAATGCCCGCTGGGGTTTGTAGTCTATGAAGGTTGGATACTTTCCAAGGAGTTGGGATTGCAGCCTTTCCCTCTGCGAAATAAGATCGGGGTTGAATGCAAAAACTCACGATTTAAAAATAAAACCGAGATGGAAATGTTGACTCTTCTTTTTTAAAAAAATAAAACGGCCACTGACGCTGCTCATTATTATTATTTATATAGCACCATCAATGTACAAAATAGGATCGGCGAGAAAAAAGGTTGTAAAGGTGACCTACTCGCTTCATCTGCTGCAAGCAGGAATACAAAAGCTGCAAGTTTTCTGCAAGAAATCCAACATCCAGGTGTCACCCTATTTCTAATCTCTGATCATCTTTTCTTCCCCTTTTCTGAACTCATTCCAATTTTTCTGAATCCTTCTTAAAGTGTGTTACCCAGAACTGGACGCACTATTTGAGATGTGGTTGGACTAGTGCAGAGTAGAGTGGGACTATTACTTCCTGGGATTTTGGAACTATATTTCTACTGAAGTTACCTAAAATTGCATTTGCCCTTTTTGCTGACTCGTAATCGGCTTGTGATCGACTACAACTCCATGATCTTGTCTAATAATCTTCCTTTTAAAGCCATCTAAGTGGGTGGCTGCCGGCACATCTGACTCCAAGGAATTCCATCCATTAATTAAGCACTGTGTGAAATAGTACTTCCTTTTACCTATCCTGAATTTCCTGCCCAACAGTTGAATTGGATGAACTCAAGTTCTGGTGTTATGGGGTAGGGAGAAAAACTTTATGTATTTTCTCCAAGTGAATTGAGTTGCCCCACGGTGCACGTTGTGCTTCGTTCAGCTTATTATATATCGGCAGAAGCACGTTGGGGGTTCTCGTTGCCCCAGAAAGCAAGGCTGGAACCCATAGTGAAAAGTTGCAGGAAAGCAGATTCCGGTTAAACATTACAGAAAACTTCAGAGCAGTCAGACAGTGGAAACCACTGGCTTGGGAGGTTCTTCTTCACTGGAGATATTTAAGCAGAAGCTTGCACAGCTGTTTGTCAGGGATGCATCTGAAGTGAGCAAGGGATTAGACTACCAACCTGCCCGGTCATTGAGGTCATGCTGCTGATGGTTCCACATGGATCAATGGTCCGAATGGAGTCCACCAGAAGAAGAGCCTTCAGTGTGGTGGCCCCTTTCCTATGAAATTCACTGTCTCCTGAGGTCAGGCAGGTCCTAACTTTATATTCCTTCCGGTGCCTCCTGAAAAAGTTTCAGGAAGCTTTCCCTGAATGACTTTGTTTCTTTTAAAAGGTATTTTAATGTGTTTTTATTCTGTTTTTATTCTTTTATTCTGTTTGTTCACTGCTCCGAAATTCTTGAATGGGGAGCTGGATATAAATATAAATAAATAAATAAATAAAATGATCTCCAAGTTCCCTTCCAACTCTGTGGTTCTATGACCAGTGGCAAATGTTCCGCAAATACACTGCATTTAACGCTTTTCAGTCAAAAGAGCTGTATGGTGGATCTCAGATCCTTGCATTTGCTGGTTCTCAGGGCGGATTGTCGCAACCCCGTGGAGACGCAACTAAAGGGAAAGTGTGGTGTGTCTCCCCTTCACCCTCCCAAAATACCGTTCCCAAATCATATAAGCTGTCTGCAAAGCTTATTAAATAATGACTCACAGGGAAGGGCTTGCTGCTGTACCTGAAATACCAGCTCATGTTTCAAGTGCCTGGTGGATATTTCACTGCAGTCTCACATGACTCATTATTTGAAACTCTTGACAATCCATTATTAAAAGCAAAATATAAAGTTGACTTCAAAACCCATCTTAAAAAATAATAAATTTAGGGCTCAATCCTATGCATGTTTAGACAGAAAAAGTCCTACAACTCCCAGCATCCCCCAGCCAGCCATGGTGAGCGGTTTAAGTCTTCTTCTTTTTTCTGTCTATAAACATGTGTTCGGCCACAGCATGAAGAACTTGATCAGGAGGGCTTTAAACTGAATCTTACAGGGGCGGGAGACGTAAACTTCGAGGCAACAATGGATGAAGGCCCATGCACCACAGTACAGAGAACAGCTCCAATAGTGCCCCCAAATAATGTCCGCAACAATGTAGGAACAAAGCCAGACTATAAAACACATGGTCTTCGATGTCTATATAGTAATGCCCAGAGTATGGGAAACAAACAGAATGAACCTTATTACATGAAGGCAAATACGACTTGATAGGTATAACTGAAACTTGGTGGGATGACTCCCATGACTGGAATATAGCAATTGAAGGATATAACTTGTTCAGAAAGAACAGAAGAAATAGAAGGGGAGGTGGAGTTGCACTGTATGTTAAAAATACCAATCCCTGCACAGAAATACAGGTGGATCAGACTGGGAGTCCCATCGAGAGCATCTGGTTTAAAATAAATGGGGCAAGGAATAAAAAGAACATGATAATCGGAGTCTACTACCGACCACCCAATCAAGGAGAAGACGAGGATTAAATTTGTGAGAATTGCCAGTGTTTCAAGGAAGTGTGATGTAGTAGTGATGGGGGACTTCAATTACCCTGATATCTGTTGGGAGACAAATACTGCCAAAAGTGGCCCTTCCAAGAAATTCCTGACATGTATGGGTGATAACTTTCTCCTACAGAAAGTGGAGGAAGGAACTAGAGGATCGGCAATGCTTGACTTGATATTGACCAATAGGGATGACTTAGTGGATAAAGTGGCAGTTACGGGAACTCTGGGGGAAAGTGACCACGTCATACTTGAATCCTTGATTATGAAGGAGACAAAAGTTGAGTGTAGCCATACACGAGAACTGGGCATGTTTAGCCTGGAGAAGAGAAGATTGAGGGGAGACATGATAGCACTCTTCAAATACTTAAAAGGTTGTCACACAGAGGAGGGCCAGGATCTCTACTTGATCCACCCAGAGTGCAGGACACGGAATAACGGGCTCAAGTTAAAGAAAGCCAGATTCCAGCTGGACATCAGGAAAAACTTCCTGACTGTTAGAGCAGTACGACAATGGAATCAGTTATCTAGGGAGGTTGTGGGCTCTCCCACACTCGAGGCCTTCAAGAGGCAGCTGGACAACCCTCTGTCAGGGATGCTTTAGGGTGGATTCCTGCATTGAACAGGGGGTTGGACTCTATGGCCTTGTAGGCCCCTTCCAACTCTGCTATTCTATGATTCTATGAACATGCATAGGATTCTACCCTAAAATGATCAAGGGGCTGAAGCAATTCCCCTATGAGGGAAGGTTAACAGCTGGGATTTAGCTTGGGGGGAAAAGGCAAGTAAAGGAAGACATGATAGAGGTGTACAAAATTATGTATGGTGTGGAGAATGTGGATAAGGAGACATTTTTCTCCCTGTCTTGTAATGCTAGAACCCAATGGGGTCATCCCATTAAGCTGACTGGGAGGAGATTCAGGACATATAAAAGGAACATCTTCACACAGCCAAACTATGGAATTTGATGAACCATTTTGGATGGCTTGAAAAGGGGATTGGACAAATTCCTGGAGGATAAACACTAGGGTGACCCTATGAAAAGGAGGACAGGGCTCCTGTATCTTTAACAGTTGTATTGAAAAGGGAATTTCTGCAGGTGTCGTTTGTATATATGGGGAACCTGGTGAAATTCCCTCTTCATCACAACAGTTAAAGCTGCAGGAGCTATAATAGAGTGACCAGATTTAAAAGAGGGCAGGGCATCTGCAGCTTTAACCATTGTGATGAAGAGATTTCACCAGGTTCATATATACAAATGACACCTGCTGAAATTCCTTTTTCTATGCAACTGTTAAAGATACAGGAGCCCTGTACTCCTTTTCATAGGGTCACCCTAGATAAAGCTATCCATGGCTACTAAATGGTTTGGGTCCAGGTTACCTGCGGGATCGCCTTCTCCCATACAGTCCGCCCCGCACACTCAGGTCCTCTGGGGTGAACTTACTTCAGTCAGCTAAAACTAGGCTGACATCAGTTTCCCAGAGGACCTTTTCTTCTGTCGCCCCGGATTGTGGAATGGCCTGCCGGAGGTGATTCGTAAAATTAACTCTCTGTGTGATTTTAAGGCAGCTTTAAAGACAAGCCTTTTCCGGCAAGCCTATCAAGATCAATGTTAAATCAAGAATTTTTAAGATGTATTGATTCCTGTTCTAATGTTGTTGCCTGCCTCGATCCAAAGGGAGAGGCAGGTAAGAAATATATTATTATTATTATTATTATTATTATTATTATTATTATTATTATTATTATTATTATTATTATTATTATTCCTCATGGTTCTGTGCTGCCTCTAGTGTCAGTATGCCTATCTATGTACACCAGTTGCTGGGGAACATGGGTGGGAGAATGGTGTTGCAGTCATGTGCTGCTTATGAGCGTCCGTGGGCAGCTGGGTGGCCCTTGTGTGAACAGAATGCTGGGCCGGAGGGACCCAGCAACGTTCTCGTGGCCTTGTGAAGTAAATGTGAGAGGATCGACGACACAACGAAAAGGCGGGAAGCCCTTAGCGCATGCGCCCGATGCCGTTTCTCCCCCATCCTCCTCCTCCAAACCTCGCGTCGCGCCTCACGGTCTGCCAGGGCCGCGCGTGCGCATTACAGCCTCGCTCCTCGCCCGGCTGAGCCGCCCAGGCAGACAGGCCGGCCTCGGGCGGAGCTTCGCCTTCCCCTCAGCGCCGTCTCTCCCCACCCACCTTCGCCCCGCACCGGGCTGACGTGGCCCGGGCCCGGCACGGACATGGCGGACGGCAGCAGGCAGAGCAAGCTGGCGGCGGCCAAGAAGAAGGTAAAGAAGCCGGGGCCGTGAGGGGGGGGGGAGGAGGAGGAGACGGAGACGCTTCTCCTCAGGCCTAAGGACCTGCGGGGCGGCCCGGTGGGGCCTCCTCGCCCTGGACGGCACCTTCGGGCTCAGACACGCCCCCAGACATTCCCCCCCCCTGTATACGTGGAGGCCTAATCCCGCCCCGCGGAGGCTTAATGGCAGGGAGGGGGCCCTCGTCTTAATAAACACCTCAGGCAACGGCCCTGGGAGGCCTGGGAGAGGCTGAGTGAATGCGTGGTGGGGGGACACCCCCCCCCGATTAAATACCTCAGAAATGCTCCTTGGAGGCTTGAAAGAGGGGTCCCCCCATGTAGGTTTAGTGTTCTTGTGCCGGGGGGGGGGGGGAATCCCCTCTTATTAGACACCTTAGACACACCCCTTGGAGGCCTGGAAGAGGCTCCTCCCCCTATAAGTTTAAAATCCACTCCCCCTATTAAATACCTCAGAAATGCTCCTTGGAGGCTTCAAAGAGGGGTCCCCCCATGTAGGTTTAGTGTCTTTGTGGGGGGGGAGATCCCCTCTTATTAGACACCTTAGACACACCCCTTGGAGGCCTGGAAGAGGCTCATCCCCCTATAAGTTTAGAATCCACCCCCTTTATTAAATACCTCAGAAATGCTCCTTGGAGGCTTGAAAGAGCGGGGGGGGGGGTATAAGTTTAGTGGGTGTGAGGAGGGCAGATCCCCTCTTATTATATAGGTCTGGAAGAGGCTCCCCCCTCTAAGTTTAGAGAACCCCTTCTATTAAATACCTCAGAAATGCTCCTTGGAGGCTTGAAAGAGCCCCCCCTATAAGTTTAGTGGGTGTGAGGAGAGCAGATCCCCTCTTATTAGATAGGTTTGGAAGAGGCTCCCCCCTCTAAAGGTTTAGAGAGAGACTCCTATTAAATATCTCAGAAATGCCCCTTGGAGGCTTGAAAGACTGGTCACCCATAAAGTTTTGTGTTTGGAGGGGGCGTCTGTTATTAGATATGTTCTTGGATATCTCAGGCTTGGAATTGGTTCTCCTACTCTATGGGTTTAGCGAGTGTTGGGTTGGAGACCCTTCCCCTTATTAAATAACTCAGAAATGCCCCTTGGAGGTATAAAGAGTTCCCTCCATATAAGCTTCTTGTGGATAGTAGATATTTTAGAGACACCCCTTGAATGTCTAGAAGAGGCATCTCCCCCTATAAGTTTAGTGAATATGGGTTGGGAGACCTCCTCCTATTTTTATATAATATGTTAGAAGCACTCCCTTGAAAGTCTAGAAGGTCCCCCCCCTATAGATTTAGTGTGGGTTAGAAGAGACTTCCCTCCCTTATTAAATACTTTGGATACATCATTTTGAAGGCATTGAAAGGGGTCTCCCATATACATTTAATGGGTGAGGTAGACCCTCTCTTATTAGATACCTTAAATGAATGCCTGGAAGAGGCTCCCCCCACCTCCGTTTACATTTAGTTTAATTTTATTAAACATCCCTTCAATGCCTGGAAGAGGGAAGGAGGAGGACCCCCTCTTATAAAACATCTTAGACACATCCTTTGAACGTATGAAAGAGGGAACCTTCCCATATTGTTTCAGGGGGGCATTGCATGGAGACCTCTTATTAATCCTTCTTATTAAACACCTTTTCTGTATACACACACACACACACTCTGAATGCTTGGAAAACGATTGATGACATATTGGTTTAACGTTGGACCCTTTACTAAACTGCGCCCTTTACTAAACACCTTATATACATCCCTTGAATACATGGAAAGGGATTCCCCAAATATAGTTTTTTGGGGGGCAGGGAAGACCTTTCTTTGTTATAAAACATCCTAGACACACTTCTTGGATGCCTGAGAGTAAATCTCTCATGTATAAATACGGTTGGCCTTCCACCTTAGTAAGCACCTTAACAATTTCAGAAAAAAGAATAAGAGGCATGTCAATATTGCAACATATATTGTGAAATATTACAACGGCTGTAACACTTGAGCTGGGGAAAAAACTTCAGTTAAATTTTAATAAAGCAACATAAAAACTCAGTCTCCTTTTCCAGCAACCTAGTGTGTATTGACTCCCACATATATGGCTCTTGAGGAAGAGATTTTCTTTCACCCCCACCCTCCCACTGAAGTGTCAGTGGAAATTCTCTTGTGCTTCTCCAGAATTTGTCCTTTAGAGGTCTTTGAGAGGTATTGGAGAGTATTTCCCTTAATAGCTGGGAGGTCAGTCTAAAGCTTACAATCCATCTTCAAATTCTCCATCTTGCATTATTTGTGTTGAGAATCTGTAGACAATACACACATTCCCCCAATACATTCGCACTATTGACATTGAGATAACAGTGTTCCCCACACTTTGACATACTCATAAAGTAGCCAGAGGTCTAAAAGGGTGCCCTTCTTAGTTTTGCACCTGGTTTGTGTTCATGGCTAGAGGAGACAGCATTCACATACAGAGGCCTGTAATGAGCAAAACAGATACAACCATATCATGAGGCCAGGTGAAGCTGCTGCCTCAGGTGAGAAATTTGGATGCAGTACAAATGGCAGCAAATTCTGGGAATCTGTCCAAAATTTTGGGTACATTACACATCCCTATGTGGCATGCCCGGATTTTCTGGCAGTAGGGTGGCAATGTCGATGCCTTCAAGATGGTTCTGTACTCACATGCCAATTGTGCAAATACTGCCTCAAAATAGTCACATGATTTTACCATGTAATCTTGGATGCATTGTAACTCTACTGCTACAGACAGCTTTGAAAAATTGTCATTGGAAAATAGACTGTTGCAAAACTAGGGTAGTGACTTCTTCAGGGCAGTGCTTTATCCCTTGTGCCTGCCCTAGAAAGGATATGGGCAAGGTCAGCCATGGGCAAAGGAGTTGTTCAACATGTGCCATGTATGGTAGCCAATTGAGTGTGTGAAGTGGAAGGTGGCAACAGGCAACATAACACTAGTTTACTGTTATTTTGTGCTGCTGCATTGCCTTATTATAATATTTGTGGAGTCAAATAACAAATGGGAGATATGTATGTAGGAACAATCCTGTTAAAATACTCTTTTTGGACTTTGATGCCACCTTAACTTTGGTTCTTCTGTGTAGTAATTGCTTCATTGAATGAAGAAGGAAAGTGTAGCTTTTAAATCGATACCAGTTGCCAGTAGACTCCACATACATATCCCACTGCCTTCATCTCAGTGGTACAATTTTTTCTCTCTATCAGTGTGGCCACAGTGGAAAGATGTGTGAGAAGAAGACTTGTAATGCTAAGAGTTGGTAGGGAAATATATGCTAGTATGATGTGGTTTGGTGACAGGCTTATTGCCAGTGCATATGACTGACTTAGGCTTTCAAAATTCCCACTGTCCTGCCAATATATCTGGCATAGATATCGTACTGACAAGAGTGATGAGCTTTGAGGGTAGAATATTGAGTAATAACATTTCCTAGTTGTCTCATGCTTTTAACAGCTGATACAATAGCATAAAAGTGTTGGGGAAGCATTCTTTAAATCTATATGTAACCAGGCTTGGCAACATCAAACAAATGTATATAAATATTTCACTTGATGCATGCTACAGAGAGCTTGCTATAAAAGCCCAACCCTAGACATGGTTGTATTGTTAAGATTAATTTCTCTGTAGTGACAAGCTAGCATTTCATTGTAAAGATGGTTAGAACTGGGCTATAATATTCTGTTGGAGTCTTAGCCTTGTGGATATGTCTAGGAAAATCCCACATGCCTAACTGTTTAGGCACCTAGCAATTTAAATTATTCCTGCCCCCCTAATTCTGTTTGTGAAGAAAGCCCACAAGCAGAATTAGAAAAAAATATTTCAAAATGCGAAGTGCCTGGGCAGTTAAGCACCTGGGCTTTCTTCACAGACATCTTGAATGCTTAAATGCTAGAAAGTTATTATTTTTAAAATTTCACCTTTCTTGGCACCAGCCTTATGTCCTTCAGATGCTAATATATATGTAGCTATTTGACCCAAATCAGTAATTATTTGTTAAGGGTGCTATATGTTAGCAACGTTGCAGATGTTTGCAAGATTTGAGCCTGGTGGCGTTGTCAGCCTCAGATGTTGCAAAAAGCTTTCTGAAGGTCCCTTCTGATAACATTGTGTGCTCTGAAAAGTATATGTTGTCCCATAGTGAGGTTTGTTTTCTGCCATTTTTGCTATTGTTGAGATGCAGCAGTAAATGGAGTTTGTAAAAGTTTTACTAGATCAGTGAAATAGAACCCTAAAAGTTCACCTCTTGTAGCTGCACCTAACATAAAATAAGGCCTAACATTCCAGGGGTTTTTAACACCACAATTATTTTGTTTAAACTTGTAGTCTGAAAAAGTTTCACACATGGGCGTCCCCTGTTAAGTTCAGTAACCATACTGGGATGTTTTCCTAATCTCCTGATTGTGTTTTCTATTCTAGCTCTTTCTATTTCAGCTCTTACTTTCGGACATAGAAGGTTTACTTAGTTGTTTTCCCCTTTTCTCAGCTGAAAGAATATCAGCAGAAGAATAGCCCTGGCTCAGCAGCCGGAGCCAAGAAGAAACGCAAAGGTAAAGAAGGAAGTAGGCCAGAGACGCCAACTCAAGATGGCAGAGAGTCCCCTGAAAATGTGAGTGGTTTACTTAGTATTTTATTTGCGCAAAAATGTTTCACTTCCAATTCTGCTTGAAAATAATGTTAACCTTATAAGAACTTGAACAAGGCTGTGCTCTCTTTCTGGCTTTGGTAGTTCAGATAAGGTCAGGTAACTCAGTAGAACTAAGCATTTGGTTCCACAGTTGTATCTTGGGAGTACTTAATAAGGATGTTTTTGAATTCACCTTTGGGGTGAAGGAGTTGCATCCTGGTACTAAACAGATTATATGCAAGCAGTTTCCACTGATTTCAGTGGAACTTACTTCCATCTTGGTGTTATTAGGATCTCAGATCTCAGCCAGTGTCCTTTTTCTTGTTCCTTTGGCTTCAAGAACCCATTGATCAATGTTCTCATTCTCTCCCTTTTCTCAGCTGTTTCTCTTTCCCCTTTTCTTTCACCCTGTTTAGATTCAGAACATTCTGAAGGTGCTGGTGTCAGACCTTAACCGCTCCAATGGGGTAGCCATACCTTCATTGGACAAGAGGAAGGTGAGGCAGCATTCAGAATCTGTCCGACTGGCTTGCTGTCTATACTGCATGCTTCTGATCCTATTTAAAAATTAGGATTTTAATGGGAATGGGTGGAATAGATGTCTGATTTTTGTTGTCAGCTATGTGAATGTTGCCATCATTAACACTGAGCTATTTTTAACCTGCCTTCCCCCCCCCCCTTGTGTGCATTTCCCTGAACTTGCTTCAAATTACAAGGCTGAGGAAGGGCAGCTCCTTGGACTTCTAAGATAGCTTTGCTTAGAGCAGCTGCTTTGAAATAATGTGAGGCATCTCGGAAGAGATTGGCTGGAGAGAGATCCCCCCCCTTGTTCTGTTTCCAAGGTGATGGTGAATGAATGCATAAATGGCATTGTTCACTGTGGACTACAGGCGGGACTTGACTTCTCCTGATTTTCTTTTCTCTCTGTCAGTGTTTTATTTAGAAGCGCCTCACCTCAAAGGGCATGTTCTTGCTCATCTCTAATCAAATTGTTGGCCTGCTGGATGAGCTCTGTAGTTATTCATGCCAACTCATGTTTTGACAAGTAATGAAACCTGTACGTGTGATAAAGTCTGGGGAATAATTCAGATATGCCTAGGCAGGAGGCATTACCAATGACTGCTGGCATACACCTTTACTTTTCGGTGGATTTTACCAGTCCAAGTTCCATGTAACTAAAAATAAAACGCTGGGTTGTAGCTGTGATTTTTAAAAAGTTTTTTATGTTTTAGGAATAGATGCAAGTAACTTTTTCTTGCAGAAGATCATAGGTATCAAAACATTTTGGGAATAAAGGACGGTTCATATAGTTGTTTCTTTCTGTGTTATTATTTATAGCATTTTTATTCCGCCCTTTAGCCAAAAAGGCTGCCAAAAAGGCTTACAAAGATAAGAAATAAGTCAGCTAGAAACTTTAAAAATAAAGCTTTTGTATTTGGTGTTGGTTATATCCCCCAAATATTTACATTCAATTTTGTGGTGCCATTTCAGCCTACAGCTTCTATTCCATTTGAATTCAGATACCAAAGTAAGCACGTTGGTTTCCAGATCAGGGGCAAAACGTGGGACCTGTTTATGGTGATAGATAACACTGGTGTTCTCTTCAAGATCTTGCTGTGTGACCCCTGAGAGCATATCTGAAATTGAATTTGGCCTCTGCCCCTGTTGCAAGAGATTCAACAATTGTAAGAATGTTAAAAGTCCCATCTCCTATAAGGCCAGATAGCTTGTGAGAAGGTGTAGCTAGTGGCTGAAGTTGCCCTTTGTATTATATAGGATCAGTCTTCTAGTAATTTCTCAAGAATGCTCCCTGAAAAAGAGTTAATTTTGGACCTGAGAAACCCAAGGACCAGCCTCAATTCTTCCTCTGTAACTTGAAAATAAGAGAGGCCTGCCTTACAAGGCTTATATTTTATTCACTCATTCATTCATTCATTCAATATCCCAGCTTTCTAAATACAGTACATTCAAGGTGGCTTGCAATACATAGAATAACATTGCAATATTAAAGAAGTTAAAAATACAAATAGCAGACTAAAAAAAATACTCAAAGAGGCAACATACCTAAAAGAATAAAAATGCTCTGAAATAGCATAGTCTTCACCACCCCTCTAAATGTGGGTAATGAGAGGGCCAGGCATATCTTTCTGGGAAAGCTATTCCATAATCTGGCCACTGCATTGGAAAGGCCTTACTGCACGGAATCACCTGCTCTCTCCCAGTAGCTCTTTAGGGACAGAGTGGGCTGTACACAAGGATTGCCAGCTTGTGTCATAGGCCCAGGTTCAATAATATATTTACCTTGATCTTTAGGACAAATCAGGTGGATGGAGAAATGAAGTTTTCCCCTTAAGAGGAAACACATTGCTCTTGCTTGCCCAATGAAAACATTTGGTCTTGGGACGATGGCCAGGTTTATGCTTATAGCTTTGGAAATAGAGTACTAATCCTTTGATGTGTAGAAGTGGGGTTATTTTGAGTGATATACTAGCATAGAATGCCATAGTTCAATCCGAGTTGGTATTAGGCAGCCAGGGGCGTGAGCATTTTGACCCATGTCCAAGTTTTTATTTGTGCTATCAGGACTGCTTTCACTTGTAAAATGGGTGATATCTTTGTTTAATATTTTCCTGACTTGCTGTTTTTCCAAGGAGCTCAGGGTAGCATACATGGTTCTCCCCTCACCCATTTCAGCCTCAAAACAAACCTGTGAAGTAGGTTAGGCTGAGAGAGATTGATTGACCCAAGGTCGCCCAGTGAGGTTTTGAACTTGAGTCCCTCCTGTCCTAGTGCTCTAACCAGTGTAATGACAATAACATGCTGTCTGCCCATATTAACTTATACCACAGGTTGTGACATTAAATGAGATGTGTAAAATATTTCGCACTTAGAAGTGCTGTCTAAGTATTATCTGAGACAGTAGCCCTATGATAAACCATTGCATGAAGGAAGTCAGGGACATGCTCCACCCGTGGCCATCCCTGTTTTGGGAAGCATATTTGTAGAGGAGAGCCTGGTGTACATGTGTATGCTCCCTCCATGACCACACGTGGCCCCTCCACATCAGAGGAGGAGGCTGTTCACAGTGAGCAAGCTCCCCTCTATAGACATGCCACTCCTTGCATGGCTGGTGTGTGTGAGTGTATGTAGGTGTACACACAGCCCTGCTGTGAGAGGAATGCCCAGTCAAAACAGACCCTGCAGGAAAAAATTGTATGTTCAGATGTGTCGGGGCAGCCTGGCACATTCAAAGTTACCAACACATAATCTCTTCCCAAACTGTTCATGTGTTACCAGCTTAAGAGATTTCTGTTGAGAAGGAGCTTTTGCCATTTCGGCTGGCTCATTGTATTAATGACCAACACCATGTGTTAAAGGAGATATTAAAAAGTTAACAAATGAGAATTTTTGTCCCCTCTGTCGATTTCCCACAAGTAGCTGAACAGAATGCTGGATGAGATGGACCCTTGATCTCATTCAGCAGGGCTATTCTTGTTCTCATATCTTGGGAACCCATGTGCTAGGATAGAATGAAGAAGGTTAAAAGTGGGGTGTCAGATACTAACCGTACTAGCAACACTTTAAATTACATTAAAATGTTTAAACATCTTTGAAGAAGACATCTTCAACAATTGTAATACTATACAACCGGGGCATGACAGCTGTCCAGACTGAATGAGGGTGACACTCCTGCCCCCCCCTCCACTGACAATTATCTGTTCCTTGTTGATCTGGAGTTAATAGGTACCAGTTCAGTCAGGTCTAACAGTCAATATCTCTCTTTATGCTCTATCTGAATCTGGTCTCTGACTCTCAGCCTCTGACTTCAGAGCCCTGGAAACCACAGACAGCATCTTGAGAGAGAAGAGTATTCCATTCAACTCAGGTGTAATATGTCATTATCTTCCATTCCAACCAAATCAGTTTTCTACCCAGGGATGTGCACTCCGCAGAAGTAAAGGGACAGTGTAACATTGTTCTGCTTGTGCCTGATATTTCCCTTCATCTTTATAGCAGACGAAACCACAGTATTAATTTCTGCAAGCTTCCAAACAACAGTGGGAGATTTCACAATTATATTTTTTCATAGAATCAGAGAGTTGGAAGGGATTTTGGAGGATGGAGGACCTTTGGGGCAGGATGCATTCCTGACAGATGGCTGTGCAGGCTCTGCTTAAATACTTCTGTGAGGGAGAACCCACTGACTCCTGCGGCAGCCTGTTCCACTGCTGAACAGCCCTCACTATTAGGAAATTTCTCTTAATGTTTATCCAAAATTTATTTATTTATTTATTTATTTTATTATATTTATATACTGCCCCACAGTCGAAGCTCTCTGGGCGGTTTACAACAATTAAAAATGGTAAACATTAAAAGTTTACAAAATTTAAAAACCATCAAAAACATAAAAAACAGTATAAAAACAACAGTATCCATTTAAAAACAACAATTCTGGGGTCCATTAAAAACAAACTTAACATTGTTAAATGCTGTTAAAATGCCTGGGAGAAGAGAAAAGTCTTGACCTGGCGCCGAAAAGATAACAATGTTGGCGCCAGGTGAGCCTCATCGGGGAGATCATTCCACAGTCTGGGGGCAACCACTGAAAAGGCCCTCTCCCTTGTTGCCATCCTCTGAGCTTCCCTCGGAGTAGGCACTCGGAGGAGGACCTTAGATGTTGAGCACAGTGTACGAGTAGGTTCAAGCTGGGAGAGGTGTTCCATCAGGTATTGCGGCCCCAAGCCATGTAGGCTTTATAGGTTAAAACCAGCACCTTGAATTGGGCTCGGAAACGTATAGGCAGCCAATGCAAGCGGGCCAGAATCGGTGTTATATGCTCAAACCTCCCTGTTCCAGCTATCAATCTGGCCGCCGCATTTTGCACAAGCTGCAGCTTCCAGACAGTCTTCAAAGGCTGCCCCATGTAGAGGGCATTGCAGTAATCTAATTTGGAAGTTACCAAAGTATGGACAACTGAAGCTAAGTTATCCCTGTCCAGATAAGGGCGTAGCTGGGCCACCAACCGGAGTTGGTAGAAAGCACTCCGTGCCACTGAGGCCACCTGAGCCTCAAGTTACAAAGATGGTTCTAGGAGAACCCCCAAGCTATGAACCTGCTCCTTCAGGGGGAGTGCAACCCCATCCAGAACCGGTTGAACGCCCCCCATCCGATCAGAGGAACCACCCACCAGCAGCATCTCAGTCTTGTCTGGATTGAGTTTCAGTTTATTAGCCCTCATCCAGTCTGCTTCCTTGCAACTTCCAGCCATGGGAACTAGCCCTGCCCTGTGGAACAACATTGTAGATGGACATTTCAGAGCCCTGTTGATTTGCCTCTAGGTTTTACAAATGCTTACAGAAACGGTGCATGGGTGTGCTCATCGGTGTCCTCACCTGCATGGTGCTTGTAATACTTGTGGTATGTTTTGTGACAGGCATACTGTGATGGTGATGTTGCCACTCATAATGCTGAACAACTCGCTGCTGGCGCTCCCACATTGTCTAACAGCAACAGTTTGCCTAGCTCTGCCGCTCCAAGTCCTGGTAGCATGCAGCTGTCACAGGTTTGTGAATGTTTACGTCCCTTGTAAGGAATACCCTTGAGATGTTTTTTTCTGTACTATACAAAACAAAGCAAGCTTCACGTAAGGAGGGAGGGGGAGACGAAGGTAGCGCAGGTTTTCCAGTGATGACACTGGCCAGCCGCCCTGCAAGTTGCAGCTATGAGTGGAAACGGCTCCACAATACACTGAGAGATCTAGGGTGCGCAAGCAGCTGTTTTTCCTTCTCTCTCTCTGCAGTCATTATTGATTGTAGCGTCATTGGAAGAGGTTTATTCTAGAGCAGTGACAAAAACAACACGCCCCTTTAAGCACTTTTCTGTAGCCCATAGGCTCTCTAGAATCTTTTGAGCCGAGCTTTCACTTCTTAAAACGCTTCTAGTCCTTATTGTTTTAGAGATAAAGTGCTATATATTAGAGGAAATAACATATCAATAACATATCTGTACAGCGCCATGAAAATTGATGGCGCTTTATAAATAAATAATAATAATGTCCTGTGGGTAACTCAGGTTTTCCCCACTTTGAGGTGGTAAATTCAGAATAGCGAAGAGTAGATTGTGTCAGCCAACTTTGCTTGACACCTTCTGTCTCACTTCCGTTTACATGCTATTTATATTAAAGGCCTGCTATGTCTGTTGCAGCTCTTTAATTACAAGATTAGATTCCCATCCCTGAGCTAAAGTAATAAATTTTACTGAACTTTTATTAAGGGTTAAGTGAAAAATTCCTAACAAGACAAAGTAGTGATAGACAAACAACCTGACACTGTGCTTGAGCCTTTAAGAGATGGGGCTTATTAAAATCTCTTACATGCATTGTGCTGCAGAATAGAAGTCACAGATGTAATTTGTCTTCTAGACCTGCTCTACATTATCCTTCTTATATTGAAGCAGCTCTTAGGGGAATAAAGGAATAGTAGATGCTGTTAAACAGGGGTTTTGGCTATGAGGGCCGCATGCACGGGTATGCACACAAAGACACACATACACACTTCCCCTCCATCTCCGCATGCAAAGATGGGAAGGTTTAAACCTGTCCTCCCCGTGTGCTGAGATCTTAGTTCGGTTCAGACAATACATTTCTCAATAGTGGTTTTAGAACTCCACAGTGCAGTTTTTGCATCACCGTTGAGAAATGTGTTGTCTGGAGGGAAAACTCCACCCCATGGTGGAGTTTTTTTTTTTTTTTTTAGAAAACACTCCATACTGAATATCCATGCTGTGCAGAGGAGAGTTCCTGCACAACCGTTGTGTTGTCTGTTGTGCGGCAGGCTCCGTGGAGTTTCCTGTTGTGTTGAGTAGACATTTCCCACTGGCTACAGAGTTCCCTGGCAAGAGTGGTGAAAGGAACAAGTGCCACTCTAGGAGAGCTGCTGGGATTGGTTTTTTTGCAGCAATGGCTGATGGAATGCCATCAGGAGGACTAGGGGAGGAGAGAGGGTGGAGAAACTGTCAATCAAATGTCACATTGCCTTTAACTCAACTCCACGGTAGCCCACAGTAACACAATGGTGGAGTTAGAACATGTTGTGTGGTGACTAGTCCCTACAAACTCAACCGTTGAGTGGAGTTTTCACACTGCGTAGAGTAATGTATTGTCTGAACTGAGCCCTTATGACGCATCCATCCACTACCCCACCGGGAAGCACCAATCATCTGGGTAGGCTGTGCAGTTAAGATGGGGGGAAATGGTGTATGGAGAGAGTAATCCTTGCGTTACCACTTTTCCTTGTTTTAATTATGCTCCACAAAGTTTGGTCCAGCTGTTTGGCAGGTTTGGTGGATTATGATGGGGACGGTTGTGTGTGCAGACAGTTGTCCCTGAATGCTGCCCTCGACTTCATAATTGTGCTCAGGTTGGGCACCTGCATGGGCCCCAGCTGCCTGTATATGCTGTAAGGCGTCACTAAGAAGGAAGAATTGGCTCAGTCTGTTCTGAAGTGTTTAAACTGGGGGTAGAGAACCCCAGGCCTGGGGGCTGAATCCAAGCCTCTAGGGCTCCCTTGGTGACCACACCCCCTTTCCCCATGGATTGTTTGGTGATTCCTTGGCTGTTGTGCAGTTTTTTCTCCATCCTGAAAGGTTGAAATGCCTCTCCTAAGTTATGGGCAGTAAGAGCTTTAAGCTAAAATAGGCTGGATTATTTATTTATTTTTGTATTTTGGGGCCTGCCCCCTTTACCTTCAGCCTGCCTTACCTTCAGCCCCACCTCCCACTGTCATGTGGCCCCTGAAAGCTTCCCCGAAATGGAATACGGCCCTCGGGCCAAAAGACGTTCAACATTCCTGCTTTAGACTTGTCTCTGTGTGTGTGTGGCAATTTGCATGTTTCTCTTTTCTGGAATACTTATATGTTTCTGTTTTATTTCACAGATCTGTGACTCTGATCATAAAAATGCTTTGGAAGGAAATAGGTGAGACTTCTCTTTGTATTTAAATGTCTGTAATATTGTCCCGTCCCCCCTGATGGCCACTAAACGTAAGGATTGTGTTACCAGCCCCCCTCATTAAAGACATCCACCTTCCTCCTTTTGTAGGTCCCTCTCATTGACGGAGAGTCTCCGCCAGCTCTCTGAGCAGCTTAACGGCATGGTCAATCAGGTAATAGCCAGATTCTTCCGATTTGTCCTACTTAGTTATTTTTATACCCAAGTGAGAGCTAAATAGCTAGCTCAGGACTTTTCAGTCATCACAGAGGTCTTTGCAGCCCGACAATTAAACAATAAGATGTTTTCATACTGGAAACTAGAAAGGATTGTTTTGAGTGTGTCATGTGGTTAGTGGGGAGAGTATCTGAGTGGGATATATAGTCTCTCAACTCAGTGGTAAACATGTAAAATATGGTGTAGACGTTCTCTTAAAGAAGTTGAGTGCCCTTCAGTGTGCCAGATTTTTAGCCAGAGGTTCAAATTCTGGAGAGGTAACCATAGCAGCCGCCTGTGGCACCTTAAAGATAATGCATTGCCATTCAAGAGGCTGTATTTGCAGTTTACCAGTGGAACCATGGCTGGCAGCACTGGTACTGCGCGTTTTGTTTTCTCTTCAGCAGTTGAATCCAGTTTAGATACTGCTAGAAGAGGAGCAGTTTCAAGCATTGTAGAAATGCCAGCACTAAAATGACAGGATTATTAATAATATTTGTCATGTTATCCAGGACTGTTTCATTTACATCACTATCATGGGTTGAGGGGGTCGAGATAACTTTTTTTAAAAAAACACCTGCAAGCAGAAAGCTAGCACATCAGGGTGAAAAATTCTAACTCCCACTAGTGCCCTGTTGTGTTAGTTCTCTAGGAATTTGTTTCATGCAAGGGAGCATTTGAAAAAGGTGATTCCTCCCTTGAAGTCTAATTTAGCATAGTCTATTGTGCCACCTCAGTATTTTGCCATCTCATTGTGACCTCATTGTGGAGCCAGGCCTAAAACAACATCTGCTCTGGAGTTGCTTCCACCTTTCCATATATCATGAAGCGCAATTTCCTTCCTTGGCAGCTTACTTGCGTTACTGTGATGTTCCCAGCATTTTTTAATTTAGTTCCTCTTCCTCTCTGCATTACCCCTACAGTTTAGGTAATTGTAGAGAGAAAGCCTGTACGATAGGTGTGTCTCTGAAGGGACCCTGTCTCAATACAGGGGAGTTATACTAAATGTCCTTCAAGTTCATTCTCCAGTTCTGTAGGAGTATCATTCTGCTGCTAAAGAGATATCTCACTGAAATTAATCTTGACATGTGCCAGTGGAATAATATATCATATGTGGCCAGTCACATGTTGTGCTGATGAACGTCTATATTTTGCAGCCCACGGCTTATGTGAATGGGGAAAATGCCACGTCTTCCACAGACATGAAAGTGATGGCGGTAGGTCCACAGCCCCTGGCTTTTTGTCAATTTGCCTTGCTTTGAATAATTCAGTAAAGTATCCAGTATGTGTTCTAACTGACTTGAGTACACATGCCTGCCCTCTTAAAAAAAAAAAGAAGAAAGAAAGTGTAAGTTGCCCTTTTACTTGGTGTTTGGATGAAGACTCATGCAGTGGCTTCCAGACCGGACTTTGGAAATACGCAGGGCTCACCTCAAGTTTATTTTATTTATTTATTTATTACATTTCTATACCGCCCAATAGCCGGAGCTCTCTGGGCGGTTCACAAACGCCTGAGTTATTTTTAAATGGGGATTAAGCTTTTGGTATTTAGCAAGTGTTTGAGAGGGATAGAGGGTATGTGTTGTATTTTTGTGTTGTATTTTTGTGTGGGAGGGGTGCCACAAAGTAGCTTAGCTGTAATGTTAAACATTTTATCTCCTTTTTTATGATTTGCCTTTCCCCCCTTCCTTCTCCTCCTGCTGTCTGCATGTGCTCATCAGACACGTTACCAGGAGCTGGCAGTAGCCCTAGACTCCAGCAATCTAACAAACAAGCAGCTCAGTTCAGAGATAGAGGAACTGGTAAGAAACAACCAGACTGACATGCTTGGCCTTGTCTTGCTGCTCCTCTGTGCTCTCTGGGTGTCTGTAAGGTTTTGGGTCCTTCCACTGTGCCACAAGCAAAAGTGTCATTCACATAGCGGAGACTAGTAGTTGTTGTGATCTGTCCGGAATTCAGGGTCCAAAACCTAAAACATTGGCTTCATAAACTTTGAGCAAGCATATGCCTGTGCATTCATGTCATTTCTGTCTGCCTGCATACCCAAGGAATGCCGTGTCTGCACGGTTACCTTGTGGAGGATGTGAGAGGGTCAAAGGTTCCTGGCTAGTCTGTCCCATAGAGCAGGAGTGGACAACCTGTGACCTTCAGCCTAATCTCAGAAGCCCTCTGCAAGCAATCAGAAGGCAGCTGGATGTCAGTATCCACAGTTTCCTGAAGTTTGTGTTCAAAGTTTGCACATACAAAAATGCATGTAGTACAGGAAAAATGTGCACAAGGATGCTTTATCTTAGGAGAAATCACCCGCAAAAAAATATGTATAATTTGAAAATTGCATATGGGATACATTCGTTCTGAGAAATCCACCAGAGGTATGAAGTTATTTTTTGCAGTGTTTAACCAGTAACTGCACATCAGTAATTCCGGCGGGGGGATGATGCAACCAAATTGAGGTCACTGAAAAATATGGCAAAATGCACATGCACCCATATTGAAATTCTAGAGATTAGAATTAATTGTTCGTTTGTGGTGGCTCTGAGGAGATCTGTGTGCACATACCTGAGGTCCAACCCATCTCCCGTTGTATAATACAAATGCCAGTTACAAACTGCCAAGTTAAAGAGTGGAACTCAGATTAAGAGATGCTTTAAAATAAGGCTCACTGCGATACAACTTTGCATAGCGAGCTGCCACTGAACTTTCCTAACGTGGACGTTATTGGCTCTGCTGAATCTGTTTCTGCAGAGACTGAGGGTAAATATGCTAGACTCAAACATGCGGATAGTGTGTGATCGTCTTTTCTGCATTTGTGGCACAGTGAATGAGCCCGTTTGTCTTCTAGCTTGCATGGGTTGCTTCTGCTTCTGTTACTGAATTTTGCTGCCTTTTAAACTCAGCTAGGAATGTGTACGGCCCGCTTTCAGTCAGCAGAGTTCTGCATTGTTTGAAATTCTCCCCCCCTTCATTTCATCCTCCCCAGCTCGTTGCATGGCCTGTCTTTTTGCCGCATTGTACTTTTCTTTGTATCCCTTCCATTCCCCCCCACATTGCAGCATTTCAGTGGATTGCTAAATTGCCTTGTGTTTGAGCACTGCCCACAAATGGCTTTTGCCATTTGCCTTTAACCAGGCAGGAGCATGAAGAACTCTTCTATTCAGTGTGTAGAATTTTCCTCTAGAAAAAGAAAACACAAATGCTGTGATGAGGAAAAATGACTGAACTTTTTCTAAAAAATTGAGCTTTACAAAAAAAAAGAGGGGGGGGCATTCATAGCATACTGGATTTAGTGGGAGCTGTACTGGACCAAGATGTCTCACGTTGCAAACAGAAGATTCCACCTCCAGATCCTTCTGCTGGTTTCTAAGGTCTGGTTTAGACGTAAGAGGAAACATTGGTCTTTCAGGGATTATAGGAGTTGTAGTCCAGGAGTTAAGTGCATGAGTCTTGGGCTCATGCGCTCTCTCCTCCTCTGCTGCAGCCTTGAGGATGACATTGGAAGCTTTCTTTTTCTGAATTCAGTTAAACCCTAAACTCTGATTAATTACGGTTAGTTGAAACAAGCTAGCTTCATAAACTATGGTTTAAAATTAGCTTATTTCAACTAATCATAGTTAAGACTCACTGAGTTAGACATAATGCTTATTTGCGGTTAGTCCTAAAACAGAAGCAAAAGCTTGTGAACTCCTTCCAGCAACACTGGAAGAGGATAGGGGATGGGGTGGGCAGAACATACAAACCCAACGTTCACTGTGGCTCCTTCTTAATGACAGGTCATGATTCTTTGTTTCCTATTGCGATGAAGTGAGAAGCCTGAACTAAATTGATAAGCCATGGATGATCTCAGTGCATCAGAAACGTTCAAATAGGCTGTTTAAAAAATAACCTAAATTCCTCAACGTCACCGTCAGATTTTCAGGAGCTAGCATTACCTTTTGAGGTGCTTGAAATGAGCCTTGTGGAGAGATGAGTGAGGTGGGGAATCAACTCCTACCTGATAGCACAAAAGTGTTAGGTCTCTGTGAGCTTAAAATTTTTCCAGCATTGCCTTACTCATTCCTCCTGAAACACAAGGGCAAAAGCCTTGGTGGGTTTTTTGTTTTTTTGGTAAAAATGGGATTCTGCAGGATCTATGTTGCAGTGGCTGTATGTTGCATTGCAGCCGTTTTATTAAGGAAATTTATGAGTTGCCCTTCCACATAAGCTCCCAGGGCAGTGTGTAGTTAAAAGAATAAAACAATACAGTTAAATTATATATATTCAACACGGAACTAGCAGCACCCATCCTATAAATCCGGCTCCGCCATAAAGCACTAGTTAAAGTTAACCGTTGCAACATCCTGGAGTACTGGAGCAAGTGCATCTTTGCCCAGCAATAAAAAGACGCCTGGCATCTCTGAGGAAGGCATTCCAAACGTGAGGCACTGCGTCTGAGAAGGCCGACTCTCTGGTCACCCCCTGCCTAACCTCAGGGTAGTGTGCAATGGAGAAGGGCTTTCAGCGGATTTCTGGATCACCCTTTTGTACCTGAATTCCTCTTTCCTGTAGGACTCACGTTGCATGCTCAGAGCTCCTTCTTGCTTGTGGTTAGGCCCTGAGATTTTCCTAGCAATATTTCAGAACTTGCAAAATCAATTATCCCCCAAGGAAAATTGGGAGGGACCTTCATGAAAGATAAGAGGAGACGGCTTCTTGCCTCTGGTAGCAAGTGAGGAAAGGTCAGGGGCTACTGGAGGCATTTGGATCCTGAGGCTGTCAGCATCATTTTATTTGGAGGCCAGGTTCAGATGACACAGGAAGCTGCCTTATACTGGTTCAGACACTCCGGAGTTTCCAGCCTTACCTGGAAAAGCAGTGGATTGAACCTGGGACTTTTTGCATGCAAACCAGGGGCTCTACCACTGAGCTACGACCCCTCCGCATGACAGTGAACTTCAGGCTCAGGCACTTCCTCTTCCTCCTCCACGTGTTGAGGTGGAGATTGACGGCTTCCTGATTTAACCACAGTTACCCATTCTGCCTGAATTTGGAAACTCTGGTTCATTCTAACTGGTTATTTCAACCGTGGCTTCAGTTTCTGGTTTAGCAACTTACACAGTTTGAATAAGCCACCTTTTCCTGAGTTCAGATGTATTGAGAAACTTGATTTATTCACAGCCCAAAGTGAGGGAAGGGCAGTGAGAGCCCAAGGATCACCATGATTTATTTATTTATTACAATTTTATACTGCCTAGTAGCTAAATCTGCTGACGTGTGACTTGGTATTGTGTCAGAACTGGAACATTATCACCCACTGCAGTGGGGCTGTTGTCTCTTGTATCCTGCACCATTGGACTTTATCTCCCCACCCCCACCATTTTGTGTGCATTTTGTCTTCCCCACTGCGCAACTGCTCTGCTAAAATTAAGAAGTACTTCCACTATTCATCATAACATTCTTTTTGCGTCCCTTTTCTGCATTTTTGCCCATATCCTGTAGCGTTACACCTGTTTATGTGTTGTTCTGATGGATTGCAGGATCAAGGCTTGCCCAGTATGGCCGGAACAAAACAAATGCTCCCCTTCAAAAAATACCTGAG
Organism: Elgaria multicarinata webbii; assembly: GCF_023053635.1. Classification (NCBI taxonomy): domain Eukaryota; kingdom Metazoa; phylum Chordata; class Lepidosauria; order Squamata; family Anguidae; genus Elgaria; species Elgaria multicarinata. The sequence continues at coordinate 5,397,106 of NC_086189.1, forward strand.
TGGTCTATTGCTGCCTCAATTCTCCCCAAAATATCAATCAGTCCTTGAACTATTTTGGATGCTACCTTTCAGTGGACCAACTATTGGGTTGTGCTGAAGTTTCAGACTGAGTTGTACAGAACAGCCTCCCTACAAAAACAGACCAGTGGAGCTCAAACGTTTGATATGTATAATGTATAATCTGTATAACGCTGGTTCCCCGTCTATCTTACTTAATTTTGCATTAAATAATCCTTGACAATCGTAGGTGGCACCTTTTATCATAAGGGTGAAAAGCTATTAGTCCTTCAGCCTTTCTGTTGATACAGATGAAGAATAGTTTCCCAATCCAAATAGACCACTATTTTCATTTATGGCAGGGGTCCAGGGTGTGTTAATTCTAATAAATGTTACAAATACTGGGAAAGCCCTAGGAGTAATCCCCAATGAGCTGGGGAAAGCTAGAAGTCCAGGAATTTTGCTGTTAATATTAATGCATCCATTTTGCTCCTTCTGCAGAAACAGCAGAACGTATTAGCAATGGATCAGCTGGAAAAGGTAATATGCTCTGCCTTGGAGTTATTTCTTCACCTCAGAAGCAGGGAAAGGCTCAGTTCAGACAACACATTAGTCAATGTAGTGTGAAAACTCCACTCAGTGGTTGAGTTTTTAGGACTTACTCACCACAAAATATGTTATAACTCCACTGTTGTGTGACTGTGGGCTACAGTGGAGTTGAGTAAAATCCATCACAATGTTTGATTGACAGTTCCTCCACCCTCTCTCTTCCCCCGGTCCTCCCAATGGTATCCCATCAGCCATTGCTGCCAAAAAACAATCCCAGTGGCCCTCCTAGAGCAGCTCTTGCCAGAGAACTCTGTAGCCAGTGGGAAAAATCAACGCAACGGAAAACTCCACAGAGCCTGCCACACAACACGCAACACAATGGTTGTGTAGGAACTCTCCTCTGCACAGCATGGAGTGTTTTCCCAAAAAAATAAAAATAACCCCTCCACCATTGCATGGAGTTTTCCCACCAGCCAACATATTTCTCAATGGTGGTGTAAAATTCCACCATGGAGTTTTAAAACTACCATTGAGAAACGTGTTGTCTGAACTGAGCCAAAGTGTACAATGAGAACGAGTGATACCGATGCACCCTAGCACTGGAGAAAAGAATTACATAAGTGGAAATTCTTCTGTATGATGGGGATTCCAGACGGCAACTCGAAGCCCACCGGGTGCATTGCCCCCATTGCTTGGCTAGCTTCATCTCCAGGGCCGCATATTCCTGTGAGGAGCTGAGATGGGTCTGAGGCTTGCCATGCAATAGGAATGGTCCACCTAGTGAGCAGCTCTTCTGTGCATTGGCTGCCACGTAGAGCCACTGACACACACACACACACATTTGTAGCATCTTGGCTGTGAAAACTGGGTTTGGTTAAGATGCTTCTGTGCCCAGATGCTTGGTCAACAAGTCGGCATAAAGGTCTGCTTTCGTTCAACTTTCACTTTGCCTGGCATTTGTTAGTGATAAAGGGAAAATAACCAGAGTCTCTTTCACTAAAAATGAATTATCTTCCATCCTTTAAAATGCTAGGAACCCAAGTTTTATGTTTCCTGATTCACAATGCTGGCTCAAAACACCTAATTTTGAACTATTGACATACTTCCTATTTTGTTTCGAAACAGTTTCTTGGACTAGAATTTTGGAAGTATTAAGCTGAATGCATTTTCATTTAGTTATTTTGTATGGGATCTCTAATATTTGCAGCTTTGGTTAGAATGCGAGAAACTGAAGCTCCCCAATAAAACTAAGTGAATGGCAGTGTACGAATAAAAAAGGGGAAGCTAAGGTAGCCTCTTTTCACTGGGGTTTGTGTGCAGTCATGGTGGGTGGTCAGAGAGTGCACTACATCTTTAACATTGTGGGGATTGAATATTGGGGATATAAGAGACAGGCCGTCGATTGAGTATGGTTTTCATGTTGAAATGTTTACTTTGTGTTTCCACAGGAAAAGAAGGGGTTTGAGCAGAAATTTTCAAAGGAGCAAGGGGCATTGCGAGAACAGCTACAGGTGCAAAACGCCCTCCTCCGCATCTTCTTTTAGCCCGTTAGCGCTCGCTGGCTGCGCTCTGTGTATTTGGGGAAAAGCACCTGCTGTTTACGATTTGTCTTTTCAGCAGCTGCGGTGATGAAGGGGGTCTGGGCAGTAGCACCCCATTCATCTAGCTGTCCTGTGCTTTCTTTGAAGGTCCACATTCAGACCATAGGAATCTTGGTTTCTGAGAAATCGGAGCTGCAGACAGCCCTTGCGCATACACAGCAGGCCGCTCGGCTGAAGGCAGGTAGGCAACACACCCTTGGGACTTCAGACTGACAAATCAAGGAATGTGCTTCAGCCTTGGAGAAGAGACTGATCACACTGCTTTAGCTAGCATAGAGGAAATGCTTGTGTCATCGTGGGTGGTTCTAAGGTGCAGCACATGACCACCAGTCCTGAAGTTTGGCTCTGGCTGTCCAGCCCTTTAGACAGCCTTCCGCAATCTAGTGTCCTCCAGATGTTTTAGATTACGACTCCCAGAATCCTTGACCTGTAGCCATGCTGGTTGGGTCTGATGGGAGTTGGTTCAGAATTCCCAAAGGACTCCAGGTAGGGGAAGGCTGCTTTAAGACGTTGGCAACGGGGAATTTGCTTCAGGAAGCTCGTTGGGAATTGACCGTGTGAAGCTGCCCTCAGTAACTCCTTCGTTATGAATGTTGGAAATACCTGCCATGTGGCATCATTCCAGCTTTCGATAATGTATGTTTGTTCATACAACCATTTTTACCCTCCCATTTCCTGCCCAAATAGGGCACTTGAGAGCAGCTTACTATCACCCAAAATGTAATAAAACAAGTAATAAAATCGCGCTGTGACGGCTCAAAAGCAAGAGGCAAAAATAAGAAAACAGAAATGTCAGGCAGGACCTTAAAGCACATTTCAAATAAATCATTTTTCACCTGCTTCCTGAATGTCCTCAGGCACAAGCAGAGCTGGTCTTCCTGGAGCAGAGAGACTTGATCACTTGACCCTGTCACCCCACCCTCACAGGAGTCTTCAGATACTCTTGTCCCAAGTTTAGGGTTTTAAAAGTAAAAAAACCAGCACCTCTTAAATTGGCCCCTGAAATTGGGGCCAATTGCAGCTATTAAAGCACAGTTGTAATACAGTCTCATGACTGGAGCTATGCTCAGCGACTATACTGCCACATTTTGCAACAATCAGTATTTTCAGACACTTCAGACTAATGGAGCATGTTGCTGTAGTCTAATTTGAAGTAACCAAGGCATGTATAACTGTGACAAAAGTTCGGCCAGGGTACATCCTAGAGGCCCTGTTGAATCATATTAGGAGCAAGCTGTACTGTTCAGTGTTATTTTTTTGTTCTTGAAATCAATCAGAAGTACAACGCCCCCCCCCCCCCACAAAAAAGCCCACAACAATTTTCCAAAATAATGTATTGAATGCTATTGAAGCAATTAATAATATGCCAGAAATCCTACCGTAAACTTAGACAATTGTAGAATACCTGTAGACTAGCATTGAACAGACTCATTATTTGTAAAGGCCCATGGTCAGCCTTGTAAATAACCCCAAAATTGTTCAGTTGCCTGCAAAAATATTCAGTATCCTGCTGTGAGCTGGCAAATGAGGGACGGAGAGTTCCAGCGGCCTGCTACATTTCTGTGCTGGGCTCCCTCCTCTGCCTGGTTTCTATAGTGGGCACAGATGACAGAGGGACAGACCCCTCCCACCCCCGTCCCCCTGCTCTTTTGCCTGCATGCTGTTCCTTGTCATCTCTGGCTACTAGGCCAATGCATACATACAAGGCCACCCATGTATTTTTTTTAGTACAGTCAGTAGATAAAACTTTTTGATGGTATCTCCTTTTTTTGAGTACCATGTAGTTTAACCACCTAGTTGCCTTAAGGTAGGGTGACCCTATGAAAAGGAGGACAGGGCTCCTGTATCTTTAATAGTTGTATTGAAAAGGAAATTTCAGCAGGTGTTATTTGTATATATGGGGAACCTGGTGAAATTCCCTCTTCATCACAACAGTTAAAGCTGCCCTCTTTTAAATTTGGTCACTCTAGTATAGCTCCTGCAGCTTTAACTGCTGTGATGAAGAGGAAATTTCACCAGGTTCCCCATATATACAAATGACACCTGCTGAAATTCCCTTTTCTATGCAACTATTAAAGATACAGGAGCCCTGTCCTCCTTTTCATAGGGTCACCCTAATTAAGGTAGCTTTTGTTAACCCTGTCCTGAGAGCACCCGGGTGTTTCTTCTGTTGATAAAAACAGAAGAAGAGCAGGCCGATACGGCTTCCATTTGCCTGGCTCCTTCGTCCCAAGCATTTGCCGCTGTGATTCTCAAGGGTGCTTAACTGCAAGTACAACAAGACGTGTTACCAGATCTTGTTTACATGGTGGGGAGGGGGGAATATATGGTGGTGGTCACATCCTGGTGGTCTGCTTGCTTGCTCCCCCGCCCCCCCTCACCTTGTTTTCTCTTGAGCAGGAGAAGCCGAGGACCTGGCTGCCCGGCTGCAGTCCTCTCGCCAGAGGATATCTGAGGTGGAGCACACACTTTCCTCCCTCTCTGCTCAGCAGAAGCATGCAGAGAAGGTAAGAATGTCCTGTATTTACATGATTCCCCTCTCGTCTCTCTTACACTTGGTGCTTCCTTCTTTTGGAGGCAGTGCTAGGACCCACCAGCACACGCACACACACATCACCACCACCAGAGTGGCTGCATCATCCCAACAGGCATTTAAAATATACATTTTGAAGCCTATTGGTTTTGCTTAGCACCACAGATCTGACACTTCCCTTTGTTAGCTGTGCCAAATTCAAACTGGGCCTCTGGCAGGGAGACCGAGAAGAGCCCTCAGTCAGAGAGCCGTTTTGGCATCCACCTGCCTCCAGCTCAGACTCCTGTCTAATTATCGGTGTCAAGTTTTAAAGAGTTACTTTGTGCGGACGGAGCCAAACCCTTTTGTGGGATGCTGGCTTTAGCAACTGCAGGCTTGGCTCTGTCACCACCTGCTGCAGCCAGATCTGGAATTCTAGATACATCCATCTCATGGTTTCATTTGAAAGATTGGTGATAGTCCTGAGGGGACGTGCCCTTCGCTGCTTGAATTTTGCTTGAGCAGTACTTAGCTGGCATATGTACCTTGCTTTAAGGTTCCCGTGGTGTGCGTGTTTACAGTGGGCAGAGAGATCCCTGCTAAAAATACCCCAAAGATGTTGCTAGAATAACAATATCGTTTACAAGCTTATTATAGAACAATGGGACAACTTGAGTGAGTTGCAAGTTTTGAATGTTTTAGCAAATACTGGCAGACAGGGAGAGCAGCATGGAACACGGGGTTCATTTGGCAATTAAGGATCAGAAAGTGATCACCAGATGAGAAACATGTTGTGAACCACTCAGAGAGCTTTCGGGTATTGGGCGGTATAGACATATATCTCTAAATGTTCTTTGTTTATTATTTTGTAGCAATAGGTGTAGCCTCCAAGCATTTTCTTAAAATGAAAGACTCACTTGTTTGAAAACAAGTAAGTCTCCAGGCTTCATGGTTGCAGAGATAAGTTTGAAAATGCAGTTTCGAAATTAATGAAAATGAATAAATTAAACCCTTGTGAGCCCACATTCCATTGTGGGATTTCAACCCTGTTTCCTAAGGCTACAGGCCTAGATTTTTCAAGGGCTGCTTCTCTCATACTGGGTTTCATGATGAATAGTTACTTAATGAATACATTGTCCAATTTTAAGATATTGGGTGACTTCTAAAAAGAATCAACAATAAAACGAATGCAAGTACAAAATTAAATACAAATCTTCAAAGTTATAAATGGGATGTAACTCATTAGCTACTAAATGCAGTTGCTAAACACAGTTGAAGGCCGCTGAGGACAGAATTGTTTCAGGATGGAGAGAGGCATTCTGTCAGCACAATAACAGGCCCTTGGCATCAACACCCAGGACCTTAAATTGGATCTGGATGCTACCAGGAAGCCAGCTGAGCTCCCACAAGGCTGTCTGGATGTGTTCTCTCCTCTTGCCCTTATGGAAAGGTCCTTTTCTCCTCCTGGGAGGGCGGAGGCTGCTGCATTTGGCACCAGCTGGGGCTCCCAAGTGCCCCTTAAGGGCAGCTCCATTGGAGGAACATGCTTTCAGCATAAGAGCAGTGTCAACCAACTGTGGCTCGGCACCTGTCGTATTCAAGTAAAAGGTGTGCAAGCAATAATGCCCAGAAGAAATGTGCCGTTCCTCAGGGCCAGCTCTGGTTTTGAGGAGGCCCTTGGTGGGCTTACCTGGTGGTGGCAGCAACAAGAAGCACTGTGGCCTGTAGCAGGTGCCTGGGAGCCACTTGCTATTTTAATTTTCCACAGTGCTCCTCATGTCATGGCACTGTGGGAAATGTAAACGGTGGCCCAGGCAGGCATCAGTGGTGGGCCCTGCTGCAGTGCTGGGGCCTCAGCAGCTGCCCAGGAGTGCAGGAGCGTCCTGTCTGGGATCAGAGGCAACGTGGGCCTCAATACCAGCTGCTGGGGAACAACACAGAGAGCATTCCTGCCTTCACATCTGCGTGTGAGCTTCCTGGAGGCATCTGGTTGGCCGCCATGGGAAACAGGATACTGGACTAGACAGGACTGGTCCCATCCAGCAGGGCTCGTCTTAGGTCCTAAGGGGTGCTGACACCAGCCCTGGTAGCCTTGCACTACTGACGCTTGTTCCGTGTGAACCTCTGTGCTCAGCAAGCTGCTGATATGTGATAAAGCAAACGCAGTTTGCCCTTTCAAGCCTTCACCTGCATCCTTAAGGGCGGGGGTGGGATGAAACTTGCCCTTCTCCGAACTGGAAATGGACAGCGGATGCTAAAGATTTAGTGGCTCCGAAATGCTCTGCAAAAGCAGAGGTGCCCAGAGACGTAGCCTCCCTCCTTGAGTCATGCATATTTTGTTGTTGACAGCATAACAAAGAACTGGCAAAGGAACGAGATGCTCTGAAACTGGAAGTGTACAAGCAGAGGTGAGGTTTGCTATTTTTGTTGCAGCATAATATTGTCTGCGATGTTTCCCTGCTTGTACAGACCGGACAAGGGTCTGCTTTCCAAAGTGCTCCCCTCCTTTTAAATGGCTTTAGTGACTTGCTTAAGTAAGTTCAAGGTTGAGGTGAGATTTGCTCTAAGGTTGCCTTCCCCCAACCCGAATAGCAATCCCCATCAAGGACTATGCTGGCTGAGGATGATGGGGATTGTTATCTAGCACAGCTGGAGCGCACCAGGTTGGCGGAGGCAGAATTCGGGGCTTCCTAACACACGCTGTTTGCTACTGTGTTGAATCCAACTTCTACAGTGGTGGCCAAAATTGTGGACACTTTTTGAAATTTACATGTTTTGCAACTTTGCATGCTTATAGAAAATGTTCTGTTTCACGAAATTCAAATGTTTATATATCAATTGGAAGAGAATTTAATGCTGAATTCAATACAAAAAACAGAATGCAAATATCTGCAGGACAAAAAAAGTTATGCTTTAGTCTAAAAACAAACACAGGTGATGGAGTGAAGAAGCGGATTGGAATTGCAAACCCTACTGGCCAATCACAGTCCTTGTTCTGGGGACCAATCACGTGGCAGTAGCTGTGATACATCATGTTTCAAGTTGGGGAAAGTCAATCTTGCTGTTTGTTCTGTAACTGAAGCGCAATTGGAGATTTGTGTGAATATTTGAGGTATTTCTCAAATTAAAAGTGTACGTACATCCATCATAAATAGAGCCATGGCACCAAAGAAAAGAGTGGATTGGACACCCAGGAAAAGAAGCAGGATAGTTGTATTACGTGAATCAGGTCTTTCAATTGATATATAAACATTTGCATTCCGTGAAACAACGTTTTCTATAAGCATGCAAAGTTGCAAAACATGAAAATTTCAAAAAGTGTCCCCAATTTTGGCCACCACTGTAGGTAAGCTGTTTAGCTCATAGCCTCCCTGCCACTGTGATAAGATACTGTTGTGGATGTTGGCCAGACTTACTGAGCAAGGATTGGAACAAAGGCTTGCATGCCATGGGGAGGGGGGGCGCGTTGCTCAGTGGGAGAGCTCATGCTTCGCTTGGAGAAGGTCCCAGGTTTGATAAGAAGGAGCCTGGAACAAGTGACGGGAGATCCTGGAGAGCCATTGCTGGCACTTGGAAGAGACGAGGCTGGGCCTAACAGACAAATAGGGTGGCCGGTTCCTATGTTCCCTATTATGCGTTCCTTGATGGTGGGGGGTCATAGCTCCTTTCTCTTGAATTGGTTGTGCTGCAGAAGATATTTTGGTGGGGGTGGCTTTTTTACCCTTTATGATAAGTGGCAACCTGCCCTCCTTTGAGGCTGATCACCCAAAAGAGAGAAAAGGGGTGGGGTGGGGGGGAATAGGTATATAAAATTAAAACAGAAGAAAAAGCGTTACCCTAGAAGTAGGCTTTGCATTGCACTCTCAGATTAATGGCAGGTCCTGGATCTCAGTGATGAAAACTTCTGCTCTAATGTGTGACAGAACCCACCAATAGGCTCTTATGCGCACTTATCGTTCTAGTGATACTAACTGCTTGTGTGTGGTTTTTCTAGTAAAAGTGGCGAAGAACTCAAGCAGCAGAACTCTGAACTGTCGGAAAAGCTGCGCAGCCTGATCTCTCAGAACTCGGCCATGAAGCTGGACGTGGAGGATTTGCACAAGAAACTGGAAATGGCGGAGCTGATGATTCAGCAGGTGATTTGCGACTTGGTCGGAGATGCTGCGTCTGGCATCACAGCCTTGTAATAGCTGAGGAGGGGAGAGGCTTCGAGCGATGCATAAAGCTACTTCTCACTCCCAGACAGTTAACATGGTATTCTTTAAAATGCAAGGTGGGGTCGCATCTCTGGAGCCTGGAGGGAAGCCTCCCTGTTTTTCCAGGAGGGATTCTAGCACCTTAAAGGTTGTCTCTCAGAGGAGATGATCCCAGGTCTTTGTACTCTGCACCCCAAAACTCTGAATGCTTCACTAGCAAAACTCAGCAATATTTGTTTGATGCAAAAAAAAATTTCAGGGTTGCAGTGGGCTGCAGGTACTGAAGTGCTGAAGCCATGGGGATTAACATTTAGGTATTCAGTATGGGGGTGGGGGACAAAGAGGTAGCTAGAGGATGTTATGATCCAAGACTCGTGGGACCCCTGCCCTGTCCCCTTCCTGTATCCAAGCCTTTGTGGCTTTTCTTCTGCAGCTGCAAGTACTAGAAATTTGGGAAACGTGGTAAATGAAAGCAAAGCTTAACTGGCATTTCTCCTCTTGATAGTTCCCTCGTGCTGAGTATGCAAAACTGCACTTAGATCTCCCTGTCTCCCCATCACAAAACATCCATGTTAATCTTCTGTCCAAAATGTGGGAGTTGGGCTGAAGGGCTCCGTAGAAGCACAAAAATCTTCTTGTGAACTACTGAAGTGTTGGAGGAAGGGTGGAATGAAAAGGAGCTAGCAATTCCCAGGGTTTGCTGTAACCAGGGGTTTGGTTCTCCTGCCAGTTTGCAAGCCAGCCAGGAGTCCCGGACGCCACTCAGCAGATGCAGATGGTGCTGGAAGAAAAAGCCAGCTTAGAAGCGCAAATTGCCCAGGTGAGCGTGATGTCGGAAGAGCCCCTCCCTCCCTCCCTCCCTCCCTCCCATGCAGCCCTTTGTGCCTGGCCTGGGGATCTGGCATCCATAGCAGCTTGCCTTGGCTCCGTTCCCGGGAGCCGTGGCTTCCTCCACACGGCTTGGCTTATGCTTGTTTTTTCTCCTTACTCGCTGAGCAGCTGTCCGAGTCACTCCAGCAACTGCAGGCTGAGCGGGATCAGTATGTCCACAAGCTGAAGGAGGAAGGGGGAGTCTGGCAGCAGCGAGTCCAAATGCTCTCTGAGCAGGTAAGGATTGCCACTGCTCTCCTGCTGGGGGAGGAGCAGCAGGAAGAACAGCTTCTGGCAGGGCAGCGACATCGAGGAACTGGAGAGGAGAACTTCCCCGTGGAAAGAGGCGGGGAGCAAAACTGGTCTTACCCTCCCACCTTTTCCTGTGGTGCAGGTCTGCACTTTGACGGAAGAAAAGGACTTGAACATCACTCGAATCCAGGAGCTGGAAGACAACCTTTCTGAGTTGCTCAGCAGCCAGGCTGGTAAGGATCAGCGTTCAGAAGTTCGGAACCCCTTTCTCCCCATATGACGCCGTCCCACCTGTTCCACGCGACTCCAGACAGGCTCGCCTTCTAGGTCTCCGGCCTTCCCGTCCCTCGCTCCGTCCCTCAGTGGAAACACACGTGCTCTGCAGGCAAGGCGGGTCCAGTCCTGGGCTTCTCGTGTTATACAGGGAACTGGGAGCAGACGAATCAGCCTTCTCTGCCTGGAGCACTGCTGATAGTGGGAGGAGGCAGTACTGAGCCAAACAGACCCATGATCTGAATCGGTACAAGGCAGCTTCCAGTGTTCCGGTACCTTCTGTCCCTTTGCCTGGTGCAGCCTCCCCTGTCTTGGCAGTCAGGATCACCTCTAAGGGCACAATCCCTATGCGTGTTTAGACAGGAAAATAAGTCCTACAACTCCCAGCATTCCCCAGCCAGAAAGGTGAGCGTTGTAGGCCTCCCCACGCCCCACCCCCCCGGTCTAAGCATGCACAGGGACTGTGCCTTTCAAGGCTACGTTTAAAACAGGGTGGGCAACCTCTGGCACTCCAGTTTTTGGGGGCTAACAACTCCCAGCATCTAAGCATGCGTAGGGATTGTGCCTTAAATCTCTTCTTGGTGGATTCATACACATCTTTCTCTGCCCCTATTATATTTGTAGGCGTACCCCTTAAGATGTAAGGGGTAAAGAAGTTTTAATGTTTTAAAGATGTTTTAATCATGTATGGTATGTTTTTAATCCATTTTTAATGTGTATTTTATATCATGTTTTTATACGGTTTGTTTTATACTTTGAATGGTTTTGGTTTTTGTGAACCGCCCAGAGAGCTTCGGCTGTTCGGCGGTATAAAAATGCAAATAATAATAATAATAATTAATAATAATGTGTGTCTGCCACCAACATGCGCTTCCACACACAGGGATCATACGGACGCAGATGTCTGGGAGCCGCAGTTGGCTGTGGCTCCCTGTGGAGTGTCCACTCCGTGGCAAACCTGGGTTTGGGGTTTGAGTAACGTGGGAAGTGGCCCTTTGTGTCGAGCCGACTCTCTCTTTTTAACCCCCTCCTTCCCCCTACCCTGTTCACCTGAACGGCTTATTCTGTAAGACCATGGCTAGACACGATGGTGGCAAATCAACGTGTGTTTAGACCCAGATATGCTGCAGTCATGCAGAAAACAGGGGTCTGGTTTGAGGGGCGTGGGGGTCGGAGGAGCTGACCACCTCCCTTTTCCTGAGGCATAGGCCCCTGCAGCCCTTCTCCCTAAAGTCTTTCCTCTTGGTAGTTTATTTATTTATTTATTTATTTATTAACATTTTTATACCGCCCAATAGCCGAAGCTCTCTGGGCGGTTCACAAAAATTAAAACCATTAAGAACATAATAAAACACCCAACCATCTAAAAACCCAAATACAAAATACAATATAAAAAGCACAACCAGGAAGTACTGCTTCCTTCCAGTATTGGGAGCCGAAGTGTGCTGTGGGAACTTCCTCTCCCTAAGTTAGGCCACTCTCCCAGCCCAGGATGCGACAGCAGAACTAGCTTTACACCAATCTCCTGCTGTGATTTCTAGCTTGGTCCACAGCCTTGTCCCTTCCTGACCTTCCTGCTTCCAGTCTCACCGCCTTTCTGCTCTCATGCTCCCTCCTCCTCCTCTTCTAATGGGATTGCAGCCCATGTGCTTAATTCACACAACCCTCGGCATCATCCAGCTGTCTGGTCACTGCAGTCCCAGTCTTGCTCTCTGGACCTCCCCTTTGGGAATCATTTCTGCTTCGCCCATGCAGCGGGGAGCAGGGGAGAGCGCCAAGGCAGTGCTGCTCCAACCCTTTGGGTTCTGTGACCCTGCCAGTTCACTCTTTGGTAGGTCAGTGGTCCTTCCTAGGAAAACATTTCCCTTGCCCCTCCCTTAGCCTCTTGCGGACGAAGCTTTACGGGGTTTTATAGGCTGTGGGTTACTTGAGCAAGTCATCTTTGCTGGCCCAAAGATAGCTCAGTCAAAACAGGTGGGGTCGGAGATCCCAAAATGTCCCATCGCTTGAAAACGGGTCTTCTGAAGCTTCAGTCTATAGAGGGCTGTAGTGTGTGGGTGGGTGTGGGGTGCCTTTCAGTGGCCAGTGGGAGATTGGCTGCTGCGGTTTCTGGCGTGGAGACGGTGTAACCTGTCAGTGGATTTGGAGAGGCCACGATAAGGCCACGAGCAACCTGTCTCTCTCTCTCTCTCTGCCTTGGCTCCCTACCAGTGAAGCCCCCAGAGAGTGAGCCTGCACCCCCTGCGGGACCCACAGAGGCCGAGTTGCGCTTGCAAGGAGAGCTCGTCCGGCTGCAGCAGGAGAAGGAGGCGCTTCACGGGCAGTGCCAAGCCCAGGTGCAGGACAACAAGCAGCTGAGCCGCCTCAATCAAGAGCAAGAGGAGCGGCTGCAGGAGCTGGAAAAGGCGCTGCAGCGCTACAGCGAGGAGGCGGTGGACCGGCACCAGCTCCTGGAGGACATGCAGAGCGACAAGGCAACCATCAGCCGGGCCTTGACCCAGAACCGGGAGCTGAAGGAGCAGCTGGCTGAGTTGCAGAATGGGTTTGTCAAACTGGTGCGTCTCTCCTTGGGGTGAGAGGCAGACACTCCCTCCAGGGTCCAGGTGTGACAGACACCGCCCCCCTCTCCCCCCCCCCAAAGCCGCTATGCTTGGGGTCATAAAACACACCGAGAGGCTTTTGTCGATGGCTGCATGAGCGGCTCGTAGGTTTTTCAGCTTGGTCTCTTCCTTCCACCAGTCTGCTCTTCCTTGGCTGTTCCTTTTCCCTATTTGTCTCGAGGAGTCTCTGGCCCTGTTCAGAAGACACCTTAAACCATGGCTTTCACCACGGTGAATAAGGCTTTTCGCTTTACTCACCGTGGTTAAAGCCGTGATTTAAGGTGTCTTCTGAACAGGGCCTGTCTCTTCTTCCTGCTTCTGCAGGTGCCATCATCTAGTGCTGCTTTGGATTCTCCCAACTGTCTACACGTTTCTTGTGTTCTCAACCTGAAATTCTGTGAACCTCATTTTACGCAGACCCTGTTCAGAAGACACACTAAGCCACGGTGGTTAAGCATTTTGAGCTAAACATTATGGCTTAGTGTGTCATGTGAACCCTGACTTAGCGTGTTGTGTGAACTATTCCTAACCATGGTGGCTACATAACCACGGTTTAAACACACTCATGAACCATTTGCTGCAAAAGGGTGAGTGGCTTAACCATGGCTTATCTTAGTGTGTCATCTGAACAGGCCCACTGTCTCTAAAAAGCTTGTCCTCCTCATGGCTACAGAGCGGGGCTCGGAAAAAAATCTTGCTCACAAACCTTAGACCTGGGGTGGCCAACTTGTGGCCCTCCATTATTAATTTTGTATTATTCTGGCCTACAAGTCCCATCATCCCTCACCATTGCCTATGCTGGCTAGGGTTGATGGGAGTTGTAGGCCAAAACATCTAGAGGGCCACACTTAGCTTTAGAGTGTGTGTGTGTGTAATGAATGAGCCTTCTGTTTGGAGAGCAACTGGTTGTACCCTGTACCATGTACTGCATGCTTAATCCTGCATTTTCTTCTGGAGCCTTTCCTATGAATGTTGCTGAGCGCTTTCTCTGTCTTCTCATTCAAAGATTTTCTTTTTGTAGTTAAAAACTACAATATTTTACAGTACAATAAGCCATGGTAAAGCCATTATCTACAGCTTGGATTCATGATCCTTTCTACACAGTACTGCTTTGCCATGTACAAAATACATAAAAGTATGAAGACTGGTTAAATTGCTCCCAAGAAGTATCTGGTCGTTTTAGAGAGCAATCCTATGCACATTTAGACGGGAAAGCATCCTACAGCACCCAGCATTCCCCAACCAGCGTAGCTGGGGGTTGTAGGATGTTTCTCTGTCTAAACGTGCCTCGGATTGCGCCCTTAGTCTAGAAGGTGCAAGGCGGGTGAGCATCCGAGATGAATACAGAGGGAGAGAATAATCTCAGGATGCAGAAAACACTTATTTCCATCAATAAGATTGTTTTCTGCATCCCGAGGCTGTTCTCTCCTTCTGCGTTTACTCTTAGTCTTGAGAAAGGGGCTTAATGGTGAGCTACCAATCCCTTTAAATCAGGAGTAGACGACCATTTCGGCGTCTGCGTTGGCCCCTGTGGCATCTTTCGGGGACTGTATTGGTGAGCTGGTGGTGACACATGGGTGGGACCAACACACACACGCACAACTTTCTCACCGGTGATCCCCCTCAGGATTGCTGTTCCCCAGGGGCGGCGGGGGGGACATGGGCTGTACAGAGGGTGGTCCTCATTAAAGGCTTATAAACTAGAGCCGTGAAAGATGGATCTTCCATTGGCCAGGGTTGAGACTTCTGCGCCACTAATTGGCTTTTAATTTTTTTATAAATTTACCTGGCTAAACTATTTTTATCCCAGCTCTTAGTCATCAGTCCCACCTCTTGCGGTTGCTCGTAGGGCTGCATGGGATCCCCCTAACTGTTGAAATACGGATCCTTGCAGCCACTGAGGAGGTTCTGTTCTAGCCTCACTTGACCCCTGCTCCACTTCTGTCTTCACAGACCAATGAGAACATGGAGGTGACCAGTGCCTTACAGTCGGAGCAGCATGTGAAGAAGGAGCTGGCCAAGAAGATTGGGGAGCTGCAAGAGAAACTGGCTGAGCTCAAGGAGACGGTAAAACTTTGCTTGAGGACACAGCTGTGGTTGGCAGGACCCAGTCCAGCCCCCCCCCCCCCCCGGGGCATGCAGGGATGGGGTGGAGCGAGAGGGGCCGCCAAGGGGGGGAGGCCGGTTTCCTTTCTGGGGGCCTTTTTCTCCGTGCCGAGCAGTCTTCGAGGCTGCCTAGGAGGCTCTGCCCCAGCAGTCCCTGAAGTTGGGCTACTTTGCTTAGCCTTCTGACTGGAACATAGAGGAATGTGTTTTTAATTGCTGTTTTATTGCGATTATGTTTTTATTGCTTTTAATAGTTTAACCGTTTTTATGTATTTTGTTGTTGTAAGCCGCATTGTGAGGACTTCTGCCTTGAAAGGCGGCCAAGAAATGTTTTAAAATAAATAAAAATAAATAATAAATACCCAGCCCGGGTACACAGCTTCCCACCTTGAGTAGAAGGAATGCAAACTCTGGTAGAGTTCTGTGGAAGGATTTTGTTTGGGGGATGCAGCCTGTGTCATCCGAGAGCTCCGCAAGCCATTTATATTCGGAATCACGAGATTTGGCAAAGTAGCTTGCCGTTTCCCTTGCCTGCCTTCTATATCTTCAGTGGCTGTGTCCCCCTGGGCTGGTGTCATGACAGCTTTTTTTGTAGTCATCCTTTGAAAACTTCCCAGCAGAGTGTGTGATGGGAGAGAAGCAAAGGGGATTTATATGAGTTGTGCCAATAATTGTCGCCTGTGGCGCGCTAGTCTCAGATTATTTATTTATTTATCATATTTATACCCCGCTCCTCAGCCAGAAAAGGCTCTTGGAGTGGCTTACACTTAGCAAAAAAGACAGTCTCTACCCTCAGGCTTACAGTCTAATAAATACATGACACACAAGGAACAGGAGTCCAGGAGGGAAGAGGTAAATTAGCACCGTAGGAGGTCCTTCATTGCTTGCTGAGATTGTGTGGGTTCCCCTTCCGGCGTCTTAAGCTTTTAGGCAGGCCCCACGTGTTCTGCAGAGCATTCATGAAGTATTCGATAGATTTAGAGCCAAACTAGATATAACAGCAGATCCATGTGTCAAAATCAGGTTGCAAATAATTCCTTATAACGTTGTGGGCTGGCTGGCTGAACTCTTCCCCTGTCCATGCTTCTCCCCTGCTTGGTGTAAGACACTCTTTAAAAAGAGAGAGAGAGAGAATGAAAGGATGTAAAAAAATATGAAAGTCCCATTACAGTGAGCTTTTTGAGTGGTGCTTCCTGGGAATTTGTTAAAAGAACAATCCCCCTTCCTCCTACCTGAGAGGCCATAGGTGAAGGAAGCTCTACAGAAGCCTTTTTTAAATGGTATGGAAAACACTAGCCTGTTGGATGCTGTTCTCAGTCTCGTAGCCTTAAAAACATGGATGTATTCTTTTTCAGGAGGCAATATAGCTGGGGATAATTACTGTGTGTGGGGGGAAATATGGGTTGGGGGAAGAGTTCAGCCCCACCCACCCACCCCCTGCCCCCATTTTGTAATGTTTAAGCCTGCCCTGGGGCTTGCACCCATAGTCCATTCTGTACCGTCACATGCGAGGCTCAGGAAGGGGAACTCTTTGGACTAGAGTTTTGATAACGGGCTGCTTTCTTGCTCCCTCCAAGGCGGCTGAGAAGACGCAGGAGGCTCAGACCCTCCAAGCACAGCGGGATCAGTACTACACCCACCTCCAGCAGTACACGGCCGCCTACCAGCAGCTAGCCATCGAGAAGGAAGAGTTGCACAAACAGCACCTTCTTCAGACGCAGCTCATGGACCGCCTGCAGCACGAGGAGGTCCAGGGCAAAGTCACTGTGGAGATGCACCTCAAAGAGCTGCAGCACGCAAAGGTGAGGGTTGGGGCTGCCGCTGCGGAGGCCAGTGTGGAGAAAGCTTAGGTGGCTGTTCAGTTTCTGTGTCAAGATGGAGCTCTGCACTGGCAAAAAAGACCTCCCGCCTGCTTGGAGTATGTTTGCAACAAGGGCCGAGAGTGCCCAGCGCATCCAAATTCTGCCCTGAGTGAAAACTCATTCTGTGTTTGGAATCATCTACTCAGGCAAGAATGTGGTTGTGTGCGATTTTGCATAATTCTAGTGGTGTAATTTGGGTTTTGCCAGCTGTGATGAAGAGCTGCACTGTGGGAAGCAAGAAGGCAGGTGCCCTGAGGAAGGATCCAACCTGCCAGAAATTCCCTACTTTGGCAGTTGATTGGCGTGACAAGGCCTTCCTGAGCATCGTTTCTTCCGATGCTGTGCCACTTGTTGCGCTGATACAAGGGAACGCGTGTGGCCTTTGCGCTGGGTGATCTAGTCTAGTCAGACCTGGAGGGGCTGTTGCAAAACCAGATCCGTTGCTTCTCTCTTGAAGGAAAGCCTGGAGTCGTTTGCCAAAGAAAACAGGGAGCTGCAGGCCCATGTCAGCCAGCTCACGGCAGAGCTGGACGGACAGATGCTTCCCAGGGCGCAAGGTGAGTTGGCTTTTCTTCAGCAGGGACACCGCAGAGCTGATCCCATCAGGCTGCTCCAACTCCCCTGTGCATCTCCTTTTGCTTGTAGGGGACGGAGTGGAAACCGAAGAGGCTGTCGAGGACCCGAAGACTCTTCCACTCACCATCCCAGAGGATTTTGGAAGTCGAGAGGAAATGGTGAGCACTTGGAACATTGTTCTTTCTGTTTTCCAGCACCATGAACCATTTCTGGACTTGTCTTACATTCGGGATTCTTTTCTCCTTATGCTAGACTTGCATCAGCTTCCCCCACGTGTTTAAATCTAATTCCTTCTCAACCTGTTCTTAGCAGGTGAACAGTTTGTCACTGAGAGCCTGTCAGTCTCATGATTTTATACTGTAGAACAAGGGGTGGGCAGAAGGTAGGTCTCCAGATGTTTTGGACTTTGACTCCCAGAAGCCCCTGCCAGCATGGTTAATGGCAAGGGATGCTGGAAGCTTAGGCCCAGAACATCTAGAGATCTACTTTTTGCCCGGCCCTGCTATAGAAGCCCAAATTATAAGCACCCCTTAGTATTACTCACTTTTTTATGCCATTTGTATCCCTCTGTGGAACACAGAACGGTACCTATGGGCTTCTAGCTGGTTTAACAGCTCAGTACTGGCCAGAATCAGAACTCCTTAGTTTCAGAGTCAAGATTATATCCCTGGCAGGCGTTTGGACCATTTCACTTGTATCTCTGCAAGTTTGCAGAACTTGGTTCCCCCCTGCAGTGAGTTTTGAGCTGTCTATTTGGCAGATCTCTGAAATAAATATGAATGCAAATGCTCAAGATTCAGGTGACTCAAATTTTGCATATTGGGCCACTGCCTAAGCGTTCGCAGTCCCTGCAGCCCAAGTGCTTCGGTGCCTGCTAGCCCGTGGGGCTGAGAACTCTCTGGCCCGCACAGCCAGCTCCCCACAGTATCCCAGAGAGTATGCCCCTGCCTTTTGCCATCACACATCCTGCACATTGCAAGCCAACCTGGGAATGTGGGGTGGTGGGGAGGTGTCGTCTGAATGAAGCCTTGGAAAGAGTGGTCCTGAATTGGGCAGGTTTATGAAGGCAGCAGTTCCTGCTACAGTTTGGCTCTTAGCTGTAACTTGGTTTAGTGGCTTTTTGCGCTTTTAAAAGTCTCCTCCGCTTCATGCTAAGCCACCACGTATGGGATTGCATCTTAGGTGGCCTTCTTGACCTCTGCCGTGTCCCAAGCGGAGACTGAGCGCGAGGAGATGAGGCAGCGACTGGCCGAGCAGAAGAGGCAATGCAGAGGCCTCCTGCAGCAGGTGGCTTCGCTCAGGAAGGAGCCAGAGCTGCACGTCGCTTCGGGAGCTGGTGAGCGCGCTCTGTGTGCAGGCACACTTCATCAAGCGCGGTTATCTGGGTCCCAACAAGGCAGCGACCCTGCAGGTTGGGCCACGAGCTTATCCTGCCTCCTCTCCTCACATTGAACCTCCGGCCTTTTCCAGGTTCTGCCGCAGGTTCCGTTCCGGAGGAGGTTCACGAAGCCTTAAAAAGTGCCATGGAGAAGTTGCAGGTGAGTGTTCGGAGTTGCTCTGGGCTGTGAACCCCGATGCATGCCAAAGGGCTGGTTTTTGCAACAGACTTTACTGCCCTTAATCATGTGAAGGTCACTTCCGTTCGTGGGTGCCTGGCTTTGCCTGCTGAGGAGTTCCATGGTGTTGGGTGGGCGTCTGGACGTCACTCGGAGTCATCTTATTAGCCAGCTGTCTTCCTGCATCACAACACCTCATAACAGCCAATCCCCCAAGATGACTGTAACTAACATTGGATCAGCTATTTGCCATGCCCTGGTTCTGTTCTCGTTCTCTCTCTCTTCCTCCCTCTCTTCTCTAGTCCTTTTTTTGGCAGGGCAGAGTTGCTGCTTTTTAAATCAGAGAATTCTTTTACGGCAAAATTTAGCCAAGCAGAAGCGCTGTCTGCTAAATCTTAAATAAATAATGCCGATTTAGTCATTGGATGCATTCTGCTCCATAAGACTATGTATGTGTTTAAGGCAAGGGTGGGAAACTTGTGTCCCTCCAGATGTTGGACTGCAACTCCCATCATCCCTCACCATTGGCTGTGCTGACTATGGGTGATGGGAGTTGCAGTCCAACATCTGGGGAAACCACAAGTTGGCCCACTCCTGTTTTAAGAGATTCATAATGAAATCTGCGGCGTATTCGAGTGTCTTCCCATGGGAAGCGGAATGGAGTTTTGCCTCTTACCTAGTGGTTAGACCTGCCTAGACAGAAAGCTGCTGCTGCTTCCTTTTTTAGGACTCTCATAGACCTTGTTGTGGCTGAGATAATAAAATAGTGTCATCAGCATACATAACAACTATAACTTTCCTAGATCCCAGTTTCGGTGGTGGGGACGTAATAATCATTACTGAAACCAGTCGTTAAAGAATTAACATCGATAGTAAACAGTGTTGGTGCTAATAAGCATCCTTGACTGACACCTCACATAGTATGAAACAAGGCTGAGAGGGACCCTGAAAGACCTGTCCTCACCAGAATCTTCATATTCTGTCGATTGAGGTTTTGTTCATTTTATCCCAAAGTCAATCATGGCTGAGTTGATCAAACGCCACTGAGACGTCAATAAATGCCTCAAATAGACAGGTACGCTTCCATTTCACATATTCGTGGACCAAGTGAGAAAGTACAAAACAATGATCGATTGTTGAGTGATTGCAGTGAAAACCCGCCTGTTCTTCTGCAATCAGCTCGCTAGACTCAAGCCAATGGTTTTATTTCTTTAATAGGTAACTTGTATACGTTTTAGATGACATATCCAGCAAACTAATCGGGCGGTAGTTGGCTGGTTTACTAGGGTCACCTTTTTTAAATATAGGAACCGCTATCCTGATATTCCATTGCGGGAGGAAGTGACCGCTGTGACTAATTTCTGTAAATAAAAGCTGCAAGGTTGGGGGCCGCTTTGCAAACTTTGCAAAGAGAAGTGGCAAAGAGCTTCCTCTCCTGCTGAGCTGTTAGGAAGTTCTGATTGCTTCCCTTGTTTTTCCCCTTGTGATTTCCCTCACTGCTCCCGTGGTGACTGGTCATTGCGTCTTCAGTCCCGATTCACAGACCTGATGCGTGAGAAGGCAGAGCTGAAGGACCGGGTGGAAGAGCTGGAACACCGCTGCATACAGTTGTCCGGGGAAACAGACACTATAGGTGAGGCGAAGGAAGTGCCGTCCCCTGTTTAGGTTGGGTCTTCTGTTAGCGTGCTGGGTCTTCTGTTGGTATGGCAGAGTCTTGCTATTTACAGCACCATGTACATTGATGGTGCTATATAAATAAATAAATTAATAATAATAATAATAATAATAATAATAATAATAATGTTGGTCTTAAAATTACATTGTAAACTGCTCTGGAATATGAAGGGTGGTATATAAATAGCATCAATAAAGAAATAAATTGCATGTAATAAAATTGATGATGAAATACACTTCGGACACAGAGTGCGAAACAGTCCCATTGGATTTTGATGATCTCTGCTTTTGTTTTCATTTTTTGGGGAAGAAAAAAAAGCCCCAAGTTTTCCAGTCCTCATGAAGTCAAAGGAAAAAGAAGGGCAACCGCCCCTAGAGGGGAGGTTTTCAGTGGTTTCAAATGCTTTCAGTGGCGTGGAAGTATAACTCATCTCCCAAGCCTCTTGTAACCTCAGCCTTCCCACATGGAAAGAACCAAATAAAATGTAAAATAAAAAATGGCCATTAGTTCTATTTTCCACCCTTCCTCCCTTTTTGCTAGAATTTTGAACGTGCCAGTAGGTTTATAGATTGCCAAGAAAAGAAAGGCTGTGTGTGTATAACTTCCTATTCATCATGATTGCAGGTAGTAAATTTGACTAAGGGCAAATGTGTAGCTTTCACTGCCACACTTCTGATAGACGTGCTCAGCCTCAATCCTCTCTCCTGTGTTCCAGGCGAGTATATTGCCCTGTACCAGAGTCAGAGGGCGATCCTCAAACAGCGCCACCGAGATAAAGAGGAATACATCAGCCGACTGGCCCAGGACAAAGAGGAAATGAAGGTGAGCAAGGGATCCCCTCCCTTCCTACCAAAGGACTCTTGTGAAATGTCATAGAATCATAGAATAGCAGAGTTGGAAGGGGCCTACAAGGCCATCGAGTCCAACCCCCTGCTCAATGCAGGAATCCCCCCTAAAGCATTCCTGACAGATGCTTGTCCAGCTGCCTCTTGAAGGCCTCTAGTGTGGGAGAGCCCACAACCTCCCTAGGTAACTGATTCCATTGTCATACTGCTCTAACAGTCAGGAGGTTTTTCCTGATGTCCAGCCGGAATCTGGCTTCCTTTAACTTGAGCCCGTTATTCCGTGTCCTGCACTCTGGGAGGATCGAGAAGAGATCCTGGCCCTCCTCTGTGTGACAACCTTTTAAGTCTTTGGAGAGTGCTATCATGTCTCCCCTCAATCTTCTCTTCTCCAGGCTAAACATGCCCAGTTCTTTCAGTCTCTCTTTCAGTCAGCAGGGTGGATGATATGACAGGGTTTCTGCTTGGTACAAGGCCTTCATGCCTATTCCTGTGTGAACAAGCAAGAGAGAGGGACACTCTCCCCACTTATGGAGTCTTTTAAAATTACCTTGACTACTTCTGGGATAGGTAGCATTTGCTTCAGAAAGAAGCACCTCCATAAAAGAGAGATTTTCCTTAAGGTTGTGATCTTGAGGTGTTCACAGTAGCCAAGTTATTCCAAAATATAATGTATTAGATGTTTTAAGTCAATGATCATGGAGATAAAAGAAGCCATCACGGTTTATCTCCTCACCCCCTGTGTGTGCAGCTGTAAATTTGCATAATTACCTGTGCTGCAGTGCGGGTTGCTGCATTATCTGAATCCATTGCACTACATGGTAGGTGTGGCTTCATACCCACCCTACAACACCTACTGCCCGCCAAGGGTTGTAGGAGGGGTTCAGACGACCCAGAAACCCACGTTGCAGTATGGGTAATTATGCAAATTGTTTTACCTGCGTGATCGTCCGAACCCAGACTAAGCATGAATTAAAGACACAGATCAATGAACTTCCATTGCTCATGTCTGAACTGTGGGATGCTTCTGAAGCCGTCCCTGAGCATGTGGCTTGCCTGGCGGTGTGCACGAGTGGTTCGATAATGTAGGATCTGGGGTGTGGTCTTGAAGCGAGCAAGGAGAAGCCTTGCCATTTTCACATCCTTCTAATACAGGCTGTGCATAGAAAACGGGAGACAAAGGGAAAGGAGAGGATAAGGGAGGCCGGCTGGCAGTGGTCTCCTCTCTTTTTAAGGGAGCTCCTTCTTTATGCCCAGCTTTCTGGACAGCACCCTTGACGTAATCATCCAGAGGGTAGTACCCACGGGCATTGGGGAAAGGATGCTGGCATGGGCTGCAGCTGCCTCGCCCAGCGCTTGGCGCTGGGGTGAGGAGGTGCTGCCATCTGTCCCCTGGTAAATTCGGTGAAGTACACAGGGGAGGCGTTGGGAGAACCGACTGGGATGCACCTTGCCCAGAGCCATATCAAACTGGGCAGCAGCCCATGGAAGGAGTGCTTGATTGAAAACTGACATAGGGGAGGTGAACGAGCAACAGGCAGCAGAGATAAGCAAAAGTATGAGGCAGTAGTGATCCAGGACAGACGGGAGGAAACCTTAAGTTTAAAGCAAGAGATTTCCCTCCTCATTGGGGGAGGGTCTGGCCATGATCCAGGTATACGCAGCAGCATGGAGGATGTGGTGCTTGTGGAAGGGAGAGAACGGGTGCCGCTGAGTGAGTCCAGGCGTATGTCTTCCGTGGCACAGCTGAGCCTCGGTGATTCCATTCCCCCCCCCTCTCGATTTGCTGCAGATGAAGCTGCTGGAACTCCAGGAACTGGTGATGCT
This sequence comes from Elgaria multicarinata webbii, assembly GCF_023053635.1. Lineage (NCBI taxonomy): Eukaryota > Metazoa > Chordata > Lepidosauria > Squamata > Anguidae > Elgaria > Elgaria multicarinata. The sequence continues at coordinate 5,420,400 of NC_086189.1, forward strand.
CTTGGTGAGCGAGAGGAACGAATGGTACGCGAAGTACCTGGCTGTGACTCAGAATGAAGAGCCGCGGTCTGACCTGGAGATCGAGGCCGCCATGATTGCGGAGAGGTGCCTTGAGCTGAACGCCACTGATGGGGAAGGTGAGCCGTGGCGGTAACAAGGGAGGGCGGGGGCTGCTGTCCCTTAAGAAGGGGGGAGGTGGGATCTCACTAAAGCAGCCTTCCAAAACCTGGTGCCCTGCCGATGGGTTGGACTGCAACTTCCATTAACCCCAGCCAGTGTGGCCAGATAATGGGAGTTGCAGTCCAACCCATCGACAGGAAGATTGCAATACAGGGACTGTTCCAGAGTTTGCCAGTGCAGAGCAGGTGCCGTGTGCACATCTCGCGTCCAGCTTCAGTACCTGGGTCCAGCCTTGGAACTTGAGGAGGACGATGCTTTTGAACGCGTTTCCAGCACTCTCTTCCCTTTCCCACTGAGTAAACCATCTCCCAGACATCAAGGCTGAGGGAGAAGCGCTCCTAGGGGTGCGCGCTCGACTCGTGAGCAAGCGTTGCGCCCCAGCCCTTCGCCCAAGCTGAATGACGCACCCTCTCCCGCCTTGCCTTCCAGGATTGCGCGAAGTGAGTTTGACTGACGAGCCGGAGCAGGGATCTGCCGCTCCCAAAGCCCACCCATCCCACATCGATGGCAAAGGCCTCCCGCCGGCTCCTCAAGATCCCACCGCTAAGCAGATCATGCAGCTGCTACGTGAAATCCAGAACCCCCGGGACAGGCTGGGCTCCCTCTTGGAAAACCCCTGCATTCCCTTCTTCTACCGGGCCGACGAGAACGATGAAGTCAAGATCATGGTGGTGTAACCTGGTACGGAGTCGGCGAGGGATGCAAAGGGCCCTGCGTTGTTTTCTGTCCTGCGTGCCTGGGCTGCGGCAAAGGGGTCACACGCGGCCCGAGCTGGGCGGGACGTGAGGGCCGGGCATCCGTGGCCTAGTCCTTCCCCATGCCTGTTCCTGAAAGAATCAAGTAGGGCCATCAAGTGAAGCTGAGGGAGAAGGCTTGGTTCTCCTGGCTTCTGTGGGCCAGTCCATTTCTCAGCCCATGGCTTTGTTCCACTTACCACAGTAGCCACTTGTCCATTATCTTCCCATATTTTATTCCAAGGCTAGACAGTATGGGGTCTCCTTGTGTCCCGCCACGGATCTCAGCCCTTCTGCTTTACGGCACAGCCTGCCTCATACCGGAACCTCCCAGCCTCCATCTTTACCCCCCACCCTCCAAAAGCAAACAGGTTGGCCAACTGCCTTTCTAGGCTTTGGTGTCTTGTGTTTTCCAGTTACGCTTTTGGGTTGTGCTTCTGGCTACTTGGAGCAGGTGATCTGAGGGTGGGATGCCTGCACTTTTGAAGGTTGACGTACTTTGCCGTCTGTTTTGGATGATTTTATTTATTTTTAAAGATGGGGAAGCCTAGTTTAAAAAAGGAAAAGCAAATCACTGAAAAACAAACAAACATGCTTTCGTCTTGATTTCTGGACTCTCAGTGACCTGTAACTGGATTTCCCTTCTGTCCGACACTGAGCCTGGGATATTTGGAATAAAGTTTTTTTTAATCTTGCAAGCCCTAGTATGGAACTAGGCAGAAGAGTTCTATGAAGGCGTGTATCTTGTCTACTACGGTGTGTTGAAAATGGCATTGCGGATGTGTGCATGAGGGACAGGGACAAGGATTCGCTCTGAACGTGCGCCCGAGTCCTCCTCGGGAGGCCTTCTGCGGGAGAACGCTCTGCACATTTGTACATAGGCAGCATAAGTTGTTGGCTGGTGATGATGTAGGTGCCCTTGTGTAGCTGCAATCCGGCGTTGGAAGTGCAGCCGCTAGCAAGACAGGCAGCTCAGTTGTCTGCATTTCACTTCTCTGCAACGCATTCTGCCAGTCGCTTATGTAATGGGATTTCCCCATCTTTCCATCACAGCCCTTTCTTTCTGGTAGAACCTGCTACAGACAGTCTGCCCAAAGCCGAAAAGCACACAGGGAAATTCCCTAATACATAGCTTCTTCCCCGTCCCTGCCCAGTTTTCCAGCGCAGCACGATTGTAGGCGAAATCACTGCACTCTTCCATGCTCTAGAGAGCTTCATGTCCCCCGGGGGACTCTTGAGGGCAAATCAGAAAAGACATCCAAGGAATTGGCACAGCCATGATTTTGATTGTCAGTGTTACTCCCTCAGTGCGTTGTGTCGGGGCACTAGCAAAATGAGCTTGAGAGCTCCTGTTTGCACGAGTGTACATAGTGTATCTGTGTAACATTTTGTATATACCTTGAATAAAGAAGAGAGGTATCCTTTGGCAGCATTTCTGGCTGCTGGAAGGCAACTCGTAACCTTGTATTATAAGAAAAAGAAATTATCTAACTTCAACAGGGTTGGGGGGTTGGGCAGGAATGTGATTTAATACGGAACATTGTTAAATATTTATTGGGTCTCTGGTTTCGAGGAACTTGAAAGGAAAACACTTATTAGAGAAATCTTGCATTCGATTGCAGAGGTAATTTAATCCTGTTACAAATTTGTTCTCTCCGAATAAACCTGTTCCCACCTAGCACACTCTGCATGTCCCTCTCTTGTGTTCTGGAAAAGGCGAACAATTTCCCTGGTTGAACAGCTGCGATTGGGTTGCCTGAGCTGAGCTCTGTTTCTCCTTTCCCTGTAGGGTCACCCTTCTCTAAAAAAAACCCCTCTGCTCTTACCTGGGGAACGGGAGGCAAGCTCCCAGCATCAGCTGAGCTGCTGCATTCTACACTAGCTTCAGCTTCTGGATTTTTTGCAGTGCCCAGCTGTGTCGGTTGCTATTTCAGGCATCCCAAATCCTAGCTGCGGTTCTGGAGGTGAAACCTCAAAATTGCATGTATCATTCCCAGTACGGAAAGGTACAACTGAATTGCTGTACTTAATTTTGGTTCTTTTAATGCCGCTTTCTCCAACCTGCTGACCTCTAGCTGTTTGGGATTACAACCTTCATCAGCCCTTGCCAGCATGACCACTGATCAGGGATGATAGGAGGCGTAGCCCAAAAACATCTGGAGGGGCACCAGCTTGGGGAACTTTCTAATATTTTCCTCCGAGAAACCGAATTCACCCTTCAGCTGTAGTTTGAAGGCTTTTTTATATATTGTTACTTCTGGGGAGCTGTTCTCACTTTCACCTCCTCATCTGTTTTACCTACTCAAGGAGGAAATCGGAGTGTGAAGACACCGAGTAGCGTGTTTTCAAATGGACTCAAACTCTGGCACCGCCTCCTATGATGCAAAGGCCCACGAGGTGCATTGAGTGACTCTCTTTGCAGGTCGTGTTCCACTGAAATGGCGCCTTTGCATATCTGGCTGCTCCACAGTAAGCAATAACTTAAGAGTAATTCACAAAATAGACGTTAGTGTGGTTTTCCATTATCTCTTTGGTCAGCGTAATCCATTTGGCTATAAAAGCCCTTTCAAAACTCAACTGACAAGCAGACTATTGTGGGTTTATGCAGCTGTAGGTGGTGGTGACACCTCCCTTTTTAAGGGAGTGTGTGTGTGTGTGTGTGTGTGCGCTAGTGCGACAAACAGGACTTTAACCCATTCTCCTAACACTGCTGCTTGGTACCACCTCAGATGCAGGGACCGCTCAGTATGTGTACAGCTCCCGGATTGTTTTGCCCCACACCTTGCCAGTATTAAATATAAGAGCCCGGAAGCACTGAGAGAGAATTTTATTTGAGGCATGGAGTCTCCATTATACAGAAATAATAGTTTATTTCAGCCAATAGACAAGAGTTGACAGATCACAGACGGCATGACAGGTACTACCAGCACTGCGAAGATTCACCCACAATTTGGGGGCAACAGAACAACCCGACTGTATACAGCAGAGAATTGATTAAATCTCAGGCTTGCTGCTGGGTTTGGGTTACATTTTGTTGAGTGCACATGTGTACGTATAATATATATAATCTTCCTACTCAAGTATTTGCTAAAATCAACATTGGAAGCATTAAAGGCTTAAAACTTCTGAACACCATATAGATTTAGATCTTTATATATATATATATATAGATATTTATATATTTATATAACAGTAAAGATATGTTTCTCATTACTACAATATAACTTGATTTTTCTTTAAAAGTTCCTTTAAAGCAACTGGGAGGAAGAAAAAACCAGTTTCACTAGTCACGTCTTGATATGTGCAAGCCACAAGCTACGACAGAACAAAGCTGTGTGTTTTTTTAAGATGTGCGTTGGACCATTCCAGGACAGAACAGCTAAGAGGCAGATAAAGGATGGATCTCAAGAAGGGAGCAGAATTACATGTCAAATGGTGGCTTTGGACTCTCCGGGCGGGAGGTGCTAGCTTTACCAGGGCGGCTGGAATTTAAAGGAAGAGAGAAGAACACACACACACACACACACACACACCCAAAAAAAAGGGGGGGGGAGAGAGAAGGGAGTAGGAGAAGGACAAAAAAGTAAAACAATAGTTAAAATAGGGAAAGGAACAAACATCAGAAGTTGGTGTCATGAGGATCCTCAACAGAAATCAAAAGCAACAGCACCGGAATAAAAAACAACCAATAACTTAAATTGTAGGTGGGGAAGACTTTAAAAGGAGGAGGGTGTGACTTGGCTTTCAGAGGGACAGGATGTCGAAGGTCTTCTTTTCCCCCTTAAAATGTTTTTGTATTTACCCCTTAAAATGTTTTTGTATTTACCCCCTCAGCACGTACATAAAGAAGCCAGTGCGAGTCGAGACTTAAAAGAGTCACAAATACATTTCCCCCCACGTTATACATACGTACCATCAGCATGCAAGTAGTAAAGGCTATTAGAATCACCAGGATACTCAAGACATCAAACAAGTAGTGTGGTTTGCAGTTGTTGGGGTTTATTTCCCCCCCTGTCTGAAGCACTGGTGGTTGCAATAAAACACTGACACAGCAAATTCTCCTGGAAATATTAGCTCGTCCATTTTTGTGTGGAGAGGAACTCTTATTAGCCTCTCTGGCTGTGCAGAAAGTCAGTTTCAAGTGCTAAGACAAGCTAGCTACTGCCAAAAGCCTCAACCCTCCTCTGGTACTTCAAAGAACGGAGGGCAGCCCGTCGCCGTTGAGTCTTTCCACTCGGAGATAAGGACGTGCTTCATGGTCTGGAAGACTGCATCTTTACAAGACCCCTTTCCCGACTGCTTTATCGCCCCTCCGCTTGCAAAAGCGTTCCACCGTTCCCAAAAGTCTGCACTTCCAATCAAACCCACATATCAGACGTTCTCAAGAATGTTCAACGTTTTGCGTTAACTGTCTTGCCGTGTATGTATCCTCGGCCGGGATTGCAAACACAGGGCTTTTGTGTTTTCATCTGAACTACCGTAGAAAAGAACCGCTACGTAGCTACGGATTGAGCGCTAGACGCTACAGCTAACCAATGCAGGCAGGACACCGTGAGCAGGCCAGGTTGGACATTGACATTCCAGTAACACAAGGCTCCCAAGAGCTCGTGTCCTTCAACAGTTCCTCATGCCACTGAACTAGGACTACTCTATGCTCACAAAGCGATACAGGACGCATGAGAGAAGACAAAGAAGAGCTCAGTCACTAATGAGCATTTTACGACATGTGGGAAGGGTCGGAGGAAGGGGGGGTGAGGATGTGTCTGAGAGAACCGGGGTGGGTGGGTGGGTAAGGGTTTGGGGGCCAACCGAAGAGCCCCAAGCAAGGTACTTGTCACCAGCTGTCTACAGGCCTCGGGTTATAAATCTAAGAGGGATGGTTCAGCTGATCGGATTATGGTGGGTCGCGTAGGTGAAGCAGGGCCCTTCCGGCTGTGGGAGCAGAGAGAGAAAAGACAAAACAAAAAAGATGAGAAGAGAACACACACACACACGTGCACACAGGTTAGCATGGCGGCCACTCACAGTCACGCATGCTTCTCCACCTCACCCCGACCAGAACCTTGCCATTTCTTAGGGCGCAGAGCGCAACGTAAGCGGTTATTAATCAGTGCTTTAAAAACGGCCGAATTTCACTAGCCGTTCCTTTTTTGGGTTGGGAGGGAAGACGAAAAAGCTCTAGCACAGATTGTACGGAATCCCCAACGATCCCTGGGATTTGTTGATGAATGCACCAGTGGCGCTCATCGGATGGCTCGCCAGAAAACCGAGGCTCAACATCCAGCAAGATGGTGCTGGTACCCAGATGAGTGTCGAGAAGCATGGGGCGCACAACCACGGTGATGCTACTGTACCAAGCGAGTGAGGAGCAATGTCACACAGAATGAGAGGCGTCCTCTGGGAGGTGCTGTGTCAGGAGCTGCCTGCTACTCTGGAGCAGGAGCAGCCCGCTCTGGCGGAAAAGCGGGTGCTGAGCTGCTTTTTGGGGGTCGCGACAGCTAGCTGAGCCCAGCTTTTTCAAACAGTTCTTTAGTCCCCTAGAACAAATTTATTCACAGATTTGGTTATAGCGAGCCTTCCCCGTTGGACAACTTCACCTCCTCCCCCAACACACACACCCCGCAAACGAAGGGCTGCTTCACACTGGCAGATTGGCCCAGGGTGGCGAAGTTGGCTTGAGCCAGTGCTGGGTCAACTTCTCTGCTGTTGTGCTTCTTTCAACCCAAGTGCTACTGAACCTGGGTTTACATCACTCCCAACTCCTCCTTCAGTAAGAGGCAGACGCCAGGGAAGTTCTCTACTTTACCGCTGGCAGCATTATCTGCACTTTCAGGCTGGATATTTTTGTCACTATCTTGTGATAGTTGCCTTATTTTTTTAACTGCGGAAGTTGCCCTGAGTGCATTGATCCTGGAGGGTGATATAGAAAATGTTAAAATAAGTACTTTGGTGCATTCACTTTAGGCATCCCAAGGCCTCCAGGGGAGGGGCCGTGGATCAGTGGTACAGCCGAGTTTGGTCCCCGGCTGCATCTCCAGGTACAGCTGGGAAAACTCCTGCCTGAAACCCTGGAGAGTTGCTGCTGCCAGTCCGTGTTGACAATACTGGGTTGGATGGACCAAGGGTCTGACTCCATATAAAGGCAGCTTTCCATATCCCTCTGTTGCTGTTTCTGAGGAATCCTCTGTTACCTGCCCTGGCCCAAAGGGGGTGGATCCTGCGATGTATTGATAGATAAACCTGGCATGGGGGTGGGGGTGGGCTGCTGCCTATGGACCTCGCAGGGCTTCAACAGGGGGGTAAAAGAAATGGGGGCATTCTTGCAAGCGAGCATTTGCCGCCTCTCCCAATGGGACCGCTTGCGCTTTCCCAGAGGCGTCGGCCTTCAGCCGCCTCCCTGACGGAGCCCATCTGCCCTGCGGTCGAGTTCCTATCATCGCTCAGCCCCAACTTGCGGTGGGAGATGCCAAACGTAGCAGAGGAGGGGAATGAACCAAGCAAGCCCCTTCACTTTGCAGGCGAAGCCTTCCGGCCTTCTCCAGCCCATCGCGAAATCGTGGCGCTTTTCGGCAGCCGGGCTGGCGGGCTGGCAGCATTTCCTAACAGCGAGTCCCAGAAGGAAGCGCGGCCTCTGGCTCAGGACTGAGGTGGGCTGGCCAGAAGCCGGGAAAAGACGGCGCCCCTGAAGCAACGCGCTCGCCGCCCACTGCCACGGCGATGGATTGCCATGTCCCAGCCCCCACCCCCCGAGCTGAGACATGTGCCTCTGCAGCACACACACACACACACACACACGGCAGAAGCCAGCGACACGTTCACCGGGTGGGTGTGATGACAGAGATGAGTTGAGGACTAGCAGCTCCAGCCCAGTTACCACTGGCCTCCCCTTCAAACAAGCCGTGCCATTGGCCGTGACGAACCCTGCCGGGGATTGCCCCACCCCACCTAACTGGGTCTGTACATCCCCAAATAGCGCTTTTTAGCCTTTCCCATTCACACGTGGCGACAAATACGTACAAGAGCTTTCTCTCTCAATCTAGTTCACTTCACTTGAATTCGGCTACCCGTCCTCTCTGGAAGGAAGCCGCTCTGGTAATAGCGGTGTGATCCAAAGCAATTGTGGGCTTGCTGTGCCAAACACGGCAGGAACGCAGCACGCTGAGGATTTCACCTTCAAAAACCAAACCAGTGCATCTAGTCCTCATGCTAATAGGGGGAAACCTTGAAAATCCCCTTCTTTCTGGGTAGCTCTTTCCCTACGCCCAGAAACACGCACACAGAAAGAGGGGAGGGGGATCAATTAACTGAAAACATGATCTATAATAAACTATGTAGATTTAAGGAGATGTAAATATCTTTCCTGCATCTGATTTATCCCAACCTTAGGACCGGCTCTGGCTGAACTGAAGGATTGACTTCTGGGTTTATTTGCCCACACAGAAAATGCTCAGCCCTTTGAATACATGGTGCGCGCTCCTGCTATTTTGGGCTACAGCACCCATAATCCCTGGCTGTTGGCCATGCTGGCTGAGTCTTATGAGAACTGTAGGTTGCCTTCCTCTCTGGTTGCTGCCTCCCCTATTGTGTTTTCTGTACCTGAACTGGAAAACCGATCCCATAGCTGTGCTGGCCGGGGGCCGCCTTGGCTTCTTTGCCGCTCAACACATTCGCTGCTGCAGAGTTCAAGGAGAGAGAAAGGGAGACGGAGAGGGGGACAGGTGGAGGGCGAGCGGCAGGCCTGGAGAAGACTCTCTGGCTGCAATGGAGGAAGAGGAAAGTGGGCACCGGGGCTCAGAAAGCCAGGTTTGGGGGGGGGGGCAGAATCCAGCACAGCCGCTGCAAGTGCAAGGTTCGAGAAAGGATGTTTTTCTCTCTCGGTGTTTCCACACTGCCAGGTTCCAGACACGTCAACTGATTCATTGCTGCCTCCCAAGGCAAGAGGAGAGAGCCAGCATGCCAGAATGGTTAGATTCAAGCGCTACAACCTCCAGACGCGTTGGACTGCTACTCCCATCCTTCCTAGAGGGGCACACTACTATGGGCCTGTTCAGACAACACGCTAAGCCATGGTTAGGCTGCTAGTCCTTAATGGTTAATGAGTGTATTTAAACCCCGGTTATGCAGCTATGGTTAGGAATGGTTCACACAACATGCTAAGCCATAATGTTTAGCTCAAAGTGCTTACTGTGGCTTAGGGTGTTGTCAGAACATGGTTTGTGTCACTTAGGGCTTTGTACAGCGTGGCCGCCTGGGTGGTGGGGCAACCCCAACTAGACAACAGACAAGGTGGCCGCTTCAGGCAGCAGGCATCTGGGCACGTTAAGAGGGGCAGGCAAATCAATAGAGCCCCCAAAGCTCAGGGCAGGAGCCGCACACCTTGTTTGGGTGGCACGACTCAGTTTCTCCTCCAGGGCCTCTATAGGGCGATGCTGGATTTGCTTGACAGATTGGCCTGTAAATCCCCTGGAAAGTGTGTGTGTGGGGGGGGGGGGCGCATCCCACTCCACAGGGACTGGGTACGTCGTATAAAGTGTACGCACCATGTCAAAATGGAGATGCACAGGGCAAAGCAGTCCCACCAGCATGCCAGCTTTCCCCCTGCTGCTACGCCTAGAGGGAAAGGGCCGTTAGGAACGGAACTCGAGGCCTGCAGGGGGTGGGGATGTACACGAGGAATCGGAGCAGCCTTTCAATCACGCAAAAGGCTTCCGAGAGCCAGGCTGGGAAAGACCCTTCTCTCCCCAAGGCTAGTCAAGCAGGACACTACTGCGCTACGACACTACTGCGCTACGGGAACAGATTTGGGGGGGGGGGAGAAAAGACCCTTGATAAAGTCCAGCTACTTTGGCAGAGTTCTTTCCATATTCATGCCTTTCTCTCTCTCTCTCATATACTCCCACCACCCAAATTCATGGACTCCAAAGAAAGGTGTTTGTTTTTTTTAATCAAATTGTTTCCTTAAATAAAATAATGAATTGCAGCCATAGATCCACCACATTTTGAGTCCATTGCTGCAGGAGGTGGGACTCCACAGCGCCTAGCTGCAAAGGCAAGGACCTCTAGGGAGGTAAGAGCTAACAGGGGAGGCAAGTGGCAGGACGGGGCGGGTGGGATGGGGGGGGCAGGGGAATAACACTAACACGGAGTCATGCACCACTGAAGGCTTGGGGGGGGCAGGGATGAGTGCGTGTGAAGAACGTACCGTAGCTGCCAATCCTCAGGGGTCACTGATAGTGATTCTGAAAGACAACACGAGAGCGACATGGCTGTTCAGACATTTGGAGGCAAGAGGCAGCCTGGAAAATGAAGGCGTGCTCATACACACACACACACACACACGCTTGTGAGAAAGCGCTATGGCCTACGCTTGCACTCACAACTATACAGATACACAGACGACAGAAGAAGGCAGAGATCCGCGGCACGGACGCAGCTGTAGTCACACCTGGGCACGCCCGGCAGCAGTGTACGCCACACGTACCACACTCAGCTGTGTGCTCACATCCCAGGCACCCTCCTACGGAGACAGCCATCCACACACCCGTGCAGGGGCCTGCGCGCTCCATCTCCACCCCAAATGTACTCTCATGACCACAGAAAGTGGCCGTAAGGCTGTACCTGGCTGTGACTCCAAGAAAAATGCCTGCCTCTTCCCCCAGGCAGGCTTTTTCAGTGGGTTTTTTAAATTATTATTTATTTATTCAATTCAAAAGCCCAGCGTTTTTATCCAGTTAACATTTTTTATGTTGTGCATTTTCAAATAAAGCGCATGGGCTGTTGTTTCTTAACTCCAAACAGTGCTGTAAGCGGTGAGGACAGCCTCTGAAATTGTGGTCTAAAGACAGGCCGAATGGAACGCTCTTGGAGTCAAATTCAGTTTGGAAGCTTGCACATCTGTCCTCAAAAAAAGAGTGAGTCCACAGCCCGGCTCATAAGTATGTGTGTCTGGACACAGCCCCAAAGCACTCACCAAATAGGCTGCACAGGCTCATACACGCACACATGTGTGCAAAGAGTTGACACACCACACAAACTTCTCTCTCTCTCTCTCTCAATCACACACACACACACACACATCTCAACAGCTGATACACTTCCTTTCAGACCCCAACGCTGCTCCCCATTTCTCTACCCAATGCGGAAAAGCCAGATCCTTTTGTAAAGAAAAAAAAAAGGGGGGGAGCAAAGAAAGACGAAGAAATAACAACACATGAAGATGGCTGCCTGTTCCCTTGCGGCAAGAGGGCCCTCGGCCAGCCACCAAGTGCAGACGTGCTTATTCTATATACGAGAGATGGCGCATGGAGCTCGGACGCCATCTGAAGCCATTGGTCAATGGGGGGAAAGGGCCCTTTGGAAGGAGCACGCAAACTGGTGGAATGGAGCAGTTGGGGGGGGTCGGGACAGAAAGAGAGAGAGAGAGAGCTCTGTGCATTCCTTGGAAACTATCCAGGTTGGGATACTCTGGGTAGTATCAACAAGGAGCGTTGCGTGCCACCTTAAAAACTCACCAATTCATGACGGCATGCCTTGCTGGGGACTAGACTCCACTTCTAGTCCACAGGAGCTTAACCCATAGTAAGTGTGTTAAACCTTTAAGGTATTTCAAGGCACTTGGTTGGTTTTGCTACAGCACCCTAACCTGGCTCCCCCCTGGAAGTTGGTTTGTTTAGCTGTTGCTCAGCGGTAGGGCCTCCGCTTCGTGTGCAGAAGGTCCCGGGTTAGATCTCTGGCATCTCCAGGTAGGGCTGGGAAAAACCCTGCCTGCAACTGTGGAGAGCGGCTGCTGCCAGTCCGTGTTGGCTACATGGGCCAAGGGTCTGGCTCAGAATCAGTCAGAATTGTATGGCATCTCTCTCTCTCAAAGAGAAATCACTCCCTGGCGGAAACCACCATGTCTCAGCTGAATTGGCTCCACCACCACCGGTCCTCCGAGCGCCTGCATAGCAATGCACAAATCCGCAGGAGATTCAGGGAAAAGCATGCAGGCAAAAAGCACTTGCGTACAGCGGAGGGCACAACTGCCCTTTCAGGACCACATCGCCGCTTCTGGCGAGAAGAGAGCCAGAGGCGTAAGATGCGTTCCAGGAAACGGCAGGCAAGTCTGTGGGTGGTCATGCCGACCCCAGAAGCTAACCGCCTGGATCTCACGACCAGCAGCCGTGCCACCACGTGCCTCTCACCTAGGAGACCAGACGTGTGGCTGAAATCCCTGGTTGTTCAGGCTGACGTGCACCGGGTGTGCGCAAACACACCCACCCACTTACCCACACAACCTGCCCTCCTTCTTTGCAGCTATCTGGGGAGCCCTCTGAGAAAAACAACAACGCAGGAATGGATCTTTTCCTTGTTCATCTGTGGCATACAATTCAATGTTTTACAAGGCAGGAAATGGGTCATTTTAGGAGAGGTTTACGAGAGGTGGTTGGGGGGGGCAGAGAAGGAAGGGAGCGGAACCCTTCACGTCAGCCTGTGTGGAACATCCTGCCAGTATATAGAATATATCATCCAGGAGAGGGAAGGAATGGAACGGCGGAGGGCATGAAAGAGGGGTGAACGAGAATGGTGACAGAGTGCAGGAGGCAGCAGGGAGAAGGGCGTAGCCCAAACACAGGCAAAATGGCAGGCGGACTGAAAGGAGGATGAAAAAGACAACGGCGGAGGGAAGAGGAGCAAGATGGGGCAACAGCAGCTGCACGTGTGGATGATGCCCGGGGAAAGCCCCCGGAAAGCCGTAGAAGAACGAAGGAGCAGGGCCATGGGTTGGGATGACCACTGCACACCAACGGACGGATCGTTTTCCAACCGACACAGACGGCAACGCCCTGCTTCAGACGGCTCCGCAGCAGCTCTTAACCCTACCCAGGCCATGCGGCAGCTGCACCGCAAGGACCTCACTCAGACAGGGAAGGTCCCTCGGCCCCCAACCGACTTCCCGAGAGTCGGGGCCGGACGAGGGCAGCAAGTCGGAGCTCATGGCCCGTTGGGTCTGGCTCCATCTAACACCGATCGCTGTACATCCCTTATGTTAGATACAGAGATCAGATCCGGCTCCTTCTGAGACACCCCAACGTTCAGAAACCCAAGACCCAGAGAAAGTTGTCACGGAGAGTGGCGTTCTTGTGGCTGTGGGGCAGCCCCATGTGTTACGCATCCGCAGGCACCCACAAATCGCGGGGTAAGCTGCGTGAGAAGGGTAAGCAGGAGTACCGACGTTTTCCGTTGAGCGCTGCGGAGTGGAGCTGTAGCCCTGGACTCGGCCTCCACCCTGCAGGGCCTGGGCCCACAGACCAGCGGAAGGGAACGCCTCAGAGCCGAGATCAGGGGGAGCTCGTCTTTTGCTGTGAACTACAGCGTGACGTTACAGCCAGCAGAACCTCCTGGGCCTGCCCGTCTTGTCTTCTAGGACAAGCACAGCGAACCGATTTCTTTACTACCCGCCCCCCCCAATATAGCTGTGTTGGTCTATGGGGCAGGGGGAGACGGCATCCAAAGTAGGGCAATGCCCTTCTTAGGCCCACCAATATGCCACAAAAGAGAACTCCTGGTTATCATGCGATCCAGCCCTCACCTAGCAGCCTTTTGGAGCGACCGAAAGTCAAAGCCCAGCTTGAATGGAAGATGCAGGGCGTGAAGGGTCAACGCTATTTGGTGCCGTGCAACTATTAAGACGTCACCGTTTCCGCCTTGGACGTGGGCTTTTCAAACATGGGTTTTAAACGGCAGGTGTGATTTCCACACGCCCTCCCACTGTTCTGTTTTGATTTACATTTACCCTGATGGAGGTCTTTGGGTTTTGTTGCTCTGCAGTGGGGCCTGTAGCTAAATGCAATACACATAGGATGATGAACACTGCTTTTTTTTAAAAAAACAATAATAATAATTAACTCTCGTTAGGTCTAGCAACCTGGATTATTATTTTTTTACTCACTCCCATTTCCCAGATCACGCTGTCTCTAATCTCAGAGGGGCTGTTGCTGTTCTAACAACGCAATCCCATGCATCTCCCCTCAGAAGTAAGTCCTATCAAGTTCAGCCGAACGTCGGAGTGTCTAGGCTTGCACCCGTCAGGGTGTTTCTGCACCGCACAGCCTAAACATGCGATACTGGAGGCAGAAACGTTTTTTCTCAGCGTTAAGAGGTCGAAGGCACATTTCCATCTCATGCCCAATAAGAGAGCTGTAAGGACCATGGAAGGTCCTGGCGAAGGCAACCAGTGATCACGGAGCTGAAGCAGTTTCCTCGTGAGGGCAGGCTACAGAAGTTTGGCGCTCTTTAGTTCGGGGGGAGGGAAGACCAGGGGGCTGTCTTCATGGCGCTGCGTTGGTGCCACTCCGCTGCCAAACCCCACGCTCTCGCTGGTGTGTGGCGGCGGCATGTTGTCCTTAGGAGGGGAGGCAGCGCAGACCTTCTGGCGGCCATTAGGGTCATCAGGCCCTCCCCCTCCCCCTCCCCCAGCTTCTGGTGACCAATAGGAGGTCGCCTTCCGCCTGGGAACGCCCCTGGAGCGGCCCCGAGCAAGGACAGACCGGCGGAAGAGCCGGGCTGACCTCGCTTTGGCTGGAAAAGCCAGGGTAAGTTCCTGACTTTTCATCCGCGCATCTTCACCGCCTCTTTGCTCCAGGGAGGCTTCGAATCTGCGGCTACGTCGTAGAATCGACGCAGTGCAGATTCGGAGCCACTCCGGGGCACAGACAACGTCAAGACAGCCCCCAGGAAAGCGGAGGGAGGGGGAGTTGTGAGAGGGATTGAGCAAACGGTGCATAATATGGAGGAAGTGGAGAGGAGACGCGCCCTCCTGCCCCTTGGAGCCAGCCCTGTCAAGACCGGTGGGAGAACGTCTTTATTTTCTGTATGGATTTGTTAGGCAAAACAGAGTCATGCTTGACCTTCTCACTGCGCAAGAAACGGGGAGTTAACGGCTTCTGTTCAGCCACTGGAAAAGTCCCGATTAATATCCACGTGACCGTTTCATTGTTCAGGCTCAAGTCGAGGGCTTGCCTTAATTCTGCTAATTACGAAGATGAGGCCAGATCCTGTCAACGTCTCTAAGGCAACCCCAAGCAGGGCTCGCTCGACGGGAAGCGAGACCGAAACAAAATCTCTACTGACAATCTGCCACCTCCAAGAATTCTCGAGTTCAGCTATTTGAAATAAAGCGGTTAGCCTTGGAAGCTCCCAGGTCAGCGTTCAAGAGCCAACAACCCACCCACCATTTTAAGCTTCTCGTGCTTAAAATGGGGTCCATTGAACATCAACCACAACATCCCCAAATACTGGCATTTGAATTGCAGTACAAAATATTTTCACATGCATAAAACGAGGTGCAGCTTTTAGATCCAGATTTAATCATACTTTGAGTAGATCCACTGAAACCAACAGGCCTTATTAGCACTGGACTCAACACGACCTACTTCTCAGGAAACATGTATAGGATTGTCTATACCTACTTGGGAGTAGACCCCACTGAACTCAGTGGGACTTCTTTCCAAGTAATTGTCCGTTGGATAGGGCCAAGTAAAACATGTTTTACTTGATGGCGCTGGCAGACTTATCTTTTCTGGGAAGAGTTCTCCTGGATGTTGAGTTCGAACAGCGATCTCAAATGCTGGCTAGTGGTTCTTCACGTTGAAGCCAGAGGCATGGGCAGGATCAATTGTTTTCCCTGGGGAAAACCTATGCATGGAGTTCTGCCCTGAGCAGAGTGGGGAGTGGCGTTCCTAGGGGGCTTTCTAGCTTGGAACTTCATCACAGGGGCGGTGAGCAACCCAAGCGGGAGAACGACAGCATTGTTGAGCTGGAAGGGTCCTATAAAGGCCATCAAGTCCAACCCCCTGCTTAATGCAGGAATCCACGTGAAAGCATAGAGGTAGAGTTCTTCTCCCAAATCGACAACACGACCCTACCCTTCTAATGGAGGTGTCCCTACGCAGACGGAGCGATGGCCGCATGGGAGGACCCTCAAGTTTTAGATCCATCCCGACTGGAAAACTTACAGCAGAAGAGGACAGAAACCTCACACCAAGACGTTCTTAAAGTCTGTCTCTTGCTGTAGCCGGGCAGCTCCCCGGCATCTGGGCCCTTGGCTTTTCTGATTGATACCTTCCAACAACAGTCAGTATGACCGTCTCCAAGGTCCTCCTAAACTCTCTTTCCCCCCAGTTCTGCCAAGGAAAAGAAAAACCCGTAGGTTTCGAGATCTTTTCCCGAGAGCAGTGATGTAGCGGACGCAGGGCTCACGCGGATGGCACTCCGGCCCTTTTCTATCAGCCCCGCCACAGAGGCCACCCGCCCCCCCCCCCCGCCCTCCGGTATTCCCTGTTCCTTCCGAGTATAGCTGCAATTCTCTGGGGGAGAAACTTTTTCTCAGCAGCAAGACATAGTTGGGAACCATCCCTGTATTCTGGGGTAGCTTGCTTTTGAATATAAAAGATCTCCCCCTGATAGAGATGGAAACCGTAGGAGTATTTTTTTGGTACAGATCAATGCTGCTGCCTGCTTTTTTGGACTCTCCTTGGGGGCGAGGCTCTGGGGGCGGTCATGATGAGCGCCTGCGTTTCAACGTTGATCACTATGCCGCTGTTTAAGAGGAAGCCTCAGCATCCAAGTGACTACTGCAAGAGCGGGTGCCTGTGAAGCCGGGCAGGAGCACCCACTTGCAAAAGGAGGACGGGTACCGACAGCACACACCTCGGCGCGTTTGCTCCGAAGTAAGCCACCTTGGCTGTTATTCCCTCGGCGGAGGCCTTGGGTTTGCAGCCCCAGCGCAGCCGACGCCCAAAGCCCACGGCCCCTTTCTGCCTGCTGCACGGCTGCACTTACCTGGGGACGCCAGGGGGGGCGCGGTTGGGCCGAGACGGAACCTGTGGGGGAGGCCCGAAAGGATCCGGGGAAGCCCCTGGCCTAGAGGGCACAGGAGGCGCACCACCCAGAGTGGGACCACCAGCAGGCGGAGGTCCAGGAGCCGGGCCGCGCGATCCAGGTCTGGCCGGGGGCACTGCTGGCGCTCTCCTCTGCGGCGTAGGGCTGGACGTGGGGGACCTGTCGGACAGAGAGAAGCTTCGCTGCAGCGGCAGGGCGGCAGGTGCACAGAGAGGTGTCCCGAAAGCTCTAACAGCCTCCAAGGGCCCCTCTGGCCAGGGGCAAAGCAGCTTTTCCAGAGAGCTGGAAGCCGCCTGCATGCCGGTACAGACCATGGGGGGGGATGGTGGCTCCCATTTCAGTGAGGCGGGGGGGGGGGGAGCATCCGCTCTGGGTTTCAGCCAGAACTCTAAAGGAACTCTACAAGGTGTTGGGTTCAGCACCCTGGACAGCTCCTTTACACCGTGGAGGCTGGTGACTCTGATGTCAGTGGGGCTACGAATCTGTTCCGGGTTTCAGAGCAAACCAGTCAGAACTCTGAAGGCGCTATGGAAGGTGCCGGTCCATTAGGGTTCAGGCTGGTTCTGATTGAAACCCGAAACGGATTCATTGCCCCACTGCCTTCGGAGCCGCCAGCCTCCACTGCCTTCAGAGTTCTGACTGAAACCCACAGCAGATTCACCGCCCCACTGAAATAGGCGCCGCCGTCCTCCACTGGGACAGACGCACCTCCCGTGGGTCTCCCTGCCGCCACACCGGATCTGCAGCCGTTGCAAACGGCGCTCCCAGAAGCCGTGGGCATGTCACGGACGCCACCGCCTGAAGCGGGGCCTCCCCTTCCAAGCCACCTTCCGCTCCCCCAGCCCCCACCCTTGCCACGATCCTAGCGGGTTTGCGGCGTCCGGGGCCTTTTGCGCGCCATCGCAGCCCCAGAAGCCCCGGCTCCCCGCCCCGCCCCAAGCGTCCAGTGCGCCCGACGCGCACGCCCCGGCTGCCTTCCTTCCCGTTCCGGCAGGAGACCCCCATCTAGTCGCTAAAAGAGGCGTCCGGAAGGTCTGCGGGAGCCTCCCTCTGAGCCTCGGGTACCTGCGTCCGGACGGTATGTTCTGCACCTGCAGCCAAGAGTCGTCCACCGGCGGGGGCAGGGGAGTGCTGATGGTCGTGGTGTTGATGTCGCCGATGATGTGCAGCGCCTCCTTCAGGGCGTGGTACATGCGCAGCATCTCGTCGCGCCGCTGGGCTTGCTCAGCCGATTCCTCCATCAGGGTGTTCTGGTCTCCGCAGGAATACAGGTTCGCCAGCAGCTCAGAGTGGATAAACTCCTTGGTCTGCGGGAGGGAGAAACCCAGGCCCCGACAATCAGAGGAAGCCGGCACTGAACACGAACGTGTACCGTGCTGTTATTGGGTTGGTTTATAGCTCAGCGTACAAGCACATGTCGACGACTTTGGTCCATAGATACGAGGCTGCCTCTTACATTTTTCATCAGACAAACATTTGAACCACTCCATATAGTTCATTACGATCAAAGAACAGCATTTAACGCGTACACACCACGTAGGGCAGGGCGCCCTCTTGGTTCAGCTAAAATACACCCTTCCTCCCGCCAAGGGGCTCAAGACTGGCTGCACGGCTTCCCCCCTCCCCCTTCTATACTGACAACAGCCTTGCGAAGTAAGGTAGGCTGAGAGATACTGACTGGCCTAGATCACAAAGGTAACAGCAGGGGATTTGTACCTGGGTCTCGCTAGTCCTACGCATTAAGCACAACGCCACACTGGCTCTCTGTTGACCCAGGGTACAGAAAACAGCGTCTCCAGGTGAGAGACTTGGAAAAGCTAGGACTGGGATTCCACCCCCCCCCCCCCAAAGCTTTTTGGATTGGTGAGCACATTTGGGATTAGAGTGTCATGGGCTATCTCACAAAATGGCTGCCATGGGGGCAAGTGACTGTTCCCAACATGGCTGCCACGGTGTGGGGACGGCCGCTGACAAAACCCTCCTTTCCCAGAAGGCAATCGGGCGAGACGAAAAGAAAAGGAGCATTTCCCAAGAACCGCTTAGGGATTGTGTTATGTTAAGACGTATCGCAAATAACTAAAATGCTTAGAACCTAAGGAGAAGGCAAAGGGGGAGCCTGAGCTCCAGGACTCTCTTTTGATCCCAAATAAAAATGGAGCTGGAGAGCAGCGCTTTGCTTTGCAGCATAACAAGCTCCCAGTTAAAAAAAAACCACAATACTTCTAAAATATCTTAAGACATGAAATGAAAAATCAGGAGCGGCAGGGAACCTGGTTGGCACGAAGAGCAGAATTCAACAGAAGTCCTACTTAGAGTAGACTCATTGACATGAATAGGACTTAGGCATGACTCTTATGGGCATAAGAAGAGCCCTGATGCTGGATCAGGCCAAGGGCCCATCTAGTCCAACACTCGGTTCCCACAGTGGATAACCAGCCGCCGACCAGGGACCAGCAAAGCAGGACAGGGGTGCAACAGCACCCTCCCGCCCATGTTCCCCAGCAGCAGGCTTACTGCCTCTGATACTGGAGGTAGCACGTAGCCATCAGGGCTAGTGCCCATTGAAACTAATGGGACTTAAGACTTGCTTAAGTCCCACTCATTTCAATGGGTCTACTGTAAGTAGGTCTTCCGTTGGATTCTACCCAAAGAGGCCTTCACGCTTTGCCGTAGACCATCCCAACTTGGAAAAGATGACAGGCAGTTCCACGGGTCAGCTCAATGGGGTACGTACATTGTTTATCATAAGGTGCATGATGGTTTTAGGCATGAGGTCGCGAACCGTCTTGTTGACGATGGCCATGTAGGAGTCCACCAGGTTCCGGATCGTTTCCACCTGTCTCTCCAGCTGGGGGTCCATGGAATGCATCAAGCTGTCGGATCCATTCTCTTCCGACTCGCTGGACTACGGAGGAGGTTGGAGAAAAAGAGGGCGCGTCTTTTAATGAGACCCCCCCATCCCCACCCCCAGTGGCAGAAAGCAAGAGGGAGACGTTGAGGAAGTCGTGGAACCATACTGAAAGAAGCGGGGCAGGTTTTTGTGGAAGACTCATACAGAGGCACAATAGGACATTCCATCTGGTGAAATAAACAAACTTCATTTTGGCTCCGTGCACTTTGTCCCAAAAATACTATTACTGAAGCCGTTACAACCGCTTTAGCATCCCAAAGACACCAGTTCTCTGTGGCTTCAGGTAGCTGAGCAGCACTAAAGACGCGTAGGGAATTTCTACATGAGGCTTTTAACCCACACATTTACCGAGGCTTCTGCTTCCGTATTCTTTGCGGGATTAAGATCGGCTCCCTTACATGTGTTTTTTCCCTGGGGTTTTCTTTTCTCTGCTTTTCTATATGTTCCATTATACAACCACTAGATGGCCCTGTGGTATAGCAGAATTGCACAATCACACAGGGAGTTTATAATGCAATCCAGAGAAAATACCAGACTTTCTTCATTAAGAAAAGACCCGCGAGAATGTGTGGAAAGCATGGGAGAGACCCTGAAGGATTGCAATGTCGTATAAAGGCCCCACAAATTATCGTCAGTGCACAATCATGAGTGCACAATAAAAGCCTCGTGTAGAAAGGCTCTTAGGGCGCTATCCTGAAAATGTTTAGAAAGAAATAAGTCCCGCAATTCCCATTATTTTAGCTGGGGAACTCTGGTAGTTGTAGGGCTTATTTCTGTCTAAACATGCATAAGATTGCCCCCATAGGCTACAATCTTATTACATGCTGATCTGGAAGGATTCCCCCTTGGGCATAGCAGGAGATACTCCTGAATACATGTGCCTCGGATTGTGCATTAAAAGGAAAGGCATTTTGGTTCATCCCAGGGAAACCTGCAACCCTAACACAATTCCTTCTCAGGCTCTCAATATGCCAATCTGTAAATACATGGCATATACACCTGAAAAGGCTTTCCAGTCAGAGGCGGCTTCCAGACAGAAGGCTCCTATCACTCCCAATCAAAAGACATGGCATTCCTCTTTTGACTTTCCCGAAAAGATGGAGGAAACAGCCGGGTGGTTTACAAATAGAAGGTAATAGGAGCTTCCAGAAGAAGGTTTTATTACACCTGTCAGTATTTCTGAAATTTCAGAGGGGGCCCAACGTTGACATCATCAGTTTGCAAGGGGAGCAAAACATTATTAACATGCGAGAAACCCATTGTCACCTTCAAAAACAGTTCTCAATCAATAGCCGCTGGATATGCTACTACTAGCGATGGGGAAATTTGTCCATTTCAGTTTCACAGGTGTATGGTGTGTTTTTCTGTCTGCTTCCACATCAGTTTGTGAATTCGGGGTGAGCAGGGGGGAGGCCACACAAAAACGCGTAGCACTTTCATGCAGATTTCTTCGAATCTGTGCATTTTTGTACTTATTTTTCCTAGTGTGGACTCGTATTGGGTTACATCCAACATTAGTCCTGCTTCGAGGAGACCCATTGAAATTAATGGAACATAAGTTAATCATGATGAATTGAAGACCCATTCATTTCAATAGGTCTACTCTAAGTACAACTAACATTGGATTCAACCCTTTTAATGAGCAGTTTTACCCCAATATAAGGTTTTGTGTGTACTTTCTCCTAATGAATGCATTTTTGTGCATTATTCCTTAATACCCACATTTTTGTGTGCATTTTTTGAATTGTAAATTGCATCACAAAATTCTGAAAAGTGCAGATTTCAGTGGGCAATGTGTTTCTGTATAGGTTTAGAAGGTACAAAGTGGTTGAGTTTTACAATTTCCCATCCATTCCTAATCTGTTATTTATATTTCTTAGACACAACACAGTAATTCTCCCATTATTATTATTTTTTTAAAAAACTTCTTTCTTCATATTTTGCTGTTTCAGAAAATCAAAAAAATAATAATTCTAAATCCTGGGTACCTTAAAGATGAACAATGGATACTTAGAAGTCTGTCCCATTGAGTTTAATGGGGCCTAGGCCCAGCTAAGTGGATGTGCAGGATTGCAACCTCATCATGGCATAATATGTTTCTATTAAAGGTTATCCTCAGTTGGTAGAGACAGATAGCTAGAGTCTGTGTGTGTGTGTATGTGTGTGTGTGTGTGTGTGTGTTTGGAAAGTGTTAACAGTGGGTCCATACAGCCATGAAATGGAGCCTGTGACATTTCTATGCAAAGCTCAAACATATGCAAGAGAAGCACCTGAGCCATTCGCAACAGCAGTCACTGGCAATTACATCTTCCTAACCTTGCAATGCTATTTTAACACCTGCAATGGGAGGGTATTGAAACTGAGACCTAACGCCTTGCTAATAAATCCTAGTTCAGCAAGTTACCCCTATACATCTGCCAACAGAAAAAAACACTTTATGCACCCAATGGAAGTAAGCTCTGATCCAGGCAAACTGGTTTTGGATTACAACTCCCAGAATCCCTGACCATTGCTCATGCTGGCGAGGGCTTATGGGAGTTGTAGTCAAAAACATCAGGAGGTTCTCGATTCTCTTCTAGCCTTTAAGGTGCCATTAGACTCTGTTTGTTCATTCAGATTGTTCCACTGGAACACCAGGGCAGGCAGTTGAGGCAGATCTTCTGGGAGATGGACCATTTTCCTCTCAGAGAGGGGTGGGATTTCTCCCCCACCCACCCCAGTTTGCTTTCTTGGCACTTTTGATGCAAACAGCTGATGTATATCTTAGAAAGAGAGGCTTAGGGGAACTGAAACTCAGAACATTACGACTCAGAAAAAATGAGGAAGTAAAAGAAGAAAAGGGGAAAAAAACCACAAGGTAATTTGGATACGGCTCAGAAATTGAGCGATCAAATTCCGAAGAAGGGAAACTCTCAGGTGCGTGGTAGGAAAACCAAAGGAAGAAAAGAAAAGAATTAAATGGACAATGCGGCAGAAAGGGCGTAGAGAAAGGGAGAAGGAAGGGGTGTCTCTTGGGACACAGAGACAAAACGATATTTAAAAATAATAAGAAGAAAGGAAGTAACAAATAAAATAAAAAAGAGCCATTCAGATGAGGAGATTCCCACCACAGGGCAGAGCAGCTGTCACTTACTTTGTCCTTGTCCTGGAGAGCCAGTTTGAGCACAAAAAGCAAAAAGGGAAAAAAAACAAAAAGAAGAAAAAAATGTGACAATTTTTTTAAAAAATCCCCGCATTTTACTTTTGCATCATCAGGTGCAGAAAAGGAAATACGGCGAACCCTCAAAAGCACACGTTATAGAATTCAGAGGACACGGGAGATAACTGAGCAAATAAACATAACGGAAATGGGAATTGCTGCAAAGCAAAAAAGAGTCAAACTGGCTCATTAAGTAGAGATTCCTAGAGAAAACTACTTACCAGTAGCACCCGAGTTTATTTCCCCCAATCCCAGGCCTTACAACATGGGGTCAAGTGCAAATATATTGTCCGAAGAACTATGACCTAAGGGGAGACCATCCGTAAAGTATAACAAGGGGAGAGCAGTAAAGTATAGCAAGGGGGGAGCAAAGGTAGATTGATTAAAATGGGCCACAGGTTGAAAGGGGGGGGGAGAGAGGGGAGTTTTTATTTTTAAAACTCTTAAAGAACACAGTTTATGACAGATCCAGAGCACAGAGCCAGGATCATTCCACTGTATCACCAACAGGTGGCACCATTGTCCCTAAGCTGGTTTATACAATATGGCGGCCACTGAGTAGTGATCAAAAGTAGACGGAGAGATTTGATATGTCTGGGAAGAGCGGTGTGTGTGTGTGAGAGAGAGAGAGAGAGATGGGGGAAGGATCTATGAGAAGGGAGAGGAAATTGCGAGCAGTGAAAGAGGAGGGAATTCGGGAACAGCTGTCCTGGACAGAAGTCACTGCCTTCCAGTTCAAGCATGGCGACTCTTTTCTTCCATTTTGTCCTTCCCCCACCCCACCCGGTGCCTGGTCCTGTCTTCTACTCCCCTCCTCATGAGCCGGTCTCCAGTGAACCAGCAGGACCATGGATGGAAGGGGAGAGATTTAAATTGCAAAATCTGGATAAGAGATGAGAAGCTGAGATCAGGGGAAGGTTGGAGGGGAGTTTGGATAGACGACAAGTGTGATGGGTGACATAGGTCAGGGTGGGCAATTGGTGGCCTACAACTCCCCACCCGTCAGCCCTAATCTGCCTAGCCAATGGCAAGGGCTTAGAGAAGGTTTTTGTGAACTGCCCAGAGAGCTTCGGCTATTGGGCGGTATAAAAATGTAATAAATAAATAAATAAATTAATTAATAAGGTGTAGCCCCAGACAGTCACAAATGGCTGGCCTCTGAGACGGAGGGTGGGGAGAGACCACAGCTCAGGGGTGTGGAGGGTCCCGGGTTCGATCCCAGCATCTCCAGGTAGGGCTGGCAAAGGATACAGCCTGAAACCCGGGGCAGACGCTGCTGCCAGTCCGTGTCAACAATACTGGGCTAGATGGACTCAGTAGAAGGCAGCTTCCTACTGATGTTGAACCAGGACTCCTGACTGCCACTGATAACCCACTGCTCAAAGCTCAAAAGTCCCCGTAGGCGGATATGGGGAGAACCTAATTTGCCCACCAGGCACAGCATCCTTAAGACTGGGAATTGCGGCCATTGGGATAGGTTCTACTAAGAGCAAGAACGGCAACAGGAAAGCCCTGCGCCACCTCATGGGGTGTAACTGCATCGGTGTGACGGTGTGAGTTGGGGTGTCTCCACCCCCCCCCACGCCCCACCCCCCCAGGCAAGTCCCTCAGCATTCATGCCGCATGTACATTTTGCCCCGTCTCCGTTTCAGGTCGTCTTTGTTGCCAAAGAGTAGCTTGTTCTACCATACGCCGAGGGAAACGTAAGAGAGCCTGAAAGGGAAGGAGGTCAAAACAATTCCCCTGTGAGGTCCGTCTGCCCAGGGTTTGGGGGCGTGTCCTCACTCGTTGTCTCAGATCCATCCTCTCGCAGGACCGAGGCTTCCTGATCAGCAGAAAAAATGGATTTATTTACACAAAAGTGAAGTGTGCCGGAGGTTATGCTCTCCACAACTCAAGAAGGGTGCACAGGCGAGAGGAAGGGACCCCTTCTCTCCCCCTGCCATACCGCCTTATGCTCTGTCACTTATTTATTTACAAAATTTGTTTGCCGCTCCATATCTGAAACAGATTCCGGAGCGGTGAAGAGAAGAAATAAAACAGTAAAAGATACAATGATTAAAACACTATTACAATTAGACTTTTTATTAAAGAAAACCAGAACGCCAATAAAAGCCACGGGTGTTGGTTAAGGAACGCTTCCTGGAATGGAGCTGTTTCCAGGAGGCAACACAGCGTGGGCGCCTGCCTGGCCCCCAGGGGTAGGGAGTTCCACAGAAAGGGGGCCACCACGCTGAAGGCTCCTTCTCCAGGTGGACTCCAAGCAGCCTGTAGGTCCATGTGGATCCACCAGGAGCATTCGCCCTCTGACGAGCTCAATGACGGGGCAGGTTGGTAAGGCAGAAGACACTCTCTCAGGTATCCTGATCCCAAGTTGTTTAGGGCTTTGTACACTAGTACCAAAACCGTAAACCTTGCCCGGTAGCCGATAGCAGCCAGTGCAGTTCCCTCAGCAACGGAGTTACATGCTGAAAAGGGGCAGCTCCCGACAACAGCGTTATCACTTAGCTTTGGCTCACTTCTGGCATTGGAGCCAAGCCAGGAAAAAAGCGCCTGCGGTGAGCTGTGACGGGGGGGGGGGTTTGCAGCTTCCCTTCCCCACGGGCCCCCTTTAAGGTTTAAATGAGACACCTCCCCTTCCTGGCTTGAGACTTGAACAAGGCACAAAGCATGTGAACAAACCAATCATGGCTGTCACCATCAGGCTGGCTTTGGTCCTTAGCAACCACGGTTTGTTGGAAGACATTTTTCACTTTTACGCTCCCGTTGAAGTCGGCGATCGACTCACCCCAACACGCTCCGGGTAAACACCGGCGCGCAAGAAGGAAGCCTTCCAACTATCCACCTCCTCTTGGGTCTCACACGCTAGCTCCAGCTGCCGGTAATCTTTGTAAACGTTCCTGGAGTGAAAGAAAGAGAAAGGTGATGTCGCTTTTCCTACCTGCCACGCAAGTTAGGGCCAGGGCAGTGGAGGCTGGTAGCTCCGAGGTGAGTGGGGCGGTGAATCCACTCTGGGTTTCAGCCAGAACTCTAAAGGATCTCTCCAATCTGCTCTGCCCCTTGGAGAGGCCTTTTAGAGTTCTGTCTGAAACCCGGAGCGGATTCACCGCCCCATTCACCTCAGAGCCACCCGCCTCTACTGGTGGCTACCAGGGGTGTTATACCAGGGGTGTTATACCTCAACCCCGGGCTCCAAATCAGGCCTCCCAAGGTTCGCCAGAAGGCCACACCCCTTCCTTTGGCCCTACCCCCAGGACGGATAAAGGCGGGCACCTCTGCTCGGTGTTGAAGAGGGCAAAGATGTGCTTGCTGGACATGAACCCTTTCTCAATATCCCGCACCTTCAGGTTATCAACGGGCAGCATGTACTTCTTCTCCTTCTCCTGAAAAGCAAAAAGGTCCATCATCAGTCATCTCCTAGCCCTGCTCTGGGTTTAGCTCGTAGGGCTGGGAGCTTCCCTGTCCTTCTTGATACATTTAAAGGGTTTTTGGCCAGCTGGAAAGCAGTTGTTTCTGAGCTCAAATTCCGCTCTGCCTTGTGCTTCGTTTTTTGGGCAAGTGACTTTTCTTTCCATCTCACCAGAGAGAGAGAGAGAACACAGATAAAACAGCTCTAAAACAAAACATCACCACTTAGCAGAC
Organism: Elgaria multicarinata webbii; assembly: GCF_023053635.1. Taxonomy (NCBI): domain Eukaryota; kingdom Metazoa; phylum Chordata; class Lepidosauria; order Squamata; family Anguidae; genus Elgaria; species Elgaria multicarinata. The sequence continues at coordinate 5,446,948 of NC_086189.1, forward strand.
AAAAGCCTGCTGGAATAAAAATGCCTTCACTAGCTAGCGAAAGAGAGTCAGAGAAGGTGTTGGACTTTACGGCCCCACAAAAACTGGTGCAGCCACCAAGAAGGCCCTGTCTTCTATCATCCTTAATCTTGCCTCCACCCTACGCATGACACGGAGGCCTAGTTCTCTTTCCTCACCACTGAGAATCCACAGACCGTCCATATACACCTGGGATTTGGAAGCAGGGCTCCCAGGCAAACAGTTGCAGCCCCCAGGCAAACTTGAAGACAGGAACATCTAAACGTAGAAACTCAGGGTCAAAACAGACATTTCTTTAAATCTGCATCTAGCAGCTTTTTACTCTAGAATAGATGTAGGGTCCCCGATCCAGTTTGGGAACCGAGTGGTGGGGGATAGAGGGGGCTTTTAAGATCCAGATCAGGCCCTTTGAGACTACGAAAGAGTAAAACTGAAGGAGCAAAGAGACGTAGATGCTTGATACTGATTTAAAGTAATGTCTATTTTGGCTCTAAATACTACCTTTATGTTGTTTGGAAGGTTTGTTTGTTTTTATTGTGTGTGTGTATGTGTGTGTGTAAGTGTGTAAGCTTAATCATTACATTTAAAGCAGAAATCAGACTGCTCTATCTTTTCTGGGGTGGGGGGGCTCTGAGTCTTGATATTTTAATTCTTTTTTCTGCAGAATAACAGCTTCACCTGAAAGCACAGCATGCCAGTCTTTTAGAATAGAACTGACTACTACTCAAACTCCTTGCCGTATCAATACTAAGACAGCATCTCGGTCTAACGATGAAGTTCTGAATAGAAGCCCATGAGCGCCCCTTTCTGCAAGCAGGCTGCAAATCTAGAGGGCTGCTGGTGCATTACAAGTGACCTACAGGGGGAACCGTTCTGCTAAGAAGAAGGAGCGATGTGCAGACATGTATCCTGTATAAAACTGTGGCTGCCTGGTGGGTGCGTCATGCCGGCGTTGGCTGGAAAGAGGAAGAAATACGATCTCTTGGAGCGGGAAGGGGAATGAAAAAAGCAAGCGGCCCCAAAACTAACCAGGGGACACAGCAGCCAAAGAGCAGGGACTGCATAATGCAGTGGATACAGCCTGCGGCCCCAGCTACATCAAGCAGAGTCACAATTGCAGGATCGTTCCTCCCGCTGTTTCAGAAGAGCGGAATGAAAGATGCTGCAGCCCCAAAGCCCACCAAGGGTAGTCACGGGAGAGGAAAGGAAGTGAACAGGCATTGATCAATGGGCAGCCTTCCAGATGTTTGGACTACAACTCCCATCACCCCTGACGACAGGCCATGCTGGTAGGGGCTCATAAGAGTTGATCTCCCAAACATGTGGAAGGCACCAGGTTGGGGAATTTATGCTGTTGATTTGCTGCTTCTCCAGCGGGTTCTGGTACTCCCGTTTCCTTGGGATCCTGCCATGAAGGCATTAATGTCATACGGAAGGAGGGCAGCCGGGACGAGGAGTAGCAGAAAAAGCGGAGAAGGCAACGGGAGTGGAATGGGAGAGACATCCTCCCCACCCCCTACACACACACACACACACCAAGACTTCCCATTTTAATCCTAAAGTACAGAACTGGAGTTAGTGGACATACACACAGGGACCATTCACACTGTGTCTGAGTGCTGGTTGTTGCTGAACTGTGGGTTGTTTGTTGAAGCATAGGCTAACATGTTGTCTGAACCCAGGACATTTTCCACAGGATGGCTTGTTAACCATGCAGCGTGGCTTGTTAACCACCCTGAACAACCCATGGATTGTCGAGGAGGCCTGTTCGAGAAACATAAGCCAAATTGCATAGTTAACAAGCGCCCCAGCGGAAAATGTCCTGGGTTCGGACAACACGCTAACCCATGGTTCAACGAACAACCCTCGGTTGAACAACAACCCACCCATAAACCAACTCTTCAACTGTTGTTGTTGTTTTTTTATCTGGTAAGAAAAAAGGCAGACAGAGCAGTGAGAAAACGCAGGAGGGCTGCAATTTGGAGTCGCCATCATCTGGAGCCCCCGTAAAATTCCCCGAATGATGCTGACCGGCTGTATAATAACAGCCCCATTGGCTGTTGGCCCGAATAGCTAAGCACGGGGGCTTCCACGGCTAATCCTTTTATTCCCCTGTGGAAACCATTATGCGTAAATCCAGCCACAAGAACACTCAGCAGTGAAACCACAGATATGACTAACCCCCGCCCGCCCCCGCCCCCAACAGCAGAGTCCCAATTTGATGGGTGGGGTCGTGACTTCTGCAGCCCGGTTCCTGACGGTTAAGAACCCAACCGAGGCGCTGCAAACCTATTTCTCAAACGGCCGCTCACCAAACGGCTTCCAGATGGCAAGAGCATTACTGTTCTTTCTGTTCTCCGGCAGATTTTTTTTTAATAAGCGGCCTCAAGGCAAAGAGACGTCAACTGCGAAGCCCGCAAGAGAGCAAACGGCCGTTTCCCTCCGAATTTCCTTATGCCCCCATCCCAAACACATTGTCCCGAACCAGATCCTATCAATTTCAACAGTACTCGTTTCCACATGAATCTCAAGCTTACATCTGATGTCAGAGCTACCCAAGAGCCTCTCAGTAACAGAGAAACCAGCCAAGAGCGGGGCTGCTTCCAGATGGAGGGGTTCTAGCGCTAACAATCAGAAAGCATTTAGGAGTTATTCCGTCATTTCTGAATCAGAGGCTTTCCACACAAGGCTTTTACTGTGCGCGTGTGATTGCTCACTCACGGTAGTTTGCGGGTCATTTACATGACATCGTCACCTTCCAGGGCCTCTCCCATGTAATCATTATTGCACGTTTTTTCTTTAATGAGGAAAAACTGGTATTATTTTAAAATGGCGGAATGAGGCTCTTGTGTGACTGTGCAATTCTGCTAAACCACAGTGCCATCTAATGAAATATACAGAAAGACAGAGAAAGAAAAAATCTGGGGGAAACACATGTAAAGGAGCTGATCTTAATCCCGCAAAGAATATGGAAGCAGAAGCCTTGGTAAATTTTTACTAGCCTGTTGTGGGCTGGCAGAGGAGGGACAGAGAACTGCATTTCTAGGCTGGGCATATAGGGCCTTCTCTCCTTTCACAACCCACTCAGTTGCTATCCTGGGTGTAGAAGAGTGGCAGCCCACACTTTGTCTGCAGGCAAATTCTGGTCGCCAGTGGTAAACTATGTAGTGCAGCCTTCCCCAATTTGGTCTCCTCCAGACGCTGAACTACAGCTCCCATCACCACTGAGCATAAACACTTTCTTAGGTTGGTGGAATGGTAAATGCTGAAATTCGTAATGAGCGTGTGCACATGCATTATGCACACGTGAGCATTCGTGCGTAGCACAATCCCCAATTTATTAGGAGAAGCAGAACTGCAACCCTATGCTTAGTTACCTGGGAGTAAGCGCTGCCAAACTCAATGGTGCTGACTTAGGACTGCAAAGGTTCAACTTGTAAAAAACACGGAGCCTTTAAACGAAAGATTTTCAGCCAGAGGAAATGCAACCGCTAGCTTTTAATTAGAAACGCAAACATTCCTGCACAGGAGTGTTCCCAATCATTTAAACGGCCAGTACGGTGTTCTTCACTACAAGGCCTGAGGGACACTAGTAGGTCCTAATTACCTTCTTTCATTCTTTCTCTCTCTTTGTAGTAGCTGCTCATTTTCAGCAGGGTCGTTCTAGCTTTACCGTTTTTGTTTTAACAGTAGGCCGGCTACTATCGTCTGGGCTGCTGGAGGAGGCTTCCGCGGGGGGGGACGGGGGACGGTCAGTCAGGAGGCCTGCCGCTCATCAGCTGTGTAAGGAGGAAAATGTAAAAGCTATCCGACAATGAAATTTGGCTTCTGCTAGGAAAGCAGTGAAGACCGCCGTGCTAGTGCGAAGGTTGAACTCCACTGAAGAAAAGGAAAGATGGTCGAAGAAAAGGAAACATGTGCTGAATTATTTCCCTCATCCTCAGACCTCCGCTAATGATAATCTGTCCGAAACAACAGTAACACTTGAAAGCCTCGTTATTACTTCATTTGCTGACTAGAGGAAGGAGGGCCCACCAATTTCCCTGGCTCTCCAGAAATCAATGTTGCTGCTGCTGCTCTGGGAAACGGCACCCACCGCTAGTGCAAAAACAGAAAGGCTGCCCCAACATCTTGTAGCTACAGAAAAGTGAAGGGCGAGGTCTGAGCGCCCATGTCCCTTTAGTTCTTATGAAAGTTTCTTTCCTTTCCTCCTTTTAAAGTAGGAGGTTGAGGCGAGAGTTGAGAGTTCTTGTAGAGGGATGTGGGAAGACCTTCATTCTGCCAACAAGCGATAAGGTCTAAATATCTTGCAGCGGGAGTTTAAAAAAAGAAGAAGCTAAATTGTGGTTCCACCGTCAGTTTCTCTCGAACGCTTCCAAGTTATGTTCATGTGCCTGCCAGGAGCCATCCTTCTGGAAATGCAGCTTATCCCACATCCCATTCAGCGTTTCAGAAACATGTAAGTGCATTCAAGACAGGTCATATTACCCGTCACCGATCCTTTTGCATTTCCCAGAATGAAATAGCACGTCCCAACGTTAATATATCATCATCATCATCATCATCATCATCATCGCAAAAATAATTGGCATTAGGTCAGGCTAAAACTTGACCAAGGTCACCCAGTCAGCGAGTTTTATGGCTGAGCTGGGATTTGAACCCAAGGCCGGGCCAAGCTCAGGTGGCAGATTTGAGCTGCAATAGAGACACAGCAAAATGCCGACAAATTTTGCCCCAGATATCTCACCGCTGGGCCCTAAATTCAACATCAGTGGTGTCAGAGAGGTGCTCTGTTCCAAATCTTTCAGAAGCCATAAGAAAAAATAAAACTGCCAATATTGTGAAGCCTTTATAGAAATCTACGGAGCGGCCACAGTTAGAAGACGGTGTACAGTTCCAATTGCTTCCTTTCAAAAAAGGGTTGCTGTAGAGCTGGGAAGGGTGCAGAAAAGGGTAACCAAAATGATCAAGGGACTGGATCAAATCCCTTAAAGGGGAGAGGTTGCAATATTTCAGGCTTAGAAAAAAAGCTTGTTTAGCTTAGGAAAAAAAGATGAGTACAGGGAGACATGACAGACGTGTAAAAAATCAACACATGTTATGGGGAAAGAGAATTGAGAGATGTTTTTCTCTCTCTTAATACTAAAACTTGGAGTCATCTAATGAAGTTGAATGGTGGGAGATACAGGACAGACCAAAGGAAGGATGGGAGAGGACCAGAACTCTGTTGCAGACCCCCTGTTTTGCGCCGCAGAAGGTCCCGGGTTCCATTCACGGCATCTCCAAGCAGGACTGGGAAAGATTCCTGCCTGAAATCCCGAAGAGCCCTCGCTGGCAGTCACTCTAGACCAACCTTTTCTGACCTGGATCCCTCCAGATGTTTTGGATTACAACTCTCAGGATTTCTGAGCATTGGCTATGCTGGCTGGGGCAGATAGGAGTTGAAGTCCAAAGCATCAGGAGGGCACTAGATTGGAGAAGGCTGGTGTAGATAATTCTGAGCTAGTCAGGCTTCCTGTGTTCCTAAGGTACTTCTTCACGCAGCACATCAACGATGGAATTTGTCTCCACAAGATGTGATGATGGCCACCAGCTGAGCCAGCTTTCAAAGGAGATTAGATGAATTCATGGAAGATCAGGGTTTCGACGGCTACGAATCCTGGTGGCTCTATCAAAGGCAGCATGACTGAATACCAGGTGATGGGGGACACCAGCAGGAGGACACTATTGCATTCATGCCTTGCTTGTGGTCTTCCTGAAGGCACCTGGTTGGCCGTTGTGGGAGCAGGATGCTGGAATTGACGGACTTTTGGTCTGATCCAACAGGGCTCTTCATAAGCCCTTAAGAAGAACGCTGTCAGTCAGATCCAATGAACGTTCACGTTGGTCCATTGTTGTGTTTTCAACAGTGTCTACCAGCAAGTTCTGGGAAGCAACCCTCTGCCTAATTTTTGCGCCTGAGCAACCAGTGCCCCGAAATGTATTATTATATTATTATTGTTATTGTTATATTTATCCGGCCTTTTGCCCAATATATCAAGTCCCACCATGAAGATTCCACTTTAGCCATCACTGCCAATAACCACAGGCAGGCCTCTCCTTCCCAAGTGTGTCTAATCTCCTTTTAAAGCTGCGGAACACCCTGCCCGTCACTGCTCCTCGGCATGGCGAGCTCAATCAGATAATTCTGCATTCGGGGAAGAACGCAGACTGTGATGCGGTGCTAGGGCTGGTGGCTGCTCTAGCCAACTTACCCTTGAGAGACAAAACATGGATTACAGTAGGCGAGAGTAGCGGAAGACACTCTTAGCTGTCCATTCCACATGTTACTTTTGAGACCCAAAACACAGAGTAGGGCAGACCAGAGCTGTAAAAAAGAAGGGTTTTTTTAGGCACCAGCGGTACCATAGTGGTGTTAGAAGATTTGGGAGTATTTCTTGGGCCCGCGGACCACAGGATGCCCATATGTGTCCTATGGCAACCTCGGAAGGGATGCCCCTTGCCATCTTAGAAGTCTTTCCCCTCTGCTCCTGCCGAAGTAGTCAGTTGCAGAGGAATTCAGAAGCAGATGAAAGAGGAAAGTATGTGGGCAGGAACTTATAGGTTTTCCACATGAGGCTTTTAACCCGCGCATTGACTGGGGCTTCTGCTTCCTTGCAGGTTTAAGATCGTGTTTTTTTCTGGGGTTTTCTTTTCTCTGCCTTTTTATATGTTCCATTATACAACCACTAGGTGGCGGTGTGGTATAGCAAAATTATTTTATTTATTTATTTATTTATTTATTTATTTATTTATCATACTTATACCCCGCTCCTCAGCCAAAAAAGGCTCTCGTAGCGGCTTACAATTAGCAAAAAAGAGAGGGGGGCAGGGGGAAGAGAGAGAGAGAGAGAGTCCAACTGGAGCAGGCCCTGATGTTTCTTCTGCCTGCTCCTATCCCCTTGCTCTTTCTTCTTCCCCACAGGGCCAAGATGACAGTTTGCAATTATGCAATTACCCGAAGTTTCTATAACCCCATCGAGAAAATAGCGGACTTTCCTTGTTAGGAAAAAAAAATACAATAACGTTTGCAAAGAATGGGACGCGCTGTGGAGGACAACAATGTTGTGCAAAGGATCTGCAAACTACCAGGAATGAACAATAAATGCTTCATCTAGAAAGACTGCTAGTCTTAAATGATAAAATGTTACATTTTTGAACCTGGATCTTCTGCATCCAAGCCAAGCACACTTTGACATATGTTCATTTGCCGTTGCTAAATATATGTTAAAAGCAGAACCATTAAGGGCCACATTATGTCTCAGAGTGGAGCTATACGCTATGGGATATTGTATCATATGGTTCTTATGTGGCCTCAGGCAGCAGAGCAGGTAGGGGACAGCATAGCTGAATGTCCCCCCATCCCCACATTAAAAACTCCCCGCTCATAGAAAAGTAGCATGCCGGGGACAAGGACTCTAGGCTAGTTGAGCCTTCTCCCTGGCATGCTAATCTTTATGTGTACGGTGCTGGGGAGCATTTAAGCATGCAGCCAAATTAAGACTGCAAATTGACGCCCAGCCCACCCTGTGATCTTTGCTGATCGTTATCATTCAACTCTTGGAAGTCACCGACATCAGCATGACATACATCTGGCCACAAAACCCATGATCACATCTGATTATATTGCATAGGCGCTTTTGGTTGTATATACATGAGGTGGGAAGTCAAAAGGGCACATTGCATGGGGATTTTGTACTGTCCTGGGCTACGGCTGAACAGTCATTTTCCCTGCATGTTCTAATCTTGGCTTACAGCTGCAACCTCCAGCAACATTTCATATTCCAAATAGCTGAGCTTTAAACCCCCAGTTCAGCTCTCAGAAAGCTCATCTGTCTCTTGGCTGCTTACACACAAACACCAGTGCTTTGCAGCGGTTCTGGACGCAACAACCCAGGGCAGGAAAAACAGCAGGCAGCGGACAAGATGCAAAGTGCTAGAGGTGCAGATCCGAACTGCCCCCAAATATCTGCAGTATGATGCAAGAGACCTTGCTGGACCGTGTGACCCCCCTCGTCTACGCGTCGATGCTCCCCCCTCCCTGCCACCCGTTCGAAATTCCTGGCTTCGCTCGCTCCAGTATTTCCATCTCCTCTCCTTTCAGCCCAGCCTGTTTTATATCAACGCTCTGACTTCATTTCCTGAATGCAGAGACAGGAAAATGTGTAACGAGCTGCCGAGGGCCGAGGCCTTCAAAGCGCTGGCTGTGAGCCCCCTGCCCATGTGTTAGCAATCAGGCCGTGTGTGCGGTGGCGGAGACGTCCCAACGGCAGCCCCAGCCAAAGGAGTGGGCCGGGGCCGGCAGCAGGGGCGGGGGTTGGCCGGCCGGCCCGCCTCAGGGAAGGGGAGGCTGGGCCAGGCCTGGGCCCAAAACGCGCCGCGCTGCTCCTGCATAGTTATCCCTTTTTACCCGAGGCTCAAAAGGGATAACGCAGAGGAAAACACCCAACGCTCGTGGCAACGTGGATGACATCTGCGTAGACGGCGGGGGTGTCGCTGGCAACGACTTGTGGCCGGGGGAGGCGGCAAGGCGGCTGCGGTGTTTGAGATGCATATACAAAAATGGAGGGGGGGGGTTCGAGGAAGTGAGATTAGCGTGTATCATCCCCCCACACAAACGGCCAACAGACAGACACCAATGCCAGACACATGAAATGATGACTCAGTCAGTGGGGAGGGGAAATTCTTATTCTTACTCAATTGATATGGCTGCCTATCAACACATATTCCCTGGCAGGCTGACCAAACACACGGAGGAAAATACAATATTGAAATGCAAGGCAATAGCTTACTGGCTACGCTGCACTCGGAGGCACCCTCTTCTCCTAACCCGTCTTCATGCCAAGTGGGAGAAATGGAAGGAACGGCGTCAGGACCCAGCTGGATTAGGCAGCTACTAGGGCTCCAACAGGGCCCACTGGACCATCGTTTTAGGGCGAGGCGCAATCCAACGCATTTTTAGACAGAAAAAAATGTCTAAAATGTTAGACAAAAAAATGTTGTGATATTTATAGTACTTTTTTCATGTCTTGGAGATGTTTTTATGTTTTGGAGTTGTAGGACTTTTTTTTTTTTATGTCTAAACGTGCATCGGATTGTGCCTGTAATTTCCCACAATGCTCCAGGGAGAGGCTACGTCAATGGATTGGAGGAAATCAAGATGGCGTCTAAGCCCAACTTTCCGGCCTTGCTCGGAACACCGTTGCTGCCACCTGCAGGGAAGCCCACCAAGGTGCACTGATTTATGGGAGGCCCACCAGAAGGCATTTTGCCCAAGCTTCGCTCGAACCCAGAACCCTGGGAAATATTGCACTGCCACTGCCCCTATTTTTGCCTTCTGAGGATGCCTCAGCACAATTGTGTTAGTGCCAGGTGCTACAGTGGACATTCTTCGGGGTTCAGCTCCCCGCCCCAGCCGAATCTCCAGGCCAGCCGTTCCCAACCTTGCCCCAGCCAGGTGTGATGCGCCCATCCTCCAGGCTAGCATTTAATAACTCCTTTTCCAATTTCTATTAAGCATTAACAACATCCAGACATCTGCAAAGGCTCAAAGGTGTTTTGACCATGTCAACACACCTCAACCTCTAAGGGCATGTACAACCCGGCAAAAATGTGGTCTCTGGGCGCCAGGGGAATACAGTTTTTACAGTTCACATTTCTAAATGTCTTAGGCGAGGCATGCCGCCGTACCTCAAGGAAGAGGCATGCCACCACCTTGTTTCTAATCATGTTCACTTGCAAAGAAGGACAGAAGGAAACGCAAATCCTGAATTAAGGGGTGAGGGAAGGTAGAGAGGCGGCTAATGAAATCCATAAGCTCCACCCCTGACTCTGCCCCACACTTTTTAGCCAAATCATGCCCCCCTCAGCTTTGTGGCCTTCTGAAAACAGTAGCTAAGAGGACTGAAACAAACGGTCAGGGAGCCAAGCCTTCTCTGTCCTCTTTCTGGCAATTCCAGCATCGTTGCCTTCCGCGGCACTGCCCCGGCACGTGCCAAATAAGGTCCCGTATGCCCTCCAACTATTGCAAAACTGGGAAGAAGTTTGCTAATTGAGAAAGCATTCTTCTTGAAAACCAACCCAAGCAACAGCCTCAAAACGATCTACTTCAAGCCACGTATTCACATTTATTGTTTGTTTAGCATAGAAAACCCGCCACACGTGGGCTTTGGACCGTTATCAGGAGAACCATGAAACTTGGGAATCAGAAATGAGGATGGAGGAAGCGAGGTTTTCTTTTCCCCCTGACGGTAAAGATATAACTTGCACGTTTGTGTGTACGCATGCGTGTGCATGAGAGAGAGAGAGAGAGAGAGAGAGAGAGAGAGAGCTCTCCCGCATCCTGATTTATTGGAGATTGTGAAATAAAGAGCATAACAATTAAACAAGGAACTGTTTTCCACCCATTTCCCCTTTCTTGGAATCTGGTGTGTTTAGCTTTGCTCTGCTTTCCTCCCCTCCTGCAAAGTCTGCAGTGAGAAACATTGAGGCGCCGT